>NC_083701.1:13027500-13652500 GCF_033118175.1 Dama dama | reverse complement strand
AGACTAAATCATAAATTATAGTCCTGGTCATATAACTGTATTAACATTAGTCAACAGGCATTAATTAAGTTCCCTGCATTACACTGAAAGCTGGTTATACCCTTGGAGTAAGTAACTTCCCTGGCTTGAATTTTGTTCTTTTCTCAAATCTCTAAGGTATAAAGTTAATTGCATTTATAAACATTTTAAAATCCTTCTCAGTTGTACAAAGCACTTCCTTGCTGCTTTTAAGGAGAAGATATAGTCACAATTTTACCTTATCTTAGTGAGGCATTGTTGAAAACACTAATTTTTTGCTCTATTTAAATAGTGTACAAGCTACATTGTCTTAAAGGCTCCCATCAGCTGTGTGCTTATGTCTGTTATTTTAGTGTTTCTATCATGTTCACACTGCTAGTCTGTCCACTGTCACTTTTCACAATACTCCATATATCTGCCCCTAAAAACTGTTCCCTTAATTCTAATTGTGCTGCTTCTAATCAGATAGCGCCTAGATACTAGATGTTCACAAGAATTGTTTATCAAAGGGAGACCAAGTGTCCTGGAATAATCATTAAGACTTCCCTATTTCACTGACAAAAGTGTCTAGGTTTGTACAGTAAAAAATATATATAATTATTCAATTTATTTATAAAAGCTGGGAAACAAGAGAAGAACAGACATGAGAAGCAACTTTCCCAAGTTCCTAGAAGTGGTGACAGTCAATTTTGTTTCCTGGGATCTTTTTTCAGTTTTTCAGTAAGGCTGGGAATGGTCAGGTTGTAAAAGGACTTAGCATTGGTTAGAAATAACAAGAGAAGACTCTACACATGGACATCACCAGATGGTCAACACCGAAATCAGATTGATTATATTCTTTGCAGCCAAAGATGGAGAAGCTCTATACAGCCAGCAAAAACAAGACCAGGAACTGACTGTAGCTCAGATCATGAACTCCTTATTGCCAAATTCAGACTTAAACTGAAGAAAGCAGGGAAAACCACTAGACCATTCAGGTATGACCTAAATCAAATCCCTTATGACTATACAGTGGAAGTGAGAAATAGATTTAATGGGCTAGATCTGATAGACAGAGAGCCTGATGAACTATGGACAGAGGTTCCTGACATTGTACAGGAGACAGGGATCAAGATCCCTGGGATGGATCCATTCCCATGGAAAAGAAATGCAAAAAGGCAAAATGGCTGTCTGAGGCGGCCTTACAAATAGCTGTGAAAAGAAGAGAAGTGAAAAGCAAAGGACAAAAGGACAGATATTCCCATTTGAATGCAGAGTTCCAAAGAATAGCCAGGAGAGATAAGAAAGCCTTCCTCAGCGATCAATGCAAAGAAATAGAGGAAAACAACAAAATGGGAAAGACTAGAGATCTCTTCAAGAAAATCAGAGATACCAGGGGAACATTTCAGGCAAAGATGGGTTCGATAAAGGACAGAAATGGTAAGGACCTAACAGAAGCAGAAGATATTAAGAAGAGGTGGCAAGAATACACAGAAGAACTATACAAAAAAGATCTTCACGACCCAGATAATCACAATGGTGTGATCACTGGCCTAAAGCCAGACATCCTGGAATGTGAAGTCAAGTGGGCCTTAGAAAGCATCACTATGAACAAAGCTAGTGGATGTGATGGAATTCCAGTTGAGTTATTTCAAATCCTGAAAGATGATGCTGTAAAAGTGTTGCACTCAATATGCCAGCAAATTTGGAAAACTCAGCAGTGGCCACAGGACTGGAAAAGGTCAGTTTTCATTCCAATCCCAAAGAAAAGCAATGCCAAAGAATGCTCAAACTACTGCACAATTTCACTCATCTCAACTGCTAGTAAAGTAATGCTCAAAATTCTCCAAGCCAGGCTTCAGCAATACGTGAACCAAGAACTTCCAGATGTTCAAGCTGGTTTTAGAAAAGGCAGAGGAACCAGAGATCAAATTGTCAACATCCACTGAATCATCGAAAAAGCAAGAGAGTTCCAGAAAAAACATCTATTTCTGCTTTATTGACTATGCCAAAGCCTTCGACTGTGTGGATCACAATCAACTGTGGAAAATTCTGAAAGAGATGGGAATACCAGACGACCTGACCTGCCTCTTGAGAAACCTGTATGCAGGTCAGGAAGCAACAGTTAGAACTGGACATGGACCAACAGACAGGTTCCAAATTGGAAAAGGAGTGTGTCAAGGCTGTATATTGTCACCCTGCTTATTTAACTTATATGCAGAATACATCATGAGAAACGCTGGGCTGGAAGAAGCACAAGCTGGAATCAAGATTGCCGGGGGAGAAATATCAATAACCTCAGATATGCAGATGACACCACCCTTATGGCAGAGAGTGAAGAGGAACTAAAAAGCCTCTTGATGAAAGTGAAACAGGAGAGTGAAAAAGTTGGCTAAAACAGGAGAGTGAAAAAGTTGGCTTAAAGCTCAACAGTCAGAAAACTAAGATAATGGCATCTGGTCCCATCACCTCATGGAAAATAGATGGGGAAACAGTGGAAGCAGTGTCAGACTTTATTTTTTGGGGCTCCAAAATCACTGCAGATGGTGATTGCAGCCATGAAATTAAAAGACGCTTACTCTTTGGAAGGAAAGTTATGACCAACCTAGATAGCATATTAAAAAGCAGAGACATTACTTTGCCAACAAAGTTCTGTCTGGTCGAGGCTATGGTTTTTCCAGTAGTCATGTATGGATGTGAGAGTTGGACTGTGAAGAAAGCTGAGTGCCGAAAAATGGCTGTTTTTGAACTGTGGTGTTGGAGAAGACTCTTGAGAGTCCCTTGGATTGCAAGGAGATCCAACCAGTCCATCCTAAAGGAGATCAGTCCTGGGTGTTCATTGGAAAGACTGATGCTGAAGCTGAAACTCCAATACTTTGGCTACCTCATGTGAAGTGTTGACTCATTGGAAAAGACCCTGATGCTGCGAGAGATTGGGGGCAGGAGGAGAAGGGGATGACAGAGGATGAGATGGCTGGATGGCATCACCGACTCGATGGACATGAGTTTGAGTAAACTCTGGGAGTTGGTGATGGACAGGGAGGCCTGGCATGCTGCAATTCATGGGGTTGCAAAGAGTCAGACATGACTGAGCAACAGAACTGAACTGAACTGAACTGAAGATTATGCATAGTAATTCTGGGGCTTCCCTGGTGCTCAGAAGGCAAAGAATCTGCCTGCAGTGCAGGAGATACAAGAAATTCTAGTTCAGTCCCTGCGTCAGGAAGATCCCCTAAAGAAGGCAACGGCAACCCACTCCAGTATTCCTGCCTGGAGAACCCCATGGACAGGGGAAGCTAGTGGGCTACAGTCCATGGGGTTGCAAAGAGTCAGACATGACTAAGCGACTAACACTTTCACTTTCCTTTTGATAGCAATTTTTAACACAGCAAACACAATTAGGTATATATACAATAGTAAGCCTCCAATTACTAGCAAACTGGGAGACAAAATTCCATGTGCCAGACACTTGTTTGAAACTAGCCTACATTCACCCAAACTCCCAAAATGAATCCTTTGACTTTTCTATTATTTTTACCTGAAAGAGTTTACTTTGACACATTTCCTCTTTCTTCTGATGCATTTCCTATTCTTCATCTTCTTGTTCTTTCTGCCTTAACTGGGGCCTTGCTCAGTCTTTTAACTCTCCTTCTTGAAAGATGACTCAGGGCCATTAAAACATAATTCCACCTATACAGAAGCTCTTCACCTGAACCTGGTAGCCAGCCTGTAATATCTGAAGCATCCCTGACTTATCCCAGACTTGGCTCCATGGCCTTGAGCTTTTGGATTGTCCCTTTCAGGACACTGAGGGCAGTGGACTGAAAGGTGGAATTGGAGTCAGACAGATAGAGGCTCTAGGTATAGCAACTTTGCTTGCTGAATTTAAGACCTGGGGCAATGACACTTCTTCTTTAAGCTTCAATTTCCTAATTCGAAAAAATAAAATAGTAATGCCAACCTTATAGAACTTTTTTGAACTGTGGTTTTGGAGAAGACTCTTGAGAGTCCCTTGGATTGCAAAGAGGTCAAGTCAGTCAATCCTAAAGGAAATCAGTTCTGAATATTCATTGGAAGGACTGATGCTGAAGCTGAAGCTCCAATACTTTGGCCACTCGATGCGAAGAGGTAACTCATTGGAAAAGACCCTGAGGCTGGGAAAGATTGCAGGCAGGAGGAGAAGGGGACAACAGAGAATGAGATGATTGAATGTCATCACTGACTTGATGGGCATAAGTTTGAACAAGCTCCGGGAGCTGGTGATGGATAGGGAAGTCTGGTGTGCTGCAGTCCATGGGGTCACAATGAGTCAGACATGATTGAGCAACTGAACTGAATAAATAGGGCCTTTTCCTGTATTCTCTGCCTCTCTTGGGCTTCTTGGTCAAGATGCTGGCTGATTGGAACCTGATTAAGTTCCAGGAGGTCCATGATGGGGTAAGGATTGCTACTGAAGGCAGCTCATGCTACTAAGGCAGACTTAGAAGAACAAGTTAATTCCAGATCTTTGGGGAAATTTTAGATTTCAGTGTTAGAAGGACTAGATGGTGTCTTGGGGAACATTTTGTCCTCCTAATCATCCTCACATGAGCCAACCAAGCATCAGGCAATTGATCTGGAAACACAGAGATCCTAGGAACCCAAAAGAATGACAGCCACAGACCATTAAAATCAGCAAAGGCCCAAGATGCAACAGGAATGAAACCAGATACCCTAAAAAACTGTGTTTCCCTCTCCAAGATCCCGAATGCAGCTCAGCACCGTTCTTACTGAGAATGCTCTTACGTCAAGGGTTTGTAACTCTGAGTTCTCCTGTATGTAACCGGACCAAGTTGAGATATCCTGAGGTTAAATCCTTTCATTTATCTGGAAAGAAATATTCTGAGTTGGGGGGTTGGAGCACAATCACAGAATGCAAAAATGCTCATTTCACTGGTGAGTGCCATTGGGGCTGGATTCAGAAGAGAGTTATAAATTTGTATTACATAATAAAGAGCCTCACATCTGGGACATTTTTTTTTAATTGGGGTATAGTTACTTTACAATATTGTGTTAGTTCCTTCAGTACAACAAAGTGAATCAACATATATGTACATCAACATATATCCATAGACAACATGTACATCAACATATATCCATAGACAACATGTACATCAACATATATCCGTATACAACATGTACATCAACATATATCCATAGACAACATGTACATCAACATATATCCGTATACAACATGTACATCAACATATATCTGTATACAACATGTACATCAACATATATCCGTATACAACATGTACATCAACATATATCCATAGACAACATGTACATCAACATATATCCATAGACAACATGTACATCAACATATGTCCATAGACAACATGTACATCAACATATGTCCATACACAACATGTACATCAACATATATCCATAGACAACATGTACATCAACATATATCCATAGACAACATGTACATCAACATATATCTGTATACAACATGTACATCAACATATATCCGTATACAACATGTACATCAACATATATCCATAGACAACATGTACATCAACATATATCCATAGACAACATGTACATCAACATATGTCCATAGACAACATGTACATCAACATATGTCCATACACAACATGTACATCAACATATATCCATAGACAACATGTATATCAACATATATCCATAGACAACATGTATATCAACATATATCCCCTCCCTCTTCCTCTCTCCCAGGCAAAGAAAGCATATTGTTCTAACATTTCTGACTGAGTTTGAAACTCTTTCTTCTCACTACCCGGATTTGATCTAGAGCCTTTGGTCCTGTAGTAAGTAGTTTCTTTTAGTTGTCATCTGGATCCCAGAAATAATTGTCAAGGCATTTAATTTTCATTTCTATTTAAAAAAAAATTGCATGCACTTTTGCTGTGTAGTGTTAATTACAAAGCTTTAGAGAGGAAAAAAAAATTAAACCCAAAGAATGTCAAAGAAAAATGAGTTCCACTGAGAACATTGGGAAGGAGGTGAACTCTGAGCCAACACCTTGACATGACTGAGTAGGAAATGACCTCTTAAGGAATCACAGTTGCTTCAGTTAAACTAGTACTAATTTGGCAAAAAAAAACAACAAAAGAAGTTATCTCTGCCCTTGGGTAAGTTACCCTTCCACTGGAGGCATGACAGTATACCAGGAGTAACAAATTCAAATGCCTTCAGGGCTTCCAGTTGCAACAGGATGGATTGTAACAAAGAAGTGGAAATGCCTGTGAAAAAGCAGAGCTGTCGCACCCTTTTTAAAGGTCCTCAAAGTCAGAAATAGTTTACAACTCATGATTGGCAAATAATATCCTTTGGGTGGTGAATTTTCATAACCTCACACAGATCCCCTTAGAACAGAGTTTCTCAACCTAGGCCCTACTGACATCTGGGGCCAGATAATTTCCTGTTACGAGAGACTGTTCCTTGTAGGATGTTGAGAAGCATCCTTGACCTTTATGCACCAAATGCCACCTGAGAAAGAAGTGCTAAATGTCACAATAGCAAAGAACAACACAAGAGGACAGCCCCACTCCCATCCACTGGTTTTGCAATCACCTTTCATCCCTCAGCAGCTCGGTCAGGAAAAACCCGCTATCCTGAATGAACAAATAGAAAAGCAGATGCAGAGTCAAGTTACAGCTGGATGTGGCAGCGTTACTATTTAACAAGCTTCTTCTAACCCAAAGCTGTGTTTTAACCCATCTGACATCATGGCTCAAGCAGAGGATGTTTCAAAGGATAGCATCATTGAGTTGAGACTCAGAGAGAGGACTGGTCTTACCTTCTGTGTTTGAAATATCTCTCCTGCTATCGGAGATGAGCTGAAGAGACAATAGAGCAGTCCAGAGGCTGCTACAATCACGCTGATGATAAGTGACAAGGATCTGCATTTGACCACTGGCGGTAGGGATATAGAAGAAGATACAGAAAATATTATGAAGAAAAAATTGTCAGGATTGGTGATTGATTAAATTAGGACATTAAAAAAAAAAAAAAACAGGATACAGAGTCCTAGAAGGATCTGGCATTAGTCAGATCAACATCAAAATCAGCATCAGTTGCTTTTACAAACATTTCAAATATCTCAGCAACTTAACAAAGTCAAGGTTATTTCTCATCACATCATAGTCCAATTAGGTATCTGGATGGAAGACTTAGATGCTGTAACTTGGGGATTCCAAGCCCCTGCATCCTGTGATGCCATCATCCTCCAAGTCAGAGGTCAGCGAACTATAGTCTATGGACCCAATCCAGCCCCTGCCTATTTTATAAATAAAGCTTTATTGGAACACAGTCAAATTCATTTGCTTACATAGCACTCATGGCTGATTTCACACTACGGTGGTAGTGCTGAGTAGTTGCTACAGACACCATATAGCCAGCAAAGCCTAAAATATTTACTTTCTGGTTTCTTACAGAAAAAATCTACTTCTTGGCATCTTCTACTGAATACCCTTCAATCAAGCAATGACTGATAAAAGAAAGTATGAAAGATCCCCCAACAGGTTTTAAGCCAGGTCTGGACATGGCGTAGAACATTTCTGGGGCCGTAGATCATTCGGCCAGAACTTGTCACAGGGCTGCCCTCCCTGGCAAGGGAGGCTGGGCAATGTGGAGGATTCCATGGTTAAGGCTGGGAACTGCCAGTCCATTCCATTGATCCATGGCTCTAGACAAACTTCTTTTTGCTTGATTATCATCCTGTGGTTTCCTTAGAATGGAAAAAACCCACATATTCTTGCAAAGTGCTGTAAACAACCATATCTCACTGAGACGCATTAATGACCAACATAAACTACTGAACCCTGAGTTTAAACAAATGTATTATGTAAGTTGATAATAGTAGAATAAACATGACCCCAATTAATGAATTTTCTCAAGAAAATTTTTTCTCAGGAAAATCCCTAGCAAAATTTTTGGCCAACTCAATATATGTTCTTTATTAGTTCAAATAAGGGCATAAATGGGAATTCAGTGTAACTCCATAATATGAATTACTACTCCATGCTCAGTGCTGTGCCAAGCAGAAAGGAAAATAAAGACATACTGGATACCTGCCGGGGTCTCATTTTAGGCATGAAATATACAAATATTGAAAAAAAACAAAAGAAGCATTATTTCTGTTCCAAAGGGTACAGGTTTATCTTTTCATCAGCCAAAAGAAAGAATATACCATGAGGAGTAAGGTGGTTGAGATACACTTTCTGGAGAAGAAAAATAAAAGCCATTATGATTTTTGTGATTTCCATAAAAATTAAAATAAGAGTGAATGGTGATAAAACTTGAAAAATGCTTTGCAATTTAGAAGTCATTATCACTATGTAATATCCTTTAATATTCATCAAAATCCCATGAATTCAGTATCCTCAGGACTAACTCATTTTCACTAAGAACCAGTAAGGGGTTGAGACCTGCTCTGTAATACACGGCTTGTCAGGAGAACAGTAGGTCTGAAAAGAGGGTTAGATTTATCTTTTTCCTTTATCTCTCTTTCTTTTCCTGATTTCTAATCCCGGGCTCTTTCAACTTTGCCACATTGTCATTAAAAATTTTAAAAACACAGGGTGTCCTTTGAAAGACTTGCACCGAGGTAGCCATGAAGAACTGGTGGTGTGCTCCAAAGCAAACAGCAGTCAGGGGAAAGCTTTCCACACAAAGACAGTGAAATTTCTATTGGCTCGAAGATGCCCCAGCCAGGGGCGAGGGAAACGAAGCCGCAGGCTGCAATCACTCCCCGAGGATTGCTCCATCCAGTTCTCAGGTTGAAGGCAGCTTTGAAGTTAAAACACAACCATCCAGACAGGTAAAGGAAGTGAAACTCTGAAGGCTGTCAGTTTTGTGAGGTTCAGATAATGAATTAGGCACAGAATAGTTGACCAAGAATACAGCAGCCCTTTGTGGATGGCTCGGAGGAATTCTGGCTCCTACCTCCTGTCATGTTCCCTGACTCCCAGGCCCCTTCCATTTGTCATCTTGACTCAGGCAACTAAGACATTAAACTCCTGAACAACAGAAGATGTCTGAGTGTGTGGCATACACATACACAGCCCGAGCCAGCAGCAGGCTCTCCCAGGAGGTTGGTGGGACAGAGAAATGCCATGTCATGGTGGAGGAAAGGCCTGTTATGGTCCATTTGAGCCAAGCATTCCCTTAGGATGAACTAGAGCAATCACAAGGACCAGTTGGGCAAGATTTCTGTTTGGGTGAGGCTACCAATGGAAATGGGAAGTGAAATGAAATCCAGTTTGCCTTGATCCTAAGGGATAAAGTCCACACCCCTAGCATGACATATAGGCTCTCTGTGTCCTGGCCCCTGTCCAGCTGAGCAGTCTTTCTGTACCCAAATCCCCCTTCCCTCTTTTCCACCAATAGGAGCCTCTCAACACGTCACTTACCACGTACCTGGGCTTGCTCCCAATTCCAGTTTCCACTATTTGGTTTGCCCTTCCCACTTTCTCCACCTGAAAAACTCCTATCCATCTTCCATACTCAGCATTCAATCACAGTTCATCTGTGACAATTTCTGCAACTTGTCCTTTCAGCCATCAGGAAGCCACGCCCTTCACTTTGCAACCACAGCACTTTATATCTCACTGCTACAGCACACATCACCTTCCACTGAGAAAATGCGTGTTCTTGTCTGGCTCCCTCACTGGCCCAGAAAGTTTAGGAGCCAACACGCAAACAGAAATGAGGTAGAAAAATGTGGTTGGATGTTAAAGGTTTTGTGAGTGTGTATGTGTGTGTGTGTTAGTCGCTCAGTTGTGTTCAACTCTTTATGACCCCATGAACTGTAGCCCACCAGGCTCCTCTGTCCATGGAATTCACCAGGCAAAAATACTGGAGTGGGTTGCCATTCCCTTCCCCAGATCTTCCCAACCCAGGGATCGAACCTAGGTCTCCTACATTGCAGGCAGATTCTTTATCATCTGAGCCACCAGGGAAGTCAAAAGGTTTTAATATGCTGTGATAAGAAACTTGGACTTGATCTGTAGCAAGTGGGGAGTCATTGAAGGATTTAGCATCCAGGAAGACCTTGGTCAGAGTTGGAGCTTGAATGCCTCAATTGATCAGGCTGTTAGGTGAGTTTCCAGTCCTTCCTTCCATGGAGGAATGAGACACTGCAGTGTAACAGTGGCCCGTGGATGGGCTTCCAGAGGCCTCTTCATTCCAGGCGAGACGAAATCAGCACTCACAGCCATAGTCCTTGCAGCCACTGGAAAAAAGCAACTGGACCAGAGACAAGAATAATCGCACATGAAAGACCCTGGAATAATCCCCCTAGTGTGACCTCTGGCCCTGGGACACCTGCCTGTGAGAGAAACCGTGCCTACATCTGTGCCGTGTCTCACATTCCCTGAGCCTGGATCCTCTCCAAGCACGATATGTGCAGCCAATGTCAAGCAGAAGAAGAGATAATCAAGTTATTCAGGAGAGGATGGAAACAGAAAGATAATTTTCCGATGTGGGCTTACACAGTGGATCAGGGTTTGTGTTGTTTTCTCCCTTCCCCAAACTTCCATGATATCTTCTTCACTCTAAGAAAAAAGGGGATTAGGAAGTGATTCATACAGAAGGAAAGGCTGTGTGAGAAGGTTGTCCCGGGAGACCATGCCAAAACTCTTCCTGATGAACCCCTCTGCTAATGGGACCACTTGACCAAGGAGGGCAGTTTCCTATTTTTGTTCCTGAAACTTCCAAGTGTCACGAAAGAGGGAACAGAACCAGACTGCAGCTTGACATGCACAGAAGTCCTGGAAGGGCTCATTGCCTCTCAGAGGCAGCCTCTTCTCATAGGAAAGTGTGGGTTTTCTGGGTGGACAGACACGCGTCCAAGCCTAGATCTCGAGCCCCACTTCCTCTGTGACCTCAGCCCACTTGCTAAGCTTTTCTAAGTTTCGGTTTTCTCATCTATAAAATGAGGATAATTCTTATGTTTCCGTAATGTTATAAAGTTAAACTAAGTAACCTATTTTAAGTGAGCAAAGTGGTATTTACAATGTACCCAACACATTATATTTATTATTAGAATCAGGTTCCCACTTGAAAACGTCACATGCAAGATGAATTCCCAGGTTCCAATTTAGTCAGGTAGGATATACTTAAAAAAATAAAAACTCCTATAATGTGAAAATCTTATTGTACTAAAAGATGTTTGAGGAAGTAGCTATCCTATTACTATTCAAGACTTTCCCACAGAATCCTTGATTGGCATATAGGAGGTGCTCAGGAAATTTTGTTGAATGGTTAGATAAGCAAATTGTTTAGTTAAGCAATTTACTACAGCATACAAGTAGATGTTAAAAATATAAGCCTACAGAAAACAAGTTTAAATGTACAGGAAGTTATATATACTGGTAAGATCGCAAAAGTAAAATAGCCAAAGGATTGAAAGAACAACTCAGAGAAGAGGAATCTGAAATCCCCCAAACTATGTGAGCAAAACAATGTTCAATAAACCCACAGTTCTATAAACACAGATACAGATAGAAAGGCTTATTCACTATATAGTAGAAATGATTTTTAAACCAATAGCATTCAGGGATGGTCTAGGTCTGGTGAAATGAGACAATTCATTCACAGTTAGTCAGAATGTACATGTGTTAAGCTTTCTGAAAGGCCATTTATCAGTACAATTAAAATCCCTGAAAGTGTCTCTGCTTTTTTACCCAATAATTCTACAAGAAATCTGTAGTATAGGAACATTAGAGCCATAGACAAAGGATGTCTCTACAAGAATACTCATCATACAATTATTTATATAATAGCAAACAAAGAGGAGGAGGAACAAGAAGGAGAGAATGAAAAGAAGAAAAAGAAAGGGGAGGAGGAGGAAGGGGAAAGCAGAGAAGCAGAGTAGAGGTTGGTGAGATAGAATTAAGACAACAAGGCAGCTCTGGCAAGGAGTTCGATGAGAAATAATCAGAATTAAAGTGTTACATATTTTTTATGTTGTTCTAAGGTATAGTAAAGATACAAAATTTTGACTTTGTTTACATTTGTGTTAAAAGAGCTAGTTGACTCCTAAAATTAGTCATAGAGCATACAACTGCCTAATGAGTAGAGGAAAAAGTGGAAAGATAAAAAAATAATTTTAACAATCATAATAAACTCGATTGAAAAAAAAAAAAACAAAACATAAAAGGACAATTTGCAAGTGCACAATCAAATTAGAAAAATAAATCCAAATATATCAGTGTCTTAGTGGACTCTGGGTGCCATAATAAAATACCGTAGACCAGGGGTTCCCAACCCCCAGGCCTCTCGGCCACCTGTAAGGACCCAGCACAAAGCAGGAGGTGAGCAGTACGAGAGAGCTAGCCAGGCTTCATCTCTGCTCCCCATCGCTCCCGTTGCCCCCAAACCATCCCCACACTTCCCAACCCTGGTCCATGGAAAAGCTGTCTTCCACCAAACCAGTGCCTGGTCCCAAAAATGTGGGAACCTCTGCCATTGTCTAAGTGGCTTAAGCAGTAGAAATTTACTGCTTACAATTCTGGAGGCTGGAAGTCTGAGGTCTGCGTGCTAGCATGGTCAGTTCTGGTGAGAACACTCTTGCTGCCTGGAAGATGGCCACCTTCTTGCTGTGTGCTCACGTGGCCCTTCCTTGATACCTGCGTTCAGAGACAGAGAGGCAGAGAGGTTGATTTTCCTCTTATAAGGTCGCCAATCCTGTTGGAATTTGGATCTCACCCTTCTGACCTAGTTTAACCTTATGTGTGTGTGTGTGCTCAGTCATGTCTGACTCTTTGCGACTATATGGACTACAAGGGGTAGTCCTTTGTAGAGGACTAGCCCACCAGGTTCCTCCATCCATTGAATTTTCCAGGCAAGATATACTGGAGTGGGTTGTCCTTTTCTCCTCCAGAGCATCTTCCCAACCCAGAGATTGAACCCACATCTCCTGCATTACAGGCAGATTCTTTACCACTGCAGCATCTGGAAAGACCCATTTAACCTTAATTACCTCCTTAAAAGGCCTATCTCCAGTTCAGTCCCATGGACGGAGGGAGGTGTTATGGCTTCACCATAATAATTTGGAAGGGACTTAATGCAGTTGCTTACCAAAGAAAAAGCATCTTATTCTGTATCCTCCCAAAAATAGGACAAAGATTTGTTATTCACGTGCGATATACTAAAATTAAACCATTCCTGATTGTGGAAAGGTTAAGAATTCAGTCAGAATTATAAACAAAAAGAGTCTGAAAGACAAAGAGAAAGAGTGAATCAATTTTTTCCAGTAAAAACAAAAGAGAAAATATAATTCTAATGAGATATTTACAGTAGCATTATAAAATGTAATGTACACAATAATTAACAAAAATGTGTATGCCATTTACTGGTATTATAAAACTTAATGGAAAGACATTAAAGAAAGTCTAAATAAATGTGAACCATAAAATATTCTAAGACTCAATATCTTACAGATGTTAATTCTCCCCAAATTTGATCTATTGTTTTAATGTTATTTCACTAAAAATCCTAATAGCATTTTTTTCTTTTACTTGATTAACTGATTCTAAATTTGATGAGGGTATAGTACAAAGTTATGGGACTTCGAGTGTTGGATATCAAGAACTGTTATAAAAGTACAGAAATTAAGCAAGCATATTAGTGCAGAAACTAACAACAGCAACCAAAAAAAAAACAAGAAAACTAATATAGAGGAAGAAAATAGCCTATGAACAGACACACACACACAAAAATAGAAACTTCACTGTCACAGAATAGTCATTGCAGATGACTGGGGAGTTGATAAACTATTTAATAATTTCTATCATGATGATGGCTATTCATAAACACTAATACAATATTTGATCCCTTGCCAAAATTCACTTCTAGAAAAATGAAGATTCAAATGTAAAGAATCAAACTATAAAGCTTTTAGAAGCTATATGAAGGAATACATATACAGTTTGGGGGTAAAGAAGTATTTTTTAACAAAACACAAAAACTGCAAACCTTAAAAGAAAATATTGATAAATTTCATTATCTAGAATTTTATAATTTTGTTCAGCAAAAGATTCAATAAAGAAGGGAAAGCTAATAAATAATAATAATAAGGGAAAATCTTTAATCTAGGTGAAGATTTTTGAAACAAACCAATAAAGGCTTTGTATCTGCTGAATATAAATATTTCCTACAAATCAAAAAATTTTTAAAGATGAACAACCAAACAAAAAATTTAAAAAATGTATTTCACAGAAGAGAACCAAAAAATAATCCAAAAACATAACATGCTTAATCTCTTTGGTTGAGGGAAATTTTCATCAAGTAAGTGCAAATAAAACCCACAAGTTACCATTTCACACATAACAAAGAAGCAAAAAATTTAAAAGTAGACAACATCAAGTATTGGTAAAATTATGGAACAATGGGACTTCTATCCCATTACTGGTGGAAGAGCATTTTGGTATGGCCATTTGGGAGCTGTTTTGGGCACTGAACAGTCAAGTCGAGCATGCACATTCTTCCCTCCTTAGTAACTCTATTAGCAGTTGCTTGTGGTTGAAAAGAGTTTCCCAGTGGATACACTGGAAGATTCTGATACCCTGAGATCCTGGGGTGACCAGATGATGCCTAGGTAGCCATCAACTTTCCCACTCCAACCCAGCCCCAACCAGCATCATGCTTCAGTTTCCTTTTGAAAGATTCTTCTAGATGCAACACAAGAGCAGATGAGTGATATCTGTGATCCCTCCTCCACTAGAAGTGCTTAGAAAGGACAAAGATGCCACCAAGGACACAGGGTCTGTGCCTCAAGGACACCATCCAACAACACATGGCCAACACTTGACCACTGGCTGTCAGAGACTGGAGTAAGGAAGGCTGGCTGGGGTGAAGTCCTACTGTGCACCAGTAGGTGCAGTGGTGGTTCCATACCTCTGACCATTCCCTGTAGCCATCACATATTCAGGTCTTTTTCCATTCACTGTACCTTCTCAGCAGCACCCAAGCCAGCCCAGAAGAGCTGCACATGAACCCTAGCTGGTGCATTCATCCTGAACCTCCACATACATTAGAACTAGAGTTCACTGCTGTTTTGAAGTACTTGATAAGAAATTGCTAATAAGATTTAAAATTTATTTGCATCATGACAAGCAATTGAACTAATAAGAGAGTTACTAGATCCTGTCATTGCTATAAAATTTTAGAGCTGAACAATATAATGTTAATTTTATATCATCTAAGTGTGCAGTTTCTTATATGGAGTGCCCATCAAGAATTTGAAGAGACTGCCCTTTGAAAATTTCATGACAAAAGATACATAACCACTTCAGGTGTAAAGCCTGATAAAAAGAAATGGTATTTATTTTTATCATACCTCATTTTTATCATGAGGAAACAGGCTCATGTTCCTCATTAAAATTTTGAAAATACTTCTTTTGATTTTATTTTTTCCTATCATATTTCTGTAACATACATAAAATTCATGAACGCAGTATCAGTTTCCTCTAGTTTATCCCCTGTGCTCTACCAATAGTATTATCATTTTCATGAAGTAAAAAATATTAGGAATCCCCACTGGACAGAAATCACACATATGCGCCAGGGCACACATTCAAGCATGTCCTTCACAGTATTGTCATCATAGCAAAAAATGGAAACTCACCCACCTGTCCATCAACCAGCACAGTATATGGTGGCCTAATCCGTACTCTGCAATCTACACAGCAGTGACAAGAAATAAACTACATGTGCGTGATTGTGGATAGAATGACAAGAGAGAGAAACAAGTTGCAGAAGAATGTATAAAGTGTAATTCTGTTCACTAAAAGCCCCAAACAGAAAAAGCTAAGCATTAAATCTTTGGGAATTTTATATAGGTGGCCCTGTTATCAAGAAACTCCATGGAATGATTAACACAAGTGGAAGGCATGTGGCAGCTGCCCTCTAAAGAAATCATATGTTCCCTAAGCTTGAGGGTTGATACACAAATGTTCTTTATTAATTCAAAAATGTGTGTTACACATATATATACACATATATAAATACACACGTGTGTGTGTGTCCATTTTTGTGTGTGTTAATCACTCAGTCATTTCCAGCTCTTTGTGACCCCATGGACTGTAGCCCGCCAGGCGCCTCTGTCTATGGAATTCTCCAGGCAAGAATGTTGGAGTGGGTAACCATTCCCTTCTCCAGGGGATCTTCCCAACCCAGGGATCAAACCTGAGTCTCCTGCATTGCAGGAAGATTGTTTACTGTCTGAGCCACGAGGGAAGCCTGTACACACACACACACACACACACACACATATACACACTAAGGTTTCTTGGAGAAATATTTAATTCCAGAGCTTGGACAGGGGGAAAAAAAATGTGTGTTAATTAATCAAATAGTTAAATAATCAAATAAAAATAAAGGCTGTTGCATTTACCTACAATTTGGACCAATAAAGTTTAAAATAGATAACCAACAAGGATCTAATATAAAAAAAATTTTTAAACTTTTTTAATAGTCAAATAAAATTGAAGCAGAGGATGGAGGGGGGTAAAGGAGAAGTGACTGGCAGGGAAGCAAGGGAGAATGAGAGAGAATAAAACAAACAAGTACATTGAAGTTCATTATTTAAGAGTGAATTCCCCAATGTCTCCTTTACTGAGTTCTACATAAGCTGTAACCACCTTTGCCCTAGGTTGTTGCCAGGGCTTCCTTCATAGCTCAGTTGGTAAAGAATCTGCCTGCAATGCAGGAGACCCCTGTTTGATTCCTGGGTTGGAAAGATCTGCTGGAGAAGGGATAGGCTACCCACTCCAGTATTTTAGGGCTTCCCTTGTGGCTCAGCTGGTAAAAAATCTGCCAGCAACACAGGAGACTCCCTTGGGTTCAATCCCTGGGTTGGGAAGATCCCCTGGAGAAGGGAAAGGCTACCCACTCCAGTATTCTGGCCTGGAGAATTCCATGGACTGTATAGTCCACGGGGTCACAAAGAGTCAGACACGACTGAGTGACTTTCATTCTTCACTTCACTGGAAATGTCAACTTACATGTTGATAATGACCCTTCAAAGCACATGGTTCTAAAGGGAAAATGCTATTTTAGAGAAATAAGCCTGTTATCGAAATCCATTCTGCTCCAAACCATCCAAACACACTGGCCTTAAAATGGGGAAAAAACCCTTAAGAGATGAGTCAAGGGAAGAAATGAACTTCCAATAAGTAGAGAAAAGTACAGTTCTAATGTCTAACTTATTCCCCATAAACCGGTGTCCTTATCTACCTCTTTCTATCACTCTGCATTTTGTGATGTCTATCACCACAGCACCAAGGCCATTAGCCAGGAGATATTAAGACTGGTAGAAAGCCGTGAAATAAATAGGGCTTTAGAGAACCTAATGAAATGTACTTTCCATATACAACAGGCCCTCAGAGGGAAGAATAGCCAGTTTACAGATGATTTATGGGCTCCCTGAAGTTAAGTAGAGGCCAGATTTTTCAGTGCTGGGTAAACTCACTTAATTCTATATTTATTAGGCATAGGTGAATAATTTCTGACCATTTTAATGCTGGCCCTAGCGCAGAGCAGGGGAAATAGAAGTGACTAGTAGGCCAAACACTGTTATTCAGCAACTGTGATACTTTGGTTGAAACACTGAACTGAACGGCCCCTGCGTGTTAATATAGTCACACATAAAGCCTGCCCCACTGATCTGTGGAGTTTCAGTTCAGTTCAGTTCAGTCGCTCAGTCGGGTCCAACTCTTTGCGACCCCGTGGATTGCAGCACGCCAGGCTTCCCTGTCCATCGCCAACTCCTGGAGTTCACTCAAACTCACGTCCATTGAGTTGGTGATGCCATCCAACTATCTCATCCTCTCTGTCGTCTCCTTCTCCTCCTGCCTTCAATCTTTCCCAGCATCAGGGTCTTTGCCAATGAGTGGGCTCTTCAGATCAGGTGGCCAAATTATTGGAGCTTCAGCTTCAGCATCGGTCCTTCCAGTGAATATTCAGGACTGATTTCCTCTAGGATGGACTGGTTGGATCTCCTTGCAGTCCAAGGGACTCTCAAGAGCCTTCTCCAACACCACAGTTCAAAAGCATCAATTCTTCAGCACTCAGTTTTCTTTATAGTCTATGAAGTTTTTTGTGTGTCAAATGGTTTCTTACATGAAAAACTGAACAGATAGCAAAAAAGCTTAGACCAATTAAAATGGACAGTCATGTACATTGAAATTCTGGGATCTCAACATTTTAGGGTGAGTTCCCTTCATCTTTGGGAAAAAAAAAAAAAAAACAGCTGATGTTATCTAAGGAGCAAGGAAATAAGATTGCTGTGACCTACTCCTTTCCAAAGCAAGACTACTATATGCGAGACAGCAAAAGAGACACAGATGTAAAGAACAGACGTTTGGACTCTGTGGGAGAAGGCGAGGGTGGGATGGTTTGCGAGAATAACATTGAAACATGTATATTACCATATGTGAAATAGATCGCCAGTCCAGGTTCGATGCATGAGACAGGGCGCTCAGGGCCAGGGCACTGGGATGACTCTGAGGGATGGGATGGTGGGGGTCGGGGGGGGAGTTGGAGGGGGTTCAGGATGGGGACACATGTACACCCATGGCTGATTCATGTGAATGTATGCAAAAATCACTACAATATTGTAAAGTAACTAGCCTCCAATTAAAATAAATTAATTTATTTACAAAAAAAAAAGACCAGATTCCCACTTAGACTGACCAACATGTTACCTTTTATATAATTTTTTTTTGAGGTGGACACTTTTTAAAGTCTTCATTGAATTTTCTACAATATTGCTGTTTTACGTTTGGCTTTTCAGCCCCAAGGCAGGTAGGATCTTGGCCCCCTCATCAAGAATAGAACCTGCATGCAATGGAAGAAGTCTTAAAGACTGGACCACCAGGGAAGTCCCTGGACTTACCAACATGTTTAATTCCGATGAGGTCATAGCCTTATCTTATAAAATGGGGGGTGGGGAAATGGAGGGAGGATGCAGTGTTCCAGATGCTTGTGTGCATTCCTGTTGTACAACTCTCCAAGTTGTGCAAGTCCAATTGTACAACTCTCTCTTTAGAATAAAATCCACTACACAGTACAATAAAGTCAAAGATAGAGAGGGAAAAAATCTGCACAGAAGTACTCATTGCAGAATGATTTACAATGAAAGAAAGGAAAGAGGGGAATAAGCCATATGTGGAATAATCGATGAATTGTGAATACCCATTGTGTGCCAGCCACTGTCCTGGGCATTTTAAGCATATATTCTCATAGAATCCTCACACCTACCCTATGAGACACTTGATGGAGGAGGAAACTGAGGCTCTGAGACAGTAACTCTCAAGTAACACGTCTAAGGATGCTCGCCGAGGTTAGGTCTATGTGAATTCTTGCCCTTTTTCCCCAGAGTGTGGACTCTGAAGAGGGGTCATGGGTGAGACTTCCTGTGGCTGGGTGATGTGCTAGCTGTCTTCTCTGAGCCCGTTCACCTCCACTCAGCCTCCTGCTCTACCTGTTCTCAGCCGGGAGGCCGACCTGTGTGGGCTTCATCAGTGGCCTCTCCCCAGCCCTCTGGATGCCACGTGGCAAAAGATCAGAAGGAGGAGACAGTGAAGTCAGGGTATTGGGTTAAGTGCTGGCCACATCCCTCACACCAAGGTGACGGCTCCAGTCAAACTCTCCAGGTCCTGGAACCATATTTCACCTGTTGAGGCCATGGGATAACACAGTCCCACTGTGATACCTCGGATTCTGCACAGCTTCACACATTTATATAAATAGTCTCTTTCTGGAACTCCCCTCAGTTATAGAATTAGCCTGGGCCATTGGTTACTTGTACAGACCCCAGTGATACAGGTGACAAGAAAATCCAAATAGAAGATGGACAGAGATCAGAGTAGAGCCAAAGCTGAGTGAGGATCTAGGACAGTACCAGGGATCTCCCATGTGGTTCTTGTCCAGCTAAGTTGGTACCACACAGATTTACTGATTCTGTATGCTCTGGTCAAGAAGATCCCCTGGAGTAGACAATGGCAACCTTCTCCAGTATTCTTGCCTGGAAAATTCCATAGACAGAGGAGCCTGGCAGGCTACCCTCCTTGGGTGGCAAAGAGTCGGACACAACTGAGTGACTGAGCTCACACACACATACACGCTCTGGTCCAAATGGGGTGTTATGATGGAGACAGAGATGTCATAAACAAGCAGAGCAGGATGGTGACAGGTACCACATCATGGTAAGGCCAAAGTCCTGAGAGTGGATGGGAAAGGGAGTATTTAACTCTGCCTTAAAGCAAAGCCTTCAAGGAGGAAATGGCATTGGAAGGATGAGTAGAATTTTGCAGGCAGAAAGAGTGAAAGGACGTCTAACTAGTAGGTAGCAACAAGGGTCGATTGCCCCCTAGATTCTCATATCTAAGTAGATTCAGACTGCCCTTGTCCAGCTTCCTCTCAAGGGGACATTTAAGTCTCCAGACCTTGGGTTAACCATGACAGTCTTGTTCTCGGCCCTTGGCCCAGGACTAGGGGAGGCCAGTTTCTCTGCATGTGAGTGCTCAGTCATTTCAGTCATGTCCCACTCTTTGTGACGCTATGGACTGTAGCCCACCAGGCGCCTCTGTCCATGGGATTTTCCAGCAAGCATATGGGAGGGGGTTGCCATGTCTTCCTCCAGGGGATCTTCCCAACCCCCGAATCAAACCCCTGTCTCTTATGTCTCCTGCATTTGCAGGTGGGTTCTTTACTGCTAGGGCCACCTAGGAGGCCCAGTTTCTCTGCTCAGTGAGACTTATTTTCCTGGCAGTCTTCAAGACAAGCTTCTGTTATATAACCTGTCTTGGGACCAGAATTCTAGAGTTCTGCATTAATTAACACATAAAACCACTCAACATATGCATGCTTCATTAACGTTCAGATACATAAATTCCACCCAGGGTAAGTAACACTGTCCCCTCTTAAACACAACTCCCGAGGGAATCAAGACTACAAAACCAGCTCAATCTTCCAACACGTTGAAGTTTATGGCTCTTCTTCTCTCCACACTGGTGTGCAGCTCAGTGTCCATCAAAAACAAGTATTAGTCAAAAATAAGGTGGTCTTGGGCTCCTAAATGTCCAGAAAGCTGACCCTCTCTGGAGGATAAAAATGGTCACTGATGTTTGTGGTGGAGGATTTCTTAAATTGCTGTGATTTTATTCCCACCATCCCTACTCCAGAAGCTTAAGCAAAACAGTAGGTCTGGTGACCTATTTCCCAGAGAGACAGAGCTTTCTTTCCTCTGGACCTCACAGTGATACAGATGCTGTCTTTGGCTGTATTTAATCCCTTAATTTTTACCCAGGGAATGGTAATATTAGTCTAATGAACATGGCAGGTGTCTGGGCCAAGAGCAGGATTAGGGCTTGCATGTAGCCTGGGAATCCAACAGATGTAGACTCAGTTCCCTGACTCACCAGCTGACCTTGGGCAATCCACTTAGCAAATCCATTCCTCAGTTTCTCCACTTATAAAACAAGGATAATCATAGTTCCCACCAGAGATACTCTTTGTCAGGGCCTTTGATGTCAGTTTCCATGGACAAAGAGCTGCTATAATTATCCCGGGTGCAGTAATGAGGAAGGCAAAAAGCCAGACTGATTTTTATAAGACTTCTCAGGTACCAGTTTCCGGCTGCTATTCGTGAGTCACGCTGAACAATGAGTCCAACTGTCATCTACTGTAGCAGACTCCCACTGGTGGGGAGCAGAGTGCAAGTTGATGGATGCTTTTTTCAAGCTTCCTAGATCTGAAGAGCTATGATGATTGAATGAGCTTCCCCAATGGCTCAGCTATAAAAAATTCACCTGCAAATACAGGAGACACAGGTTCCATCCCTGGGTTGAGAAGATCCCCTGGAGGAGGAAATGGCAACCCACTCCAGTATTCTTGCCTAAAAGAATCCCATGGACAGAAGAGTCTGGAGGGCTGCAGTCTATGGGGTCACAGTCAGACATGATTGAGCACACACACACACAACTGAATGAAGACAAACATGATCTTCAGAACCTGACATATTTCTTTTCCTTTGCTTATTTTTCTGTGACCTTGAACTAGTGCTTATATTTTCTGAGCCTGAGTTTTTTGACCTGCTACTGGAGGCTGATGAAAGGATCAATGAAGTAGTGTATGCACAGTGCCCACCACAAAACCTCAAACATTGTGGATACTAAAATGTTACTTTCTTCTCCTTTTAAAAAAAGGTAATTTTAGAGTAGTTTTAGGTTCATAACAAAATAGAGTAAAAGGTACAGAAGGCTCCCATATATTCACCCACAGCTTCCCCTATTATCAACTTCCCACACCAGAGTGGTATGTTGTTACAATCTATGAACCTTGATAATGAATGTTGAACAATGATAATGAACACTGTCCATGTATCATTCTCACCCAAAGCCCATAGTTTACATTAAGGTTCTCTCTTAGTATCATACTTTGAATAATTTTGGAAAATGTATCAATATAATGACAAGTATCCATCATTAGAGTATCATACAGATTAATATCAGGGCCCTGAAATTCCTCTGTGCTCCATTTATTCATCCTTCCCTTCCCCCAACTCCTGGCAACAGATTGTTTTTACTGTCTTCATAGTTCTGCTTTTTCTGGAGTGTCATATAGATAGACTCATTCTGTATGTAGCCTTTTCAGATTGGCTTCTTTCACTTAGCAATATGCATTTAAAGTCCACCCACCCCATGTCTTTTTGCACCTTCATTAGCTCATTTCTTGAAAGTACTGAATAATATTCTATTGGTTAGAAGCACCACAGTCTATTTTTTCATTTAGCTATAGAAGAACATCTTAGTTGCTTCCGAGTCTCAGCAATAATGAATAAAGTTGCTATAAACATCGGTGTACAGCTTCTGTATGGACATATATTTTCAATTCCTTTGTGTAAATACCAAGGAACGAAATCTCTAGACTGCATGATAAGAATATGTTGAGCAATATAAGAAACTGCCCAACTGCCTCTCAATGTGGCTGTACCATCTTGCACTCCCAACAGTGATGAATGAGAGTTCATATTGCTCTACAACCTCACCAGCCTTTGATATTGTCAGGGTTTTGAATTTCAGCATTCTAATGAGTGTGTGGGCACCCCTCGTAGCTCAGTCAGCAAAGAAGCCACCTGCAATGGGGAAGACCTGGGTTTGATCCCTGGGTTGGGAACATTCCCTGCAAGAGTGCATGGCAACCCACTCCAGTATTTTTGCTGAAGGATCCCCATGGACAAAGGAGTCTTGCTGGTTACAGTCCATAGGGTCTCAAAGAGATGGACATGACTGAGAGCCTAAGCATGATGGGTGTGTACATCCTGTTTTTAGGAATCACAGGTATTACGAGATCAACCTGAGAATCTCAAACAGTCTGACACACAAGCCAAGAGACAGAGGGCGGCAGTACCCCCAAATGTTAATATACCCCCAACCTCTAAATTTTACAGAGCAAATAACAACTGATATTTATCTCACTTGCTGTCTCAATGGCATTGCAGTTCCTCTTTAGCCCAGACTCCCTGTCAAGTATCAGGAGACACACTCTGATCATGCCCAGAGGGGGAAAAATAATGAGCAAAAGTTTAGAATTACACAGCCACCTGCTTTCCATTTATTTCATCTGAGACATCCTCAGAATAAGAGTCAGATTCAGATTGGGCAAGGGTAGAAGTTTTTCCACTCAGAGAAAGTCACATAAGCCAAGAGATTGAGAAAGGCTTGCTCTTGGGACAGGAAGATGAGGACGAGAATGGCAAAGACTCAAACTTGTTTAGACTGGAACTGGATCATATCTAGCACCATCTAACTGGATTAGGATCCTCAGTGCTGATCAAAGATAGTTTAGAGGAAAGGTCTGTGCTTTGATCAATACACTTTGCATAGGGACACCTGCTGAGATCTCATGGAACACCCTTCCATTATATTTGCTATGGTACATTGCTTCCATTAGCCTGTGGTGACAGCATTTTAGAGCTTATTTAAATAAAATGGAAAACAGAGTTATGTCTATGCAGTTTAACTAAAATAGAGTTCAATTTGGGTGGCCATTTAGTCCAAATATTTGACATTCTGGTTTTCTTTATTTTTTTTGCTTATTTTAGTTTGTGTCTCTCCAAAACAAGGACATTGGAGATAATAAAATCTTAGGTCCTTATTATTCTATGCAAAAATAATTTTGTCCTAAGGCAAGGTAAAATAATTTGTCTTATTTGACTATCCAGTATTTTGTGTATCATCTTAACCAGAAATTCAGATTAGTATATGACTTAAGGTTAAAAGGGAAGTTATAATCTAGGACAAGGACATGAGTCAAGCTCTTTGTCCAGGCTATTTGCCATATTTAGTATTACTGGCAAAAATGAATAGCACATTATAATTGGAAAGGTAGCTGATTTTGACTGAAAATAAAAGAGATGACTGAAATTCATCTTTCCTCAGATCGTGAGAGTAATTTGCTAAGCTTTATTAATGGGCATCTTCACATCCTTAGTAACCTTAATTGCTAATTAATTAAGAGATGATTGGATAAACAATAGATTGTACTACATAATGAAGATAGTGAAATTTACTGTCATGGTGCCTAATGAATGTTCTTTATCCTATGCCCTATTAATCTTTCAGTGCCTTGATTTCTGAAGTAAAGAAACCCAAGAGCCATTTTCTGAAAATTAGAGTTAAATCAGATCAACATTAAAGGACTTCTGGGTCAAACTGTGTTGAGGGCCAGCCCCAGGCAATCAGAATTTAATTAGAAGAGGGAAAAAAAAATCACAGCGAGTGAGACAGCCTGCAATAATGACAAAAGCCTTAGTCTTAAAATCATAATGCCTATGTCTCATACATTTACTATTACAGACGTTGTTGACAGATACTTTGATTTCTCTGAGCTTCACTTTTCTCCTCGGTAAAATGGAGATGACAAATTCAGCTGAAAGTGATGGAGACACAAAATAAGAGCTGTTAAAACAAGATAGAAGTTTATGTCTCTAGCTTATAAAAGACCCAGAGGTAGATAGTCAAGAACTAATGGCAGCTCTATTCACGGAGATTTCCAAGCTGAGGTTCATTCTCTCTTGTTTTGCTTCCAGTGCCAAGATTGCCTCAGAGTCTAAAAAGACTGCTCCAACACCAGCCTTTATAACCACATTCCAGCCAGCGGAAATAAATGCATAATGATAAAGAACCAAAACATCTACACCAGATGACTACTAAGAGAAGATTTTTAGAAGCCTCCAGACAACACTCCAGCCTAAATCCCATTGACCAGAACTTAGAGATGTGGCCACACATCTGCAGGGAAGACTGGAAAATTTAGTGTTGTTCTGGACAGGATGGGAAGTTTTACCAGTGTATGAAAAATAGGGAGTGGAAATTGGAGGATACCTAACTGTCTCTAACCCAAGACATAGCTCAAAGGATTGTTATGAAAGGCCAGTGAAGTAATGGATATGACATAGCTAGCAAAATGTCTGGCTCATATAGTCAATAACTGTTGGCTGAAGCTGACAGACAAAAGAAAGTTCCTAAAAATGTTGAATCCTCTAAGGAGTAATGGAACCCGCACATGCAAGGGAATCTAGATTCCCCAGGGACACCAGTGAGCCAGGGAATGGCCTGTCTGTGAACCAAGCTTCTCCTCAGGGGACCAGGAAGTGCTCATTGTCTTCTGCATCCAATTCCTCCTCATCTCTGATTGTATGGTTTTCTCTTTCCAAAATCTTTTCTTGCTCCTTTTTCACCTTGCCAAAAGTGTTAGTGTTAATCTCTCAGTCATGTCAAACTCTTTGTGACCTCATGGACTGTAGCCTGCGAGGCTCCTCAGTCCATGGGATTCTCCAGGTCAGAATACTAGAGTGAGTAGCCATACACAGAATCATTTCAATATAAGGTAAGTGCATATAAATCTGATATAAACACTAAATTTGATCTTGAGTTGCTTTAGTAAAAGCAAAGAACTCTGAAAGAGGGAGGTAGTCATTGGACTATGAGCTATACTCATCAGAACACAGCAGGGAATACTGGGTTCAGTCCTAGTAATCTCATTTCAGAGGCAAAGGAGAGCAGCCAGAATGGGGTGGGGCAAATAAAACAGGTCTGTTCCCTTCTTCAATAAACCAGGAAATGTAACTGGGCACCTGCTCTGGTCCTCACATGCACACACACATCGGCTGAAACACTGATGCTTCTTTTAGAAATTGGCATTCTAGGGAAGAAGCCAATGTGTTAATATACAGTATCACAAAACGTACAGGGTTGTGTTGAACAGCATATCTGTGTTTTTGAGATTTACAGAGTCACAAAATAAAGTATAAAGAGGTGACTCCGGCCTTAGGAGTGCTGTTCTGAATCTCTGTATTGTTCAGTTGCTAAGTTGTGTCTGACTCTTGGGACCCCATGGATGGTAGCCCACCAGGCTCCTCTGTCTGGGGGATTTCCCAGGCAAAAATAGTGGAGTGGGTTGGGCTGCCATTTCCTTCTCCAGGGGATCTTCCTGGCCCAGGAATTGAAATTATGTTTTAGAAAGATGATCCTCATGGCAGAAGTGGTGAGACCCTTCTGATAACAGAAATGGAGAGGAGGGATGTATTAAGAAACAGTCAGAATGTAGAAACAGTCAGAATGTAGAAACATGAGATTATTTAAACAAATACGAGGATAGGGAGAGAATGATACCCAGGATAACTCAAGCTTAAAATATGAGAAAAGGATGAGATAACATAGAAAGTTTAGCTTCAGAAAGAAGACTTCTGGGAAGCAACCTGTTATTTCTATGTAAAAAGACTTTATCTCGTGAAAAAAGTGCTGGGTTTCTTTTGTGTGGTACCAAAGGTTAAATCTAGGACCAGGGCTGGAAATTAAGAAAAAAATTTCTTGCATGACAGGAAGAATTTTCTGAGATTTATTGCTTGTTTTTCAGTCATCAAGTCATGTCTGACTCTTTGCAGCTCCATAACTGCAGCACGCCAGTCTTCCCTGTTTCTCACCATTTCCCAGAGTTTGCCCAAGTTCATGTCCATTGCATCAGTGATGCCATCCAATCAACTTATCCTCTGTCACCCTCTTCTCCTCTTGCCTTCAATCTTTCCCAGTGTCCAGGTATTTTCCAATGAGTCAGCTCTTCACATCAGGTGGCCAAAGTATTGGAGCTTCAGCTTCAGCATCAGTCCTTCCAATGAGTATCAGAGTTGATTTCCTTTAGGATTGACTGGTTGGATCTCCTTCCTGTCCAAGGGACTCTCAAGAATCTTCTCCAGCCCCACAGTTTGAAGGCATCAATTTATTGCTATCCAAAAACTAACATGAGTGTTCTGCAAAAGATGGTGAGTTTATTGAGACAGAAACCAGGAAGACACTGGATAGCTATCCTGGAGGACATATATAGAGGGTGAATGCCTGCTCCTCATCTCGCCTCTTCTGGTAGCATCCTGCCTGTCCTTGGAGAACCACTCCTTCTCCCTCTCAGTCCATGTGATTCAGATAAGATGCTCCATGCTCTTGCTCCAAGGGTGGTCCTGTGATCCAAGTCTGCACAGTGAAGAGTCTCAGAAAAGGCCATGAAGTGAGCATGTACTTCTAACCCGGCACATCAGTTCCCTCATCAGATTCTGGATGAAATCATAAGGAAGATTTGCACTCTTTATGGGGAATAGCTATGATGGTAGATAGAAAATGAGTGTGGGGTTACCCTGGGGGTCACCCAGCCACAACCTAGTAATGGTGGTGTGGAAATAAATGTGACACAGAGAAAAGCCAAGTGGAGATGAGGAGAGAGAGATTGAGACAAAGGGAAAGAGAGATTAAAGATTCAGAGAGCAAGAGAGAGGTAGAGAAAGAAATAGAGGGAGCAAAGAGAGAAAGGAACAGGGAGAGTGAAATTCAAAGACTTTTTCTTTAAAAAAAATTTGTTTAATTTACTTATTATTTTTGGCTGTGTTGGGTCTGATTTCAGTATTGACCATCTGGTGATGCCCATGTGTAGAGTCTTCTCTTGTGTTGTTGGAAGAGGATGTTTGCTATGACCAGTGCGTTCTCTTGGCAAAACTTTATTAGCCTATGCCCTGCTTCATTCTGTACTCCAAGGCGAAATTTGCCTGTTACTCCAGATGTTTCTTGACTTCCTACTTTTGCATTCCAGACCCCTATAATGAAGAGGACATCTTTTTTGGGTGTTAGTTCTAGAAGGTCTTGTAGATCTTCATAGAACCATTCAACTTCAGCTTCTTCAGCTTTGCTGGTTGGGGCATAGACTTGGATTACTGTGATATTGAATGGTTTGCCTTGGAAACAAACAGAGATCATTCTGTTGTTTTTGAGATTGTATCCAAGTACTGCATTTCGGACTCCTTTGTTGACTATGATGGCTACTTCATTTCTTCTAAGGAATTCCTGCCCACAGTAGTAGATATAATGGTCCTCTGAGTTAAATTCACCCATTCCAGTCCAATGCTGGAGACACAGGTTTGATCCCTGGTCTGGGAGGATTCCACCTGCCCCAGAGCAACTAAGCCTGTGTGCCACAACTACTGAGCCTTTCCTTTAGGGCCTGGGAGTCACAGCTACTGAAACCCCTGAATTCTAGAGCCCCTGCCCCAAATCAAGAGAAGCCACCACACCGAGAAGCCTGTGCAACACAACTAGAGAGTAGCCCCTGCTCACTTCAACTAGAGAAAGGCCGAGGGCAGCAGTGAAGACCCAACACAGTTCAGTTCAGTTCAGTCACTCAGTTATGTCCGACTCTTTGCAACCCCATGGACTGCAGCACGCCAGGCCTCCCTGTCCGTCACCAACTCCCGGAGTTTACTCAAACTCATGTCCATTGAGTTGGTGATGTCATCCAACCATCTCATTCTTTGTCTTCTCTCACCTTCAATCTTTCCCAGCATCGGGATCTTTAGCCAGCCAGTTTGATAGGTTTATTATTATTTGACCCCCAAAAGAATCCTTATTGTGGATGTTGTATAGGAAATCCAAGCATAAAATGAAAAGCGGCTTCCAGACAAAAGAGCAATGTCAATGAAGCTTTGAGACCAGTCTATTTTTATAACAACTGGGCATCTTGGGTTAAAAAAAATAAAAAATAATATTTGACATGCTAAAAAGATGAAAATAAACCTGGACAGTAATAGTAACAAAGAAACCTTTCATCATAATGGTACTTAGAGAATTTACCAAGCACCTCTCGGGGCATCAAAGGGGAACACATTTCTCTACTGGTTCCGGTGATTATTTTTAAAATTATAGTACTTCCTTTCAGGAATTTACTAACAGAAAAAAAGAAAGGAAGAAAGAAAGAAAAAAACCAGTAAAAGCAGAAAAAGCTCCCAAACCTAGAACAACTGAATTGGAATATATATATATGTGTGTGTGTGTGTGTGTGTGTGTGTGTGTGTGTATACATATATATATTATATATATATATATATATTCCATATATATGGAGCAAAAAGCATGTTTTAATTCTAAATACTTTGGATCTTGCAAGCATCATAACGTCCTGGTGTGAATCTTCCTCATTAAGGATGCCTCTCACTGCCTTTTAGCACCTCCTCCTAAGACCAATAGCATACTAAGTAGAACCGAAACCTTCTTTATTACACCACTGGATCATTCTTTTAATAGAGGATATAATCTCATTACAAGCTCTAGTAGTCACCCAGATTACAATCTTAATTGCCAGTATAGGTAAAAGTATAATAATGTACGTTTATCCTTTTTTTTTTTTTTGTAACAGCATAATTAAAGAAAAAATATTTTTCTGTAAACAAGCCCTCTTGGCATCAAGTTATGCTGACTTTTCCTCACATTTAAATGTGGAATTTCTGTGGTATCAATTCTTGAGAAACTACACAGTATTTTAGGGATTCTCTTACATTTTAGCATAATCATGAAGCAGATCACACTCTCCGCTCCCAAATGCTCTCCTTCCTTCCTTCTCATCAAACATTGCTATGTAAACAGTGATAGAAAATGAACTTGGGAAGCAAAAGGTCTGTGCTCATGGGTTGGAGTTTCATCGCTTTCTACTTCTGTTGACCTTGAGTCAGCCAGTCAATGTTCTGAGACTCAGTTTTCTTCACCCATTATATGGGACTGTAAATGCCTTCTACACATGTGGGTCCAATGGGGAAAAAACATGTAAACATTCTTCTCAAACCGTACACTATTATATCACTTTCAAATGAGCTTTTTATCAAGGGCTGGCTACGAGTAATACATTGGGGTCACAGTGTTATCTACTTTTCACTCTTCTAAGGCAGCCCTAAGAGTTTGAAGGGATCTTAAGGACTCTTCCTCTTATAGTTTCTTTTTTTTTTCCTATGGGTTTTATTTATTTATTTTGAATTAATTTTTATTGGAGCATAGTTGCGTTACAATGTTACGTTAATTTCTACTGTACAGCAAAGTGAATGGGCCATACAAATACACAGATCACTTCCCTTTCAGACTTCTTTCCCATTGGGGCCTCCACAGTGTAGTCAGCAGAGTTCCACGTGCTATACGGTATGTTATTAGTTATCTGTTGTATGCAGAATATCAATAGTGTATGTATAATATCAATAGTGTATGTGTGTCAACCCCAGTATCCCAGTTCCTCCCACTCCTCTCTTCCCCCTCTCGGTATCCATATACTTAAAGCCAGTGCCAAGCTGCTATAGCAGAAAGGATTTGAGCATGCAGTATGAAATAGTATGGCCAAGAAAGGAACCCAACCTTAGAGTCTTGGGCAGGAAGGTATTAGCAGGTATGAATAAAGTTCAGTGGAAATCAGGTCAAGATGGAGGAATGAACACCTGCTTGATACAGAGTATGAAGGTGATATCCAGGAGCCGGGAGTGGGTTAGAACCAGGGATCATGAGACAAGAGACACCAGCCGTCTGGATGGGAGAGGAAGATCCTCAAGACTTGATAAAGTTTTGGAACCTATTTGGGTTATTAAACTTCTGCATATTGAGGGGCCCCAGGTGAATCAGAACAAGTTCTCAAGTAATTACTACTTTCTGTACACCCCTAGGTCAGGAAAGGTCCAGGAGACTCAATATGAGTGACTGCCTGAACTTTTAGTAATTACAGACGACTTCAAATTTCTCTAACTGCTTCTCTTGCTCTTCCCTCTTTCTGACTCTAATTCTGGTATTCAATGCGTGGTCAGGATGGAGCGCAGCCTCTAGCAAAAGATTAATGACTATAAATTTAGATCTCTCATGTGCCATGCACTGGGCTTAGCAAGCAAAATGTGAAACTGAAAAGACAGGCCTGGCTCCCCTCTCAGCATTCATGGCTGGCAGTGGAGACAGGCACTTAGAAGCAATTCTTCAAAGTAATCCTTCAGTACTGTTGGTAAACCACTGAGAGTGGCATGGGGTGGACACAAAGAGGACACAGTTCACTGGGAAGGGATCGATGGACACAGATGCAGCAGCTGGAGGCAGCGCCCGGTTAGAGACCCCAGCCCTCAGAAGCATGACAAGTGCAGCCAAGTTCAGTCCAGTCATTGGACCTAAGAAGGACTTTCACTGGGGATGAGCATGAGACTTCAGCTTATGAAGAGTGCATGTGCGCATGCTCAGTCATTCAGAGTTGTGTCAGACACTTGGGACGCTATCAACTATAGCCCACCAGTCTCACCTGTCCATGGAGCTTTCCAGGCAGGAATACTGGAGTGGGTTGCCATTTCCTCTTCCAGGGAATCTTCCCGACCCAGGGATCGAACCTGCAGCTCCTGTACTGCAAGCAGCTTCTTTACCATCTGAGTCACCTGGGAAGCCCCTTACAAAGGTTGAAGCAGAGCAGACCTACCATGAATGGTCACATCAGTGTGCTCAGCTCCAAAGACCTCAGTTCACGGCCTTGCAACCAAGAAGACAAGGCAGCAGATGTTAGCCAAGGACCTAAGCGGTCCAGCTGAGAAGGGTTAGCAGAAGTGTCCCTCCTCCCAGTTTGGGGATCAATTAGGGCAGCCAAGTTAGCCAAGGGGATTTTTCTAGGATAAGGCATGGAGTGGAGAGCAGAACTGAGCTCCACAAAGGTTATGCTGGCCTATATGGTGGGCAGTCATGTAGGAGAATCAACAATAACCTAACTAAGATTTCATGGATATCTACACGTCCTCAGCACTATGTTAAGATACACATATACCTTAAAACAAAACATATTCCACATGTATCTTAGAATAGATATTCATTTGTGTGTGTGTGTGTGTGTGTGTGTGTGTGTGTTTAGGAACATTCATTTAATCTTCATAGCAAACCTATAAGACAGGTACTATATTATTGCCATTTGACAGAGGAGAAAACTGAGGCTCAGAGAGGTCAGATAGCTGCCAAAGTTCAGATAGCTAGGTTTGGGGCTGGGGCACAAAGCAGGCAACTTAGTTCCAGAGCCCATGAGAACAAGGGCCTTGGGAAGGGAGAGATAGTTAGTCACCAAGGACCTAAGCGGTGCAGAGGTGTCCCTCCTCCCAGTTTGGGGAGCAGCACCTTCTGCTATGCTTATGAGTCCTGGGGTATATAGCCATCCTCTCAGGAATACTGGGACAGAAACTAATTCTGAACCCAATGGTTCATGAAGCCAGGACTGCTGATACCATGGCTTCTGTCAATCTAGAAAGCCCTGGAATAACCTACATCTCATTGGATGCTTCTGAGAAGTGGCTGGGGTGGGGGCAGCTGGCCGGTCTTGACAGGGGCCTCAGGCAGCATCAACACAAATAACAATTCTGAATTGGAGTTAATGTGCATCTAGCTTTGGTCAACTGTCCCAGAAATCAAATTCAGGTCCAAAACAACTAGCCTATATTAACCTTTCATGTCTCCAAATTGTAGCCTTAATCTCGTTCCATCAGCTCACTTATAATTGCATCAGAGACCCCACAAACCTATCATTATTCCTCTCTGAGGCCCTGAGGCAAATCATTTGTGTGCTCTCTGATTGAGTGCCCTGCTAGTTAAGTGCAGAAAAGGGAAAAACCTTCCTCACCACAGTGCTGTGAGAATTCACAGGATGCTTACATACTATTCTTTGAAGGTATATTATTCCCTTCAAAGAAAACCTGCCCCTTGATTATCAGGTTGCGTGGGGTGTAGGAGGAAAGGGAAAGCCAAGGTTTATCACCAATTCTTGCTAACATAAACCTCTCATTCATTTATTTAAAAAAATAATAAAAATAATTCTTGCACTCTTATTATCTGCCAGACACTGTCCCAGGTGCTAAGGAGACATTGGTGAGCAAATCCCATCTTCAAACAGCCTTGAAGCAGCTGAACTCACAGCAGTGGTTCGCTGTCCTGGTTCCACATTGCAATGGTCTTTTTAAAAATCCCATGCCCAGTGACCTCACGTTAGGCCAATTAAATCAGATCTATGAAGGTAGGACTCTGGCATTTGTGTTTTTCAATCTTCCTAAATGAGTGTGTTCCCTAGAAAGGCTTGAGAACCCCTGGTCTAGAGCGAATGAGTCATCCTTTCTCTCTGCCCTGGGCAGAGCATTTGTTGGAATACTTGATTACAATTGTAGGAGACCCTGGGCATCTGCAAGAAAGACCCCCTTGTCATTTTGTCTAAATAAGAGTCAAGTGGACATTGGTAGCTTCTTGAGGCATGAGTCAGAATTCTTGAGTTGGAAGGCTGAGTGTAGAAATGAAGTCAGTACCTAGTGACCCAGCCTGGGCAACTCTTGGGCACCCGTGACTCTGTGAAGAAGGGATTCACATCAATCTTCACATTCTCTGTGCATAAGAGTCAATTAATACATAGGGGTGGGATGGACACGTTTTGCTTTGATTTACCTAGATCCTTTCTTGCAAAGATTCCTCTCCACCATTTGCAGAATTCCTCCTCCTCCTCCCTCTGTATATATTTATGTGGTTTTTGACAGGGTTCCCCTCAGCCTCTTGGCTCCAAAAACTATAACCTGTCCCAGGTCAGTCTAATGTGTGACACTATATATATACTCTGCCTATAACCTATGCCAGGCCAGTTAATGTCCATCGTAAACTTTTGCTAGAACAATCAGCCATCATGTTTGTCCCTTGTTACTCAGCTGGCATATGGTAATAGAGTTGCTGGTTCTGGTGGCCTTAGCCATCAACTGGGGAGATTCTGGCTGAGAATAAGGTCAAAGCAGGTTCCTGATGATCTGATTTGAACACCTCCATCCAGGTGGGCTTAAACATCTACTCTTGATCTTTTCATTTGAGATGATAATTTTCCACTTTTGGTGTAGCTTATCTGAACTCGATTTCATCTCTTATAACCAAGAGTATTCTCTAATATAGTATACAAAGTGAAAGTGAAGTCGCTCAGTCGTGTCTGACTCTTTGTGACCCAGTGGACTGTAGCCTACCAGGCTCCTCCTTCCATGGGATTCTCCAGGCAAGAATACTGGAGTAGGTTGCCATTTCCTTCTCCAGGGAATCTTCCTGACCCAGGGACTGAACCCGGGTCTCCCGCATTGCAGGCAGACGCTTTAACCTCTGAGCCACCAGGGAAGCCCAACCACCTCATCTACAATACAGTATACAAGTAATGAATTAGCTGCTCCCTTACTCTTCAAGTTGTTGTTGTTTGGTCGCTAATTCGTGTCCAACTCTTGTGACCCCGTGTACTGTAGCCCGCTAGGCTCCTCTGTCCATGGGACAATTCCCTGTCCCGTTCTTGTCCAGGCAAGAATTCAATACTGGAGTGGGTTACCATTTCCTTCTCCAGCGGCTCTCCTTGACCTAGGAATCAAACCCATGTCTCCCACGTTACCGGTGGATTCTTGACCACTGAGCCACCTGGGAAGCCCTACTCTTCAAGTGAGAAAACTGAAAGGAAACAAGCCTGGCTTCTCCACTTGCCTTCAAAATCACCGAGGATATGGTGACAACCGAAAGCAGTCATCTGTTTGTTGAAAAAAACTTTCCCTAAGTATGCTCCCCAGAATATTAAACTTTCCCATGTTCAAACAAGTTTAGGGTAAAACTGTTGAAAGGTATGTACAGGGCAAAATTTCTCAAACCTTAGTGTATCCATGAGAACCATAAATCTGTCCCAAGAAGTGGAATATACTGCATTTTCCCAACGTGTTTGAGTACAGGGCTCTTTTTTGGTCCTGTGTCTCCTGGGACTAGAGCTTTGGAGGCACTCAAGCTGCAACCTAAAGAATGTTCTTCCCTCTTCCCGGAGCTCTCCCCACATGCTCACTCCCAAGCCTGTCCAGTAACTACTCAGCCATCATGCCGCAGCTTAAATATTACTTTTCTCCAGAAAGTCTTTAACAGAACTGCTACTGTCACCACCCTCCAAATCCCAGGAGATGGTTATTTATACTTGTTTGTTCTCTTAAACTTCATACTTCCTCTTTGACAGTATTTAACATGGAGAGTTAGCATTATTGAGCCCTTTCACACTTAGAACGCACGGAGACCATTCTACACTATGGCCCCCAGTGTCCCTCAGCTACTGGTCTCCAGGCCCTTCTGTGGCACCTCTCAGAATAAATCATGGTTGGCCCGATAAACTATGGCAGAAGTGAAGATATGTGACTCCCAAGGTTAGGTCATAAACGGCATTGAGGCTTCTGCCTTAGGTTCTTGAATTGCTCCTTCCAGCGAAAGTCAGTCACCACGCCATGAGGACACTCAGGCAACCTTGTGGAAAGGCACCGAAGCCCCTGGCCAGCAACCAGCACCCACTTCCCAGTCCCGTGAGAGAGCCAGCTTGGACGGGGATCCCCTAGTAAAGACGTCGGAAGAACGAAGCTCCAGGCAACATCTGACTACAATCCAGTAGGAGACCACTGAAAGGTCTGTCCAGCTGAGTCTTTCCCAAATTTCTAACCTACAGAAACCATGAGATGATGAATTCCTGGAAACTGAAGTGCTGGCTATTGCACTGCACTCTCCCCCACACCCAGGTGGCGCTAGTAGTAAAGAATCCGCCTGCCAATGCAGGAGACTCCAGAGACGTGTTCAATCCCCGGGTCGGAAAGATCCCCTGGAGTAGGATGTGGCAACCCACTCCAGCATTTTCGCCTGGAAATCCCATGGACGGTGGAGCCTGGCAGGCTACAGCCCATGGGACTGCAAAGAGTCGGACGCTACAAAGCACTCAGCAATGGATAAGTAGCAGCTAATGAGCATCTCTCTCTCTCTCTCTCTCTTTCTATATATATATATATATATATATATATATGTAGACACACATGCTGTGTGGTTAGTCGCTCAGTGGTGTCCAACTCTTTGTGACCCCACGGACTATACACTCCATCGAATTCTCCAGGCCAGAATACTGGAGAGGATAACCTGTCCCTTCTCCAGGGGATCTTCCCAACCCAGGGATCAAACCCAGGTCTCCCGCATTGCAGGCAGATTCTTTACCAGCTGAGCTACAAGGGAAGCCCAAGAATACTGGAGTGAGTAGCCTATCCCTTCTCCAGGGGATCTTCCTGACCCAGGAATCAAACTGGGGTTTCCTGCATTGCAGGAGGATTCTTTACCAACTTATCTATCAGGGAAGCACACACAAATATATGGGCTTCCCAGGTGGCTCAGTGATAAAGAATCTGCTGGTCAAGCAGGAGGCATGGGTTTGATCTCTGGGTCGGCAAGATCACCAGAGGAGGAAATGGCAAACCGGAATTCTTGCCTGGGAAATTCCATGGACGGAGGAGCCTGGTGGGCTACAGTCCGTGGGGTCGAGAAAGAGTTGGACATGACTTAGCACATACACAAGTGTATACAGATGTAGTGACTGACAGATAATTTGTATTACCAAGTTAAGAGAGGAGAAACATTCCTTCTAAGTTATTCAAAACTTAAGTCCTTATAAGACTCTCAAATAAGAATTCGAATATCTCACTGTGACAATGGCCCCAAACTAGGAAACCTGGGAGCCCTCGTCTGGCATCAGAGCTGCATGGTTCCAGGGAAGTATCATACCCTCCCTGGGTTCAGTCCCCTGTGAAAGAAACAAAAGAGTCAGACTAAGGTATCTTCAAAGGTCTTGTCAGCTCTAATATCTGGTGATGCCAGCTTGGTGGAGGTTGGGTACAAACAGAACCAGAGCAAGGTGGGAGTGGAACCCAGCTTGACTTACACAGGGTCCTTTTGTGATAGAAGGACAGAAGTATGGAAGGGAGACTATGTCACCTGCTAAAATCCTGTCTGGGACTGGATTTCGGTCTTGGATTGGGCAGAGCTGATAGGTCCCCGGTCTGTAGGAAGCAGACAGATGCTGTCAGGACAATTGTCAGATCTCTGGAGCATGCCGGCCTCCCAGGCTTGCGTCGGTGGTGCTGGGAGCCTTGGATCGAGGAGGTGGTGGCCGTGTGGTCATCCACAGACAGACTTTGGTGCCCTGAGTCTTGGGGTCAGCCCTCAGAAAGGCTCCTGCCAATGTCCTCACACAGTCAGCTCTTAGCAGAAACAACAGCTGCTTTCTAAGAACACAGTGTAGCTTTTAGGCAGTCTGCCTAGAAATTCTTCTGCACCGAATTCCTGGAAGAGGCTGCCCGATTTTCTCCACACCCAAGGCTCAGAGGAGCCCAGCTGACCAGACAGCCAAGAACTGCACCTGATGAAATGACGTCTATACCACCCGGGCTTGCCTGGGGGTGGAGGGGGAGGCTCTGCAAAGATCTGGTGAATGTCACCCAGGGAAGCAGAGCCCACTGTTTTCCTTCAGATTATATTGGGAGAAGACAGTGGGGACTGGAGTTGGGGGTATAATTTTTGCTAAATACTTGCCTCAAGTCAGGTCCATTACATTTGTATCTCATTTAGTTCTTCTAAGAGTCCCAAAAGGTATACATATTTTTATTCATTTTGGGATTCACGGAATAGTGGGTTGACTACCCAGAATGGTCTTGTCCCAGTTCACGTCCTCCTTCACCATTAGGCTATCTTGCTTCCTAAACAGAGTCACTGAGGATGTGAGTGCATGTGTGTGTGTGTACATATGGCATAGAGGAAAGGGTAGAAAAATAGACACATTCTAGAGCAGGGGTTGACAAACCATGGCCTGGGGGCTGATCCAGCAGGCCACTTGATTTCATTAAGTTTTACTGGAATACTGCCATGCTGAGTAAAGTTACTGTCCTAGGGGTTGTCTCACACTGTGAGACATTTTAATTTAAAAGAGCTGCCACGCTAACCCATTCTGTGGGGTGATTGAACTACTCACAAGGGCAAGAAAAAACGCTGATGAGGCTGAATCAGTGGCAAGTGTCCCAATGCCCAGCCATCCTCCTTCCCACTGCTAGCCTGCAAGCTCAGAGCACAAAGCCCTCCAGCAGAATTCTTGAGATCAAAGTGCAAGGGAAGCGGGAATATCAGAGGTTGAAACCACAAAAGGACTCCAAAGATCAACATCTTTCAGCAGAAATAAAAGCTTTGAGAAGGCGAGCAACTGGCCTGAAGGCACATGGCCACGATGGTGCAAAAGCTGTCATCCACATTCCCAAAGCCCAGTGCAGATCTTACTCCAAGTTTGAGCAGAGATGCTCAGAGGCAAACAAGAAACTCAGTGGCACCTGACCTCTGCCCTAAAAGCACAACATGGGCCTGGGTCAGTGTTTCTCAACCTTCAGACATTTCTGAAACACCTTTACAATTTTGACAGGTCTGTGACCTGCACACACTAGCATTGATTTCATATATTTGAGTCACTTTGGTCCTAATTTACTATACAAAAAAAAAAAAAAACTATTGCCATAAATGTAAAATCAGCAATAGTCACACTAAATAGAAAATACTATGTGAATACAGCAAAGCTATTCAATTCCAGGTGCATAACATGACTCGCTCTGTTCCTGAGACCTTTTCATTCCTCCTTTAGAAAGAACAGAGCAAATGTTGGAAAGGTTTTAGGAATGACACCAAACTGAGAATCTATCCAGAAGGATAGAAAGAGAATTTTTAAAAGTATAACTTTCTCACAATCTCATACCATTAGTAGTCATCTCCCCAGACACTTGAGAAACACTGAAACAGACAGTCTGATTCCGTGAGAATTACAAAGCCAGCCAAAGAGTTGGGAAGGGAGAGTAGAAAACAAGAAAGATTCCCTTCCTAAAATGGATTAAATCCCTCTAGCTTCCTTGTTGGAGTCTCATGCATAGCAGACACATGATCAATATTTGTTAACCCCAATGGAAATGACATGGTGTACTAGTTGGAGTTTGGTCATCAGGGTCAGAACTAACTTCGGATCTTGATTACCATTTTTTGACTTTGTGACTTTGGGCAGGCTATGTATCCTCTCTGAGTCTGTTTTCTCGCTTACTAAAAGAATGGGCAGATTTGTGGGGGAACGATGGGGGGAAGGGATATTAAGGAGTTTGGGATGGATGTGTTTACACTACCAGGAAAGTGTTAGTCTCTCAATTATGTCCAACTCTTTGCAATCCCATGGACCATAGCCCACCAGGCTCCTCTGTCCATGGGATTTCCCAGGCAAGAATACTGAAATGGGTTCCTATTCCCTTCTCCAGGGGATTTTCCTAAACCAGGGACTGAACCCAGGTCTCTTGCATTGCAGACAGATTCTTTACCATCTGAGCCAATGTATACCATCTGAGAGAAGCCCAATGTATACACCGCTATACTTAAAATGGATAACCAACAAGAACCTACTTTATACCACATGGAACTCTCAACATTATATGGCAGCCTGAATAGGAGGGGGATTTGGGGGAGAATGGGTACATGTGTATGTATGGCTGAGTCCCCGAAATTATCACAACATTGTTTGTTAATTGGCTATACCCCAAAACAAAGTTAAAAGTTTTAAAAATTTTTTTAAAAAAGAATAGGCAGATTTGTAGCAACATGGGAGGACCTGGAGTTGATCATACTAAGTGAAGTAGGCCAGACAGAGGAAGACAAGCATCTTCCTTGTCCGTGTGTTTGATGCCACAGCCCTCTTCTTCCTTCTCTACCACAGAACAGCTGGATTTTGTCTCCTCCGCAGTCTCTGTTGTTGGGTCAGAGATCAAGCCCCTGCTTCCTGGCTAATGAGAATAATTGGTCCTCGTCCCCTTCAGCACAGCCTTTCATGTGTCTGCTGTGGTCTGAACACCTCACCTGGCTCAGCCTTGTCTGTAGGCTCACAAGACTCATCTTTCTCAACCTCTGCACATAAATCCAACTCCCCAAACCTTTTATCACTCTCTGCTGCTCTCCTTTTAACTGGTTCCAATCCCTCAGCATCTGCCAGGATGTCCAGGACCAACGGCAGTCTGCCGGAAGGTCCGGAAGCCACAGCAACACTGAGTAGCGATGTTACCTGGTGCCTTGTGAATACAAGTCTAAGTGATTCCAGCAATGAGAGGATGCCAACCACGGTTCAAGGTGAAAAGGGAGAGCTTGTGGAAAACCTTGAGAAGTGTTGTTCAATTAAGCCTTGGCAAGAAAGGTAGATGGTGACTCAGTGATAAAGAAAGGTAGATAGAGGTAACCTGGCTTGTTCACAAGTGTGAACATGGAAGTCAAACCCATGCAACAAAATCAATGAATGCTAAGTATACAGAAGGCATGTCCTGGGTACAAAGATGAGCAGAAATGAGATACAAAGAAAAATAAAACACCTTTCCTTTCTCTGAAGGAATTCACTGTCCAGCTCTCCACAGGCCAGCACAAAAGTCACTTGCCACAGTTGATTAGCAGAACCTAGAATTAAGGTGGTTGAAACTGAGATGTGCTGTAAAGTGTGGACTCAAGTTTGAAGACTTAAGATGAAAAAAGTATGTGAAATACCGCAGTAATAACCTTTACATTGATTATCAGTTGAACTGATTCATATTTTTAATATATTGGGTTAAACATATTATTAAAATTAATTTCCTATTTCTTTTTACTGTTTTTTTTTTTAATATGAGGCTATTTGAAAATCTAAAATTAAAACAAAAAGAAAATCTGAGATTGCATGTGTAGCCCACACTGTATTCCTGTTGAATGGCACTGGTCGACTCAGCAAGGTTGGCATGGGATTGAAACACAAAACTAGTCAAATGATGACACATATTTAGCCAGACACAATTCTCTATTGTGGGGGGAGGGGCGGCCATCCAAGTGGGGAGAAGCACAGCATTCACTTATTTACATAATTCACATCGTTTTCACAACTATTTTCTGCCAAGTTTTCTTTAACCCTTTTCTGATTATTTCCCTTATGTATGGTTAGATTAGTACTCTTGCCTGGAGAATTCCATAGACAGAGGAGCCTGGAGGGCTACAATTCATAGGGTTGCAAAGAGTCGGACACAACTGATGCAACTTAGCATGTACGCACATGGCTAGATCAGAGAAAAAAACTCTTTCTGCACAAGATGGTGTTGTCTTCATTTTCTAGTCATCCACCACCCAGAAGCTACTACCATCCAAGGCACATAAGGAATGCATGCAGAAGTGGATGAAGCCAATGCATGTTTATCTAGATCTTATTTCACATGAGCCAGTTTTCTGTACAGACAAGTAACCGTGTAGTAGAGAAAGACTATTGACTAAATGTAGACAGAATAGAGACCAGGGGTTTATCAAAGAGAGGAGCAGGGGCATTTGCTGCTTATTATGCATCAGACTCTTAGCTGGGTGCTTAGTGTATAATAGCTGACATGAACTTTAAAATAGACCCTGTAAAAAAGCTAATCTTATCCTATTTTACAGATGAGAAAACTGAGGCCTCAGAGGTTACACAACTGCCCTAAAAACAGTTAATAAGAAGGCAGTGCTGGGAAGAGATCGAGTCTACCTGACTTCAAAGCTCAGAAATTTTCCCTTATGGGGCTCCTGACACAAGGATGTCAGCTTCTGCTTGGGATAATACTGCTGACTATTGTACAAGCAATTCGTCTGAGTATTTGGGGAAAGGTGTATAAGCACCCACATCCTCTCTATAGGAGGAAAATGCAGAGGGATACAGGTGGGGTGACTGCTCTCTGCTGGGTCCAGCTGCCAAAGAGTAGCCTTCCTTTGTGACTCCAAACTCTGCTTTATCCCACAGGTTCACAGGGTTTGGGAGTCTATGTGTTTAGGCTCCCAAACCCATAGCCCAAGACTTGGATACCAGCCAGTGGGAGGAGGAAGGAAAAGAATCTTTTCATAATTGCTACAAAAACTTTCCAAGAGCTATTCCTGGAGCTGGGGAGTGTTGACACCAGGCTGTCAGAGCGTGAACAGGGGAGGACTCTAATTTAGAAACATTTTACACTGTGTGCTTGACAATGCATGCTAGGTGTCAAAAAAAAAAAAAAGAAAGAAAGAAAGAAAACCAGTGACAGAGAATCAGACTGGGTAACTGAATATGGGCTGGTTCATTGGTGGCCTGGTTAGTACAATAATCCCATCTAATGAAAGATTAAGAGAGCCACTGTGTAATGACCTAGAGGGGTGGAATGGGTAGAGAATGAAGGAGGCTCAAGAGGACAGGGATATATATATATATATATGACAGGTTCGCACTGATGTATGGCAGAGACCACCACAGCATTGTAAAGCAATTATGCTCCAATTAAAAAAACGTGATGTGGGGTACTGGTTAAAAAAAAAAGTGTTAGTCACTCAGCTGTGTCCAACTCTTTGCAACCCCATGGACTGTAGCCCACCAGGCTCCTCTGTCCTTGGGATTTCCCAGGCAAGAATACTGGAGTGGGTTGCCATTCCCTTCCCCAGTGGATTTTCCTTACCCAGAGATCAAACCCTGGTCTCCCGCATTGCAGGCAGATTCTTTACCGTCTGTGCCATCAGGGAAGCCAAGGGTGATGGTTGGTGTGGTTCAAATCCCATCTTTGCTGTTGCCATCCAGTTGACTTTGAATAAATCAAGCTCTGTACACCTCATTCCCTTATCTATAAAACATGAGCAACAATAATCTGTGTCTCATGCAGTTACCATAAGATTTAAACCCATGTATATATTGTACTTTCAATAGTGTAAGTGGTAGCTATGCTCCTTATCATCATTTTTAGCCAGTTCTCCTAGCTGATAGCTCCAGCACCTTCAACAGAGATAGATTAAACCAGCATCACACTGTTCAAAAACACACTGCTCCCAGTGACGGATGGAAATGGTGACGTGTTCTTCTTATAACTACACTTAGCAAGGAAAGAAGTAGAAAATATTGGTTGACTATGAGAAAGACTGATGAAAACATAAAGGAATTAGAAACAAAAGAAAGGAATTACTAAGAACGTAATTTTTTTAAAAGAATGTAAACTTTACATAAGATGGGCTCTTAAACTTTCTAGGTCAGTGTGATCACAATCTTTCCCCATCTCCATAACTCTTTTGGTTATTTTTCCCCTATACACCATGTTTTGAAATGATGGATCCTTATTAAGTAATAATTGCAAAGCTAAAAATACTATGTGTTATTTAGAGGTGGAACTGACTGCCCAAGAGAACTCCTGAAAAGACTGAAATCACTAAGCTATCTTGAGCTGATAGAATTCTCTTGGAAGAATAGTGTGGTATCATGAACTGGACAAAATGCCCAGTGGATTCTTTAAGAATCTGAAGCCGATTAAATCCATCATGAACAGCAGGCTGAAATAGAATGTCAGGAACCACTGTATCTGGAGCTATTTCTCTTCCCCTAATTTGTCAGAAAGAGCTCAGACACAAAGCTCTCAGCAATTGCAGAGCTGGACAACAATTTTCAGATTAATAGTGTTTGGACCCTAATCTGTAGCTATTTCATAAGCAATGTTTGCGTTGAACAGCTATTTTCTTATGAAGTAATTTTATATTACATCTCACTTGTTTTTAACACTGGAGAGAAAGATAAACAGGGAAGGGAACAAAAAGGAAATCACTCTCTTGTGATTGCTCCCTCCAAGAAGGTGTATGTCTGTTCTATGTGATTAGTGTTTAGAGGACAAATGGGAATTTCTTCAGTGAAACGCCATTACCGCCAGTCATCACAGTGTGAACGTAAAACATCCGGTTTCACCATGTGTGAAATGAGGCTTAAAGCATTGACTCTTGACATGAAATTTGAGGATCAGGTCTGCACCTTGAATCTATGTTTGTTCTTTCCCTCTCCAAGAGCTGCAACTAAACAAAAAAAGCAATCATGATTGAGATCATGGGATTTAAAACCAACTCTGAGGTCTGGATCCCAGCTCCATCATCTCATATCTGTCACCCTGGGAAAGATTCCCTCTCTGAGTTTCCTCACCTCTAAGGTGGTACTCACACTGTTGTCATGAGGACTTCGGGAGGTATTAACTGATGGGCACGCTGTCTGACAAATAGTGAGCAGAAAATTCATATCAGCTATACTCTCATTTTTAGTTGATGGATGAAGCTCTGAAATGGTCAGCACGTCTTTTGTGGATGTCAGTAGAGACAATGAACCAAAGTATTTGAGGCATTGTGTGCTAGAGCCCAGGGCAATGGTCCAGCAGGAGAAGTCCTTGATACAATTTCTTCTGCCTTTGAACATCACAGGTCACTAGGCTACGTGATTGAAGCCCAGGCAAGCCAACATCTTGGCTTCTCTTGCTTGAACTTACCCCACTCAGGGGATGTGGAAGAAGAAAGTCACTCCCAGCTCTGTTTGAACTTCCAAATGTGTATGCTGGAAGGAGGGAGAGGTCCCATTTGCTCATCCCTGTCTCATTTCAGCCTCTTTCCAGAGGACCCTCCATTGCTGAGAACCTGACCTCTGATCAGCCGAGCCCACTTTCCAGCTGAAGGAGTTTGGCAAAGACACTCTGTGTCATACAAAAGGGCTCACACCAAAGAAGAAACCTGCCGCAGGCTTGGAAGGCTGATTTTATTACCTAATTATGAAAGTGCTACATACAAAGGAAGCAGAAGATACAAATGGATTCACCAAGTCAACACTGAAAACAACTCGAAAGCCTCCGGCCTGACCCTGGGGGACCCGCATGCTTTGTCTACAGTCCAGAGTAATCTCCCCACCTCAAGATCTTTAATCCCATCTGCAAGCTCCCCTTTTCCATGCACGGTTACATATCCACAGGTCACAGGGAGTAAGATGCAGATGTCTATATGGGGGCATTTCTCCGTCTGCTACAATGATTGATGACAATCCAGGAGATAAATGAGGTCATCTAGAGGGGATGTTTGCCTCTGACAGAGGAGTGAGAGGAGACCAGAGCTTAAGGGATCATCTGAATGAAGGGCCAGCAGAGGAAGAAGAAGATGTTGAGGAGAGCTGGGAGAAGAGCCGGGTGGGTATATTTCCTTCAAAGAGGGAATCTCCAAATTCTCAAGGCACAGAGTCAAGTTCTCAGAATATAGGAGCTGGCAGAGGGCTTCCCACGTGGCACTAGTGGTAAAGAATCCTCCTGCCCAGGCAGGAGACACAACAGACACAGGTCCAATCCCTGGGTTGGGAAGAGCTCCTGGAGGAGGGCAGGGCAACCCACTGCAGTGCTCTTGTCTGGAGCATCCCATGGACAGAGGAGCCTGGCGGGCTGCAGTCCATGGGGCCCCAAAGAGTCAGACATGACTGAAGTGACTTAGCATGCACGGAGGGCTGCCCTGTCATATGGGTGCCCACCAGTGACCTTAGCAGAAGGGAGGTTTGGGCAGGGGGTGGTGGCAACACGGAAGCCACACTGCTTGGTCAGGCTCAGCCCAAACCCTCTGCTCAAGGGAAGCCCCCTCCACTGCCTCTTGCCTCGGACCACCCCTCCAGGCTGTAAATGCTGCTTGTTGGGATGCAGAAGGCATGCAGTCGTGCGTGCCTGTGTGCTCAGTCACTTATTTGTGTCCCATTCTTTGAGACCCCATGGACTGTAGTCTGCCAGGCTTCTTTGTCTATTGGGATTTTCCATTCAAGAATACTGGAGTGGGTTGCCATGTCCTCCTCTAGGGGCTCTTCCCAACCAGGGGATTGAACCCACGTCTCCTGCAACTCTTTCGTTACAGGCAGATTCTTTACTGCTGAGCCATCGCGGAAGCCCGCAGCTGTCACCCAGATGTAATTTGAAAAGTCAGGAGTTAACCTTTGGAAAAGTTGCTTCAGACAGCAAGGATGTTTTAGCTCAGGGAGAAATATATTCATCTGATGAAAGGGGTGGGGACCACGGACAGGAGGGAAGCAAGATTCCCTCAGTACCTCCTGGAGCCTCTGCAGCTTTTATTTTACGTGGCATCACTGTCATCTTCTGAGAAAAACGGCATGACTGTTCAATGCATATTTCATCGTGGAGGCATTCTCTGCCCTGCTGTGCCTTCAGTCCTCTGGCTCAAGTCTGTCTAAAGTCAAAACTCCACTTATCAGACCCCAAAAATGACAGCTTCTCCTCTCCAAGCTGGTACTATGGCACAGACTTCAGTTTAGGTTCTGAGCAACAGATGGCTGATTAGCAGCAAGGGACATTTAGCAAAGATACCAATTGATGGAGGCCTAGATTATCCCCAGGGAAGACCATTAAACCCCAGAAGCCATTTGGCAGTCCTGTGGAGGCACCTGGATGCAGAGGTCGATGCCAACAAACTTGTCTCGATTAGGTTCACGCAAAGCGATTTCTCCCTGCTGTCCTCACTGACCTGTTCAGAATGCCGAGGAAGAGATCAAGGCACCCACTGAGTGATGGAGAGAGAAGCAAGTCTGATGAGATTACAGGGGAAATCTTTCCTCCACCTCCACTTGGGCGGAAGAGAGGAATGCAACATCTCTTGCTTTAGGAAGGTGAGAAGGATCACTAACAATAGACAACTGGCATTGCCCTAGTCCTTACTACACAGCATCCCATGACACACCCACCCCAGAGATGGACTAGTTTTATCCCATTGTTAGGTAGGTAGGTGGAAATTCAGGCTTAGATAGGTTAGGCAAGTCTCTGAGTTCCCAAATATGATGAGTCACAGAATCAAGGTTCAAGGCTCAAGTTTTCTTTATCTGATTCCAGGGTTGATGTGAGTACACACCACAGTGTCCTTGTAGGGCCAGACTCTGAGAATGGAGCATGGGAAGGAGTTTCAAGAGTGAGGGGTTATAGGTATACATATAGCTGGCCTCCTGATGAGAAGAGCCAACTCATTGGAAAAGACCCTCATACTAGGGAAGATTAAAGGCAGGAGGAGAAGGGGATGACAGAGGGTGAGATGGTTGGATGGCATCACCAACTCAATGGACATGTGTTTGAGCGAACTCCCGGAGATAGTGAAGGGCAGGGAAGCCTAGCGTGCTGCAGTCCATGGGCTGGCAAAGAGTCGGACATGACTTGACAACTGAATGACAACAAATAGCTGATTCACTTCATTGTACAACAAAAGCTAACACAACATTCTGAAACAATTATATACCAAGAAAAAATAAAAGAAAAGTCCTTAAGCATAAGAACTCTGTCCTGTCTCACTTGTCATTTTACCTGACCAGCTCTGCACCCCCCCACCCACCAGGCAAGCAGAGGGCCAGGCATAATGAGCAAGTTTCTTCCCCACTCTGAGCCAGGAGTTCTCCATCTGGAAAACGGAGGTAAGAATACCCACCAGGTGACGCCATAGATTCCAGTCCCTCTCCGTGAAAGATGACGAGGCCTGCATATCTATGCAACAAGGACTGAGGGGGCATGGCTGTGGGTGCCGGGCTGGGAGTGGTACACAGGATTAGGAAGCCACAAGGAGAGGCTCAGCAGGAAGGCGCGCAGCACTGCTGCTAAGCCCTGCCTCGTGCTTCCACTCTGCTTGCTGCTGTGCTGATCGCCTTGCATTGTTGTGTTTTTTCAGTTGCTAAGTCCGGTCTTTTTGTGACCCTATGGACTACAGCATGCCAGACTCCTCTGTCCTCCACTGTCTCCTGGAGTTGTCTCAAATTCATGTTCATTGAGTCAGTGATGCTATCTAACCATCTCTTCCTCTGCCTTCTCCCTTTCCCTTCAATCTTTCCCAGCTCAGGGTCTTTTCCAAAGGGTCGGCTTGCATGCTTTATCTCATTTAATCAGGATGTGCGTGTGTTTGTGTGTATGTGTGCACATGTGCATTGCTGTTCAAGAGAAAGAGAGAGAGAGAGGACATTCCTTCTGGGTAAACAGGAGGAGCAAAGGTTCCAAGGTAGGAACATGCAGTGCATGTCAAGAGGACTGAATAAGTTCAGAACATTCTCTCACTTCTTTGCTTAACAAATATTTACTGACATTGTCTATGTATCAGGCAGAATGAGAGAGGGCAAAGAATCAGATATGGTCCAGGAGGGAGACTGATAGCAAACACTTTGATATCACCATAACTGTGATCAAATTACAAAGTTAATGGGTAAGAACACAAGATGGTGGAGAGGTAAGGGGTTCACCTTGTCTGGGAAGTTAGGGAAAGCTTCATTGAAATGACAGTAAGTATGAAAATAGGGCTTTCCCCTTCTGGATATGGGGTAAACATTAATTTAGCAACGAGCTCCTGAGGGAGCTAAGTCTTGGAATCTGGCCATCCAGCACTGGGGTGAAATGAAAAGCAGGAACTAGCCTGCAGCTTTGTCTGCAGCCAGAAGATGTGGCATCAACCAAGTGAGACTTCAAGCAGGATTGGGACTGCAAATCTCAGACCAGGGTCAAGAACACAGGCTTCCCAGGAGAGGGCCAGGCTCAGGGAAGAAGCACCACGCATTTGAGTAGCTCCAGGACCTTTTCCAGACACTTTGACTCCGGATGTTTAACGTGAATTATCTCATCTGAGCCTCATGACAGACGAAAGGAGGTGGGAGTGACCAGAAGTGTCCTCACCTGACCCTCGGGAGCCCAGATGGAGGACTGCCTGGATGCACCGCACTCCTGGGATTAGACATGGCCATTTCCACCCTCAACCAAAACCCCAAGCACAGCCCTTGGTCATCAAGCTGCTGCTCAAACCCACGTGCTACTTTTGTTTTCTGTTAATAATAACCATATAAACAACATTTGCTTCCTGTTTCACTTTTTATTTTCCAAAGCATTCTCCTTCACTTTCTCACTGAAGCATTCTCAACAATTCTGTTATAAAGGCTAAAAAACAACAACAAAACCCCACAAGTTTCAGACATGTAATTTGCTGAAAGCCACTCAGGTAAAACGAAAGTGAAAAGAAAGTGAAAGTCATTCCGTTGTGTCTGACTCTGCAATCCCATGGACTATAACGCACCAGCCTCCTCTTTCCATGGAATTCTCCAGGCAAGCAAGAACACTGAAGTGGGTTACCATTTCCTTCTCCAGGGGATCTTCCCAACCCAGGGATAGAACCTGGATCTCCTGCAGGGCAGGCAGATTCTTTACCATCTCAGCCACCAGGAAAACCCATGTTAAAGCAATGGAGAAACCAAATCGTGGATTCAGGCTCTTCCAGAGAACCCTTTGCTCTCTTTGATCCATCCCATCACACTGTCCCTCAGTCCATTTACTCCACAAACACTCATTGAAAAGCTCCTTTGTGCCAATTACTGTTCCAGGTACTGGAGATGCAATTTTTTTAAGGAATTCACAGGAGCAAACAACATGACCCATCCCTGAACCACATGGGTCAGGGTTACAACCAGGGCGGCAGCTAAGTGCTAAGGGTTGGGGTATCCAAGGAAGCAGCAACAAAGGCTGAGTAATGAGGGCACAGGGAAACGGGAAGGGCCCCTGAAAGAGCAGGCGCTGGGGCTGAGACATGATAGAGGTGGAGTTGTCCAGGCCAACCCAGCAGAGCAAATACCCGAGGCAGAAGGAGCTAGGTCACAGCTGTGGGCAGGCTTGACGACGATTCCAGGGAATGTGGCTAAGAGTGGGGATAGGAGACTGATGAGCTAAGACGCCAGAAAGGAGGCAGCCAGCCTTGATACCTCAAGCAAAGGACAGCCATGGAAGTGTTTCCAGCAAGCGGCTGCCACATTCAGCTTTACCATTTGAGGAAACAGTCAGTGTGGAATCTGGAACAGACAGGCAGGAAAGAGCCTAGAAACGAAAAACTCAGGTAAATGATGAGGGGGCAGTGCAGAAAGGATATTGCACCTAAGAGAAATCTGGGACCGCACTGAACAAAACTTAGTGACCTATTGGCCAAGGTTATGAGAGAGAAGTGGATACCAAGAGAAGTGACACCAAGCCTTCCTTGAGAGGCTGGACAAGCAGCAGAGTCTCTGAGAAGACCCATTTCCTCAAACACACGCACACAAGCACACAATACATAAATAAAAGACAAACAGAAATACATCTGCATGCCAGCTGTACTTAGTCTTGAATGACAAGTACTTTCTAGAAATTTCCAAATGTTCTAAAATTAACATGTGTTATAATCAGAAAAGATAACATTATTTTTAAATTTCTACCCATAATAATAGCTCCTTTTTTTTTTTTAACATCTTCTACATCCTCACATTTTTATAAGCTAAGGATATTATCCCATTTTTACAGAGGAAAAGCTGAGACTCAGAGAAGTGCAGTAACCTTCCCGACCGCACATACCTCTTAAGTGGCCAAGTCATGATTTGAGTCCATCATCTGTTTGACTCCAAAAGTTAAGGCCTGACAGAGTACCCAGTGCTGCTACATGAAGAACCTGAAAGTCGTTGAAAAAGGTTTGAAGCATCCCGGAGACAAGCAGAGATGTCAGAGGAGCAGCTTAACTTTCGAACCTGGAGTTGGAGAGGAAATTCCTCATTGGAAATGTGGGTTCGGGAGCTATCTCCACAACAGTGGGAAGAGAAAACCATCCAGGGATAATGTACAAACAGAGAAGACTAAGAAAATGCCCTAAAGAGATGAGAAGTAGCAGGATAAACATGGGAAGCTTGGAAGGGGGATTTTGGTGAGCTTAGAGTGTCACATGGAATAGAGTGGCTTGGGGCTGGAGTCTTGATGAGCTTGACAGAGAACATCCTGCAGTATAAGCCAGACTATACCAGGTAAAGGTGGGAAGGAGAGAAAGTCCATTCAAGAAAGTGATTGACTAGGGCTTCCTTGGTGGCTCAATGGTGAAGAATCTGCCTGCCAATGCAGGGGACATGGGTTCAATCCATGGTCTGGGAAGATCTCACACGACATGAAGCAACTAAGAGGAATACATTTCAAAATCTCAGAAGTTTCTGTCTTAGAATAGTGTGCTTTTTAACTTCTATTACTTATCTGTATATTTTGTTTGCATCTTACATGTTGATGATATATTAGAAGCATTTTTTAATGAAGCCATTCTCAAAGGAGCTTAATCGGCCCTTGGACTTGACCTTTTTCAGGACAAGTCCAGGGGTGGCATTGGCTGGGTGGAAACAGAAACCAAACATCTGCCAGGCACGTACCAAGGGTTGCATACTTGGCACCACCTTGTCTGAGAGATGAGATTCCCACACCGTGGGGTTGAATCAGACCTCACACCAGGCAGAGGAACTGACACTGGCTGAGAAGGTTGTGGCGATGCCCCATCGCAGGGGGGATGAGGAGACCCCAGGTGTCACTGAGCATCACGCCTTGGCATTGAGTGCACAGAACTGTGACTAAATGCCCCAGGGAAAAATCTTGCCTGCGTTTCTTGACATAACAAACTTGATGCTGGTTGAAGGTCCTTTCTACCTTCTGAAACTCCTCCAAGATGTGCATAAACCAACTCATACTTTAAACACGGTAAGTACATCTTAGAACCACAGAAGCCTCTCCCCTGAGATCACACCCCTAAGCCTATAAAGATTTAAAGTAGGGTTTTATTTGTGGAATGGAAAATGTCATCATTTTAATGCAAGTTGAAATTTTTAATTAGTAGGTCTTGAATTTGCTTTCAAGGAAACAAAATGTAGGTTCAAATCCAGCTAACCCTTATTGAGAACAGTGTCTGGCACTGTGCCTGGTTGTTTGCCATAAATGTGTATTTCTGTCTTCCCAGTAGTCACCTGCCTTCCTCTGTCAACCCAAAACCAGGCAGGGCCAGACAGTGTTGTCTGAATTCAGCGGCCACGTTCACCCAGAATCTAGTCGACCTTGGTTGCACAGTGTATTGGGGTGAGGAGTCCGGAGACCAGCCTCTGCTTAGACGCTGTGACAGCAGGCAACAAGGCTAAGGAACGGGACCAGGTGTCTCCAAGACCCTTCCAACCCTACGTGTGCTTCTTCAAGTCACAGATACAAACCTGTCTCTTGCTACATCACAGACGCCCTTCATTTGTCATCCGACAGCTACACACCCACAAATTACCTCCCCAGGAGACACACAAACACACCTTCACACACACACGCTGAACCACACCCCTGCAGCCAGCAGCCCCACCCAGGTTCACCCACCAGGAGAAACCACCAGTGTCAGCAACCGACCCCAGCAGCTCCCAAGAGGTTGCTCCTCTCAGTTTTTCCAGGTAGAAGAGACATATTCCCCTCCCTGAAACTTCCTTCTCATAAGAAGAGGGTTGAAGCCCCCTCTACTCTCTGCCTCCTCCTTATCTGGAATTTAACCCTATTTATTTTAATTGCCTGTTTACCTACTTGTATGTTTCACCAGACTGTGAAACCCATAAGGAAGAGCTGTGTGTCATTTTATTGAGTGTTTTGGCTCCAGTAACTGGCTTGGAGCTGGGTGTAGAGGAGTGCTTGCTGGGTGTTGTCATTACCTCTCCAGAGAGTGTTTGTGGCTCTGTCAGTCGTGTCTGACTCTTTTCGATCCCATGTACTACAGCCCCTCAGGTTCCTCTGTCCATGGAATTCTCCAGGCAAGAATACTGGAATGGGTAGCCATGCCCTCCTCCAAGGGATCTTCCTGACCCAGGGATTGAACCTGGGTCTCCTGCATTGCAAACAGATTCTTTACCGTTTGGGCCACCAGGGACGCCCCCATCACCTCTCCGGGTCCACACTCCTTGTGGATGAAAGACAGCCCCATGTTCTGAGACTTCTCCCATCACAAGGTGGGGTCTACATCCTCTTCCCTTCAGTCTGGACAGGCAGATGTCAATCTTGTTATTTCTGGACTATAGACAGGAAACTGGGGCTCAGAGATGTGAAGCAACTTGTTCAGGGCCACTCAGCTATCAGGTGGTAGAAACAGGATTTGAGCCAAGTCTGTCTAACTCCAAAGTTCAAGTCCTCTGTAACCACTCGAGTTTCTCTCCTCCTAAACAAAGGTGTTGAGAGGGCATGTACATGCGACATCAAGGGAAGTACAGAAAAAATAAACACCTCCGACAGCAAGGGTTGACGAAGGACAGCCTCTGGGTCAAATCCAGCCCGTGTTTGTAGATAACATTTTATTGAGATGCAGTCAAGTTCATTTCTTTACATACTGTCTGTGGCTATTTTCACACGGCCACAGTCAAGTGGAGAGGTTGCAACAGAGACCATGTGTTCACAATATCCAAAGTATTCACTAGCTGATCCTTTACTGAAGGTTTGCTGCTGCCTGTTCTCAAGGACCAGGGAAAAGCATCACTGACATCCCAGACTCAAGTGTACTACAGGCCTTGTTCACCAAAGGTCACCCTGTGCATGATTTCTTTTTAGTTTTTATTTATTTGGCTGCACTGGGTCATTGTTGCTTCACGCCAGGCTTTCTCAGGGGCTACTCTTTGTTTCGGTGAGGAGACTTCTCACTGCAGTGGCTTCTCTTGTTGCAGAGCACAGGCTCTAGGGCTCGTGGGCTTCAGAAGCTGAGGGGCATGGGCTCAGTAGATGTGGCCACCCAGCTCTAGAGTGCTGGCTCAGTAGTGCGGCACATGGGCTTGGTTGCCCTGCAGCACGTGGAATCTTCCCAGACCAGGGAACCAACCTGTGGCCCCTGCATTGGCAGGCGCATTCTTATCCACTGTACCACCAGGGAAGTCTCGTGCATCATCTAGTGTATCTAGTGATCACCTTGTCCTAGTTTGCCTGGAACTTCCTTGTTTTTCTTGGAGAACCCCCACCTCCAGCCCCGTCCCAGGCAAACCAGGACAGTCTAGATCATGTAGCACAGACTCCAGGCAAGGGCACTACCCTGTCCCAGCCGGAAATGCCCTACACGCCGCTTCCTTACACGCTGATGGGGAATTAATGCCCTGAGCCCAGGATGGCATTTCCTCTTCTCTCCAAGTCCTGCCCCAGAGATGACCCAAGGCAAGACTTCATTGTTAATGAACTTAATTAGATTGTGCCAGCCGGGCCATGAGCTCATTGTCCCTGTCAACGCTTTGCCTTCAAGAGCCAAGAAAAATTCCTGGAGGAAGCAATGATGACATACTGCCTGAGCCCTTCTTTCTCCTTCCCTCCCCACCTGGCACCTTCACATAGCCCGGGACAATAGGAGTGGTTGTCACTGGTGCAAACTTCTTAAGGAGCTGCATCTGAATAAACAAGGACCTACTGTATAGCACAGGGAGCTATAGTCAATATCTTGTAAAAGCCTATAATGGAAAGTAATCTGAAATATATAAATGTATGTTTAACTGGATCACTTAAATTTAACTTAATTCTAAAATAAAGTTTGGGGTTTTCCTTGTTTTTTAACTATGGAACTATTTTTTTTAAGATTTTTTTTTAATTTTAATGTGGACCATTTTTAAAGTCTTTAGTGAATTTGTTACAATATTGCTTCTGCTTTATGCTTTGGTTTTGGCCATGAAGCATGTGGAATGGGACCCGCACTCCCTGTATTGCATGGTGAAGTTTTAACCACTGGATTGTCAGGGAAATCCTTTAACCATGTGACTTTCAGGTTATTGGGGTGTGTCTGATAGGATCAGAGTAGGTGGATGTGATCTGAGTGGTGTGTAGATGCGCTGTCTATGCAGACTTGCTTTCAGAAGCATAAATTTTGTAGGCTGAAAGCCTCAGGGACTGCTCACCTTTGAGATTTGCTTCTTAATGTGCAGGGATCGATATAAATGAAGTTGTATGGACAAGCCACTGGTTAGTGTAATGGTCAGGACATTGTACTAACTAGCTGGGGGCACCTGAGATCACAGCTGTCCCGCCTGTGCTGTCAACAGAGGGAGTCAGGATTGTGTGACTAGGACCAAGAACAGTGCCTCTTGCCTCAAGTGCTAAGAAAGGGTGGAACTCTCCAAGGATGGGCTCAGCTTCTGCAGCCCAGGGACAGAGCCCTGGGAAGAGAGAAAAGCCTAGAACAGGGTTAACAGACTACAGACTGCAGGCCACATCTTGCCTGCCACCTGTTTTGGTACAGCCTAAGAGCTGAGGATATTTTTTTTACACTTTTAAGTTCAAAAAAATTTTTGTGAAGTGTAAAAATGATAGGAAATTTGAATTTTAGTCCCCATCAGTAAAATGTTATTGGAATACAGCCAAATCCATTTGTTTTTGCTTCATCGGTGGTTGTTTTCCCATTTTACAGATGAAGAAACTGAGGTCCAGGGAAACAAAATGAATAAATTATTCCTAGATAATTTGAGCCCAGATCTACTTGTCAACAGAAACACTGTAACTCTGACAAGTCTTCCTTTTGAAAGAGTCAAAGAAGCTGGCTCTCAAGTGAGTGGATGGGTGGGGAATGGCCAACAAGAACACAGGCCTGAGATACAATTCAGCTTTAGTGGCCATCTAAAGTGGAGTGCCCAAATAGAAAACCCAACAGACACAGAAAGAGACACTGAAAAATACTCCCAGAAGCCCTTCATTTTACAGGAGAAGGAAAACATGAGAGAATTTGCCCTAAAGCATCCAGGCAGTCAGAACAAGGTGCAGAAAGCACCTTATCATCAACCCAAGAGGTGGGAATTGGAAACCTGCTGCAGAAAGAGTCAGATGGCAATCTACCAGCAGGCAAGTGCTCTGGTGGGCTGATTTCGTTTCCACAGGTGACCCTGGGCAAGGTAAGAGATAATCTGTGAGTCAGAGGCCAAACTGAAACAGAATCCACTACCCTTATTTTTCCAAATCTCCAGAAGATAAAATAAATTACTATTTGGAATAATACATGTGACATAAATTGCATATGGGAAACTGTGATGTATTTGAAAAGGACGTGTCATGAGAAGACCCCCACTTTGGAGCCCGCTATTTACACTTAGAACGTGAGCGCCACTGACCAACTCCTTCCATGTGTGTGAATTGTATCTCCTTTTCCAGCGTGGACTGACCAGAGAATCAGAGGCTGGAGCACAGAGAAGAAAGCCGTGAGCAGAGGTCATCAACCCCAGAGCAAGCATCTGTTGTGCATTGGGTACCCTGGCGCAGTGTCATCGCTCATCCTGATTAGGATCCTGACGGGCAAGTGATTTCCATTTTAAAAGTGTTAGTTGCTCAGTCATGTCCGAATCTTTGCAACGCCATTGACAATAGCGCGCCAGGCTCCTTTGTCCGTGGATTTCTTCAGGCAAGAATAGTGGTGTGGGCAGCCATTCCCTTCTCCAGGGGATCTTCCCAACCCAGGGGTCAAATTCCCGCATTGCAGGTGAGGTCTTCACCATGTGAACCCTTAGGGAGCCCCAGTGTCCATTTTACTGACAGAGGAACTGAGGCTGAGAGTGGCTGGGCCGCCACTAAAGTCACGCAGCGAGAAAGAACCAGCGCCAGAAGCCTCCGTTCTGAGGGAGGGTTGTTGTTGTTGTTCAGTTGCTAAGTCATGTCTGACTCTTTGAGACCCCGTAGACCATGCATGGATCCCTGCCTCGTGGCGAGGGGGCTTGCATAACTCAGTGAAGCTATGGGCTATGTTGTGCAGCGCCACCCGAGATGGATGGGTCATAGAGAAGAGTTCTGACAGAATGTGGTCCCCTGGAGAAGGAGATGGCAACCCACTCCAGAACTCCATGGGCATTATGGAAAGGCAAAAAAAAAAAAAAAAAAACTCCTTTCTCCCCATCAGCGGGAGTCCTCTTCACCTGGAGGACATGGCCAAATCTTGCCTCCTTGGCAGGATGTCCTCAGTCTTCTGTCAAGAGCTGATGACTGAAACCAGGTTATTGGGGGGAGAGGTTGCAGCCCTGGAGAGTTTATGCTCAACGAAGGCAGATAAAAGCTCCATAATCACCATCAGATGACCCAGATTCCTCATCAAGGTCAAATGCCACCACAAATGTCTTTCTGATACAAGCTCAAGGAGCTGATAGTACAAACCTTAATAAGCAGGGCAGGGCACTTTTCATCTCCCTGCAAGCAAGGACACATCCCAGGATGAAATGGGCCGCGGGGAAGGCTTTGCAACTCAACTCACAACTCCAAAGGTTCCGAAAGATAAGCTCTCACCCTGTACAAAGTTACGACAGGAAGCCCCACGGGGCCCTTGTGATAAGCGCTCCAAGCCCATGACCGGGGACTGACATTTGTTTGACAAAGGGGTGGTGTTCACACTGCTTTAACTGTGACTTTGGACCAGAGAGTTGTAACAGACATGCATGCCTTGCTCGGGCTGGTTAACAACGCCCTATCTGGGCTTAGGGCCTGGTTGAGATTGCTCCAAGAGGGAAATCAATGATGTTAAATCCCTACTTGCTGTGAGTGACAAGCTAGTGGCAGGTGACAGCCCTGGATACGTGTCAGAGGAGTGAGGGGACACCTGCTGAACTGACTGTGATTGGGTTCTGGACTGGGGAGTGGTGCCGCCACTTTGAGCTCTAGAACCAAGCTTTCCTATTCTATGTAACAAATGTCTCCCTGCTACTTCCAATATCCAGCGTGTGTCTAACCTTCTCAGAAAGCATCTGGGCGTGCATTTGCCCGGAGAGCTCGTGGAATCCTGTTTTGCCCTCTTTGGGAGAGGAGTTACATTGGACACCAATTGCAGAGAAATGCTGAAGACCCTGGCATTGCAAATCATGGAAATCTGCCCAGCCCATTTCTCCAAGGCTGTAATAGCTGATCTGTTGGGGTTGGTTCTGTGCTTCAAGAGTACAAAATTTCTAGGAGTTTGCACACTTACACAGCATGCCCCAGGGCCTTTGCACATGCTGTGGTCTCTGTCCAAAACTCTGTCTCCCTGCTAGTCCACTTGCCCATCCTCTCCTCCTTCCCCATAACTTGGCTCATACATCTTGTCTAAGCTGACCTTCTCCTGTACCTCCAGGATCAGCTGGTGACACCTCTCTGTGCTCTTACCATGACCTCTGTCTCTCAATACTTCTCTGCTTTTAGACCAGTCTTTACCACCAAACTTGCTGAGAGTATAGGCCTTGTGTTTACCATTCCCATAGCTGCACATGGGCACTTGGCCACAGGAGATGTTCAATAAATGCTTCCTTAATGAAACAATGTGAAGAAATGAACTGAAATTACAGACCAGATCCAGAGTGGTCCCTTTTAGAAATCATCTCATTCATTCATTCAGCAAATGAAATGTTTTTTGCACCCTTGAGGGGTATGCAGAGAGACAGCCCCAGAACACAATGGTGGGCAAAGCAGACCTGGTCCCTGCCCCCAGGGTGCTTCTGTGCAGGCAAACCAAAGCACAGCTACTTCCTTCATTGGAGCTGTGATTCATGTAACCAAAGAGCCAGGCCATGATGAAAGAGAAACTAGAGACACATTTGCTTGGGCTGCAATATTAAGGAGTTGTCAAGAAGAAAAAATTAAGTTGCTTTAATGCAATGTTTTTAAATCAAAATTGATACAGAAACATCCATGCAGAACAAAATATCCAAAATGTAAACATAGATTAGTGTCACTACAACCATGACATGAAGTCCATGTGAGCAATAAATTAACTTTTTCTTTGTTAAGCCACTGAGATTCCTGGGTTTCTATGCATCACCATAATGAACATGAGAAACTGTATCTCCCTTTTGGAGTTGTGTGGTGACTGAATGATAAGTTATTTGATGGTGGTGATGGTGTCACTGATACATGAATATGTCCACTCTTCCAATTATATATCAATACATTAAATATGTACAGCTTATTCTGTAATAACCTATATGGGAAAAGGATCCGAAAAAGAATGGATATATATGTATAACTGAACCACTTTGCCGTACACTTGAAACTAACACAACATTGTAAACAACTACACTCCACTATAAACTAAAAATTAAATTTAAAAATATGTGCAGCTTTTTCAGCTATCAATTATACTGGCAATAAAGTTGCAAAAACAAATCTTTTGGAGAGTAAGTGATCAGAATAAAATTACAATTCATTAAAATTTTCATCTAAAAAATTTTTTTTAAACCAGTTATTGAAAGAGACACCACATGCCTGGGAAAATATACCCAAGACAGCCAAGACAGTAACATGTTCTCATAGATCTACTGTTTTTCAAAAAGAAAAGGAAAATAATTTGAGTACCCCCACCCAAAAAAAGAGATGCTGCACTCAAACTGTTTAGCTCACAGTATGTGCCTGAAGACTGTTAGTTGTTATTAGTGATTATCACTTGGGGCAGGTGCTAGAGATGGAGAAATGGCTCCTCTGTCCGGCTCTGCAGGGCTTCACAGATGAGCAGAAGACAGATGGAAGCGGATGATGGCAGAAACACAAGAAGGGCTGTGTCTCAATCCTGTGCAGGGGAGCTCACACCTGAATCTGCCTGGGGATGGAATAAAATGCTTCAAGTTGGGATGAAGCTTGAGTTGACTTTTGAAGGATGAGCAGGTGCTCCTAGGCAGACAAAGGGGAGAGAATTCCCAGCAGAGGGGCTGAGCATTTACAATAAAGTAGGGCAACACTTCTCTGGGCTCCGGCGGTCCCTGTATGTATTCACATAAGGATTCACATTACCTGTTGTATTGGTGACCTCCAGAGTTTAGAGTCCCACCTGCCACCTGGCTGCATGGCCCAAGACAAGCCATGAGACCTCTCAAACCTCGGGGTCTGCAGTGGTTGGGAGGGAATGATGGCATCTTGGGGTGAGAGTTTGATTTCAGGACCGGGCAGCACAAAACCTGGTCAGGGCAGATCCTGGATTCCTGTTAGCCCTTCCTCCTTCCTTCCATCTCCGCTCCATCCTACCCCAGGGTTTCCCTTCCAGAGAATCAGCTTCAGGAGCTTCTTGTAAGTGTGTATGATCAGTTGCCTCAGTCGTGTCCTACTCTTTGCCACCCCATGGACTGTAGCCCACCAGGCTCCTCTGTCCCTGGGATTCTCCAGGCAGGAATACTGGAGTGGGTTTCCTATCCTCCTCCAGGGGATCTTCCCGACCCAGTGATCAAACCCACATCTGCATTAGCAGGTGGATTCTTTATCATTGAGACACCTGGGAAGCCTTCAGGAGCCCCTTGGCTGGGACCAAAATTTCTCATCTCCCAGCATTCTCAAATGCACCGATTCCACCCAAACCATAGACTGAGCTACTTGCTATGGGCCAAGCACTCCCATCAGCTCTGTGACTATTCCTCCACAAGCTCCTGCTAGAAGTCCCTCTCCTCCTCCCCTCTCCCCTGGACCTGCCCCATCCCTTAGAGAAGTTTGAGGAAGTACTGTGTATCTGATACAAAGTGGGTTTCAGTCCTGCGGGGGCCCGTGGTCCTTGGCCGCCAGGTCTTTTCAACAGCAACAGAGATGTGCCTGGATACAAGTAAGATATGCACTCTGAGTGCCTTTTACCTAAATATCTGTGGCTCCCAGCCAGCAAGTCCAACAGTCCAACCTTCTTTCCGTGAACTTGCTTCTTCTTCCCTATTCCCCAAGCCTTTTCTTCCCCTAGTTTTGGTTCCCAGCCAGGAAGGATCATTTCCCTTTCCCCATAAACCAGCAGGGAGAAGCTCCCCTCTCCAAATACAGGGAGACTGGAACAGGAGGGGGTGTGGGACTATATTGGGCATTTCAGCTCAGCTACTAAGAGAGAAACACACACACACACACACACACACACACACACACACACACACGAGAAGGTTTAAAGCTAAAGATTAAAATTTTGTTAAGAAACCACAGTTTAGGGCTTGAGTCTTGTAAGTCACCTCAGCCCATCAAGTTTGCTGGCCATGGCTAAAAAGGGGAGCTGAGATCTGATGTTTCTGAACCCCAAATGCAACACCACAGAGCATGCGAGGAAGCCCTGGCTGGGGAGTCAGTGCCAGATTAGGGTTCAAGCTACTCAACCTCTCTCTGAGCTTCAGTTTCCTCATCTGCAAAATGGGATTATGAGTGATGCCCTCCTCACAGTATTACTGTGGGCCGTTGAGGAGGCAATGTGTGGAGGTTCTTCTCACTGCCTAGCTCACTGTGAACAAAGATGGCCCACCTGTTCATCAACAATGAATGGATGAACGAACTGTGATCTTTCCATACAATGGAATATTGTTCAGCCATAGCAAGAAATGAAGTATTGACACATACCGTAACTGGATGAGCCTTGAGAGCAATAGGCTAAGTAAAAAGTGTGAGTGGTTAGTCACTCCAGTCTTGTCTAACTCTTTGCGACTCTATTAACGGTAGCCTGCCAGGCTCTGCTGTCCATGGGACTCTCCAGGCAAGGATGCTGGAGTGGGTTGCCATTCCCTATTCCACAGGATCTTCCAGACCCTAGGATTGAACCTATGTCTCCTGTGATTCCTGCATCACAGGTGGATTCTTGAACTGCTGACCTACCTGAGAAGCCCTGGTTAAGTGAGAGGAGCCAGACACGAAAGGTCACATTTTGTAAGATTCCATTAATTGGAAGTATCCAGAATAGGTAAACCATAGAGATAGAACAAAGATCAGAGTTCACCAGGGATGGGGAAGTGGGGAATGAGGAGCAAATACTTAATAGGCACAGGGTTTGCTTTTAGGGTGATGAAAATTCTCTGCATAGAGGTGGTGGTCAATCAACATTGTGAATGTATTCAATACCATTGAATTGTTCATTTTAAAATGATTTATGTGAATTTTACCTCAGTTCAGTTCAGTCACTCAGTTGTGTCCGACTCTTTGCAACCCCATGAACTGCAGCACACCAGGCCTCCCTGTCCATCACCAACTCCCAGAGTTTACTCAGACTCATGTCCACTGAGTCAGTGATGCCATCCAACCATCTCATTCTGTCGTCCCCTTCTCCTTCCACCTACAATTTTCCCCAGGATCAGGGTCTTTTCAAATGAGTCAGTTCTTTGCATCAGGTGGCCAAAGTATTGGAGTTTCAGCTTCAGCATCAGTCTTTCCAATGAATATTCAGGATTGATTTCCTTTAGGATGGACTGGTTGGATCTCCCTGCAGCCCAAGGGACTTTCAAGAGTCTTTTCCAACACCATAGTTCAAAAGCATCAATTCTTCGGCATCAGCTTTCTTTACAGTCCAACTCTCACATCCATACATGACTACTGGAAAAACCATAGCTTTGACTAGATGGACCTTTGTTGACAAAGTAATGTCTCTGCTTTTTAATATGCTGTCTAGGTGGTCATAACTTTCCTTCCAAGGAGTAAGCATCTTTTAATTTCATGGTTGCAATCACCATCTGCAGTGATTTTGGAGCCCAAAAAAATAAAGTCTGCCACTGTTTCCACTGTTTCCCCATCTATTTGCCATGAAGTGATGGGGCCAGATGCCATGATCTTAGTTTTCTGAATGTTGAGCTTTAAGTCAACTTTTTCACTCTCCTCTTTCACTTTCATCAAGAGGCTCTTTAGTTCTTCATTTTCTGCCATCAGGGTGGTGTCATCTGCATATCTGAGTTTATTGATATTTCTCCTGGCAATCTTGATTCCAGCTTGTGCTTCTTCCAGCCCAGCGTTTCTCATGATGTACTCTGCATATAAGTTAAATATGAGTTAAATAATTTTACCTCACTTTTTCTTAAATCAGGCTTCACTTTTTCCTGGCCCTGGTTGGCTTGAAATTAGCCCTAGAAACCACAGTGCCAGGCCAGAGCCCTGGGCACCTGTACAGCCTTCAGTTTCCAGCAGAAATGCAGAAGACCATCCCAAACCTGTGAAGTTCATAGACAGTCTCATACTCCCAAATCATAGAGTTAGCTTCTCTGGATGTGCTCTGCTGGGTGCTTAGTCGCTCAGCCGTGTCCGACTCTTTGTGACCCCATGGACTGTAGCCCACCAGGCACCTCTGTCCATGGGGATTCTCCAGGCAAGAGTACTGGAGTGGGTTGCCATAGGTTTCTCCAGGGGATCTTCCTGACCCAAGGACAGAACCCATATCTCTTGCACTGCAGGTAGATCCTTTACCACTGAGCCACCAGGGAAAACAATCCAGGATGACCTTCCCTTAATTATTCATGCAAAGATTCTTTTTCCAAATAAGGTCGCATTCACAGGTTCTTGGAATTACAACATGAACCCATCGTTTTGAGGGGCCACCATTCAACCTAGTATAGGGGATAATCCAGGTAAAGTTCTTTTGGGACACTCGGTACATGTCAGATATTTCATCGCTGTCATCACTGTCATGGTTGTCATTATTATGAGCTAGGCCCTACTCTCTCTAGGACAGTAGGACAGCAGCTGGTTGACCTCTTCAACTCACCAGAGCTCCTTTCAGGCTGCAAGCTGTCCCCTTTCTTTGTGAGGCGGCTGCAACTCTCCTGGTGTGCCTTGCCTACTCCACTCCCATTCCTAACTAGATTCTCACTGGACCTTTGCAACTTTTCTCCATCATTACCAACAATCAACTGAAGCCTTCCGTTTCTGGGTCCCACCCACTATTGATGGAGCCATCCCAGACAGTGCTACTGGGTAAAGAATCAGCCTGTCAATGCAGGAAACATAAGAGACTCAGGTTTGATCCCTGGGTCAGCAAGATCCCCTGGAGAAGGAAATGGCAATCAACTCCAGTATTCTTGCCTGGAGAATCCCATGGACAGAGGAGTCTTGCAGGTTGCCATCCACGGGGTCCCAAAGAGTCAGACGTGACTGAAGTGACTTAGCACGCACACAGGCACACACTCACTATTGAGATGTTAGACCTGACATCCTGATCCTGGTTCATCCCTTGGACCCCACATCCTAGACCACCCTGATGCCCTTACAGAGCTGACCCTCTGCAGCCCCACATCTTCCTCTGCCCCATTCCTTCCACTTGGGCTCCTGCTTTTCTCTTGGTTGCAGTTGAGGGACCAGCATGCCTCCAATCCTTAACAAGGGAGCTCATAAAAATCTAAGGTCCAGAATGGACACATGTATATGCATAGCTGAGTCCCTTTGTTGTTCACCGGAAACCATCACAACTTTGTTAATCATGTAACTGAATTCTACATAAGTTTAATTCTCTTCAATGATTACTTGGTGGATCATCTTCTGTGTATGTCAGTTTCTAAGCCTGCACAGGGGGTAAAGGGCTGTGTCTGGCACATAACAGTGCAAATAAAATGAGAAAGTGCAAATAAAAAAGAATCTATATTCTAGGCTGCATGCCCAAACCAATTACACCAGAATTTCTTAGGATAAAACATAGACATTCTACTCTAGGGCATAAGTTCTCAGAATGTCATTGTCCCATCCCCAAGCACATGAAAGCCCCAAAAACTTCCATGGGGCTCAATCCATTGTGTAGATATTATACAGAAAGGCTGTGATCACTGGATAATACTGGACCAGAAAGAGATACTGTGAGAACAGCTCGGGTTTTGATGACAGTCTTGGGATCAAATCTTGCCACCTACTCAGTTATATAGTCTTGGCCATGGCCCTTAACTTCTCTGAAGCTCTGAATTCTTGTGTTTAAAATGGAGATAATAATACTTATCATAGAACTGATGTGCTTAAGTAAAGGATATTAAATTTAGCAGAATTTCTGGACCACAATAGAAACAATCAAAAGTCTGTCTCCTTTCCTTCTTTCTGAAATTTGCAGTTTAAATCCAGTTGCAGACACCAAAGCTGTATCTTCAATGAATGGCTCCGTGGCCCTGGAAAGGGGTTAATTGTTTAGCTTAGATTCTTTAAAACGTGTTCACTAGATTAGTTAATTCCAGAAATTGACTCCTGGGTGATTAAAATCGGGTGGGGGAACAGTGGAACTGATTTGGCTATGGCTTCCAGCCACTTGGTGGTGGTTTGACTAGGTCAACACAGGCTGCAGCACAGAGATCTGGCCCCATGACAGGCTACACAGGCTGCAGACATTCTGAGTCTCAAACTCCTTGCCAAAACCCTTGTTTTCCTGCCAAAGCAGAGGAACAAGAGGCTCTGGTTCTCAGCTGCTTGGTCTTCCGCAGGAGCCCCAGCCTCCCTGCTCCTGACCACACAGTGCTTTCCTGTTGTCCCTATGAACCGGGAGGCAAACTTCCCTGTGAAACCTGAACGCAGAATGCACTAGGAAGTGAAAAAGTCAGACTCTTCAAACGGCCTCAGTGATGACGTGCATTTTCCCTTCCCCATGAGTACCCTATGGAATGCTGCTGCCAAAAAAAACACTTACACCAAATTCCCTTTCCTTCGCATTTTCCACCTGTTCATTCTTCCCATAGGCAGTTTGCAAATAATCTTACTACAGTCCCCCATAAGATAATAAGGGCTTCTCAGGTAGCATTAGTGGTAAAGAACCTGCCTGCAAAAGCGAGAGACATAAGAGACATGGGTTCAATCCCTCGGTCGGGAAGATCCCCTGGAAGAGGGCATGGCCACCCACTCCAGTATTCTTGTCTGGAAAATCCCATGGACAGAGCAGACTGGCGGGCTACAGTCCATGGGGTCACAAAGAGTTGGACACGACTGAAGCAAGTTAGCACATGTACACATGAGATAATAAAGACAGAGGCCTCTTTATCGTCCCCATTTCTTTCTCCCCTGTCTCCTTTCCCTAGAGCCCAGTCGAATATCAGACACATTCAAACATTCACGTACTCAATAAGTACTGATGGAGCACCTGTTATGTGCCAGACACAGCCCTTTACCCCCTGTGCAGGCTTAGAAACTGACATACACAGAAGATGATCCACCAAGTAATCATTGAAGAGAATTAAACTTATGTAGAATTCAGTTACATGAATCAAGTGGTTGGCAGATAATATGTTAACAAAATGCCAATGGGTCATGACCTTCTCATATGTCCTGAGCAAAATGTGTAATCCCATAGGAAAGCTCACATTAGTACTTTCCATCTTCATTATGAAAGGAATCAGAGCACTCACTTTAGTCCATTGGATTCCAACTCTGGATCTCCTGGTGACTCCCAAGTACTACCAGGTTTGAAAAATCACTCATCATCTAGTCCAACCTCTCATCCATAAAGCATGTCCCTGATGAGGCTCTCCATGGCCCTTTTTATAAAGAACCCAACTGCCTCACCTTGGTGCACAAGTGTCCTACACAATCTTGCCCCTGCCTGGCTTCTCCTCCAGCTGCCCTGTCCCTTTGCTCACTAGCTCAGCCACACTGGCCTCTCTTCCTGCTTGAGCCCATCAGTCTGAACCTTTGCCCTTGCTGGTCCTGCTGATCATTCAGGACTTATCTCATAGTTTATCTCCTCAGAGATACTTTCTCTGACCATGCGCTGTAAAGTATGATTCACTCCACACACACAAGCACATACAACATACAGGCACACAGAAACACACACACAGCCATCCTCATACACCCTCTTCTTTTACTCTTTACACCCTCTCTTGTAACACCCATCTCCAGCTGCAACTATCTTCATATTTATTTATTCATTTCTTTCTTGGCTGTCTCCACCATGAGAAGGGAAGCTGCATGAAAAACTGCATGAGAAACACCATGAGAAACTGCATGAAAGCAAGGATCTTGCATGTCTTTTTCGGCATTGCATCCATGTATCAACCACACAGAAGATGCTTAAGAAGTACTAGTGAAATGAATGGATCGATCAACAAATCATTCCTTGAGATGGAAGAGAGGGTTCCCTGGACCCCTCCTTGCACACTTTCTTGCACCTTCTAGACAGAAGCTTCTCTCTCCCACCCAAGGTAATCTCGCTCCCTTGTGGACCAGTTGAGATTGTTAGAAAAGTTTTCCCAACACCAAGCTGACACATGCCTCCTTCTTATCCAGCCGCTGACCCGAACTTAGCTCCCTAAAGCTGGTCCCCCCCACCACATGACAGTCCCTCAAATATGTGAAGACTATTAACTGTCCTCCCAGCCTTCTATTGTCCCTGTGAAAGGCTTCTAGGAGATGTCGTCAAGAAATGCGGCCATGTTTGCCCTCGATGACTGCGCCTATAAAACCCTTCAGTTTCCTATATCGGTCAATAGCCTGAGTTTTTATTTTTCAGAACAGCTGCCCATACACTCCAGGGTGAGGCCAACACTTGCATTTTCCCATCTCAGAACTGTCACTGGTAAGATCCAGGTGTCCTCTTCAGAGGCTCCCTGAGAAATATACCTCTGGCTGTGTCAATTTCCATGAAAGGTTTTGGGGACTTCCAACAAAGAAAAACAAAGAGAAGGGTATGGAGGAGAGAAGCCCCTGCAGGAAGCTCCAGCACTGTGGGTGTAGTAAAAGGAGAGTAGGATATGTCTTCCTTCAACTTCTATCTTGATCTTCTCCACCAGCCTTCCCATTTTCCTTCCCAAAGCAGCACACACACACCCCACCACTGCTGATCATCTATCAGCATTTTCCATTCAGCTCCAAAGCTTTATTTTCTTTATAGCGTATGGCTCTGTTTACCTATTTGGTCTCTTGTTTACTGTCTGTTCCCTTAACTAGAACAGAAGTTCTATGAACATAGGGACCTCACCTATCTGGTGGAGCATGGTATCACTAGGCCTGGAATGGTGCCTGGTGCAACACCAGTGCTTCATAAGCAAAGAGAGAATGAATGGAAGGATGCATAATGGGTGGTGAGATCTTAGATACATCACCTACATTCTCTGAGTCTCAGTGACCTCTTCTGTAGAATGGGGAGAAGGGACAGTAACTCCCTTCTCATCAAGCTCTTGTCAGGATCAACTCAGACGATGTCTGGAAGTCCATCACCAGTTAATAACTTCATCAAACGCTCATGTTTGCAGTATCGCTCACACAGGGCTGATCCTCTAGTACAGAAAGTCAGTGGTTGATCTTTGAATGTGATTTGAAGAGCCCGATTGCCCAGAAAAATTTGCTTTTCTAGTTTGACTGTTTGAAAATCCCACCATTAGACATTCTTTTCGGTAAAGGCAGCGTGTTTCCACTGAAACAGAAATTCTTCCCTCAGTTTGAAGATGGGAGGGTAGAGATAACGCAGGAGGACATAGCTTTCTTTCTCTTCATCTCTGCTTCTACCTTTCAGCCCCCAAGTCTTGCTAATTTCTGCAGCACTTCAGAGTCAGGAGCCTGATTACTTTCACTGCTAACTGTTCCTTAAATGGAGGGATCGCCCTTACTATCATCCACCTATCTTTCCAGCCTGGCTTACTTGGGAGGCGTTTCCCATCTGGCGCTCAGTCCCCTCGCAGCACACATTCCATGCGAGAGGAACCTCATCACGCAAGTGTTTGCTGCTACAGTCCTGCCAAGAGAAAACCGGACTCCAAAGATGGGACTGCAGGCAGAGCTCCAGCCCAGACGGGTCAGGCGGGATTATCACCGTCTGGAAGCAGAGGCGGGGTATCCCCCATGCTTTCAGCAGTGGCGGGAAGAGGCAAATGTGGAAGAAGCATTAAACCAATTCCCCATGCGGACGCCCACAGCCCAGTCCACCCAGCTGCCTGCCCTTCCCACCGCCGTCCTGCCTTCTCCCACCTTCCAACCTCCTTGTGATCCAAGCATCCAAGGCCAGTCACTTATTTAACAAGCAGGGGTTGAGCTCCTGCTCTGAGCCGGGAGTGCCTGGGATGGTGACTCCAAGACCTCAGGATCAAGTAAGAGGAACAGAAGAAAACAGCAGGCAGAATGTAGGGCAATGCAGCTATTCCTGGGGCAGAGATGCTCAGAAGAAGAAAAGTGAGGAAGGTGAGGCAGGAGGCTCTCAGAAGGTCCAAGGGTGCTTGTGACAAGAGGGATGAACTGAGTCTTAGAGAACAAGCGTGTGTAGCCTGTGTGCTGTGCTGTCATTTCAGTCACGTCTGACTCTTTGCAATCCCTTGGACTGCAGCCCACCAGGCTCCTCTGTCCACAGGATCCTCCAGGTAAGAATACTGGAGTGGGTCGCCATGCCCTCCTCCAGGGGCTCTTCCTGACCCAGGGATCGAACCCATGTCTCCTGCATCTCCCGCTTTGGTAGATGGGGTTTTTACCATCAGCGTCACCTGGGAAGCTCCAAATGTGCATCACCCCAGGACAAATGGGAAGAAGGGTGCTGCAGCCCCAGGGAATAGAATGTGCAAAATGAGAACAGGACATCTTCAGGGAAGCGAATGAGGCTGGTTTGGCTGAGAGAAGGCTGAGTGTGAGCTGACAGCCTAGAGGGACTGGGAAAAGCCACTAGGGTCAGATGATGAAAGCCTAGAAGGGTGTGCGGAGGGGTTGGACTTATATCATAAAGCAAAGTGGTGCAGCCCCTGGATCCTATAAAGGAAGTCACTGAAGGAATTTAAAATTGACCAGTGCTGCATTTAGACAAATTACCCAGCTGTAGTTTGGAGGATGGATTCTGAGGAAGTAGGCTTGATGGAAGAGAGGAAAAAAGGAAGGAGCTGTAATTAAAAAAAACCCACCTGAATGATGGTGACAATTGGAATAAGGCAGTGGCCACTGTGGGAAGGGGAGGAGCTGAGCTAAGAGCATCTTTGGAGTCAGATGGACTGGGATCCTTATTCTGGCAGTGCTTTGCCTACTGATGTGGCCCTGGGTAAAGCAACCAGCTTTCAACCCAGTCATTTTATTTGGAAAAAGATGATAATACCCATCTTGCCAGATTCTGAAGATCTGAACTGCAAGTGCCAAATGTCTAGAATAGTCAGGCCCACAGGAGGTCCTTGACACACAATAGCTTTCATGTTTATCCCAACTGTTGAGGAATAGAAGACCACAATGCTCCATCGTTAATCATCTACTTGGCAATGCCAAGTGCCAGCATTATGGGCTACCCAACATGGTGTGAGTCTTGGAACATCATCTGTCCTCCTTATAAGGTGTGGGCAATTTATAAATAAAGGCACTGACTTAATATGGGAACTGAGCTAGCAACAACCCACAGATATTCTGCCTGCCTGGCCCGGCACCAGAAACAACGGAGACCCAGAGAACACAACAAAGTGTTGGATGCAGTTCTTGACCTCAAGAAGTTTCCGGTCTATTTGGGGAGATAAATCAGAAACCCATGAAACCACTGAAGAACAATGTCTCTTTTCAGTTCTTATCATGGACTTCTTTATAGCTTTTGTCCCTAGTGACCTTGCCCTCCTTCCTGAAACTCACTTCACCCTTAATTTCCAGGGAACCACTCTTAATGCCGATGCATTTTTTTCTGTCCTCTTTTCCTGGTTCTTCTTCCGTCTGTTTTTAACGGTTGGTATTCTCTGGGGTCCTTTGGTCCTCTTTTCTCACTGCACACAGCTTCCTACCCTATTCACAGCTACAAGTCCACGGGCAGCTATCTGGACCTCGGTACTGAGGTTAGAATGGAACTACTACCCCACCTCCTAGGCGATGATACTTGGGTGCCCTACAGATATGCCAGACACAACATCTCCAAAGCTGACCCATTGTTTTTCCCTCAAACCTGCCCCTCCTTCAGGCCAAACCTGGCTTCATGACTTTACTGTCCACTTAGCTGCCCAAGTTTTCTTAACTAAGTGGTAGAGAGCGCAAACTTGTGTTTAATTTGGTTAAAACACAAGTACTAGGACTGGGCTATCTGGGTTTAGTTCCCAGCTCTCCTTTCCTGATTTGCTCTGTGATCTGTAAGTCAGTAAACATCTCTGTCTCAATTTTGTCACCTATAAATGAACACTTTAGTAGAACCTATGTGGTAGAATTGTTGGGAGGACAAACTGAATTAACATCTATATAAAGTGCATTAAAAACTGTTTGGTACACAGGGAGTGATATATAAAGTTTTACAATTATTATTATTATCATCAGCATCATCTTAGATTCCCCCTACTCCTTCAAACCTCTACAAATGATTGGCTCTCACCTCCAGCAAACGCATCCTGTTTAGATTCATGCTTCTGCAGTCAAGGTGCTGCTGTGTTCACGTCTTCTTTATCTACTGCGTGTGTGTGTGCTAAGTCACCTCAGTTGTGTCCGGCTCTTTGCAACCCTGTGGACTGTAGCCCACCAGGTTCCCTTGTCCCTGGGATTCTCCAAGCAAGAATACTGGAGTGGGTTGCATTTCCTACTCCAGGGATCTTCTCAACGCAGGGATTGACCCCCCATCTCTTAAGTCTCCTGCATTGGCAGGTGGGCTCTTAATCACCAGTGCCACCTGGGAAGCCCCACTTTACCTACTGCAGGAGTTCTCAAAGCAGCTGCAATTCATCCCACACCTACCCAGTGATGGTCCTCAGGGCTTGAGGCCCAGGAGTCATCTGGGTGATGCTCACGAAGCTATTGTCAAGACCTTCTAACTCTCAGGTTCTCTGGTTCTAGAGCCTGATGTCCGATCCAGGTAAGCATGGGTCAACGTCAAGTCAGAAAAGCCCCCTCCACTTTCCCCCAACGCCCCCACTTAAATCCACTCTCCTATAAGCATTCTTCCTACTCTGCTTTTTTTCCTTCAGCCCTTTCTTTTTCCCTGGTCCTTTTCATTCTAAAGACCAGTGGGAAAAAGAGAGCAATCAGATCTTTTGACTCCCTCTTGCTCTCCCCAAGGCACCGCTCCTTCTGAGTTGATAAGGGTGAGAACATTCGAGCCACAGATAAGACTTCAGCTCCCTAGCTCCCTCCACTCCCTTGGCTCAGCTTTGAAGTTCCCCAAACCCTGCCTCTGCAACCTGATTGTGTTATCTTGGAAGCCAAGGTAAGAGAGCCAGAATGACTTTATGGCTTCCCGTAAGCGGTCTTCCCTGGAGCCATGACTTCTTATAATGGGAGGGAAAGGAACTGGGGGCCGAGGACTGGGGAGGGAAGACCAGCAGCTTCCTAGCAATTAGAGTGCTGTCTGGCCTGGAGTAGGGCTTCCCAGGTGGCTCAGTCAGTAAAGACTCTGCCCACAATACTGGAGACCACCTGCAATGTAGGAGACCCAGGTTCTATCCCTGGGTCTGGAAGATCCCCTGTGAAGGAAATGGCTACCTACTCTAGTTTTCTTGCCTGGGGAATCCCGTGGACGGAGGAAATTTTTGGGCTGCAGTCCACGGGGTCACAAGGGTCGGACACGACTTGACTAAACCACCACCAGCAGCTGGCATGAAGTAGGGGCCTGTGAGGGTTTAGAGAGTGGGAGAGAGGCAGGTAGCAAGTACTCAACTGAGATCAGAGCAGTGGTTTTCAACCAGGATGACTGCACTCCCCTGGGGAAATTTGGCAAAGTCCGAGACATATCTTATCATTACAGCTTGGGGGATGCATGTCACTAGCATCTGGTGGGTAGAAGCCAGAGAATTCTAAATATTCCACAAAGTATGGGACAGCATCCCTCATCAAATACTTCTCTGGCTCAGAATGGAATAGTGCTGAGGTTCAGAAACACTGCTTTAGAGAATGGAGGAAAAAGAAAAGGAAAGAGAGAAAGGAAACACATAGATCTCACTTCTACTGTACCCTCTTTAAAATTAGAGTGGGATTTGGGACCTCTTAAGAATTCAGATACATGAAAATTAAAACATAGCAGAACAAAACTGCCAGAGTAACTTGCCTTTATATTAGTAGAAAGATCACCTGTGCTTACAGTCCATTGGTGAAAATTAGGCACCTGGCCACACCCAACTGCCCAAAGCCTAGGACAGGGAACCTAGCTGTTTGCTCCAGAGAAGGAGAAAATGCATTGCCAAGAGGTGGTGGCAGGTTCTCTCACAAGGGCTTGGTGTCCTGTATGGGGTCCTTGCCTTTCAGAGTAGCTCAGTGATGTCTGCAAACACTCCTCATGGCCTCGAGAGGAGGTCTGGCTGGCCCAGTCAGGATTCTGGCTGGTAGATAGAGGTCAAGGTCAGATTCCACAAGACTGGAGCTGGGAGCCAGAGGAGCAAGCAAGCCAAAGGCTATTGGGTGGGGGAAAGCTGAATTTGAATCCTGCAAAGACCAGAGTCCAGAGGGAGGAATTAAAGTTGAGTGAGAAAGCCAGAAAATCAAAAAACAGGAAAAAGAAGAGGAAGAAGAATGGGGAGGGGATGGGGAAGTGGAGAAGAAAAAGGGTAGAAATTGGGAGAAGAAACAAGAGCCATTCAGAAGGGAAAGGGGGAGAAAGATGCAAGCACAATGAACCCAAACTCTAATGGAGGTTCCTGAGCCATATTTAGAGGCCAGTGGCTGTATAGTGTGGACACAGGTTGGATTGGCTCAAAAATCTAGGACCAAGAACTTTCTGGAAGAGTGAGGAGAGGAGAACATAGTTGACTATCATGGGCTGAATTGTATCTTCCTCCAAATTCATATATTGAGGTCCAGACCCCCAGTCCCTCAGACTGTGACCTTATTTGGATGTAGGGTCACACTGTATGCATTAATTAATTTAAAACGAGGTCATAGTGGAGTTGGTTGGACCACTAGTGCAATCTGACTGGTGTCATTATAAAAAGGGGAAATTGAAACTCAGACACACATGTGGGAGGAATGTCATGTCCAGATGAAGGCAGAGATCAAGGTGAGACTTCTATAAGGCAAGGAATGCTAATGATAGCCAGCAAATCACAAATCACCAAAAGCTAGGTTGAGAGGCATGGAACAGTCTCCCTCACAACTCTCAGGAGGAGCCAAATCTAGCAACACCTTGATCTTGTACTTTTAGCCTCCAGGCCTGTAAGAACATAATTTTTTGTTATTTCGGCCACCCAGCTTGCAGAATTTTGTTCCATCAGTCCTAGCAAACAAATGCCCATGATGTTTCAGAGGGAGCATCCAGGGAGTGCCGCCTATGCGTTAAGTCACTTCAGTCGTGTTTGACTCTTGTGACCTCATGGACTGTAGTCCACCAGGCTCCTCTGTCCCTGGGTACTCCAGGCAATAATACTGGAGTGGGTTGCCATTTCCTCTTCCTGGGGATCTTCCTGACCCAGGGATCAAACCCACGTTTCTTAAGTCTCCTGCATTGGCACGCGGGTTCTTTACCACTAGCATCACCTGGGAAGCCCCAAGGGAGTGCAGAGGAGATGACCTCTGCCCAGGGTGGACACCGTCTCCAGCCATCCTGGGACAGTAAGGGACAAAAGAATGCGAGGGCGGAACCAAAGCAGGGTCACCCATTGCCACTGACTATGTTTGTTATACTCCACTTTCTGTCAATTGTTTCAGAATAGACTGCGCTCCCCGGATGTGCCTGGCTCCGAGGATCTAAGGAAAGAACACAGCTGGTGCTGTGACGTCATCTTCCCAGGTGCATCCCCACTGAAGGAAAACTGGCGTCTTCATGAGAGTTGTCATCTGAGCCTCTGAGTCAGCAGCGGCTAGCAGGAGGACAAGTACCCAAAGTAAAGAGGGGCTGAATGAGTGGAAGGGAGATCAGAGGAGAGGGAACTGGCTGTGCCCAAGGCTGGAGGAAATGGGAACTGACCTGAGCCTTGAAGGTTGAGTTCATCAGGAAAGCAGAGAATAGAGAGAGAAAATGCTAGTGCTGTGGACCTCTCTGTAGTACTCCTGCCACACATGGTACCGCTTCCTCCTCCATCTCTGTTGTAACAACAGAGGATGCTGAACAAGCCGGCTTCATGGGGTGCCAGCAGAAAATAATGTCATCGTGCTCTCACTGTCCCTTTAAAGTATATTCAGGGACTTTCCTGGCAGTCCAGTGGCTAAGACTCCACACTCCCAATGCAACAGGTGGCCCAGGTTCAATCCTTGGTCAGGGACCTAGATTCCCACAGGCTGCAACTAAGACCCAGCCCAGGCAGATAAATATATAAAAAAATAAACTTAAAATGTATTCGGTTGGGGAAGGCAATCATGCTCTAGGAGGAAAACTTATGCAACCCAATGAGTTCTCTGGTCACTCTTAATTCATAAAAATTGATGTCCCTTTACACCACCAGAATCTGTATTCAGATATTGGAATGTCTTGTCATACAATGATTTTTACTCCAAATTTGATTCCAAGTTAAATTGTGTCTCCTTCCTGAGGTAAGGTTTGTGCTAGATGAGAAGCTTAGACCTGGGGTTCTCGTCTTCTTCCATCAACCTGCTAAGAGCTTTCTTTCCTTCCAATCCCCACCACCCACCCAGAGTCAGAGGAAGGGGAGGCAGGGAGGTAAGAAGTGTATGATAATTCTTGCTTGTCTGGTATTGCTGTAAGCTGGCTTCATGCTAACTGAGCCTAGCAGATATTTAATGCTGACTTATTTTCTTAAGGGGTGCTTTTGTGAGTCCTTTGGTCCCAATTGCTGAGGAACCCTGGCCCATAGCTCCCTTGATGCTGGAGATGGAGTGCTTTAGTTCCAGCTAATGGGTTATTCCTTCCACACGTCCCAGGAGTATGGCCATAGTGTCAACTTGAGGTCCTAGGTTGCCTTTGTGAACAGTATCAGCTACAGTCTCACAGCAGCTCTCCTGCACATGTATCCCAGTCTGGTCCATGAAGACACTCACGCATCCTTATTGCTGACAACTCCCAGAGGATAGGCTACCTTTCCTTTGCAAAGCCATCAGCAGCTGGCCAGCCCATCTCTAACCCCTCAAATGTCTCAGATGGGAGTCAGACTTGGGTCCAATGCAAATTCTAACTTCTAACCGTTCTCCTGGGGGACCTTCCAAAGCCCCCCTCCAAAGACATAAGGTGAGGTAAAGCATCTTGCCCCTATCATTTTGGAGCATCACAGAGCTCAACAAGCAAGCTGTTTCTGCTTCCTTCCCATTAAATCATCTCTTCTCACAACACTTTCATACCCTGATGTGGGTCAGGGGCTTAAGAGATAGCTAACTGACTCTTCACTGCACACTTTTTACAAATTCTTTGGATGGTCCATTTCAGCATATCATGATGCATCAGGATCTGTTACCTTAGGGTCTCAACCAAAACATCCAAGTTAATGTCCTCCTATAACTCTTCACTATTCTGCAAAGTCCCCATATTTTCATCTTTGTAGCCCATCCTTAGACACACAATTCAAGAGTTGTTAGTTGAATGAATGAACTGACGGATATTGGAGAGTTCTACACAGCATGTTCCTCAAACATTAAGACAGCAACCTGGTTGGAGGAGAGAGTTTGTTTAAGAAGGATCGGGAGCTACGTTGGAAAGATTCAAAAATATTTGGAGCATAGAAAACTATAGATTGGACACTGGAGAGCAGAGCTGGAAAAGCATGAATTTCAGGAACAAATGAATGCAACTGGACACAGTCTGTTGCTGAGGTTAACTGTAGACCAAAGGCAAGTAACCTAACTTCTGTGACTCTCAGTATTCTCATTGCAAAATAAATACTGCTGTTCCTATCTGGTAAGGTCGATATGAAGTTTCATGGAAACAGTGGGTACAAAGCACCTGTTGCGGAGCTTATCACAGTAAATGATTGACATACGGTCATAATAACAATTTAAAAGCCATCTTTGAGTGCTTGCTACGGGTCAGAGACTGTGTCAAATGCTTTTCAGGTAGTATTTATTTAATCCTTATACAAAGCCCACAAGACAGGGAGCATGTTAGCCTGATTCTAGCACAAGGAACTGAAGTTCAGCACCTTGCTCAAAGTCTCCAAGCCAGTGAGAAGCAGACTTGGGATTCAGAGGCACATCTCTCCTTCTGCAGAGCCGGCTGTCTGTCAGCCTGACAGACATGCATCTTTAACAAAGGATCACTGCATGTCTCCCATTTAGAGACTCTAGGAAACACGTGAGAAATGAAGCCAGATCTCAAGGAGCAGACATGCTTCAGCCCCCACGCTAAAAGCAATTATGAATTCTCTTCTATTAATTAAGAACAAATCAGTGATGTTAGGACCAAAATACATGTTGAAACTCTCTAAAGACATGGGCCAATATTAGTGTGATTGAACCACACCCTGTGGATAGTGGCCCCTGGAGAGGGTCAGGCAAGCAAAATGGGTTAAAATACTTGGAAATCTGTGAAGTGCTTTTAGAGAGGGAGGCAGAAGCTTTCCAGAAGATTTGGGAGAGCGAGGTGACTCTCCTGCAGGCTTGAGTCCAACTCTCCCATCAAGATGTTTCTCCCACTGAAAGTAGAAGAAGTTAACACTAAGGAGAAAATGAAAGGCCAGGAGAGAGGAGAATATTGTGAGATTCCCTTTCCAAGCCTGCTATGCCCCAGTCACTGTTCTAGCTATAGAGGATACAGCTATTACTTAAAAAGCAATGTCTGCCTAAGGGTATTTATAATATAGTGGCTGCAGATAGGTAGATAGGTAATAAATACACATGTCAGGTTCTGTTAACCTCTGCAGAAAAAAAAAAAAAAGCTATGAAAAGACACAGAGGAAACGTAAATGCATATTACTGAGTGAAAGAAGCCAGTCTGAAAAGATTACACCATATGATTCCAACTATATGCCATTCTGGAAAAAGTAAAACTATGCAGACCGTAAAGAGATTACTAGTTGCCAGGGGATGGGTGTAAAGGGAGAGATGAATAGATGGAGCACAGAGGATTCTTAGGACAGTGAAACTACCCTGTATGATACTATGATGATGGATACATGTCATTAGATATTTCTCTACATTCATAGGCTGTATAACATGTACAGTGAACTCTAATGTAAACTTGAACTTTGGGTTATAATGATATATCAATGTAGGCTATTTAGATGTAATAAACCTACCACTTTGGTGAGGAATGTTGATAATGGGAGAGGCTGTGTGTGATGGGAAATCTCTGTACCTTCTTCTTAATTTTACCATGAATCTAAAACTGCTATAAAATAGGTGAATAGATAGATAATAGATGGGTGAATGGATGGATAGATAATAGATAGGTGGGTGGATAGATAGGTAGGTAGATAGATAGAGCTGGAAAAGAGACTGAGCATGACAAAGAAAAGAGAAATTCTCTCTTTTCAGGTGGGTGTTCATGGGAGGCCTGCCTGACAGAGTGACATTTGAACAGAGATGCATGAGACAGGGTGCTCCAGGCTGGTGCCCTGGGATGACCCTGAGGGATGGGATGGGGAGGGAGGTGGGAGAGGGTTCAAGATGGGGAACACGTGTACACCCATGGCTGATTCATGTTAATGTATGGAAAAACCAATACAATATTGTAAAGTAATTAGCCTCCAATTAAAATAAATTATTTTTTTAAAAAAAGAAGTAAGCCACCCACATGGAAATCCAAGGGAAAAACACTCCAAGCAGAAGGAACTGTAAATGCAAGGCCCTAAGGAAAAGCAAGGAGACGGTGTACAGAGTGAGCATAGGAAAGAACCATGAGTGATGAGATCAGAGGTGCAGCTGCAAGGGGTGTCCATCAACCCTGTAAACCACTAAAATATCTGGATTTTTCTCTGAATGAGACAAGACATTCTTGGAGGATTTTGAGCTAAGGAGTATGATAATTGAACATTTGTTTTTGAAATGTCATCCAGAGAATAGGCCACAAAGGAAGACAAATGGAAGCAGGGGGAGGAGTAAAGGGGTCACTGTAATAGATGAGGCAAGAGAGGAAGGTGGCTTAGACAGGGTGGTAACATGAGGTGTGATAAACAGTCAGATTCTTTATGTATTTTAAAGATAGAACTGCTGAAATTTACTAATGGATCCAATGTAAAGAGAAGAAAAGTCAAGGATGACTCTAGATCTCCAAAGTGATCACTTGCAAGAAGGAGATAGTCATTGGCTAAGAAAGGAAGACTGGGGCAGGTATGGTCTTGGGAAAGATGGGGAGTTCAGTGTTGGACATACTATGTTTGAGATGCCTATTAGGCCAGTAGTTGGATGTATAAAAGTCAGCAATCCAGAGGAGAGATTCAGGTTTGACATAGCAATTAAGGGGTCATAAACATACAGATGACACTTCTAAATGTGCAACAAAGAGAAGAGAACAAAGACAAGGACAGAGCTCTGCTGAGGCCTCTAACACTTAAAGGTCTGGAAGGCAAGGAGGACTTAGGAGGCGAGACTGAGAGCAGCCTCGGAGGTGGAGGAGGACCAAAGGAGAGGGAGATTCCAAGGGAAGAAAGGATTCCACAGAGAGAAAAAAACCAACTGTCACTGATGGCCAAGTGAGGCCACTTTAAAGATGGAAGATGAAGCTGAGGCTGAGGGTGCTGAATCAATAACTGGATTGAACAATGTGGAGGTCACTGGTGACGTTGATAGAAGCTGGATTTAGTGGAATCATGTGACCAAGTTCTGCTTGGAATAACTTCAGAGGGACTAGGAAGAGAGGAAATAGTGACAGTAAGTCTAGACAACTCTTTTGAGAATTTTTCCTCAGAGGTTTATAGAGAAATGTGGTGGTGGCTGGTGGGCATCCAAAGTCAAGGACAAACTTCAGTGTCTTTTCATTCCATTTCCCAAAGACAATAATTTTAGAAAAAATTAATTTCTAAGGGCTAGAAATGCTCTACTGATTGATCCATGCTGACTATTTAATTATCTAGGGGTCTAGACTAATGAGACAGTTCCCTGGATAAGACACACTGGACTGCCCATATTTACCAAGACCAAAGAGGTCATGTTGAAAGTGTCCCATGCTGAGGTGGGCACAACACCAATTATCTACAATATTCCTAAAGAGGAAGGCAGGAGCCTAGTTTTTGCTTTGTTTTTTGAATGGAGCGAATATATAGGACTAGGAAAATATTAAGATCAAAGTTCTGAAAATCTTATCAAATCATTGTTTAAAAAGAAACGTTCTCCTCACCAATCTCCAGGCCTACACTAGACAAAGGGTGGACTCATTGATTCTAAAAACAACACTTAACATATATACACCATTATGTATAAAATAGATAATTGTTGAGAACTTCCTGTATAGAAGTCTACTCAGTGATCTGTGGTTACCTAAATGGGGAGGAAATCCGAAAAAGAGGGGATACATGTTTGAGTAGAGCTGATTCACTTTGCAGTACAGCAGAACCTAATGCAACATCGTAAAGCAACTATACTCCAATAAAAATTAAACAGATAAATAAATGTCTCACATTTACATCTGTTAACACATTAAAGCCACACAACAGCCTGTGATGTAGATTAACTTTTGCCCTGCATCTACCATTGTGTAACAAACAAGCCCCAATGTAGGGATAAGATCACAGCTACTTTATTACACAAGCAGAATCTGTGGGTCAGGACACACAGTTCATAGTGTGGGCTGCGGCTTGTCTCTGCTCTTTATTGCCTGTAGCCTCAGGTGGGAAGATGCACAAGGGCGACTCAAGGGGCTGGGGGCTGCACTCATCTGAGGCTCATTCATCCGCAGGTCTGGCTGCTGGGCTGGGAGGACTCACAGGCTGTGGACTAGAGGCCTCTTCAAACAGGCCTTCTCATCATTCTTGGTTTTCATATATGCATCTCAGAGCTCCACAAACAAAAGTTCCACCAAATGAGACAGACACTGCTTGACCTTTAAAATCCCATCTCAGAAATTATAGCCTCACTTCTTTTTTTTTTTAATTTATTTACTTTTTAACTGAAGGATAATTGCTTTCCAGAATTATGCTGTTTTCTGTCAAACATCAACATGAATCAGCCATCACAGCCTCACTTCTGATGCCCTGTGTTGGCCAAAGTCTTCATCCAAATTCAATTCCCCCAATTCAATTGAACTCTGCCCAAATTCAAAGGGAGGAGACACAGACCTCTCAAAGAACTTGCAGCCATATTTTGAAATTACCACACTCTATTTTTGCAGAGGGAGGAGAATTAACACCAGGTGCTTGAGTAACTTGCCCAAGGTCATAGAGCTGGCTTAAGTCTATCTGAACTACTCACCCTACTCCTTCCTGATCTCCTGTACAAAGCAGCAATCCCAGCCCCCTTCCCAAGATTTACCCTGGTTGCATCACTTTTTTTTCCTCCATAGCACTAATCACCCCAGACATGACCTATGATCATGGGGACTTTGTCTCGTTTATTCTTACATTCCTGTCTACCAAGACAGTGTCGGGCATGTCTTTAAAAAATGATGCTTTTTTAAAAATGGGAAAAAAAATCTTTTTATTCTACCAATACCAAATATTTAAAGAAACTCTAAAATTCCCAAGAGGTCAATCTTTCAAAATTAAATTTTGCTGAACCACAAGCCTTTTTTTTTTTTTTTCATTTATTTTTATTAGTTGGAGGCTAATTTCTTTACAATATTGTAGTGGGTTTTGCCATACATTGACGTGAATCAGCCATGGATTTACATGAGTTCCCTATCCCAACGCCCCCTCCCACCTCCCTCTCCATCCCATCCCTCTGGGTCTTCCCAGTGCACCAGCCCTGAGCACTTGTCTCATGCATCCAACCTGGGCTGGCGATCTGTTTCACCCTTGATAGTATACTTGTTTCAATGCTATTCTCTCAGAACATCCCACCCTTGCCTTCTCCCACAGAGTCCAAAATTCTGTTCTGTACATCTGTGTCTCTTTTCTTGTTTTGCATATAGGGTTATCGTTACCATCTTTTTAAATTCCATATATATGCGTTAGTATATTGTATTGGTCTTTATCTTTCTGGCTTACTTCACTCTGTATAATGGGCTCCAGTTTCATCCATCTCATTAGAACTGATTCAAATGAAATCTTTTTAATGGCTTAGTAATATTCCATGGTGTATATGTACCACAGCTTCCTTATCCATTTGTCTGCTGATGGGCATCTAGGTTGCTTCCATGTCCTGGCTATTATAAACAGTACTGAGATGAACATTGGGGTGCACGTGTCTCTTTCAGATCTGATTTCCTCGGTGTGTATGCCCAGAAGTGGGATTGCTGGGTCATATGGCAGTTCTATTTCCAGTTTTTTAAGGAATCTCCACACTGTTCTCCATAGTGGCTGTACTAGTTTGCATTCCCACCAACAGTGCAAGAGGGTTCCCTTTTCTCCACACCCTCTCCTGCATTTATTGCTTGTAGACTTTTGGATAGCAGCCATCCTGACTGGCATGTAAGGTACCTCGTTGTGGTTTTGATTTGCATTTCTCTAATAATGAGTGATGTTGAGCATCTTTTCATGTGTTTGTTAGCCATCTGTATGTCTTCTTTGTATGTCATCTAAACAGAAATGTCTGTTTAGATCTTTGGCCCATTTTTTTATTGGGTCGTTTATTTCTCTGGAATTGAGCTGCCAGAGTTGCTTGTGTATTTTTGAGATAAATCTTTTGTCTGTTTCTTCATTTGCTATTATTTTCTCCCATTCTGAAGGCTGTCTTTTCACCTTGCTTATAGTTTCCTTTGTTGTGCAAAAGCTTTTAAGTTTAATTAGGTCCCATTTGTTTATTTTTGCTTTTATTTCCAATATTCTGGGAGGTGGGTCATAGAGGATCTTGCTGTGATTTATGTTGGAGAGTGTTTTGCCTATGTTCTCCTCTAGGAGTTTTATAGTTTCTGGTCTTACATTTAGATCTTTAATCCATTTTGAGTTTATTTCTGTGTATGGTGTTAGAAAGTGTTCTAGTTTCATTCTTTTACAAGTGGTTGTCCAGTTTTCCCAGCACCACTTGTTAAAGAGGTTGTCTTTTTTCCATTGTATATTCTTGCCTCCTTTGTTGAAGATAAGGTGTCCGTAGGTACGTGGATTTATCTCTGGGCTTTCTATTTTGTTCCATTGATCTATATTTCTGTCTCTGTCAACCACAGGCCTTAAAGATAGAGATTATAAGCCCTTAAAACACTCTCAACTTTATCTCTATAGACCCCTGGACTCATAACACTGAAAGGCTGCATATTTGTGGGCATACTTTTTTACTAGTGATAAAGAAAAATAGAAGCCACCAAAACAGAGACTGGTTTAGCTAGCCTTTGTAAGAGCCTGTGGTTCTATTCTACTTGCTAGATCATTTGCTGAGACTCTCTGGTCTCTCATCCCTTCCCTGCATCCAGTATCAGTCTCTCATCTGTCCAACACAGACCCAGTCATCCCCAAATCCTTATAGTCCCCCAGAGATATCGTGTTTCACCTTTACCTGAATGTGTTTCCCTCCACTCTTCCTTGCTTTCCTGGCTCAAATGAAGCATATGGGCTTCCACAGTGGGCTGAATGGTGCCCCTCAAAAATGTTATTTCCTAATCCCTGGAATCTGTGACCTTGCCTGATTTAAAAAAAAAAAAAAAAAAGTTGTAAATGGGGATTAAAGGGAAGATTTGGAGATGAAAGGATTACCCTGAATTATTCATTCACATGGGCTCTTCAATGCCATGACAAGAGGGAGAGACAGAGGGAGAACAGATACATAGAGAAGAGGAAGTGGCCACATGAGCCCAGAGATGCAAACTGGAGTGATGTGTTATAAGTAAAATAAACAAATAAACAAAGTAGCAGCCACTAGAAGCTAGAAGAGGCAAGGAGGGATCCACCCCTGGAACCTCCGAAAGGAGCCTGGCTGACGACGCCTTGATTTCAGCTCGGTGCACCTGATTTCCAACCTCTGGCTTCCCAAACTGTGGCCCTCCAACCACAGCTCTGCCAGTCCCCAGAGGTTAGAGTTACCTTAGGCTCAGACTCCAGACACTGAGGAGTGAAGACAAGCCATCCCTTCTGTGTTCCTGTTCAGATTCTTAACCTGCAAAATCCCTGAGCCTAGTGAGATAGTTGCTTTATCTGCCTAGGTCTGGAGACAATCTGTAACTCAGTTTATAAGTCACAAGAACATGCTGCTACTACTACTCAACGTCCTCTATTTCCCCCCATTGACACGAGTGCCTAGATTAGCTGAATATTCTGCTGTAAAAAAGCCAGAGTTTTTCTTCTGATTTTTAAATTTTAGTAACTAGACAAAACTTTTTCTAAAATTCAGTGGAGGGTGAAGAATTCCATCTGCGCTTCCCAATTGGCCCATGAGTCACCGATTTGTGATCTCTTAAACTGTCATTAAGTACTATCTGCCATTCCCCCAGAGGTTTGTAAGTTTACAAATGCTATCTTCATGTCCCTCACACTTTACAGCCTGAAGATGAGGTTAACCAGGGACTTGACCTACAAGCCCTGGATGAGGTCAGGAGACCTAACCAGCAACCCAACCTAGGGCTTCCCCTCTCTTCCCGTAGCTGACAAGTGGGGGCAGAAGTATCGACCTTCACTGCTTCATGGGCTGCTGTGAGGTTAGTTATAAACAAGTGTGTGTGTAAAGAAGCAATTTGTAATGGATGATGTGCTAAGTACTTTTAATGGGTGCATGGTAGAGCCCAAAAAGGTGTGTCCTAATCCCCAGAATCATTGAATGTGACCTTTCTTGGAGAAAAGGTTTTGCAGAGATCAGCCAGGCCCTAAATCTAATGAGAAGTGTCCTTATGAGAGACACAAAGGGAAACACACATGCCCACAGGAAAAGGCCACGTGAAGATGAATGCAGAGATGAAACAGATGCAGCCACAAGCCAAGGAATGAGAGTGACCCCCAGAAACTGGGAGAGACAAGGAATGAAACCTCGCCCTGGAGGTTCCAGAAGGATCACAAACCTGCCGAAACCCTGACTTCAAACTTCTGGGCTCCCAAGCTGTGAGAGAATAAATTTCTGTTGTTTTAAGTCACTCAATCTGTGGTCATCATTACATCACCTTTTTAGAACACTAATACAGAACATAGCAGAATGGTCATGGCCTCACTATGGATTCCTTTGAGTGCTGCATCTTGTGGGCACTTTGTAATCCATTGGTCATCTGTCTGGCCCATCTAGCTTGAGGAGACTCCTCCCTGAAGTCACCCATCTGGTCATTAATCAGTAATGCCTTGTGAAATCACATCCATTCTGGGAGGAATTATTCAAATCATGCATTGTTGTTCAATGTTGTATTTTCTCTCCTATTGAGAAGCTCCTAGAGGTGGTGAGTCATATAACATAGGAGACGTCCTGGAAAAGTGGTCCCCAAACCACACTCATCAGAACTGCCTGGAACAGGTCCTAGAAATGCTGAACCTCAGACCCTATCCTAGACTTAGTGAGTCAAACGACAGAGGTGGGTAGGATAAGAGAGGGGATTGAGAATCAGTAGCCTGAATAAGCTCATTAAGTATCTGCTATGCTCACTAAAATTTGAAAACCACTAACATGGGAAGGATCTATCATGGCCTTCAGTCAGATAGCCTGGGACTGATTTCTAGCCCTGCTCCTCACTATCCATAAAAGCTGAGGCTCTCTGGGACTTCTCTGGTGGTCCAGTGGTTAAGATTCCATGCTTCCAACACAGGGAGTCCAGATTCAATCCAATCCCTGGTTGAGGAGTTAAGATCCCACCTACCTCATGGCCAAAAGAACAAAATGTAAAACAGAAGCAATATTGTAACAAACTCAACATAGACTTAAAAATGGCTTAAAACAACAGCAACAACAAAAATCTTAAAAAATAAATGTCTAAGGGTCAGTTTCCTCCTCTGTAAAATGGAGATAGCCAGGATGGTGCATCGAAGGGTTGTGCTTGCTTAAATCATGCATGCAAATTTCCTAGTGCAGTTGCTTAATAAACTCCAGATATTTTTAGCCATGATGGGGGTGGCGATGATGACCCTGCCCCCACTAAGCAAGTAGTCTGAGGTCGCCCATATTTAATACCATGTGAGCCTCCTGATTTTTCCAGTGGTCATGTATGGATGTGAGAGTTGGACTGTGAAAAAAGCTGAACGCCGAAGAACTGATGCTTTTGAACTGTGGTGTTGGAGAAGACTCTTGAGAGTCCCTTGGACTGCAAGGAGATCCAACCAGTCCCTTCTATTGGAGCTCAGTCCTGGGTGTTCATTGAAAGGACTGATGCTAAAGCTGAAACTCGAATACTCCGGCCACCTCATGCGAAGAGTTGACTCATTGGAAAAGACCCTGATGCTGGGAGGGATTGGGGGCAGGAGGAGAAGGGGACGACAGAGGATGAGATGGCTGGATGGTATCACTGACTCGATGGACATGAGTTTGAGTAAACTCCAGAAGTTGGTGATGGACAGGGAGGTCTGGCGTGCTGTAATTCATGGGGTTGCAAAGAGTTGGACATGACTGAGCAACTGAACTGAACTGAACTGAACTGAGCCTCCTGAGTGGTCCCCGCTGTTCAAATCCACCATTCACTATCATGAGTCATTCACTGCAAAGTTCTAATCTGATCCCATTTAACTGATGAAATGTGTACCACATTCTCCAAGAAAGAGGATGAATATAGTGATGATTCAAATCTCTCTCTTTTATTAGATCTTCTAAGCCTACTATAAGTCTTTGGTATATGTTGCTGTGCTTAGCCGCTCCAACTCTTTGCAACCTCATAGACTGTAGCCTACCAGACTCCTCTGTCCACAGAGATTCTCCAGGCTAGGGTACTGGAGTGGGTTGCCATGCCCTCCTCCAGGGGATCTTCCCAACCCTCAGTATATGTTCTTAAGGGTAAAAGAAGAAAATCTTGACTTTGTCAGTCTTTTGCTTAAGGTCATCTGTCTGAGCGTGGCACACAATAGCCCGTGTGACTCCTTCAAACCACATCCCCCATCTCAGCTCATTCTGCCTTCTTGCTTGAAACATTTGCAGTTTCTAAACAGCCTGGTACAATTTCAACCCCCTGTGCCTTTCTGCCTTCTCTCTCCTCTGCCTCCAATGCCCTCCTCCTTCCCTAGCCCTCGTCCATTCATCTGTAGCAATCGTATTCACTTTGCAGGGCTCAGCTAAACCGTCACCTCCTCTCTGAAGGCCTTTCCTGATTCCTTTATATTACTCCAATGATCCCCAGAGCTGAGTTCTTCTTGCCTTCTCTGCTCCACCCTCTTCCCAGCACACACACTACATAGAACCTAGGGTCCCAGGCTAAAACCACGGACTACCTGTCTTTAAATCCTAGGACCATGACTTAGTAGTTAGTCATGTGACCTAATCTTTCTGGGCCTCTGTTCCCTGATTCATACAATCTGAATTATTGCAAACCTTCAATGAAGTGATTCTCGGTAATCATTGAACATGGTGCCTGACACAGTAAGTAACTAGAAATATTTACCACTCTGGCTATTATACTTTGGCATCGTCTAAAAATGTAAGTAAAGTCACCTCTGTCTTTTGCTTTCCAGACACCCACAGAATAGTTTTAAAGACCATCAGTGATTCGATGTGTGAGTCATAGAAGCCTGGGCTTGGAAGGAACCTCAGAGGTCATTTGCTCCAACTCACTCTTAACCACAGGAGGTCAACATCACTGTCACTCAGGGTAGAAGCCAGAGGGCTCTGTTTACATGACTGATGGACCCAAGACAAAACAAAACACTCTGCAAACTTCACTGTCACAACTTCCTTGAGAAGCAGGTGTGGAGCAAGGACACAGAGCCCCAGTGTCTCAGTGAAGAAACTGAGTCACACAGTGAGGTGACCAGCAAAAGGTCACACGGTCAGCCAGGAGGGCCAGTTCCTAGAGAACCTCCTCCACCTATCAGTTGACAATCTCAAGACCAGGAAGTTGTTCGGGTCACAAATAATGTTCTTGAGGGAAATGAATGTGAGAATATAAACATGACGTTATGAGAACCAGAGCAATGAGATAACGTTCAGGGCTTTGTTGTTGTTCTTTATTGAACCTTTGTTTGCTTTCATTCCAGAAAAGCCTTGTAATGAAAATGGATGATGAAGCATCTTGGGAAGCAGCATGGGCTCAGAGAAAATAGGGAAGAGTTGTCATTAGACAGAGCTCTGCCTCAATCCCCACACTGCCTGTCACTGGATGGATGGATCTGGCCCCATCCTGTAGACTCAGAGCTTCATCTTCATCTGTAGGATGGCAGTAATGGTAATGCCTCCCTTATGGAGTTGTCAGTAGAATCTTGGATGATGTATCTAGAACCCTTGACACATAATAGATGCTCTATAAATAGCTACTATTGCTATGATTGGGGGTGTTAGGACACCTATAAATGTAAACTCTTTAGAAGGAGGTGGAAAGTGCTAGAAAAGACTGATGAGTGTTAGGGAGTTAGTACCTCCAGGAAGTAAATATTTGTGGAGCACTGGCTGTGTGCCAGGGACTGTTCTAGAACCCTACAAGTGTGCCTTCACGTTTGTAACCTCCTCCCCAGGTACAGTGCCTAGGAAGCATTCAATAAATATTTGCTACTTATTGTATAAGTTGAAGGTATGAATTGAATGAACCATTCATTCATATAATCCTCACAGATCTACTAAATAAATATTATAATTTTTACCTTAAAAATTTAAAGAACAGAAGCCTGGAGCATTGAAACTACTTCTCCAAAGTCACATAGTAAGCAGAGGAATTGACCAGGTAAGGCCTCTTTCAAAAGTGTGTTTAAAACCTCTGGTGGCTCAGACAGTAAAGAATCTGTGTGTGTCATGAGAGACCTGGGTTTGATCCCTGGGTCGGGAACATCCCCTGGAGAAGGGAATGGCTACCCACTCCCATATTCTTGCCTGGACAATTCCACGGACCCAGGATCCTGACAGGCTATAGTCCAAGGGATTGCACAGTTGGACACAACTGATCATCTTTCACTTTCGGAAGATGAGATGGGTGTAGCTAAGGCAAGAATACAAGGAAGAGAATTCTAGGTAGAGGAAACAGCCCATGTGAAGGCTGTGAGGTAGGCTGGAGACCAGCATGTTAGAGGAGCAAAGAAAATGCCAGTGCATCCAGAGCACAAGGACTGTGGTTTAAGATGAGTTTGGAGGACTTCTCTCATGGTCCAGTGGTTAAAAATCTGCCTTGCAATGTAGGGGGACATAGGTTCGATCCCTGGTAGGGGAACTAAGATCCCACAGGCCATGGGGCAACTAAGCCCATGAACCACAACTCCTGAGTCCTTGTGCTGCAGTTACTGTGGCTTGAGTGCCCTAGAGCCCAGGCTCCACAACAAGAGAATACCGCCGGTCACCACAACTACAGAAAGCCACACACAGCGTTGTAGAGCCCATGAGCCACTACAAAGACCCAGTGTAGCCAAAAATAAAAGATAATGAGGTGATTTGGGGGAGCAAGGTGGGAGTCAGAGCAAGTAGGAGATTATGAGATCCGGTCAAGATTTTTGGATTTCATTCTAGGCACAAAGGGAAGCCTTGTCTTTAAAGCAGAGAAGGGACATGAGTCAAATCTCATCTTGGTGTTGGCCAGGAAGAGAGACAGGAATAGACTCCAACAGGTTGTCCTAGCAGAAGCCCAGGCAAGCACTGCTGTGGCTGGTCCCAGGTTGAGAGGAGTAGATAAAGTGGACAGTCGGGAGGAAGCTTTGGATAGTGTACCCAGTAGACCATGCTGATGGTTGGTGTGAATGGTTACGGGAAAGTGAAAAATGAAACACAATCCTCTGGCCTAAGCCATTTTGTGAGACTGTAAAATCTAAATGAAAAGCAGATGGAGAGATTAAAAGCCTCATTGGGGCATGTTAGGTCGAAAGGTTTGTGAGACACCCAAGTAGAGGTGATGTGATGAAACTTAAGGGCTAGCTGGAGACCTGCCTTAGAAAGTTCTTCACGTAGGGATGATATTTAAAGCTGTGGCAATGCATGAAATCCCCTGGGTTTGGAGTGGAGGATGGGGGAGTTCAATATAGCATAAGAAGTGGACCAAACCCTGGGGAGCTTTCCTGGTGGTTCAGATGGTAGAGAATCTGCCCACAATGCTGGAGACCCAGGTTCAATCACGGGGTTGGGAAGGTACCATGGAGAAGGAAATGGCCACCCACTCCAGTATTCTTGCCTGGAGAATTTCATGGACAGAGAAGCCTGGCAGGCTACAGTCCATGGGGTCACAAAGAGTCAGACACAACTGAGCAACTAACACTTTTACTTTCAAATCCTGGGGAACCCTAACAGGTTCCTGGGAGGAGTGAGAGACGGAAAATAAGAAGCAATCAATCACCAAGGAGGAAAACCAGGAGGGTCTGGGATGCTTCAGAAACCAGGGCCAGTAAGAACAGCCATCATCAAAAAGCCTACAAATAAATACTGGAGAGGATGTGGAGAAAAGGGAACCCTCCTGCACTGTTGGTGGGAATGTCAACTGGTGTAGCTGCTATGAAAAAGAATCTGGAAATTCCACTTAAAAAAATTAACAATAGAGTTACCAAATGATCCAGCAATCTCACCCCTGGGCATCTATCTGCAAAAGACAAAAACTGTAATTCAAAAAGATTCATGCACCCCAATGTTCATAGTAGCAGCACTGTTTACAATTGCTGAGACATGGAAGCAACCTAAATGTCCATCAACAAATGAATGGGTAAAGAAGATGTGGCATGTATACACAGTGGAATATTAGTCATAAAAAAGGGAAATATTGCTATTTGCCACAATAAGGATGGACCTAGAAATATCATACTAAGTGAAGTAAGTCAGAGAAAAACAAATGTTAGACGATATTACTTATTTATGAAATCTAAAAAGAAAAAACAAACTACAAATGAACTCATTTGCAAAACAGAAACAGACTCACCGACATAGAAAACAAACTTAGGATTACCAAAGGGGAAAGGGTAGAAGGATAAACGAGGAGTATGAGATTAACAAGGGAAAAAAAGAAAGAAACCAGGAGAAAAACTGGCACTGGCTCAAAGGACACAGAAGCCTAGAATCAAAAGGTCAGGTCAACTCGTTCAACGGCCTCATTTTCATAAGGGAATCTGCAGTGCAGATAGGGGAAGTGACTTGCCCGATTGCACATTTAGATAACCTCACAAGAACTTTCTAACAAGGATAACTATCACCCTGTAGTGAAATAGACTCTCTCTCTCCTCAGGCAGTGGACCCTTTGCCACAAAGAGAAGCTGGCTAGGACCACTCAATGTGACTGAAGAGTCCTATGTGTTTCCAGGGTAAGGGGTGGTGGTGATTTCTCTCCATTTTAAGGTTGTAAAATAAGTGGCTCCCAAGTATAACTGGAATGCTTTGGATCTCAGGATCCCAGAGGTTTCTTGCAATGAATGAAAACCTCAAGATCCATAAATGCAAATAAATGACCCTATTGATGAGCAATAGAATATTTGCCCAAATCGGTTTGCGAAAAGCATGCACCACAGAAGTTTCTGGCTGAGGCTCTCTAACGATGCCAGGAAAGAGATAAAAGGTATTAGCAGGCTTCATGATGGTTGTCATAGCAGAGATGGTTGGATGGCATCACCGATTCAATGAACTTGAGCAAACTCCAGGAGATGGTGAGGGACAGGAAGGCCTGGCGTGCTGCAGCCCGTGGGGTCGCAGTCGGACACGACTTGGCAACTGAACAGCAACCATAGGATTGTCCCCTCTGCTGGGGAATCTCTCTGTATCTGTACTGCAACTGAAAAGTATCAAGAGCTTAGAGATGGAAGATTGTGCATCTCCAGTGTCCCATGAACTCCAGAGGGGAATTCCAGATCCCACCACTCCCGGGAGCCCAGGTGCACCCTCACCACCAGGGTTCACAGGCTAGGACTCTGCAGGCATCTGGGGAAGAGAGCATGTTGCCTCTGTAAACGTTATCTTAACTTCTTCGTGAGAGAAGCCGGTGAGGCAATACATCCCCAGCGTTTGCAGGGAAGCAGGTGAAGATAAGGCCACTGAAAGAAGGCCTCTTCTTTCCTGGCCTCAGAAGTAAATCCCTCAAAAAACCCTTAGAACATTTTAGCCGAGGGGTTGGAGGGTGGAGAGGACGAAGAACCTCTCTCACTTCTCTTGCTTTTGTCACCACATCTCCAGCCTTCCGATGGGCTTTCTCTTTTGCTCCATCTCCTCTCTCCTCCTCTTCCCTTCCCGTCTCTTAGGATCCTGTGCGCATTTCATCTGGCTGCTCTGTTTAATCTCAGGTGCTAGGAGTAGCAGGTCCTGACATAACAAAGGTGATTTGGTCCCTGAAACTTAGAAGAAGGAGGCAAAGGTGGGCGTGAATAAGACATATAAACGCTATTGACACTAGGTATAAAGTAGGTAACTGATGAGAACCTATTGTATGGCTTAGGGAACTCTATTCTATGCTCAGTGTCAACCTAAACGAGAAGGAAATTTTTGAAAGAGAAGATATAAGTTTAAGTATAGCTGATCTACTTGCTCTACAGTAGAAAAGGACACAACATTGTAAAGCAACTCTCCTCCAATAAAAATTAATTTTAAAAGAAATTTGTAACTGTGCAGGGGATGAAAGAACCAGAGAGAAACTGCACTAGGAGCAGTGATTCTTTTTTCTCACAAAGTAACGATATAGAATGAGGAAACTGAATCAGAGCTACAGAGGAGAATAGGAGTGAGAGCTAGCCAAGGGTCACCATGAGGACTGTTAGAGGTCACTGGGCATCAGCTGAGTCACGATGCAGCGAAAGTGTGGTGGCACCAATCAGCCTAGTCATGTATTTCGCTCCAATAGCGCTCAGAAGTCAGGGTACAGAAGCCTGTACCCTGATCACAAATGATCAGGCTGGGAGTTTTACTGACCAGTAGTGACAGAAAACCAAGGAAGCAAAGCTGTTATGCAGAGAATCCTTCTGATAATCAACCAAGTGGTCCAGGTTGAGTGGGCAAGCAGTCATGGTGGGAGCCACTGACGGACCAAGAGGAAAATGGAGGAGAAACCCGAAAGGGGCCAGACATTTGGAAGCCAGAGTCGGAGGAAGAGAGGCTGATGGTGAAAGTTTCAGAGCTGGAGACCTTTGAGGCTAACATGAGATGAAGTATGACCATGGGGTTAGGATGGAGCAAGTGTGAAGGCCACTGAGGTTAACAAGGTCAAGGAATGAGGAAGCAATGATGCTGAAGGCACTATTTGATTGCCACTGAGGTCAGTTGTGATGATGGAAAAAGTGAGATGAAAGGAAAGACACTGAGCCAGGACCAGTCTCCAGTAAATGGTGGGGAAGGGACAACAGCAGTTAAAGGCTGGTGTGAGCCTCCAAGGAGAAGGCAGCATGATAGGAGGAAGGAGCAACAGAAGTCTCAAAGTAACAATGGGGATCAGTGAGGGAGCTGGTCCTCCACTGTGAAGCCACCCAGGTGATGGGTTCACACAGGATCATCATGCTATTAGTCTCTCTGTTTTTGAATACATTGGAAGTCTTCCATAATAAAAAGTTGGTGGAAAATGGATTTTGATGGGATAATACCAACGGGAAGATATTTTAATGGGCATACATAAATTCTATGTTTGAGCTCAGAATGGGAGAGGGAAACCAGGTTTCAAGAATTCCCGTGACTATGATCTGGAAGTTATTTGGCCCCAAATCAATGGGTCAGCAAAGTGAGGCATCTGTGACAAAAGTCAGTCCCCCTTTTGGCCAAGATCCCAACAGGATCCTCTGGGTCTAGGTTTGCTAAGGCATGTCTGGGGTAGTGTGCTCAATTCTGGACCAAGAACTTACAGGGGACATTGTCAAACTCAAAGCTGCTTACTGCCAAGTTCAGCCTGGAGAAGAGAAGATTTAGTTAAGGACACATAAGGACATGGTAGTGGAGGGAGGCAGCTTTAGGCTACGTAAAGGGTTTTTTTCCACATCAGGAAGTAATCTGGGACATCACAGTGCTTCTTGACATTTTCCACTCTATCATCCCTAAGAATAGAGGAGGAGAATAAATATATCCCTGGAGGTAGCAGCACAGGCTAGAAATGTCTCATAAATGTGTCTGGTCTTTAAAAACCATGTGGATTTGCATTCTATTCAATGACATCTTGAAATGGCAAAGATTGATCTAGAACCTTGCCTTCACCATGCAGCTTCCTCTGCCACTGGCTCATGATCTCATATTGGGACATAAGTGGTGATTTACATCCCGCCCCCAGGTTAGATTCATAGAAGTGTAGACAGAGCTCTTGCTCCTTCCTATCTCTGTGCTTTTGAGCACGTGAGTTAACCTCTTTGAATCTCAGTTTTACTTTCTGTAGATGAGACTATTTATACAAACATTACTGGGGTTTAATGAATGGACGAGAGATACCCTATGGAACAATTACTAGAGTTCTTCATTGAGTACTTACTGTGAATTCTGTATAGTCAGTTCTGCTACAGCACTGTTTTGGAAACATGAATTTGTCTCAGCACAACTGATGTATCAGAGAACCACTGGAGCGTGGTGCAGAGTCTGTTTTCTTATGTGAGATTTTACCTGCGAGAAATGCTGGATACACCCAGCTGAACCAGGCTACATCGGAGTGCGCGGAACACCTTTCAAACATCTGCCAGTGATCTCAGTTGCAAATGCAGGGTGTGTGTGATGAGCCACACCTGTGCACATCTGGTATAACAACTTTCCCCTTGACTTCAAATAAGCCTCCTATCACTACTCCACAATAACTCACAAACTGCAGGGCTTCTGACACCCACTTAATCAAGTAACTTCAGGTCTCTCTTAAGACAAGGTATCCTACTTACTGGGGCTTCCCAGGTTGCCCAGTGGTAGAGAATCTGCCTGCCAATGCAGGAGACTTGCAGGAGACGCAAGTTCAAAACCTGGGTCAGGAAGATCCCCTGGAGAAGGAAATGACAACCTGTTCTGTATTCTTGCTGGGATAATTCCATGGACAGCACAATCTGGCAGGCTACAGTCCATTGGGTCTCAGAGAGTCAGACATGACTGAGCACGCACACCCTATTTATTTTTATTTTTTTTACAGTATTTAAGCAGGTCTTAGCCATTTAACGTGTAAAACTGTATTAACTGTTTTATTAGGTTTGTATATCTATCTATCTCACTGGTGACATTTTTGAGTGTTTTCCCTTAATCCTATTTTCCGACAAGCCCTGTGGTTTTCATTGTGTGATTTTTTGCATAGCACAGTGATTTTTAGGAATGCATATGTCGTGTTATAACAAAGCTGGCTGTACTAAGCAATTTACATGCTTTCCATTTTCACTAACTGAATGAGATGGATGCTATTATTGTCTTCACATTGTAGGTACTCAGTAAATGACAGCTGCTGTTGTTGCTAATAATAACATGAAGTACATCCAGGATTGTTAAAAAGTGCCCTTGCCAGCTGCCATGGCACTTCCCCTTATTGATGGTCAAGCACTTGAATGATCAATGATGATAGATTAGACGATAATTTGGATGTCGTGGGCTCTTCCGTTTCCCAGTCTCCAGTTTTGGAGCTCTCTGACCAAGGAGCCCTAATCAGAGGCCTCGCTGAGGCAGCCCGTTGGCCGCCACTCACCCACCAGACAGGTCAGGCAAGTCCACAGCCTGGCGGCTCTCTCCTGTTCCAACCTGAGAGATGTCTTCCTAATCTATGTCTTCCTCTGTGACTCAGAACCTGAAAGATCAACTTGATCAATTTGTTGTAGGACCTTATTGCAACTCCGCCAAATACTTTCCATAAAATCTGCATGACTACTTGTGGCCCAGATGTCTGAAACATCTGTCACTTCCTGCCCTATGTTCTCCGTGAAATGAAGACCCAAAGTGAGTCACTGGAAGATTCATGCTGTGGACCAGGGTCTGTCCAGAAGCCCTCCCAGGACCTGTAATTCCCAATGTCTATGTCACCAGCCACCCTTCTGGATGGCTTTGTTGGAATAAGTAACCTCTTGAAATCAAAAGCTAAGAAGGTCATTTGTTCATCAGTCAACGCATTTGATTGACAGCCTCCATCCTGCCGGGCTCCATGCAGGGTCCTGGGAATGGAGCTGAAAGCAGCACAGCTGACACTGTCTACCCACCTGCAGCATACAGTCTAATGAGCTCATAGAAATAATTTAGCATAGTCTACATATGTTAGGCATGTTCTCAATTTACACTGTGGGAAGGATGCCCACAACTCTTCTCTTCACTCTGATTTCTAGGGCAAAAAAAAAAATGCAAGTTTAAAATCTCAGATTTGTTGTTTTCCAGATTTATCACCTTGAGTAAATATTTGGGTTATTCCATCTAAGCCTCTGTTTCCTCATCTGTGAATGGGGACCATGCCTGTAGTGAAGTGCTGCTGTTTGAATTACAAAGTATATGGTAGACGAAGCATCCAACAGGGCTTCCCTGGTGAGGAATCTGCTTGCAATGCAGGAGAGCCAGGTTTGACCCCTGGGTCGGGAAGATTCCCTAGAGAAGGGAAAGGCAGCCCACTCCAGTATTCTTGCCTGGAGAATCCCACGGACAGAAGAGCCTGGTGGACTCCATGGAATCGCAGAGTCGGACATGACTGAGCGGCTAAGCACACGGGCACAAAACGTCCAGCACCGCATCAGATGGCACTGCAGACGTGTCAGTTACCCTCCTCTTTCAACACAGCTGGCCCTCATCCTTCGGGTAGCAGATAGCGCAGTGGCCTCCAGCCCATAGTTCCTGAACGTTCATCATGAAGCAGGGCTTCTCGTAGGCTGGGAGCCTCAACCCAGCACTGCTTCTTGTGGATTGGGATTCAGAACACGAGGAAGTAGCCTCAGGCTACATTTTGGAAAAGCAGTTGACCAAAACATCACGGCCTGAGATAGCCTCCCCACTCTGCAGCCTCCCCAGCTGAGCCCCTGAGGAGCCTTCAGTGTTCTGGGTGTGATGCAACTCAACCAGTGGCTTGGACAGAAAACGAAGCAACAGAAGGATGTCCCCGGTAGTGGGAACTCTGTGCTTCCACTGCAAGGCGGTGCAGGTTCCATCTCTGGTCAGGGAACTAAGATCCCGTGTTCCACACAGCACACACACACACACACACACACACACAAGAATTTCACGATGGTGACAGCAGAACATTAAATCAAGTGTGGGACTTCTTTTAAAAAAGAGAGAAAGAACAAATGAAAAGAAGGAAGCAACAGAGCCATGGCTCTCCCCCTTCCCCATCTGCTTTTGTTCCTCTAAAACTGAGTTCTCTTTACCCTTCTTAAATGGTCATTTTAATCTGTGAATCCACTTCTTACCTGTTTGCCACAGAAACACTTAGTTGCTGACTCATTTTTCGCCAGGGGCTAAAAAGGGAATGATTCTGATAGCCATCAAGTTCACAGAAGTTTTTGGTTTTTTTCCCCTCTTTGTGAAATAAATGATACCTTACTTTCCCAACATTGTCAGGAAATAGTTGTGAGAAATTAACACCTGTTACTTACATGCTGTGACTTTAGGTTTGGGTCTAGGTCCACCAACACGCGAGAGAATTTCCAACACAGCATCATCCCACTTCACTTTTCCTGAGGACTTACCAGTTCTGCATTAGAAGATATTGAGTGAACTATGTCCTAGAAACTTTCAGTACATTGTCTGTAAGCTCTCCACAACCCTTGGGAATAAGAATGATTATTTTCAGCTTACAAACAAGGAAATTGAGGTCCAGAGAGGTTGAGATCAAAACATAAGAAAACGCTTATTGGCTCACTTCTTGGGACAAGTCAAGAAAGAGATGGCATTTCTTGACTCTTTTGGGTCCCCAAAGAATTTGGGTCTAGCCCTCCCAACTATGTTCATATAATTAAACTCATCGAAATTGTGTTCAACTATCCATTTCATCTCTTCTTGAATGCCCGTTTCTCTCCTAGTCAGCGAGTCTACATGGGTAAGGATGGTGTTTGTTTTGCTCATTTGGTCAACAACTACGTGAGCCCCCTGGACACCAAACTCTGGTCTCACTGCTGGAGGCTCAGTGGTGACCAGGGTGGGGTTACGTCCTCGAGACGTCACAGTCCAGCACCGAACGCTGCAGCCCCAGCTCCCAGCCCAGAACCTGGCGCACAGTAGGCTTTCAGTAAATACACTTCACTTCATAAGTGCCTGGAAGTCAGGTTCCCTGCTTGAGACCTCCTGTGCACACACCCTCCCCGACGTGCCTCTTGGTGAGTCCTTCACAGTCTTTTGTGATCTGATTGCTTCCTCCAGCTTCATTCTCACCGTTTACAGCCCAGTAGTGCCAAAGCAAACAAACCTGAATCAAACAAGTCTCTCCCAGATCTTTCTGCCTTTGACCGTGCCATTCCCTCTGCATGGACTGCAAAGTGCATCTGATCAAAAGTCCACCTAAAGCCCCCTCCTCTCCGAAGCCTTCCCTGACACTATGTTGCAGACCAAGCTTACTCCCCTATGCCCTCCTGAAGCACCTGGTTTGCACCTGTATTCAGGCGTATCACACTGTGTTGGCATCAGTTACTGCCTTGCTACTTTTGAAACCAGGCTGTGAGTTCTTAGTGGATAGATGGGCTCCACGTGTTCCTCACTTTTACATCATCTTGCATGTAACAGAGATAGTCGCTCAATTGTGTCCGACTCTTTGCAATCCATGGACTGTAGCCTGACAGGCTCCTCTGTCCGTGGAATTCTCCAGGCCAGAATACTGGAGTGGGTAGCCTTTCCCTTCTCCAGGGGATCTTCCCAACCCAGGGATCAAACGCAGGTCTCTTGCATTGCAGACAGATTCCTTACTGTCTGAGCCACGAGGGAAACCCTGCATGTATCAGAGGCTTCCAACTGTAATAGCCAATGCAACTAAGTGGCTGGAACAACAAAGACATTTCGCAAAATAAGAAGCCTTGCAATAAGAGACAGCTTAATTCAAACTCTCAATGAACCCTTTAGTATCTTCGCCAAAGACCCTCTCTGTCCTCCCTGTCAGCAATAGATCTCCTTATCATTACAGGATGGTGGTCATAGCTTTGGCATCACATGTGGACATAGCAATGCCCGCAAAGGAAAATGTGGAAAATGGGGAAATACCACCCCCACACACCGATGTCTCTAAGACTGATAACTCTTTCTCAGTCATCCAAGCAGATTTCCCCTTATTTATAGGCCATAAATATGTCACATATCCATATCCAAACCAGTCTCTGGCCAGAAGAATGAGACCACTCTGATGGCTGAAATAATTTTTTTTCTCCCCTTCTGAAAGGTCAGTGAACAAGATTAGGGCTTTGCTAATAGGGAAGAAGAGATGGGAATGGATTAAGCTGACACACCAGTATGTGTCTGAAACACCCTTTATGACTCTTTACTACACAGATTCACTATTCTTTTAAATAACTCAGGTATGCTGGCTACAATGAAACTCTTGTTTATGGTGGCATTGATTTAGTCACTAAGTCATGTCTGACTCTTTGCAACCCCACAGATTGTAGCCCACCAGGCTCCTCTGTCCATGAGAATTCCCAGGCAAGAATACTGGAGTGGGTTTCCGTTTCCTTCTCCAGGGGATATTCCTGACCCAGGGATGGAGCCTGCATCTACTGCACTGGCAGGAAGATTCTTTATGGCTGAGCCTTCAGGGAGGTCCTTTTGCCTATGGTAGACCTAGGTAAGAACTAGCTGGTTTATTGGAGAAAGTTACCCAGTCCCCTCTAGCTAGCCTCCAGTATGCAGGCCCAACTCCATCTAGGTCCTATGGTTTGCTCTGGATTTGTGCTGTGAACTTATTTGTTCATCAAGCAGAACTGTGTTGAGTTCCATCCTTGCTCGTGAACAAGGTGCTGGGGACTCAGGAAATAAAAACACAGACTTGTCCACAAGTAGCTCTGTCTATTGCTCAGTCTCATTTGATTTTCCCTCCAAAACATGAGATAGGCAGTGGAGAAGGAAATGGTAACCCACTCCAGTATTCTTGCCTGGGAAATCCCATGGACGAGGAGCCTGGCAGGGTCCATGGGGTCCCAAAGAGTCGGCAATGATTTAGCAACTGAGCATGCATGAGACAGGCAGGGAAGACGTCCCCCTTGTACAGACTAGGCTTGTGTGGAGTGTGCCACTCTCGTGGCAGAGGGGAAAGACAAGACAGCTCACAGAGGCTTGTAGTGCTTCATAAAGTCTTCTGCTCAGACATGGCACGCGTCACATCTACTGTCAATCTACTGGTCAAACCTAAAGTCAGTCAAGAAGGCAGGGAGGTGCCCTCTTTCCTCCCGTAGGAGTCGCTCATGGTCACATGGCATCGAGGAGGAGGGGCGTGTGCAGTCCTTGTGTAGGTAAGGGGCAGGAGTAATTGTGGATGACAACACAACGACTTGGAAAAGAGAACAGCAGTGTGTAGGGTTACAAGAACGGGCTCGGAAGCCCAGATCAACCTGAATTTGAGTTCAGCTCTGCCAGTTAATCGCAGGGTAATCTTGGGGGCATTAGATAAACTCTAATCCTCAGTCCTTTCATCTGTAAAATGGGAATAGTGGTGTCTACCTCATCAGGTGCTGGCAAAGATTTAATGAGATAACTCTTAGATTCTTAGGACAATACCTGATATAGTCAAATCCACAGTGAATGGCACATATAATCACACCAGAGTTTACTTTGCAAACTAAGTCTCATGAGCGCTTATGATTCCTACCCCTCCTTACACCATCCTGACCTTCTTTGGCAAGTCTGGATCTCCTGGCCTAAAAGAGGCCACTGGGTCCTTGGTGAAGTGAAGGAAGAAAAACAAAGGAAAAGATAGCAAGTGACAGGTGTGACAAGCTGTTTCTTTGGGAGCTGCTTAATCATAGGTCAACCCTAGCGACATATGCAAATGACATGCCCAGGACAAGTAAATAAACCTTGGTCTCCTGGTATCCAAATCTGGCCTTGGAAGGAGAAAAAAATGCTTTCAGAATTCAAAAAAAATGAGGAAGTGAAGGCTTGCAAGGGGAGGATTAGTATGGAAGCCTCCATATTCTCTGCTACCAGCCTAGGTTATGGGGAGGACAGGCCATTCTCACTCTACTCAAGGAGGCAAAGCAGCCTTGTTCTCACAAGTTCTAACTGTTAGGGGCCCCGGCTGGGTGCGCCTCCTTCCTCTTTGATGAGGGGGACTGGTTTCAGCAACATGAGGTCATGCACTCGCAAACCACATCAAGGTCATTAGCAAGTCACCATGATGACCCACTGAATCTTTGGGGTAAGAAATTATGTAAGAAGCATCTCAGGGAGCCCTGGGACTCCTGTTCTCTCAGAGAGAGAGCAGGAGGTTCCGAGAAGCTGCTCTGCTTCTCTTGAGAGTGTCTGCATGAGGTTCTGAGTGTCAGGAGTCTCACCCTGACGCCTCTGCAGAGCCATTTTTCTTTCTCTGCCCTGCTGCTTTGTGTGTGCTCAGTTGTGGCTGACTCTTTGAGACGCCGTAGACTGTAGCCCGCCAGGCTCTTCTGTCTAGGGGATTTTTCAGGCAAGAATGCTGAAGTGGGTAGCCATTCCCTTCTTCAGAGGATCCTCCCAACCCAGGAACTGAATCCTGGCCTTCTGTGTCTCCTACATTGCAGGTGGATTCTTTATTCACTGGGCCATCAGGGAAGTCCCCTATCCTGCTTCTAATTCTGTCCAAATCCAGAAGACAAGTAATCTCTGCAACAGAGGCATTGCCTAAATGCTCACTATGTGCAGAGCCGTGGGCTCAATCCATCAAGTCTATTGTCTACCTGCAACCCCAGGAGATGGCTGCTGCTATTGCTCCCATTTTCCAAATAAGGAATTGAGGTTTCAAGAGTTGAAATAACTTGCTCTAGAATGTATGGGTAGTGAGTATCAAGGCTATGATTCAAAGCCAGTCTATTTGACTCTTTCTTGGTGACTCAGACTGTAAAGAATCTGCCTGCAGTGTGGGAGACCCGGGTTCAATCCCTGGGACGGGAAGGTCCCCTGGAGAAGGAAATGCAACCCACTCCAGTATTCTTGCCTGGAGAATCCCATGAACAGAGGAGCCTGGCAGGCTACAGTCCCTGGGGTCGCAAAGAGTTAGACACGACTGAGCAACTAACACACATACTTGTTGCACTATAAGGACTTGTGTTGTGGAGCCAAGGAGAGCACCAGCTGTGAAACGTGAGAAACTAGGAAATTCTTCTCTTTCCCAGGGACCAGATAATTCCACGATCTGAATGTAGCCCATCAGATCACGTGGTTCATATGAAGAGACCCAGATCACCAGCAAGAGGGACAGATGGATGAGAAGCAGCATCCTCCCAAGTCATCCTCATCCCTGCTCTATTTGTCGTCTTCTGCAGTCCCTCTCTGTCCCTCGCTAGCAGCTACAGTTGATACCATAGTCGCAACAGCATCCATCAAGATCACTTGGGCAGGCCCCACCAGGACTGACCCAGATCATAAGAAATACAGAGTCTCAGGTTCTAGAAGGGGCAGGAGGGGTGAAATCTAGACAAGCAAACACAGAGATGCTCACAAGACAAAAGATAACCCTCTAGTTGCCTTCATTCCAATCTCTGTACTTAACATGTAAACTTTCATCTGTATGAGATGTTCTTTTCACCTCCCCTTTCTTACACTATACCTTCATCTCCCCCACTGGACTGAAAAAGTGTGTATTACAGGGAGTATGTTTTATTCATCTTCAGGTGCCTTGAACACAATCCATTGTAGTACCTAGTGAATGCTCTGTAACTACACAAATGAATACTATTGTTCAACAGAGGCCTGGAACTTCATATTTCTACAGCACTTTCCTGATGCAAAATGCATCTTTGTGCTTCTCAATAACTCTGCAAGTCAAACAAGGTAGGTTGTATTCTGCTTTTTCAGAGGAGAAATCAAGCCTCCAAGATGTCAAGTGACTCAGCCAAGATCACCAGTCAGCAAGGTGAACAGCTGAAAACCAGATCTTGTTAAACACATAGCAAGAGTATAATAAATACTTACTGGGGAGATAAGGAAGAGAAGAGGAAAAATCAACAGAAAGAGGAAACACAGGGGTGATTTGGATCCAACTCCAGTGCAATAGTCTGACCATCTGCCCATGATAATCTGGCAGTACCCATGTTGAGAGACTGAATCAATGATTGTTTTTATAGCCGGAGATAAGTGGACACATTTTCACTTTGATGGATTATCAAACGGCAATTTTAGTAATGTCGTTAGACTGCAGTAGAGATAGAATGCAATTTAGATATGCATATCCTCTTTCTAATCATCATTTATCCATCAGCCTTGGAGGTCAAGTTGAGTTTAATCTTCCTCAATGGCCGTACTTTTGGTTTCCCGTCTCCCCATAGTCACAGAACCTCCTGTTACTTCCATTCCAACACATAATGGGAAAGGCATGTGTCCAGAGTCTGGGAAGGTAGGGTGATTCTTTAAAAAAAAAAAAAAAGACAAGGAAGGTTTGTTTGTAACACTGGTTTTCCTCAGATTCCCAGCCTTGTCCACACCTCCATAGATATACCCACTTGAATCTACCACTGTATATTTTAGGAAACTCCTCATGGTTCTGCAAAAGGAGATGGCTGTTTGCATGGAGGTTTTCAGCAGCCTTGACAAGCATGATGTTGGAATCTCTCTTTGGAATCATCTATGTTTTTTGTGTAAATAAAGAGTTGGAGGAAAGGAGAGGCATCCATACAATTTTAATGAACAAGATTCTTATTGGTCATCAAAAGAAAACAAAAGACAGCTTAATGGGCACAAGGAAGCTATTTTTCTCGTAATTTTGCTGCTTAGCTCTCCTGGGATGAGGAGTGGCTTCTAAATTAAAAAGAAAAAAAGAATAATGCTCTGAGTATATTTTTTTCTGTCATTTCATTGTCTTTGATCTTGCATTTCCTAAGAAAGAAGCACTTAACCTCAAGCGTCAGATCAATGTCGGAAATGCATGCTTTACTTTAAGATTCTCTTCTAGTGCCTAGAGACTGTGAATTAGGCCAAATCTGCATCTTCACCTATTAGCTTAAACAAATTCAAACAGTGGGTGGCATTCAAACAACCAATACGCTTCAATCTATTGGCTGAATTCAGGCATATAGCTGGATTTTCCATCCACTCGATGAATTATTTTTGAGATAGTAACTATCTTTCAACAGGATGTATGTAACTAAATCTAACCAGTCAGAATGCTTTAAAACCAGTTCACATGTGAACACTAACCATGTGGACTCTCTCTTCACCAAAATAGCAGATTCTCCACCAATTTCTCCTGAAGGGAGGTGAAAGCCCCCTCCAATTCCAGCAGTCTATCATGGATCTGTTTGAATTCCCTTTCCAAGTGAATGAAGTGTATTATGTTGCCAGAAGGATACTCCATCATCTATAATAAATATTCATCTGCATGTATCGTGCACTTGAGCTGCATGACTGATGAACTCCAGCTCCGGAAATGAATGGGAAGCTCACTAAGACAAATGTCACCTTTCAGTACTATTCTTACAGATAAATTGCAGTTAGATTTAAACAGAGTCAGTAATTTCATGCTTTCCAACTGGTACCTGATTCAGTTCAGGCAGCCCCCAATGCTCTGTATAATGATGCTAACACCCAATTTGATCGTTTGGGTTCTGGCAAGCTCTCCAGGGAATGGTCAACAATTTCTGCTCAGTGGTCTTACTATTGAAATATAATTATGTTAAGTACACCTGTCCAGGTATTTACGCAATTTGGCTAGTCTAAAATTTGGGCAGTTTTCATCCATGGTTGGTAGGAGTATACAGATGTACAGCTCTCTTGGAAAGAAATTTGGTCACCATGCCATAAAATTACATTCACGCTTTGACTCAGGAATCCCTCATAGGATTAAATCCAAGTATTTCTAACGGGGTCCCAGTCCTCTGGGTTCTTTTTATGGAAAGAAATTCTTACCCTAGAAGAATCAGCAGCCTCTCTTTCCGCGTGCTCTTCTTCATGGAAGGAGAAGACGCAGCTGATGGGTGCATTTGGGAGAACGGGTCCAATAAGACCCTTCTCACATGTCACACTCCCTTTCTCCAGGCTGCCTTTCAGGGGGTTTGATTCATTCTATGCTGAGCAAGACGAGATGTGAAGTTCAACTCAGGGGAAAATGTCTTAGGAAATCCACATGGCTAATGTTTCTTCTTCTCTTTTCATCCAACTCTAGCATCTCTCTCTCCTTGTGTTGAGTCTTATGAAAGGAAGAGAAACATTTCATACATTAGTCTTCATCAAACACCAACAGGCATTAAACTCAAAGACATCTACTGTGGAGTTGTTTATTAATCAACAATGGAAAAAATGTAGGAGCATGATCCACTCCACGTAATGCACAATGTTAAGCAGTCATTGCAAATAATGTAAATACAATGTTTAGAATTTGCTTTAAAATAATACAGCAAAAAGTGGAAGGATGGATAAAACAATACTGGCACAACATCAGTAATTGTTAAAGCCATGTGATGAAAATCTTAGTGCTTATCCTACTCCCTTCTCTCTAAAAATAATCAGGATACAAATGAGATAAGCATCATATTCATTTAACTTCTATGAAAACTATTTGAATACCTATTTTTAAATGAATTTTGGTTCATTTTTTATATACAATAATAAGTGGTGTTCTTTACCTGCAGAGGAAGTTTTACAACTTGTAGCAGGGCAGAATGGGCAAAGTTCACTAATGTAATATAGTTCAAAACAGTGTGTACTGATCCATTTAGATGTGGAGAGTGCTATGGAGTATACGTGCCAAGATGTTCACTTTATTTACTGTTTCAAGGAAGTAGGAATTGATACCTTCACCTCCAGGCACCTCCCATCCTGCCCCCATTGAAATGTTTCAGGTGCGATTGTCCTTATATAAGTTTGTAGAGAACTCTTAAAAATAACGTGTATCTCAACTTAAGTTAACAAATATAAAAGCAAAAACTTACACACAATCTAACAGTTGTGTTCCTTGTTATCTACCCAAGTTAGTTGAAAACTTAATGCTCACAAAATCCTGCTTGCAAATACTTATAAGCTTTATTCCTAATTATCAAAGCATGAAAGCAAACAAGATGTCCTTCAATAGATGAGTGGATAAATACACTGTGATACATTCAGACAGTGGAACAGTATTCAGTGATAAAAATATCTGAGCTACCTACCTATGAAAAGACATAGATGAACCTTAAATATATATTGCTAAGTGAAAGAAGCCAATCTGAAAAGGCTATATATCATATTATTCCAACTATATGACATACTGGAAAAGGCAAAACTGTGGAGAAGTGAAAAATCAGTGGTGTGGCCAGGGGCTCAAAGGGAGGGAGAAAGGGATGATTACAGGACCACACAGGACTTTTTGGGCAGTGAAATTATCCTGTTTTATACTGTAACAGTGGGTACATGTCATCTGTTTGTCAAAACCTAGAATGTACAACACAAAGAGTGAATGCTAATGTAGACTGTGAACTTCAGTTCATAATAATATACCAATATCAGTTCTTCAACTCTAACAAATATACCATATTTAAAGCAAGAAGTTAATAATACACTGTGAGTGAGAGTGGGGAGAAATAAGGAACTCTCTACTTTCTTCTCAGCTCCATGGACCTAAAAATGTATTGAAAATGGTCTAGTAATTTTTTTAAAATGATAATTCTACCATGACTGTGATATCAACTCTGCAACCAAATACACAGAGGTGGCATCAAGTAGTTAAGAGAATGATGGAGTCAACCAGTGTGACTCTCAGAGCATTGCTTCTCTGACTCATTCTTTTCATGGCCAAGGCCAACAGAAGTCCTCAGTGACACCTGAGATTTTACCTCCTTGGATTCTGCTAGCTCCTCCAGTTCCTTGAACTCTGGGGAAAACGTACACAGTTGGGAATAAGTCACAGTGCAAAGCATTTGAAAGACGCAAAGCCAGACAACTCAGATATTTAACAACAACATCTAATCGATGATACTAATATTACCTAGTAAGACTAAGCAGCGACATCAAACTGCTTACATAGTACTGAATTCATAAAGGGAAACACAAGGACAGAAAATCTTGTGGGCATGAAAAAATGATGAGAGTGTGTTCTGAATTGAGTGTTACAATTAATATCTTATTCAGGACACCTGTGGTCCTAAAAAAATCATTATGTGTGCAATTTAATGGCAATTACAGTTAAAACTGCACTTGAAAATGTAACAGAGGGAAAAAAAGAAGACAGGAAGAAAATTTCAAAATGAGAATTGTGATGTCAAGATGCTGGGCTGTGTGTGATGACAGCATGTCGAGACCTGAGTTTCGTCCCTGGGTCGGGAAGATCCCCTGGAGAAGGGAAAAGGCTACCCACTCCAGTTTTCTGGCCTGGAGAATTCCATGGACTGTATAGTCCATGGGGTCACAAAGAGCTGGACACAACTGAGCGACCTTCACTTTCATATTCATATAACTTGGGCTGTTTAAATGTATTTTGGGGGGAAGGTGATCATCAATCATTTGATTGTTAAACAATGATTCAATATATGCACTATGCATTCTTAAGAATTAAATCCTTCTGTATGGCAAACATCTTCTACGTTTCAGGCTCAAATATACAATGAGGAAATTAAGCCAGAAGTTTCCTGAAGTCCTATTGTTTGTAAAACCAGTACTAAACTGTAAAGCTCAGTTCTTACTTCTTTTCTTGGGAAAACATTTCTAACACAGACTGTCCCAGTCCTCGATGAAACTCTTGTCTACAGACCCCACTAGACTGTTAGTCATGTTCTTCTGATTCATTCCTACGTCACCAGTTCTTAACATGGTCCCTGATATATAACAGTTGCCCAGTAAGTGAACAAATGATTTCTATTCAGTAATACCCTGTCTTGTCTTTGAGTCGATTCCTCACCAAGAACTGTCAATTCTTTGACATCTGGAATGATCTCACCTTATATTTTTTAGCGTCTTCCCAAACACACAATACAAGCCAAGTAAACTGTCAATGAATTGATTGGTGTTTGAAGAGAACTTTTAAAGCTGACCAACTTACCAATTCATTTGGCCTCATTGTAAATCGCTGCCCTTGAACATTTTAAACCCTACAGAGTTATAATAATGCTTCACACTACTCTGCTCCAGACTGTCTGGGGCATTTTATGTACAATTTCTTAATCATCACAGTTCCATGCAGTAAGTATCACCCATGCCTCTATTTCCTAGTTGAGTAAAATGAGGCACAAAAGAGCTAAGTCCAAAGTTCACAGGAGCTAAGCAATTCAAATACAGACCCCAGAGTCCAAGTTTATAGACATCCCTTTAGTCATACCTGTTCCTTACAAGTAAGATCTTGGGAAACACCCTGATGCTAGAAAAGATTGAAGGCACAAGGAGAAGGGGGCAGCAGAAGACTGGATGGTTAGACAGCATCACTGACTCAATTGATGTGAATTTGAGCAAACCTGGGAGATAGTGAAGGGCAGAGGAGCCTAGCGTGCGATGGTCCAGGAGGTCTTAAAGTGTCGAACTCTATTTAGCGATTGGATAACCACACCAAGATCTTCCCTCTTGTAGAATTTTCAGGACAGGAGTAAGAATTTTATCCACAAAAGACCCTCGTATGTTTCTGTGATTACCAGATAAATCTAACTGGCATTACAGTATATTTCATCCTGGTTTCCATACAGCATGAAATCTGCCAACGTGCTGCCATACTATTTGACTTAACATTGACACGGAGAGATGAGAAGTCAGATCACAGAGGTAACACTGTCTCGATTTCCAGACAGATGAAGTCTGGCAAACAATATATTTTTCCACTCAACACTGACGCCAACTCCAAAAATTTCTGAAGCTGGCAGGAAAATGGCAAAACAAAATGTAAACATTGTCAGTGCTTTTAATAAATGATAGTTCATAAAACCTGAAAAGATTATAGCTCAGAAACTTAACCTCCTGTGTTTCCCATTATTTAATAATTTATTGTATGGAATTCATTGACCTTTCAGTGGGCTTTTTTTTTAGAGGAAGCTGGAGCGTTAATTATGGTTTAGCTACTTTATCAAGCAACATTAGCATACAAATAGGACATCAATAACCAATTACAATCTCCATCTTGGCAAAGTAGGTCTCTTCCAGAGCCTCTGTGACTGCTAAGTCAGCCACTTAAAGGTCTCAGAGCTTAATGATGGTGGCATTCAGGGCTCTTCTCAATTGACCCCCAGGGACTGTCTCCAACCTGATGTCTACAACATCCTGTTCCTCCCTCTGGCCAAGCGAGTCCACCTGCTGCATCCAAGCAGAGCCTGTGCTCACCGGCCAGTTCCTTGTCTCATGTTAACCCAGTTCATCCATTCTCCAACCCTTTGATATTTTTGGCTCCATGCACCTCCTCTCCCATTCTTCATTCACTCAACAGATGTTTATTGGATCCTAGCTAATGCCAGTCACTGGGTGACTTTGGGGAAACACCAGGAATGAAGTAGACATGAGCCCTCTCCCCACCCCAGAGCTACAGGTTCAGTGAAGTTTCTCTCTAAAGAATTAGGTAGTGAATATTGCCATCTCTGCAAGGCCATACAGTGTCTACCCCAACCACTCAGTTATGCTGGTGCGGTGAGAAAGTGGCTATTGACAATGCATAAATGAATGACTGCGGCTGCGTTGCAGTGAACCTTTAATTACAGACAACAGGTAGGATGCTGGACGTGGCCTGTAGGACACAGTTTGCTAGCCTCTGCCTTACAGCCTAGACTCTGAAAACAGAGAGAGCTGGGTTAGAAGTCCAGCCACACTACCTACCACTGTGTGACCTTCTACAAGCTGTTCTGTTTCTCTGCATCTCAGTGTTCTCATCTGTGAAATGGGAATAATGAACCAACCCATCGCAAAGGCCTTGAACAATGTCTCTCACCTATCTCTCTTAACCTGTTCATAACCAGTCTTCCACCCCTGACTCTCTTTCTACCACGCTGATCTGCTTTCCCAGCCCAGGGCCATTCTGATGCAGTCCCCAACACCCAGGACTCTACTTCCTACTTAGCACATGCTCAGCTCCTACCCACCAGAGTCCAATTTTCGGCACGGTTTCCTCTAAGGGGCCTGCTAGGCCATCCCATCTAAAAGTCCCTTATGTACACAGTAAAATATACCACCGGTCCTCTGCTGTCTCTGCCCCTCGTTTCTCTCTTTTGGAGCACTTAATGCAACTTGTGTTTGTTTAATTCTTCATTTTATGTCCCCCACTAAAGTATCAGTACCTTGAGCACAGAGGCTTCACCATTGTGTCTCCAGCATCTAACCCAGGGAACACCATGAATCATCAATCAAATAAATATTTCTGTCACTAATAAATAAATCAATAAACATCAGTGGGTGAATGCATCTCGGTCAAGGAAGTGGCCTGGTGTTTTCTCTTTGCCACTGTGACATCAAGCGTGGTAGACCACAACTCATGTTTCTTTAAAAAAAAACTCCATTTCCTTTCATATTGATTCTACCTTATTGCATGGCCATATTTTGATTTCTGGAATGATTAAATTACTGACTTGCAGCATTTGAGTGTGCCCTCAATATCCCGTGCTGAGCTACCTCTAGTGTTCCTAGGGCTATCTACTTATTTATTTCTGGTGAGATTCAAGGACCAGAAGGATCAAGGCAAGAAAAGTGGAGAGCCCAAGGTTCTGGTCCCAACTCTCTCCAATTAGTAGCATGACCTTGGACAATTCAAGTAGCCTAAGCTCAGCTTCTTCTGCTCCAAAGGAAGACCATGAACAGTTTTAGCAGCAACAATCTAATACTGTGTGAAGCACTCCTGAGCTGTAGAGCCGCTGGTATGGGCAGATAAACGTAAGTAAGAAGAATATTTGAACACCCCTGCTTCATAGGAACAAACCGATTCAAAACACTTATGCCAATGCTATCCACTCTTGTAGAGCTCTCAGCCAGAATGGACTTTCGAGGCCAAGCCAGTCTCTGAAATGATTAATTATTGTAACAGCAGAAAGGTAGCTGAAGAAGCGACAGATGGCCTGTGTGAAATCGTCTAGAATCACCTGCTATGAAATTAATTCCACATCGTGGAGGCTTGGGGCTCAGAACACTGTGCAAAAAAATATGACTGTTGATAAATCGTGTGTGTTTGTGTGTCAGCCTCTCTGCAAACACCTAAATAATATATGTCGTGTCATGTTTTCTTTCCCCCACCTCGTTTTAATACATTATCATTTATAGAAAACTGTGGGGAACTGCGGAACATCAATCAAGCCATTAATTCCTGAGATTATGCTAATGAGATGCCTGGAGTGTTTGTTTCCCAGAATAGCTGCTCCCCTGGGGGAAGGATGCTCTCCACGCTCCCCAGCTCAAGCCTCCCTGCTTAGATCAGGAGCCGGCGCCTTGGTGTTCTTCTTAAAAGGGCACCCAGCACGTCAGCACTGGCATGGGAAGGCTTTACCCAGCCAGACAACAAAAGCCAACAGCTTCCCTGGCAAACTGCAGATGAAATGGGAACATTGGAAACACGAAGGGGAGAAAGATGTGAGCAACCAGCTAATGAGCTTAGAAAGCTTCTGCCAGTTTTGCTGGGGAGCAGAGTGGAGGAGGAAGACAAAAATGAAAGAAAGCCTCCCCAGAGAGAGGCTCCATCAGCTGGGATGACAAGAGGGGACCCGAAGAGCCATGAATTCTATCCATGCGGAAGAAGTGAGAGGGATGAGCCTGATGCCAAAGGAGAAAACCTCAATGATATTGATCGTAACTGCCACTCGCTCGGCACTGACTGGTCGCTATGCCACAAGGCTGAGCCGTCATTGCAAGCTTGTCACCCTGTTTTTATCAATAGGGATTACAGGGCGATACAAGTGTGCCCAGCTGTGAAGAGCTCTGCTGGTCCTCAAACTCAGGGATGCTGGAGTCCAGAGTTTATGCTCATTCTGTTTTGTGTATTGTATACATATTACAGATGTGAGAGTTGGACCATAAAAAATGTTGAGCACCGAAGGATTGATGCTTTCAAATTGTGGTGTTGGAGAAGATTCTTGAAAGTCCCTTGGACAGCAAGACAATCAAGCCAGTCAATCCTAAAGGGAATCAACCCTAAATATTCATTGGAAGGACTGGTGTTAAAGCTGAAGCTCCAATACTTTGGCCACCATGAAGAGCTGACTCATTGGAAAAGACCCTGATGCTGGGAAAGATTGAGGGCAAGAGGAGAAGTGGGCGACAGAGGATGAGATGGTTGGATGGCATCACTGACTCAATGGACATGAGTTTGAGCAAATTCTGGGAGCTAATGAAGGACAGAGGAGCCTGGTGTGCTACAGTTCATGGGGTCACAAAGAGTCAGATATGGCTTAAAAACTGATCAGGAACAAGAGAAACAGAGAACGGATTTAATGATCAACATCTTTAAGATGCTTCAAAAGGAAAATCACAGACTAGCTAAGAGTAGCACAAGGGACCAATGTGGTGATGGGGCAGTTCTATATCTTGACTGTGGTGGTGATGGGTTAATGGAATCTGTATATGTGATACAATTGCACAGAACTGCAGACACACATATACACTCAGGAAGGCAAGTAAAATGGGTGAAATCCAAATAAACTCTGCAGATTGAACCAATGTCAACTTCCTGGCTTTGATATTGTATTTTAGCTGTGCAAGATAGTACCATCGGGGGAACCTGGGTGTTGGGTATAGGAAATCTCATTTGTTACTGACTGAATGTTTGTATTCCTCAAAATTCGTATGTTGAAGCCTTAAGCCCCAATTCGATAGCACTTGGAGGTGAGACCATGGGCATGTGATTTTGTTTCAATTAGGTCATGAGGGTGGGGCCCTTGTGATACAATTGGTGTCTTTATTAAAAGAGGAAGACACACCAGAGCTTCCTCTCTTTCTCCCTCCCCACGTCCTTCTTTCTCTCCCTGGCCCCCACACCTCCCACTGTATGAAGACACAGAGAGAAGGCAGCCATCCATAAGCCAGGAACCAAATTTCCTAGCCCCTCGACCTTGGGCTTCAGGATCTATGAGAAATAAATGTCAAGTTTTCCTTTGCTTCAGCTCCCACTTATTCCTGTCTGCACTCCTGCCTTTGCTTCCCTCTTCTTATTGGTACATAGATCAGGAGTAAGAATCACAAAAAATTTAAACTAGAAAGGAAGAGATGGGAAATTGGACTCCATAAAATATATTTTTTTACACAGACACCATAACCTACATGAAAAGATAATGCATACACAAGAAGAAAATGTTGCAATACATATAAACAGAACAAATAATCCAGAACATATAATCATATATAGGAGACATGTGTATATCCAGAATATACGAGATACTCCTAGGCAATCAACAGGAAAATAATACACAACCCAATCAAAACTGAGCAAAGAATAAGAAAAGTCAAAGAAAACAGAATTGGTTAATAAGCACAAGTAAAGATGTTCACCCTAAAGGTCTGCAAAATATATTTTTATTCAACTATAGTTGATGTGCAATATTATATCAATTTCAGGTGTATAATATAATGATTCAATATTTTATAGATTATATTCCATCTAAAGTTATTACAAAACAAAGGCTGTATTTCCCTGTGCTATACAATATATCATTCTAACATTTATTTTATACAGAGTAGCTTATAACTCTTAATTCCCTACTCCTATCTCATGCCTCCCTCCATCCTTCCCTCCAGTGGTAACTTCCCTCTAGTTTTTTGGTTATTATGTCACTTCCCTGATAGCTCAGTTGGTAAAGAATCCACCTGCAATGCAGGAGACCCCAGTTTGATCCCTGGGTTGAGAAGATCCCCTGGAGAGGGGAAAGGCTACCCACTCCAGTATTCTGGCCTGGAGAATTCCATGGACCATACAGTCTATGGGGTCGCAAAGAGTCAGACATGACTGAGCTACTTTCACTTCACTTTACAGTCATTTAACATAGGGATATCAGACAGAAAAATGCCGGGGGCAAAAGCATCCCACAGTTGTTGGACTCAAACATATGCAATGTTTCATTTGACCTTGACTGTAACCATAACCAGTGAAGGTCATCATTAGACCCACTGTACAGAAGGGAAAAGAGTAAGACAGCCAGAGGAATAGTCACATGACAAGACACAGAGCCGTGAAAGGGAAGAGGTGGAACAGAAACTCAAGGCACCTGACTCCAAAGCAAGATTCATTGCTTAGGCCTTATTACAGCAACTTCATTTCCAAAAGCACCTGTCCTTTCTGATCAATGATCTTTTCCACTTTTTACAGTTCAAACAGTTGATTCACTAGTAAGTTTCAACTTTTCCCCGAACCCAAGCAATGACTTTTCCCCTTCTTGACAGCAGTGTTCAGCTTAGCCCCCCCACCCCCCAAGCAAGATGCTTTTGCCTCCAGATCAATAGCACAAACACACCAGTTAGGAGGCAGGTACTGTAGACTTCAGAGTTCACTTATTAATCTGCTGGATGGCTCACTTTGTTCTGTCTTAGTTTCATCACATCCAAACAGGAACTCCAGCCCTTAACCATCTCATGGGATGTTGTGAAGACAAACTGAGATAACATATGTAAAGCATTTTGTAAACATTACAAGCACGATACAAATTTAGGCGTCATTATTACAAAGGCAATAAAAGGATTGATCTGATAAATGGTGAGCATGTTTTCGTGCCTGCATAGTTTCCAAGAATGGTAGTAATTGCACTTGGCAGATAAATCCACGGCAGTTAACCAAAGCCGAGAGTATTGGAGAAAGGCACAAGTTGGCCAAATCCAAACGATTTTAAAAGACTCTATAAAAATAAACACGTATTCCAATATAATTAATTCCAGTTCCGTCAATCCTGCCTGCTACTTGCCGCAATGTAGCTTGTTATGAAGCAATTATCCTTTGAATCCTTTTAATCCCTTCTGACCATTTTCAGCTTTAATTGTCTTGCTGGGTTTGAATGTTGTTATAGTTCAAATACAGCCGATTAGCACAGGCCTGGCCATCTCGTGATGATTCTCATGCAAAGAACTCTCCTTGAAACCCCTAGTGGACTTGACTCCAGATTTATCTGCGCAGCCAGAGTTCACATTCTCAGGTACTGTTTGGGGGAGGAAGGGCCAGCACATACTCAGAGAAAGCACCAGAAGCAGCAGGCCACGTTCACTGGGGCTCAACAAAAATGCACAAAATCCCTATACTGCTAGTGTCCCAGGGTATCTGGGCAGGATGCAAGCCCTTGTCACTGGAGATGTTTAAGCAGATGACAGAGGAAGGATCTGAGCATCTAGTTGGGGGTGTGGAGAAGCAGGAAGGTGATCCTAATGATCACAAAGATTTCTCCCTTCCCTTAGGGTCTATGATCCAATGTGATTTGGTGAGACAACAAATATGGTGGAGAAAAATGGAGGTTAGGTTAAGATTCTCAGTGTCAGATCTGCCATCTACTAACTGAAAACATAAGATTCAGAGCAAGAGGGTACATCTCTTCATGGCTTGTTCCATTAGGATAGGAACAGCTGGTATTTAACCTCTCTGTGCCTCAATTTCCTCATCTGGAAAGTGATAATAGTAGTATTCATATCGTAAAGTGGACCTGAATATTGAATGAGTGAGAGCATGTAACACATTTAGCACAGTATCTAGCACCTCAGTGCCCAGTCCTGAAATCGTCTCATCACCATCAGTCTATTCCCTCTCTTTCAGTGGCATTATAATTGTTGTTCCTACTTCCTGCCTGGCCCCTGGCCCCCTGCCCTCTGTCCTCCACACTGCTGCTGGATGCTCTCTCTAAGTACAAGTCCAATCCTCTTCTTCATTTGAATAAAGCCCTTCTGTGGTTCCCCAGCACCTACAGGATAAAGCCTATGTTCCTGCTGTCGGTGTTCATTCACTAAAGTAGTTGTCGGACTCTTCAAGAACCCATGGACTGCAGCCTGCCAGGCTTCCCTGTCCTTTACTATTTCCAGGAATTTGCTCAAACTCATGCCCATTGAGTCAGTGATGCCATCCATGTTCCTGAGCCCAGTGGATAATGCCCCTGAGTCAGTTCTGCCCCCTCTCTCATCATCATCATTCCTTCCCTCCTTCCTCCCACCTCCCTTGCAGCTTTTTTCCCGACCACTCATTGCTCTCCAAGTCCCCAGTGCCTGCCACACAGTAAGCGCTTAATGCATGCTAGCTGTCTGGTTTTTAAGTCAATGATCTTCGCACATCATTGGGATACTTACAGAAGGAGTTTAAGTATTAGGAAAAGTATGAGTCCAAATCTTAGTTCTCCTGGGTGGCACTGGAAAAGTGTCTTAACCATTTTGAGCTCTCATTTCTTCATTAGGAAAAGATGGTAATGATAATTTCTTTGTCATAGATTAATGATGAAGCATATATGGGATAACTTGTGTATTGGTACCCCTGTGACGCTTGGCACACAGTGGGAGCTCTGGAACTGCGGGCTTTCCTCCTTTCATCCAAGCCTTCCCTGGAGCCAATGAGCAGCGCATCACCAGGAAAGACCTAAACACCCAGAGCAGCTTCACTTGGCAGCAGATTTGGCTGTGGAGATGCTCAGTGGTCAGTGACCAATGCAGACACTGGCACAGGCGAGGAGCACAGACGGGGCTCCCGTTTGGGAGAAGTTTAGTTGCACTTAAAAGACCTCAAACCAGACCTGAAGCAGGTTGTAAGGAAACACTACTCACTGGCAGGCTCTCAGAGGGCATGAGTTTGTAAATCTAATCCTTCCTCAAACTGGGAAGAATTACTCAAGCTTGCCGTTTCCCTCATCAAAAGGCCATCAAGAACGAGGGAATGGAGACTTCCCCAGTGGACCAGTGGCTAAGACTCCTCACTCCCAATGCAGGGGGCCTGTGTTCAATCCCTAGTTGGGGAACTAGATTCTACATGCTGTGCAACTAAGACCTGGAATAGCCAAATAAATAAATACAAATAAACATTTTAAAAAAGAATGAAAGAGTGATGTCAGTGACCACTTCAGGGACTTCCTGATTAGTGAAGAAATTCAGACCACATTGACAAAGGACATACTTTAAGACACCACCCTACATGCCGCCCTAGCCAGCTATCTTATTCAAATCTGGAATAAACAGCAAATTATGAAAAGACTAATGCTAATGCTAAGCCACTTCAGTCATGTCCAGCTCTTTGCAGCCCTAAGGACTACAGCCCACCAGGCTCCTCTTTCCATGCAATTTTCCAAGAAACAGCCACTGGAGTGGGTTGCCATGTCCTCCTCCAGGGGATCTTCCAGTCTTGTGGGTCAAACCTGAGTCTCTTGTGATTCGTCTCTGGCATTGGTGCTAACCATTAGCACCACCTGCGAAGGTGATTCTGATACTTTAAGGCACCACCCTACATGCCACCCTACACGGCTATATTATTATTCAAATCTGGAATAAATAACAAATTATAAAAAGACTACTTGCCTCATACTTTTGGGATCACTCCAGGTTGGTGGAATCCAAGGGTGCTATGTGTTCTGAATCCATCATCAGCCACAAACCCACCCTCACCGTTGGGTGTACCCACTGCTCCACCATCTTCCAGATCCTTCCCCCCAACTGTATGTCTGTTGGATAGACTCCCTTTCCCTTCAAGGTTGATTCTGATATAGATTTTAATTTTATTTCACCTGGTTATAAGTATTATATGGGAAAGCATGAAGCTTGACTTACTCGTCCACGTTACAATACCCCAATACAATACCTCAGGTTTATGTGAAACCTGAGCTTCCATACCCCTTTCTGAGAAAAGCCTGAGATTTGGAGAAATGGAAGAGAAAATGGGTGAGAGAGTTAAGAAGAAGAAGAAAGGAAGAAACAAGAAAAGGACAAAGCAGGAAGGGAAGAAAGGGGAGGAGGGAAGGAAAAAGGGGAGGAAGTTAACCAAATTTTGATTCTGAGGCAAGGAGTACCACATGCATGTAAGTCATTGGAAGCTCTTTGCAATGGGAATTCTATTATTTGACTTTCATAAACAATAGTGAAGCGAAGTAGCTCAGTCGTGTCCAACTCTTTGCGACCCCGTGGACTGTAGCCTACTAGGTTCCTCCCTCCATGGGATTCTCCAGGCAAGAATACTGGAGTGGGCTGCCATTTCCTTCTCCAGAGGATCTTCCTGACCCAGGGATCGAACCCAGGTCTCCCGCATTGCAGGTAGATGCTTTAACCTCTGAGCCACCAGGGAAGCCCCCCATAAACCATGGCATATATTAATTGAACTAAACTAATATGCAGTTTTAAGTGTCCAGACATGACCGGGCACCCATATACAGGTGCAGACACTGAGACAAAGATCCAGCAACTTTCCTAACACTCCACCACTGGGTGGAGAAGCAGGGAATCTAACCCGAGTCTTCTGAGATCAGGATTTTAGCTCTTCCCTCACCTAGAAGAGGGTATTTGTGTGACTTCTTATTTGATCCGCTGCCTTGTTCCCAGAAGGGTTTAATGCCCCTTCTATAACTTTTTCTCAGTCTCAGAATCCCAGATTTTCCCATCGCATCATCCCTGCAAGGAAGAGCATATGATTGCACTCAAGGTCAGACCACTTGGTCCCCGTGTAGAAGGAGCACCCTTGCTGAGGTCAAGGTTGCCACCCTCAGACACTGAGTGGGGCCCGTGTCATGTGACCATGAACATCAGAGTCTGGGGCAGAATTTCCCGAGTCCCTTTCTGAGCTATTTCCTCCCTGATTCTCCTCCACCTGGAGTCACCCAGAAGGTTTCCTCTCCAGAAGTTAAGACTGAAATTTGGAAGAAAAAAAAAATAGGGAGAGATTATCAGGGAGATCCACTGGAGCAGAAAATAACACCTGCTCCAGTATTCTTGCCTAAGAAATCCTAAGGACAGAAGACCCTAGTGGGCCACAGTCCAGGGGATCGAAAACAGTCGGACATGACTCAGCGACTAAAGTAACAATAACAGCAATTAAAAAATCTACACTGGTATTTCTGAAATACCAATATCCATACAAATACCTGACATCTTGGTAAAATATAGGTTCTCATCCAGCCGATCTGGGAAAAGGCCTGAGATTTTGCATTTCTAACAAGCTTCTAGAACTTCGATACTGAGCTGTGAACCAAAATTTGAAAAGCAAGAGTCTACACAACTCATGATTATTTCAATTCAAAGGTGCCCAGTAGACTTCCATTTCTGGCCAGGGACCAGATTTACCTTCCAAATGTAAGTTAAAAGAAAATAGACAAAGCAATAATTTTCAAGATGTTGGCTATCAGGCAGTGAAGGTCAGTGATTCCTAGGAGGTGGAAAATCAACAAGGTAAGCCCTTGTAATTGCCCCAGCTTATTGCCTGGAGAGAGCTTCTAGGTCCTAGGGCACGGAGGGACAAGCCAGTTGGAAGCTGGTGCCCCTCCAGAGTCGAGGTGATGTAGCTGAGAATCCAGAGAGAACAGGGTGGCTAGACTTTGCAGGACTGAAGACCAGGAAGGAAAGATCTGCACAGAGTAAGAAACGCAAAGAACTGTACAGGATTCCCTGAGAGTATCCAGCAAAATACAATTTAGCTCCTGTTTGAGGAGACTGCCCAAGTCCAGGAGAAGAACCTCCTGCGAAGACTGGCGGGAACAACCCACAGCACACAACACTCTTACGGAATCAGAAAAAGTGCCCATTGGCAACCGCCAGGCTAGAAAACTTCCTAACTCATGGGACATTGCGTGGAATACTCAGAAAGGTTTTGCTTCACTGGGGGAACATTAGCCCTTCACTAAATACAGCTCTAGTCCCACCTAAAAAATCTTAAAAGCTAGATCTGAAAGAATCAAGTTATTTCCAAGGAACTTAACTGCATCCCAGGACCACACACAGGAGTATTTATAGTAAAACAAAACTATCCAACACAGAACAAGGTAATACTGCATTCACTATGTCTGGCATGTGATCAAATATTGTCAAAAATTACCAGTCAGACAAAGAAGCAGGAAAATATGACTTCTACTGAGGAAAGCATTAAGTCAAAGCAGACCCCAGGGACTTCCTTGATGGTCTGCCTAACAATCTGGGGAAAATGGGTTCAAGCCCTGGTTGGGGAGGATCCCACATGCCGTGGAACAACTAACCCAGGTGTGCAACTGCACTTGCCGAAGCCTGACTGCCCCAGGGCCTGAGCTCACAGCAAGAGAAGCCACCACGAGAACTGCCCACAGGGAAACCAGAGAGCAGTTCCCCGGACCACAACTAGAGAAAGTCTGCGTGCAACAACAAAGACCCAGCACAGACAAAAACAATTAATAAATAAGAGTTTTTATTTTTTTTTATTTTTTTCTTATTTAGAGAATACTTTATTAGTTTCTGTAATTAAACCCATGTAGATAAGACCTTACATATTTAATACAGTGCGTTACCCCTGTACAAATGGAAAAAAATCACGTTTAACGTTTCTAGACCAATATGGCTTTTAATTTCTGTACAATGCCAACCCAACACGGTACAACTAGGATACTTTTTCCAAAGTTGACAGCACAGCTAAAGTTTAGAAAAATTCAAATTATATATATATATATGTATATATATATAGATTTATTTATTTATATAAAAAGACCAATAGCAGTATGTTATGCATCAATAGCAGCAACAGCTTTTCCAAGTTCTGCAGTCTAAATAAGAGTTTTTAAAAAGCAGACCCCAAGCTGACACAGATACTAGAATCAACAAACAAGAATATAAAGGGTTTTAGTAACTGCACTCCCCTTTATGTAAATTTTTAGAAAATGCAAACTAACACCAAGTAGAGCAGAGAGAGCAGAGATTCTGAGGAGACAGGATATCTGTTTGGGGGAGTGATGGATATGTTCATTATCATACTTGTGATGATGGCTTCATGGACATGTACATAAGTGAAAGTGTAACAAGCGTACCATCTAACTGGGTCGATGTATTGTGTGTCAGTTATACCTCACTAGAGCTGATTGAAAAAGAAAAGATGCCTGATACACTGAAAACCGTGTCAGATGAGAAAAGAAACAAAAGCAAAGAGATACATAAGATTGTGTAGGGGAAACCTGAATCTTGGGTGCAGAATCCTGCTCCCCAAACCCTTTATCCTTTATTGCCAGAATCAGACTTTGATCTGCCAGAGTTCAGCAGAGACAAAGCAGACTGAGAAAACGCTGAGAACAGATCAATGTGCTATAGCCTCAGGTAAAATCCAAAGTATTCGGGCAGAGCTGGTCTCCTCAGATGTGTACGACCAAAAAATTTGGATGACTTATTTAGAAGAAGTACACACACACATACACACACACACACACACAAGCTTAAAACAGTGCCAGCAACCAGTGTGAGAAGATGAGAGTACATTTAAACCCAACGAATCATTCTGTGCTTCTGATCCTGCTGATACGTCAGCCAGTGGCAGCTGGAAGACAGAAACGTGAGTTGAGATACCAAAGAGGTCTCAGTGAGTCAAAGGGTTGGACCAGAAAGAGGACAGGAGAGGAGGCTGAGCAGGGGAACAGCAAGGGAAAGGCTGAGCAGACCTGTGTTCATTTCAGTGCCCAGAGGTGCTGCTGAAATGACCAATGGACGAGCATCAGAGGACTTCCCTGGTGGTCCAGCGGTTAAGGTTCCTCCCTTCCACTGCAGGTAGGGCAGGTTCAATCACTCGTCAGGGAACAAAGATTCCACATGCCTCCCAGCCAAACAAAACAGAAGAAGAATAAGGGTATAATTTGTAAAGCATTTTCACATCCATGGTGTCATTTGATTTTCATCTTTTGCTGTGCTTAGTCATGTCCAACTCTTTGTGACCCCATGGACTGTAGCCTACCAAGCTCCTCTGTCCATGTGGATTCTCCAGACAAGAATACTGGAGTCGGTTGCCATGCCCTCCTCCAGGGGATCTTCCCAACCAAGGGATCGAACCCAGGTCTCCCACATTGCAGGCAGATTCTTTACCATCTGAGCCACCAGGGAAGTCCAAGAATACTGGAGTGGGCAGCCTATCCCTTCTCCAGGGGATCTTTCTGACTCAGGAATCGAACTGGAGTCTCCTGCATTGCAGACAGATTCTTTACCAGCTGAGCTACCAGAGAAGCCCTTAGTAAAATGGTAGAAAGCAAAGAAGAACTAAAGAGCTTCTTGATGAAAGTGAAAGAGGAGACTAAAAAAGTTGGCTTAAAACTCAACATTCAGAAAACTAAGATCATGGCATCTGGTCCCATCACTTCATGGCAAATAGATGGGGAAACAGTGGAAACAGTGACAGACTTTACTTTTTTGGGCTCCAAAATCACTGCAGATGGTGACTGCACCCATGAAATTAAAAGACACTTGCTCCTTGGAAGAAAAGCTATGACCAACTTAGACAGCATATTAAAAAGCAGCAACATTACTTTGCCAGCAAAGGTCTGTCTAGTCAAGGCTATGGTTTTTCCATATGGTGATGTATGGATGTGAGAATTGGACTATAAAGAAAGCTGAGTGACGAAGAATTGATGCTTTTGAACTGTGGTGTTGGAGAAGACTCTTGAGAGTCCCTTGGACTTCAAGGAGATCCAACCAGTCCATCCTAAAGGAAATCAGTCCTGAATATTCATTGGAAGGACTTATGTTGAAGCTGAAAGTCCAATACTTTGGCCACCTGATGTGAAGAACTGACTCATTGGAAAAGACCCTAACGCTGGGAAAGATTGAAGGTGGGAGGAGAAGGGGATAGCAGAGGATAAGATGGTTGGATGGCATCACTAACTCAATGGACATGAGTTTGAGCAAGCTCTGGGAGTTGGTGATGGACAGGGAAGTCTGGCGAGCTATACAATCCATGGGATCTCGAAGAGTCACATATAATTGAGTGACTGAACTGAACTGAACTGAGAGAAAAAAAACACAGTGTTCTGGAAAAATGAAGCTTGACCTTCATCTTAACATGCTTCATTTTTCTCAGAACTCTACGCTATTTTTCTCTACCATGCTACTAAGGTATATATTTCACAGATAAGGAAAAAGAGGCACCAAAAGCTTTTGAGGTGTCTTAACCCAGGTCACTGGAGAAGGAAACAGCAACACACTCTAGGATTCTTGTTTGGGAAATGTCATGGACAGAGGAACCTGGCGGGCTACAGTCCATGGGGTCACAAAGTCTCAGACACAGCTGAGCAACTGAACAACTGCAAGCCCAGTTCGGATGCCTGGTTAGCCACAGACCCAGGGCTTGTGCCCCATTTTTCTGGGACAGCTCTTCCTTGCTTTCACTTATGTCCGACCCTGTCTTTCTACCCACTGCCTTCACAGAAAGCTGAATGGCGGTTATTTGCCACTTTACTAAGGTTGCTGAATACTGGAGCAATTGCCCAACTTAAAATAATCCCTTTAATTTTTTCCACCCCCTCCCATCCAAACAAAGGGCTCCCACCAACCATACTTAATGATATAATACCTTGCTGCTGCCTTGGTGAATTGAACCAGCTATGCACTTCTGGCTCAAGCTGAGCTGATCAGATTTTCTGCCTTAAGAATTTGGAATTACACTGAGAAAACATCTTTCCTCCGTGTGGCCAGAGCTGTCACATGTCTACTTGGAAGCTTCGTCGTAGGTAATAGTAATGTGGAAATCATCACAGTGGTGTTTGCCAAGTATTTCCAGCCCCCTGATTTTGGGGCAGGAGGCAGGATTGCATTTTCTAGGTCCCTTCTGATTGGGTGGGTCCCTGTGCCTGGTGCTGCCAACGAGTCGTGACTGGATCTGCCACTGGTACTCCCGGGCAGGCTCATTTAATCGCTGCTTCAGGACCTTCCAAAGTTCTCTCTCCCTCTCCCTCAGAGGCCAGAAACGTTTGGCTGCTTTTTCAGCCTGGGTTTCAAAGCAAGGAATTATGGGGTGGCGCTCCCAGCCAACTCACAGTGGATATGCAGTGTGAGCAAGAACAAAACCCTTCTACAGATAAATCACTAAAGATTTGGAGCTGTTTGTTAGTGCAGCATAACCTAGCCTGTTCTGATGGATAATTATAGAAATAAGAGTAACCCTCATAAACCAATAAGCTTCGGGGATTGAAACTGCAGCATAACCTAGACCAAGGGTTGGCAAAGTATAGCTTGTGGGTTGTAATTATAGAAATAAAGTTTATTGCAACCCAGCCATGCTGTTTTATTTACATATTGTCTGTGGCTTCCTTCACAACATTACAAAAGAACTGAGGAATTGCAAAGTAAACCTAATGGTATGGAAAACCTAATAAATTTTCTATCTGGTTCTATCTAGAAAAAGCTGGCTGACCTTTGACCTAGACCATCCCGATGACAACAATTTGTATATGCTCAGTCATGTTCGACACTTGGATCCCATGGACTGTAACCCGCCAGGCTCCTCTGTCTATGAAATTTTCCAGGCAAGAATACTGGAGAGGTTTGCCATTTCCTCTTCCAGGAGATCTTCCTGACCCAGGGATCAAATTCATGTCTCCTGCATCTCCTGCGTTGGCATGTGTGCTTAGTCACTCAGTCATGTCTGACTCTTTGTGACCCCATGGACTGTAGGCTGCTAGACTCCTCTCTCCATGGGGGTTGTCCAGGCAAGAATACTAGAGTAGGTTGCCATGCTCTCCTCCAGGGGATCTTCCCAACTCAGGGATCAAACTGAGGTCTCCTGCATCGCAAGTGGATCCTTTACAGTCTGGGCCACCAGGGATGTCCCTACAACAACAGGAAATCTTTTACATCCTACTGTGACTATGACAGGTGCTATTGTCTGTCTCTGACATGAATTAACTCACTCAATCCACACACCTACCCTGGCTTCCCTGCCTCCAGGCTTCCCTTCCTTGGCCTTCTAACATCCACTTACAGAAATCAAATCACGTGGCTTTAAAATCACTCAAGATCACCACCTCCTACCTGTTATTTAGAAGAAAGAAATCCTAACTCCTTCCGTACGAGAGCCTCCATAATCTGAGCCTCTTTTCTCTTTCCAGCCTCATTCTTACCACTCTTGTCATGAATTTTATCCTCAATACTTTATGCCTATTCTGGGGATTCTTCCTGGGACATCTTTCCTTCCCCTCCTTCTTGGCGTAATTAACTCCTCAAGTCTTGGATCAGATTCTACCCTCTCCAACAATGATACCCTAAAATCTTCCACACTGACCCCTCCAAGACTGGCCATGTGCCCACACTCCGGGCCCACACTGTTCTGTTTATCTTCATCTTGAGCACTTAAAACATTCTTTTTAAAAAATGAGTTCTTTACCTAGCAAGCCCTTGGTGGACTGTGAGCTCCCTGAGGGCCAGTTGTGTCTTGTTCACATTTGTAACCTGAGATCAGGCACAGGTTCTAGCTGGGAGTAAGTACATATTAAACACTTACTGAAATAATATCTGTTTTCTTATAATCCATTTTGATATTTATTTCTATGATTATTGACTTGAGGAGGAGAGGGAGGCATTTCCTTTCCTAAGGCCAGAACCAATGGAGAAATAAGACATAGAAAACCCTGATGGAGATCAAACCATCTTCCAGATGGAGATATGTTACTGATGAATCAAGAAGAAGAATTGAGCTTTGGAGCTATAGCATTACAAGCCAGTGTGCTGCTTCAGCACCCTGAGTTAGGCAGACTTACCACCCGCCCTGGCTGAGTTGGAAAATTTGGGCTGTCCCTAGAGCAGGCAGAGTGTGCCCCAGTGAACTCACAGAGTGGAGGATGGAGAAGGTGGGTGTCCTAGGCAGGCTGCCCCCAACAAGGCAGAAAGGTGCTAAGACAATGCTGCTCAGACCTTCTTCCAAACTGCCCTCCTTAGTGAGAGTGAGAGGGGTGCATCCATGGAATTCCCTCATCATGCAAACAGGAAGCCTGGGAAATGCGGAACCCCTGTGTTATTGTTTGCATCTACAGAGCAATTTGCAAGTAATGCAGTGCTATGAAATACACAATCTCTTCTGCTCACAAATAGTATAAACTGGGGTGTGCCTGTAAGTGGATCCAACATAATTCTTCTTCCAACCATAGATGGGTTAGCTGAGGGGTGGCTGTGGCTTTATGTGGCCTCCTGGCACGGATTTAGTAGACTTTTCCAAGGTGGCGATGATGTCAGCTGACATTCTAGCCCTCAGCATGACCAGGGGCAGAGGGAGCAGGCAGGGGCTTTTGCAACCCTCCCCGCTCCCCGCCATCATGAGTTCTGGACAAGATCTTCAAAGTCTGAGGAGCTGAGGGGTGGGATTTGGGAACACGAGAGAACCAAGATTAAATTATGGCACTGCCTTTACAGGCAGTGTATCCCTGGGCAATTGACATGCTCTCTCTGAATCTGTTTTATTTTTAGCCAAACCATTTCAAGGGCTACTATGATTGTTTCAGGCAGGAACAGTGGGAGTCAGAACTAGGGTTGTGATGGAGAAGAGGGAAAAATTTCAAAAAATACTTCAAAGTAAATTCCACAAGATTTTGGTGGTAATGGTGAAGGTGAGAGAGGAGTCCAGACTTCAAATTGGGGGGATTGGATGGATTGTGACTCTGTGCTTAATTAAGATTAGCAGACAAAATCAAACTGAGGTAGAAGACACAATTTGTTGTTGTTCAGTTGATAAGTTGTGTCCAACTCTTTGTGACCCCATGGACTGCAACACATCAGAGACATGTCCTCCACTGTCTCCCGGAGTTTGTGAAAACTCATGTGCATTGAGTCGGTGATGCTATTCAACCATCTCATCCTCTGTCACCCCCTTCTATGAAGATTATTAATTCAGTTTGGGACATGTGAAGTTTAAGGTGCCTGAAGACACCTCAGTAAAGGTGTCCAACAGACAGATGACCGTAAGGCTTAGGGAAAGAGGACTAGGCTGGATATGGGTGTAGGCATCATCCCCCTGTGGGATTTACAACAATGAGTTAAGTTTCAATAAAATATTTTAATAGTAATATTTTAATACAGTCATCCCTCCCCCAGATCCCATTTTATTGTCTTCATATCATTTATTATCACTGATAGACTATATATTTTATTCGATTGATATTATTATTTGCCATCCTCCACTATAGAATGTGACCTTCTTTGGAGCAAAGATTTTTGCCCATATTGTTCACTGCTGTATGCTAGTGTCTAGAGAGTTACCTGGCACATAGTAGACGCTCAAGACTTAGGGGTTTTGTAAGATTTTTTTTTTATGTGGGCCATTTTTAAAGTCTTTATTGATATTGCTTTGGTTTTATGTTTTGGTTTTATGGTTCTGAGACATGTGGGGTCTTAACTCCCCAACTAAGGACTGAACCCACACCCCCTGCAGTGGAAGGAAAAGTCTTAACCCTGGACCATCAGGGAAGCCCCTCAAGACTTTGTTGAATGAATATATAAATGCTCCTACCATGGAAGCTGTCACTGTGTTAGTTCAGGAGTGTAACCATGCTAGCTGCTGTAGTAACTCTCAGAGTCTCAGTGATCCTACTGACACTTCTGTCCGTATGCTGTTTTGGGTGTGGGGTGGAGAGCTGCACTCCCAGCCTCCACATACTAGATGCCAGTGATATGTCCCACCTCCCAGTAGTGACTCCAAAAATGTCTCCAGACATTACCAAGTGACACAGTTTATTTTTCAGTCACATCCCAGTTCATTGTGTATGGTCCAGAAGACTCCAGTGAACCCATTTCAAGGACTAAGTCTCCTTCCATCCTGAGGCTCCACCATTCCCTAGGGCCTCACTCTTCCTTGTGGGATGCTCAACATTCAGCCAGAGAGGCAGAGAGGATTATGTGAGAGCCTAGCCTAGAAGCAGCATCCATCATTCCACTCACATGCCCCACCTAGCTGCAAAGAAGGCTGGGAAATGTGGTCTATCTCTGTCTATAATGGAAAGGAAATGAACTTGAATAAAGAACACTTGTACTTTGTTAGTGGAAATGCAAATTTGTACAGTCACAATGGAAAACAGTGTGGAGATTTCTCAGAAAATTAGCAATAAAACTACAATATGATCAAGCCATTCCATTTCTGTGTATTCATCCAAAGAATGCAAAAACACTAATTCAAAAATTATAGATGCACCCCTATGTTCATTGCAGCATTTTTTACAATAGCCACAATATGGAAACAACTTAAGTGTCCATCAATGGAGGACTGAATGAAGATGTGTTATATACATATACACACACACAATGGAATACTACTCAGCCATAAAAATAGAGTCTTACCACTTGTGATGACATGGATGGACCTTGAAGAAATTATGCTAAGTGAAATAAGTCAGAAAAAAACAAATGCCATATAATTTCACTCATTTCACTCGAGTGGAATATAAAAACAAACAAACAATAACTAAATGAATCAAACAAAAATAAAAACACAGATGACAGAGACGTGAGTAGTGGTTTCCAGAGGAGATGGGCAAGTGGACACAATGGGTCAAAGGGGTCAGTGGATGGTGATGGATGGAAACTAAAGTTTTGTGGTGGGCACACTCTAGTATATACAGAAGTAGAAATAGAATGTTATTACACATTTAACTCATATAATGTTATAAACCAGTGTTAGCTCAATCAATTAATCTATCTACCTATCTACAGTCCATGGAATCACAAGAGTCAGACATGACTTAGAGACTAAACCACCACCAACTGTCTGTCTATCCAGCTTTTAAATACTTGCTGCTGAAGAACTCAGCAAACACAGTGCAAAGGATTCCTGAAGCCAGCCACTGTGTAAGGCATGGAGACCTTTCTGTCTCTAGAAGTTTTCATTCTTTCCCTAAGTCCACTGTAGGCTATTTTTAAATTAAGGTAGATCATAAACATACAAGACCTACCTCAGAGTTCATTATTGGATTACCGCCCTTGGCATCAACGGAGGAACCACACTGGTTAAAATGATCTGGTTTGCTCCACCTAAGAAACTCTGGGGTTTTATAGTTGACCTCCAGCAACTTTCTTCTCAACCTTCCCAGAGGTACTATCTGACTTATCTTTAGAACCCTAGTGTTTCCTTCCCTAAATCTCTTTGCATTTAACAAGTAAAAAAAAAAAAAAAAAAATACTGGCACAACATGCCAGTCCATAGTAGCGGCTCAATAAATAGTTATTAAATAAATGAATGTTTATTATTCTCACGCCTAATTCTGACTGCTGAAGACAGTGGTAGGTGTATCTCCTTCTTCAGTCTGTAAAGAAATATTGAACATCTCCATTTGCTTCCCTAATCACATGAATGCCATCAAGCAATTCCCTCTGAAGCCATTTCCACTGCTAGGATGCTATGAAAAAGGTTGTTCAGTTCACTACGTGGTAGCTGCTATGTCATTTTTAAGCAATGTATATTCTGAATTTCAAAGGAAACGTGTTATATAAAAAGGAACATTGTTTCATGAATTTCCTCCAACATTATCTTATTTGCCTTTAAACTGGGCTTATGTGTTTAAACTTGTCTCTGGAGTCTTAGTCACTCAAAACACAAACACATACTTTGCAGAGAGAGTTTGCCACCCATAAGATCCATGGGCATTTGATGATTTTTTTTCTTTTCTTTTTTTTAACATGCACTTTCCTATTCTGTCACTCTGAGCTTAGCTTAGTTGCACCTACGCTCCCTTTTGAAATGTTATCTCCATGAATCTCATCTTGCTCATTCTTTCAAGCTGCTGTCTTTCAAGAAGCATTTCAAGGGAAATACACCCTTAACAGCCTCATCAGGCCTGACTGATGTCTTCTCATTACGCATTTGATTTCTCTCTTCTGCTTTCCTCATCACAATAACTACAGTCTCTCCCAGACAACATCAACACACCAGCCTCATAGGGCCATGATGAGGAGTCCTTTCAGGAGATTAGACCAAGAATCTCTAGTTGGTCTGAATTTCATGACAAGAAGCAGAGGAGAGAAGAGAAGGTAGGAGGCTGAAAGCGCCAGGACTTCTTTGAACCCAGCCTGGGGCATCACTAGGAACAGAGAAATGGTTGGCTGGAGAGCATGGGGTCCATCCCCAAAACACAATCTCTGTTATTGTCACCTATAACCCATTTTGATGTATTCATTCCCACAATACAATAAAAACAGATGAAGCCTGGGACTCAGAGGAGCAGTAAGATAAGGGAAAGTCTAATTAGAAATGCAAAGGAAGACTTAGGGAGGTCAGTGAAAGCTGGTGAACACAAGTCATCAGGCCGCAGAGAGAAGCTAATATTGTACAAAGCTCTGGAGTGGGGGGAGACAAAGTGAACAAGGATACCCAAGGGAACTTTGTGTTTCTGTAAAGGTTTTTGATGTGGACCATTTTTTTTTTTTTTTTTTTAAGTCTTCACTGAATTTGTTACAATATTGCTTTGTGTTTTATGTTTTGGTTATTTGACTGCAAGGCATGTGGGATCTTAGTTCCCAGACCAGGAATCAAACCAGCACCCCCTACATTGAAATGCAAAGTCTTAACCACTGGACCACCAGGGAAGGCCCCCCCGCCCCCCACATGAGAACTTGTAAATCATGCAGAAATGTATATTGCTGGCCTGGGACACTTACCATCCAGTTTTAACCTTCTTAAAGAAAGTGCCCCCATGTCACAGGCGTGAACAAGGATTCATTTACCAAACTCAGCGAGAGCAGCAGGTGCTTCATGTAGGGAGCTGGGAGGATGGGTCTTAGGATGAACATCTTGGTACGACTGGTAGAGAGATTGAGGACTCTTGCCCATCCCGATAACAGTACAATGAACGGGCATCAAGGGCTTCCTGTGGGCCTCCATGCAGTAACTTCATTCAGAGCTTGCGGCCACCAGCTGAGGTAGGTGTCATTATCCCCACTTGATAGACAGGAAGACTAACACTCAGCCAGGTTAAGTGGTTGCTGGGAGACCACCTAACTAGTGAGTGGTTGCCTGTTCTCTCTTGCCCTATGTCCTCCTCAGCTGCCTGTGACGCATGAGAAAACACTTTGCTATGTGTTTTTTCTTCTTCTATCCCTAAGTCATGTCTGACTCTCTGTAACCTCATGGACTGCAGCACGCCAGGTTTCCCTGTCCTTCACCATCTCCCAGAGCTTGCTCAAACTCATGTCTGTTGAGTCGGTGATGCCATCCAACCATCTCATCCTCTGTTGCCCCCTTCTCCTCCTGCCCTCAATCTTTCCCAGCATCACTTTTATTTATTTATTGTCTTATTTGATAAATATGATATTTATTTAATGTCTTACAGATAGAAACAATGATCACTATTCAGAACTCCAATGGCCAGAGGGGTCCACAGTGAAAACGGCTGCCTCCAAAAGTTGTCTATTTGCCCGCCCCTCACTGACAGGTTGCGATAGGGAATATGACCTCCGGAGGTGGAGCAGGTGCCTTCATAAACCTACCTTGCTCTCGTGTTCCGTCCAGAATGATTTGACTTCACCTGTGGTTCCTTGCTCCTCACCTCCCCCCACCATGCCAAGCCTCCCGTATCTCTTCCTTCTCTCCTCTCAGCCCCTCTACTTTCGAGCACTCTGCCTGGAGTCTACCCACCCACCCCCACTCTGGCCAACCTCCACGTGTCCTTCTGGAGTCAGCTCAGAAGCTCAAAAACTCACTGTGGCTTCCACTAGCGGTGTCACGCCCCCTCTGCTCCACCGGCATGTTGGCGTCTCTCTCTCCCCCACACTGGGCAGTGACTGGGGAAGCTGGGACCACATCTCACAGGTGTAGACCCTAGTGTCCAGCACAGAGCCAGCCTCATCAAGACTGGCATGCTGATTCTACGCTGAATGCACAGTTACAGACAGAACTCAGGCCATCCCCTCTCGCTCTGATGTCTCTTCTCCTCTCTCAACTCCGCAATTCTACACCCAGACTTGTTAATACAGATGATGATGCCAACAGCAAACTGCAGACCTCTTCTCCTCATCTGCCACTCTTCCAGAAAAGTTCACCCACTGCAAAGTCCAGCTTGCAGAGTGGTAGGAACAGGGAGATTCATGGCCAATTCCTAGCTTTGGAAGGATCTGATGGAGCCTGAGGAGGTGGTTGGGCTCTTTTTTCTTCCTTAAATAGATTTTTTTTGTCTGAGGCCAGAGGTCTCCAGCTGGGCACTGGTTTGGTCAGGCATCTACTGGCTTCCCTCTTGTCCCAGGGCCCCTGTGACATTACATGTCCAGTCTGCACATACAGTCCTGGAGAACTTCAGTCAAAATGAAGCAAGCTGGAGAGTCCTGCCAAGGTGGTGGTGGTTTAGTCGCTCAGTCATGTCCGACTCTTTGAGACTCCATGGACTGCAGCCCGCCAGGCTCCTCTGTCCATGGGATTTCCCAAGCAAGAATACTGGAGTGGGTTGCCATTTCTTTCTCCAGGGGGTCCTCTCTACCCAGGGACTAAATCCGCACCTCCTGCATTTCAGGGGAATTCTTTACCAACTGAGCCACCAGGGAAGCCTATCTTTCCAATGGGCTTAGCCAAATAATTAGAAAGGTTGGTCTGGAAACACTTTGAACATTCTGACCTTTATGTTATTGGAACAAGCAAGAAGGCCAGACTTCTAAACCTGGAGAATCAAAGAAGGGCATTCCCAAAAATGGAACATGAGCTATAGGTTCAGGACTCTACCTGGGAAGAGAGACACGAGAAAAACCACAAGTATATTCCACATTTGTAAAGTGAGATGTGAGGCACAGGCTGGCTTTGGAAGGCAGAGAAAGTAAGAAACTGTCGTTTCCCTGGAGGAATCATAGTAATTTTGAAAAAGGAAAGTCAGAAGAATTACATAACTCAACATCCTAACTCCAGGCCCAATAGACTTTCTCCAACTTACGTACTTATCAGATGTTCGTTCACCCAGGGCCTTTCACATTTTTCACACCGTGGACCACTTCATAAAGGGCAAAGACCATGAAGCCCATCAAGAGAGCTATAGGAGAAAAAATTACTAAGAGGTCTGGGATAAACTTACTTGCAATGCTAGTGAATGTTTTCTTCTATTAATGTTATAATTTAATTAATTGTTCATACGCAAAGCCATTATGACAAGAGGCCAAGTTTGAGACCACTAAAAGTACTACAGTTGGAAAGCATTCATTTCTATCTATCCTTCCAGACATATGTGAGATTTCACTTTTTCCAGGAAGCCTGCCTTGATTCCCTGCTTTATTCAACAGAATAAATTCCTCCTTACCCTTTGATCATGCTATACCATCGTTTCTCTTTGTTTATTTTTAAGTCCAGCCTTGAACCGTTAGCTAATTTCCCAAGGGCAGGACTGAGTGTCTGCCCTTACCACATCCCCAGGATTTATCACTCTGACTAATGGCATCCATGAGGCCTAGTAATGCTCTGTTGAATCAAACTGACATGTGTGTAGAAGAGAAGCCCAGTTCACAGGTTTTCAGGTCTCACATATGAACCATTTGAATGCCTTACCCTCTTCTTCAGCACAAGTCAAGGTGCCTTGGAAAACCCACCAACCTGGAAAACAGGCCAATTAGAGGGATATGTTGCCTTGCTGAGCCGCCAGCTGAAATGCCAGCCAGCCTTCACCCCTTTGAAATCACCTACCTGCGTGAAATTAAATTTTCCACTTTGTTGCTGTTGTTTAGTCACTGAGTCATGTCCAACTCTTCTGTGACCCATAGACTGTGGCCCTCCAGGCTCCTCACTCCATGGGACTTCCCAGGCAAGAATACTAGAGTGGGTTGCCATTTCCTTCCCAATCTAGGGATCAAACCAGCATCTCCTACATTGGCAGGTGGATTCTTTACCACTGCAGCACCACCAGGGAAGCCCAAACTCTTCACGAAGAGCATGGAAAAGTCCGCTGAGTCATTCTTGGCCAAAACGTGGTTTCCAGTAACCTAAACTTCTTCCACAAAGAGATGATCCATCACATACGCAGGTTCCTAATTCTCTCATAGGGAGTGTAAGAGATTGGCTATTGACCAGAGAAATCATCCAATTAACCCTCCCGCTCAGACCTGATTCATGCCCCAGGACACCTGCCAGCAGGTCCCCTGACCTGGTTCCCAGGGGAGGACAGGGCAGCCTAAGAGAGCAAGGCAGGGAGGCAGGGCGGGGGCACCACTTGCCAGCAGGGAGAGAGGCTTCCCTGGAAGAGGGACATAAGCCCGGCTCCTGGCGCACACGGAGCCTGTGTACCTGGGAGCCTGACACTCCATGTTGAAAGAGTTCCTCCACCAACAGATTGCAGCCTACAGATTACTCAGCAGCAGCGTGGGGGAGCCTGAGGGGAAGCAACAGCCTTCACAAGGAAACCAGCCCACGCCCAGGTTGCACCTTTTACCCGGGGAACTTGCCCAGGGCCAGTTCCTATGCCCGCTGCCAAGACAGCCGGGTTGGCCTGTGCGCGGGGAGGCGGGGCTGGCTGGCAGAGCTTCTGCAGGTTGGGGATTTGTGGCTCATCCCTTCTCTCTTCTCCCTCCACCAAATTCCCCTACGCTTTCCTAGGGTTTCCCCTCCTGAGAGCCCAGGATGAACCAACGGAGACAAGAACGGAGGTCCCCACATGGAACTCGGCTCGATGTTATGTGGCAGCCTGGATGGGAGGGGAGGTGGGGGGAGAATGGATACATGTCTTTTGTTGTTGTTCAGTCACCAGGTCTGTCCAACTCTTCTTGACCTTGTGGACTGCAGCATGACAGGCTTCCCTGTCCCTCACCATGTCCCAGAGTTTGCCCAAGTTCATGTCCATTGAACTGATGATGATACATGTATAGGTATGACTGAATCCTTTTGCTGCCCACCTGAAACTATCACAACACTGTTAATTGGCTCTGTTAACATTGCTAATACAAAATAAAAAGTTTCAAAACAGGAAAGTGAAAGTCGCTCAGTTGTATCTGACTCTGCAACCCCATGGACTATACAGTCCGTGGAATTCTCTAGGCCAGAATACTGGAGAGAGTAGCCTTTCCCTTCTCCAGGGGATCTCCCCAACCCAGGGATCAAACCTAGGTCTCCCGCACTGCAGGTGGATTATTTACCAGTTGGGCTACAAGGGAAGCCCAAGAATACTGGAGTGGGTAGCCTATCCCTTCTCCAGGGGATCTTCCGGACCCAGGAATCAAACCAGGGTCTCCTGCATTGCAGGTGGATTCTTTACCAACTGAGCTATCAGGAAAGCCCTCAAAACAGGAAAGGCGGTCCCAAAGAATGCTTTCCCCAGGGAAGATGACAGCAGATGCTTGCAGCAGCCTTGACTGCCCTTGCCCTCAACCCCCATCTTGCATCATCCACTCCATCTTCCTTGAAGCTCCAGAGTGAACGCTCTAGAAGGCTCATCAGAACCTCTCACTCATCTTCAAGGACAGCTTCAAAAGCTCCCTGTTTGCTCCCAGCAGAACTCATTAGCAAGACAGACGCCGCGTCATCTGCCGTCAGTCTCCCCAGATTTGTCTCCAAGCCCAATGAAGCCCTGAGGAGCAGGGGGAGCTGTGATCCCATCACCCCCATTCGTGGCACTCTGTGCATAATCTCACAAATCCCATCGCCCCCATGAGTGGCACCCTGTGCATGCACGCTTGGTCTTTTTCTCTAATCTCACAAAGGGTTGTACCCACACAACTTCCTGGTCCTCTCAGTTACCCCTAAAACCCCTCCAATATAGAGAATTTGGACCCCTAAGTGTCTCATCGCATTTTAGGCTCCAGTTAACATGCACGTGTGCTCACTCAGTCATGTCCAACTCTTTGCGACTCCACAGACTGTAATCCACCACGCTCTTTTGTCCCTGGGATTCTCCAGGCAAGAATACTGGAGTGGGTTGCCATTTCTTCCCCCAGGGGATCTTCCTGACCCAGGAATCAAACCTGCATTTCCTGTGTCTTCTGCACTGGCAGGCGGATTCTTCACTGCTGAGCCATCAGGGAAGCCCTTCAGGCTCCAGAGTATAAGACAACTTACAGTTTCCCAAACATACCATGCTGATTTTTAGCGATCAAATAGCAGTGTTTCTGGAGCCAGACACTGGCAATACCACCAGGAACCACAAGCAGACCCCGTGTTCTCAGATTCCCTAAAAGGGAACATGACGCTGAAAAGCAACTGTACCTTTGCCCAGCTGTTCCCTCTGGCTGGGGTGCCCTTTCTCCTCTACTTCCTGGCCAGATCGCAAAGTCCCACTCCTTCTTCAAGAGAGTCTAGGGACTTCCCTGGTGGTCCAATGGCTAAGGTTCTAAGTTCCCAGTGCACGGTTCGATCCCTGGTCAGGGAGCTATTAATAGATCCCACAAGCTACAACCAAGAGTTCGCATGCCACAACTAAAGATCCTGAATACTGCAACCAAGACTGAAGATCCTGCGTGCTTGCCATATTAAGACCAGCCGCAGCCAAATAAGGGCTTCCCAGGTGTCGCTAGTAGTAAAGAAACAGCCTGCCAATGCAGGGGATGGTAACAGACACGGTTTGATCCCAGGGTCAGTCTGTGGGGTCGAAAAAGTCAGAAACCCTGGGTCAGTCTGTGGACTCGAAAAAGTCAGACATGCCTTACTGACTCAACACTCAGGCACGCACAGCCAAATAAATAAATATTTAAAAAGAAAGGAAAACTCAGCCTAAATGCCGTTCAATGTAGGTCATTCTTAGCCTTTTACCTTCTGGGTTCTCATTCTATCTTGGTCCAATGTGCTGTGTGTCTCTCCGTGTTAAGAAGAATGCAACTTCCTTGGTGATAGAACCCACATGACCTCGTATCTGCCTTCTCATGATACATGCCCAAAAAATATTGGTGGGTTGACAGAGCACCATATCATAGCCTTTTGGATTGCCTTCAAAATAAAGCCCCGATCTGACCAGCCCACCCCTCCACCCCTCTTGCTAGTGCCCAAGGCCCCCTGGACCTCCCCAGCCACCCTCTCCTGGTGTCTCTGCTTCCAGTCTTGCTCCCTACAGATTCCCCATACGGAGGCCAGTTCAACACCTTGCAGCAAAAATCTCATCACATGGTTCCCAGTTCAAACTCCCCCACACTTAGTCTCGCCCCGGTCACCGCCACGGCCCACAAGACGCCATGTGAACGGGGCCCCAGGTTGGTCAGGCACCTCCCCATCATGTTGCCCCCACTTCCTGGACCTTGTGGCAGCCACCCTGACCTGCTTCTGAAACCCCTCAAACCTGCCCCCACCTCCCTGCCTTTGCCCTGCCATCCCCACTGCCCAGACACATTTCCTCTGACACCCTCACACCCCGCTATTTCCTTTCCCCAGTTCTCTGCAGGCTTCCCTGGCTTTGTATCTCCATCATCCCCCCTCCCTGTCCCCTGCTTCACTGCTATGTTGCTAGCACGTCTCGTCCTCATCGCTAGCGCCAGCCTTGTTACATGTGCTCATTGACTTGCTATTGGCTGTTGTCCACATTCTGTGCCCTTGGGGGCCTGAGATTTGCCCCAGGTTATTTGTGCAGCAACACTCTGCTACCTGCGATCACTGGACACCCTCAGACCCTCCCCCTGGGGGCAGACACTAGGGGGTCTGAGGTGGATGAGACTAGCTTTTCCTTCTCCCCTGTCCTGAAGCCACGATTGTGGAGCAGCAGCAAGGCTGGAGGAGGCCACCCGCAGCTCGCCGCTGACGAAAGGCCTGTTTGTGAGCCCTTTCTCACCTCGCGGGCCCACTCGGGAGAGGGGAGTGTAACCCAGATACCATTGGGCTTTGGCAAAATCACACTCCTCAAACCATTTCCTGGCAGAATATGCGGCAACTTGAAAGGTGAGGACTACACAGATTCACCGCTGTCTACACTGCAGCCAGGGCCATGATCTGGTCACCATCTTCCTTTGCTTGACAGCCTCGAAGAACCCCCGTCCTTTTCTGGGGCTTCCTGGAGCTGACGAGACTTTCCAGATGTGGCCCCTGACTCCACACCCAGCTTTCCACACACTCAGCAACTCTCGCCAGTTCTGACATTCACCTCTTCATACTGTCTACTCCAGTTCTCCTAAGAACTGCGGTTCCCTGAGGCTCCAAGCTCTCTCAAGTCTCTGTGCCTCGGCTTAAGCTGGTCCCACTGCCCGAACCACCCTTTCCTCTGTCTTTAATGAATACGACCCATTCATCTCCCAAGCTTCAGCTCAAAGACCAACTCTATGAAGTGTGCCCTGACACCTCCTCTGAGTGTGCCCCGACCAGGCTCAAATGCTGTCCTGGCTGCCCTCCTGGAGCTCCAGGAGAGCAAGATCAGGCAAGCAAATACAGTGCAACCAACAGTAGGCATCATTGGGACTTCCCTGGTGGTGGAATGGTAAAGAATCTGCCTCCCAGCACAGGTACGCAGGTTCAATTCCTGGTCGGGGAACTAAGATTCCACATGCCACAGGGCAACTAAGTCCATGCACCACAGCTAAAGAGCCCTCATACCACAGCAAAGACCCAGCACAGCCAAAAAAAAACCAGTAGGCATCACTGGCGACTGCCCCACAGCTAAAGACTGAAATGCTGTGGGTTTTTTATAAGCAGATTCAATTTAGCTCAACAGGCATTTATTGTATAACTGCTTAAGCCAAACACATTCTCAAGTAACAACTGCATTATAACAGGTCCCTATACTTATTACCTGGATAGCCAAAAATTGACTGCTTTTAAGTTTCAAGGCACTTTTTAAAAATATTCTTAAGCTTCTATCTTCTTAGCCATGTCACTGGAGTCTGACTGTCAGAAGCATTTGATGGAAGGAAAGCTAACAGACTTTTCTGGAGTCAAAGCACAAATGAGCTAATTTACATACTGCTCAAATATAGTTAGTGTTGGATGCAGGGTTGTAACGTTAAGCACGTAAGATGATGGAAAGAAATTAAGTGAGAATCCACCCAACGCTATGGTGGACACAGTCACTGATGCTTTAAGAAAATGTGGGTTTTCATAACTGAAGAAGACACATGTACCCCAATGTTCATTACAGCACTATTTACAATAGCTAGGTCATGGAAGCAACCTAGATATCCATCCACAGATGAGTGGGTAAGGAAGCTGTGGTACATATACACAATGGGATGTTACTCAGCTATAAACAGTAACGCGTTTGAGTCAATTCTAACCAGGTGAATGAACCTAGAGCCTATTATACAGAGTTAAGTTAGTCAGTAAGAAAAAAACAAATATTGTACATTAGTGCATATATATGGAATCTAGAAAGATGGTACTGATGATTCTAAATGTGGGGTGGCAAAGGAAACACAGACATAAAAAACAAACTTTTGGACATGGTAGGGGAAGGAGAGGGTGGGATGATTTGAGAGAACAGCATCATTGAAACATACACATTACCATATGTAAAAGAGATTGCCAATGGGAGTTTGCTATATGATGCAGGGAACCCAAAGCTGGTGTTCTGTGACCACCTAGAGGGGTGGGAGGGGCAGGGAGATGGGACAGGGATAAAAGAGGGAGGGAACATATGTATACCTACAGCTGTTTCATGCTGATGTATGCAAAACCATCACAATATTTTAAAATAATTATCCTACAATTAAACTTTTTTAAAAGGTGGGTTTTGACTGAGCTTACAGTGCACGTTTGAGAGAACATATGTTTATGGCTACCAACCTTCCAAGTAGAACCAAAACCCAAGGAGGGGAGTGACTTCCTCTGTGTTGTTCACTGTACCATCTCCAGTAATAAAAAATAGTGCTGGACGCATGCTAGATGCGCAAGAGATATTTGTTAAACTGTTGGATTCATGAAGACACACTGGAAGCCTGCTTAGGTCAAGTGAAAATCCTCATTTTCCTGCAGGAAATACCTGCAGGCCCTTAGCTACTAGTATCAGAGCCCCGGTAAGGAACCTCTCACTCCATCACGAAAACTCCAGTCCTTTCTCTTCTTACAGGATGAGGGCCGGGGAGGGGAAGTGTAGTACCTAACATCACACAGATCCCCAGCAGCAGAGCTGAGAGGGGAGGGAAGCAGTCAGGCTAGGTGTAATCTTCGGCCACTTGTAAGCTTTCTGACTTCTAAATAACCAGCGCAAATTTCTTAACCTTTCTGAGTAGCAGTTTTTTCATCAGTAAAAAGAGGATGGTATGGCTGTCCCAACAAATTTAGGTGGTTACATAAAATAGCGAGTAGAAAGAAGTTTGCAACATAGTATTCAATAGGAGTTCATCAAATCTCAGGAAATACTAAGAGAGGCTCAGAAAAGATAACATGCTGACAATAATAATAGTCACATTTTGTTGAGCCTGACAATGTCCCAGGCACAATGGTGGGAGGTTTCACCTGCAGGAGTTGATTTAATCCTTACAACACCCACTGAGGTTGGCACTGATGCTGCTCCACCTGACCGCTGCAGAAACCAAGGCTCAGAGTGGTTTCCTAGCTCACCCCAGGTCACAAACGTGGCCTCCCATCTGTCTGACCCTGGACTCTGGGCTCCCAACCGTGATGCCGTACTGCTTGAAGAGCATAACCAGTGTGCTCTTGGAGCTCTCTTTAATATCAAAGACTTGAGAAATAGAGAGAATGCAGGACCAGGCTAACTGCATTTCCCCAGTCTGAGAATCGCTAACCCTCTGAAATCTCTGCGGAGATCTTTCAGCTGCATTAACCATATATTCCTGGACCTCCCAGTTTGAAAATAGGGAATACAATTTGCTATCATTTAAGCCCAGCTTTCGGGCTCCCCAAGTGACTCAGTGGTAAAGAATCCACCTGCCAATGCAAGAGACACGAGATGCGGGTTCGATCCCTGGGTTGGAATGATTCCCTGAAGGAAGAAATGGCTAACTACTCCATTTTTCTTGCCTGGAAAATTCCATGAACAGAAGAGCCTGGTAGGCTGCAGTCCATGAGGTCACAAGAGTCAGACACGACTTAGCAACTAAACAATTACCCTAGATGGGAAAATTTTCTTCGGAAAGTAAAGTCTCTTTCTCTCTCTCTCTCTCTCTCTCTCTCTCTCTCTCTCTCTCTCTCTCTCTCTCTCTCTCTCTCACACACACACACACACACACACACACACACACCTATACGCTTATCTCTCTGTCACCTTAATTCGCTAATCTCTGTAGCCCAGTAATTCTCAAAGTATAGTCCGTGGACCTATAGCATCAGCATCATCTGGGAATTCACTGGACACGTGGAATGTCAGACCTACAGAGTCAGGAGCTCGGGTCCCTTTGTTCCAACGAGCCCTCCAGAGGATCTTACACACACTAGAGTCAGCACCGCCAGGTTCGCCGAGGAAAATCAAACCTCTCCGTCCTCCCCGCCCCGCTTCTCCGAACCGAGCTGGAGAATAAATCACGGCTCTTCTTGGCCTTTAAATGTCAAGGATCCTGGGCTCGGAGGACGAGGACTCGAAAAGGCCAAACCAAAGCCCTGGTCCGGGAGGGCCGGGCCTCGGGCTCAGCCCGGGCCCACTCCAGAGTCACAGCTTCTCCAGAGGTGCCTCCCTCTCCCTTAGAAGCACAATAGAATCCGCAGTTGGAAGGACAATGGGAAGAAACGGACCTGGGAGGGAAGCAGCAGCGGGCTGCAGGGAGGGGAGGGGCGGCTGAGATGGAGGCCCCCGGGGGCCCGGCCGCCTCGCCGAGTTACCCGTAAAGCTCCCTTCCCTCAGCCGCCTAGATGGCCCCGTTCCGAGCCGCGCGCCCACTTCAGTCACATAAAGAGCGATAAAGGAAGACAAGGGCGGAATAACCTCTAAATAAAAGATGAGGTAATTTTGGAGGCACATTAGGGTTTTATGTGTATTATGGCTTGTGGTTTTTTATTCAAACCCGGGGAGGGCCGGCCACCCCACCCCGCGCAGGGCAGTCACCCTCATAAAGCACCACGGCCCTGCCGCAAACGGCCCAGAGCTGGGCCGCGCGGCTCCGATGGCTTGGGGAGGGATGGGGGAAAGGCGGAGAAGGCGTTTTTCATCCCCTTCGCCTGAGTGTTATTGCAGCAGGCAGTGCTGCCGCTAGAATAAAATGAAAGCTTTCTGGGCTCTGCCCCTCCTCTCGGGTTTGTCTCCCAAAAGGGAGGGTCCTAGGGAACCCTCCAGGGTACCAGAGAGACCAGTCCTGAAATGACTGGCTGGCTAACGGTGGCCTGGTGCAGCTTGCAAGTTCCAATGAAGGATAAAGAAAGGTACTACTTGACAATTCAGAGAGCACTGCGTTTGTACATTCAAAATGTCCAAATGCCCAGAGGCCTGGAAGTGGACAAGAAACACCTTTTCCTCGGGGCCAAGAAGGTTCCGGGTAGGAAAGCTTGGGAGGGCAAGGCGGATGCCCTGATATAGGGTCCTTCGTGCCTGTATGCATGCTAAGTCACTGCAGTGGTGTCTGACTCTGTGTGACCCCATGGACTGTAGCCTGCCAGGCTCTGCTGTCCATGGGATTCTCCAGGCAAGAACACTGGAGTGAGTTGCTATGCCGTCCTCCAGGGGATCTTCCGGACCCTGGGATCGAATTTGTGTCTGTCTCCTGCATTGGCGGGAGGGTTCTTTACCACCAGTGCCACCTGGGAAGCCCACAGGGTCATTCACCATTTATTTTCAGGCTCCTCAATACAATTAGGCTATAGCCAGAAGACAGTAGCCCTAAAATTAACTGCAGGCTTCTTTGTTCCCTGTTTATTCACATATGAAACTGGGACTGGGCCACAAACTCACAGCTTAATCATCATCTCCATGGTCATCATCAAGGCCAAGGGTGTTCCCCGAGCACTTCTATGTGTCAGCCCAAAACTAAGGGCATTACAGGCATATCTTCAGCATCCCATAGAGTAGAAACTTTATCCCCACTTTACAGATGTAGAAATCAAGGCTTACAGAGGTGCAATAAATCACCCAAGACACAGCAGAAGAGCTAGGACTCAAATCAGGGTCTCCTTGACTCCTAGTATATGCAGCAAATAATTTGAGGATACTAATTCTATGTTAATAATATTAAGGATACTTAACACTAGCAGAATACTTACCACGTGCCAAGCACTCTTTTAAATTCTGTATGACCTCACTTAAACCTTGTAACAGTGGAATTGAGGTACTACTTGACAGAGAGGCAAATTGAATAGTGGCATTCTCCCAACAGAAACGCAGAGCATCCCACCCATGAACCACAGGAGAATGTACAACAGAGTCACATTATGCTCATCACTTTTTACATTAATAATGTGTTTACAGCACCTCCTATATACTAAGTGCCATGGCAGGTGCTTGGATGGGATGGAAGTCCACAAAGATGAATAAGACCTGGCCTTCAGAGCAGCTTCTAATCTAGTGAATGGGAAACAAAGCCATGCCAACAGGGAGTGAAAGGGGCAGAGTTTCCACTCCTGTCTTCTGTGAACCTGAGGTCTTCTGTTGACAGTGAGGTCTCCTACACCTGGCCTCCTAGAAGGCTTCATTGGATTTGTTCCCATAGATACATGCAGATACACCCAAGCTTAGAAAGTCCCCAATGTCAGCCAGCCTAATTCCCTGAGTCAGTGACAGCAAAATACAGACGCTTCCTGAATCTTTTCAAGGACAAGTCAGCCCAGTGTTTTCCAAACCCAGGAGAGGGTATCCAGGTCTCCACCCCCACCCCTAAGATGCAATAACTACTGCTTCAAGGTTGCCTTGGGCTTCCCTGGTGGCTCAGACGCTAAAGAATCTGCCTGCAGTGCTGGAGACCGAGGTTCAATCCCTGTGTCGAGAAGATCCCCTGGAGGAGGGCATGGCAACCCACTCTAGTATTCTTGCCTGGAGAATCCCATGGACAGAGGAGTCTGGGCGGCTACAGTCTGTGGGGTCACAAAGAGTTGGACACGCCTGAGCAACTAACCCTTTCCCTTTCCCTCAGGAGTTTGATCCCTGATCAGGAAGATCCCACACGCAGTGGAGCAGCTGAGCCCGTGTACCACAACTATTGAGCCTGTGCTCTGGAGCCCAGGAACCACGGCTACTGAGTTCATGCCCCCTGGAGCCTGTGCTCCAAAGCAAGAGAAGCCATGGCAACAAGAAGCCCAATCTCTGCAACCAAGACTAGCTCCTGCTCTCTGCAACTAGAGAAGAGCCCACATAGCGATGAGGACACAGCACAGCCAACAGCAAATAAAAAAATAAAACCTAAAAAAAAAAGTAATCATGCTCCTTTATAGGGTGTGAGGAATACATGAGTTAATACATGGTAAGCTCTTAAAAGCGGGCCTACCATCTGGAGAGTACGCCACAGGCATCGCTCATTGCTATTCAATTTACAAACATCTATTGAGGACCTGCTAGGGTTAGGATGACTGCTATGCACACGGTCCATACAAAGCACAATGCCACACACGCTCCGGTGTGTGGATGCAATGTAGGACGCAGCAGTTCTGGAATGAGGAATCTCAGGATCTTCGCAGGAGAGAGTCCCAGCATGAAGAGGCCAGAGATTTCTCAGTGGAGCTCAGTGGTCCATGAGCACCAGACAGCCTAGGGTCACATCTTGGTTCCTCACCTACCAACTCTAGACCTTGGGTGACCTAGTTTCCTGTTTCTTCATCCATAAAGGGAGGGATAATGACAGTACTGTCTCCTGGGGTATGTTTCACAGAAATAATCCATGAACAGGATATAGTACAGGACACAGAGCAAATGTTCAAAAATAGGAGCTATTATCATTATATTATTGTTATCTAACCCATCTTTTCCAATCCAGCTTACATCTCTTACAGGCACCTCTTACAGGCAGCCTTCCAAACTTTCTCCTGTTAAAAGTTTTAATCCCTTCTATCAATCTCCACCCCTCCCTAAGGGAATGTAAGGCTTTTTATTTGACTTAAATTTTTATCTTTCCATGTTGTCCACTCCACAGGACTGTGGGCTTCTTTTTTTTTTTTTTTTTTTTAAGATAATTGTCTTTAATTTTCTAAGTTTTCTAAGATTTCACTCATGCAACATAATAAAGGCAGATTAATGATATCACATTAAAAAAAAAAAAAGTTCCCCCAACATCTGGGCAGTAGTATATAAATATTTACAGTGAAAAAATAGGCAAGGAAAAAGGCAATCTTCATTATTCAAAACAATTTCTTTCCAAAGCTTATCAGAATCCTGAAAATAAAATACTTCATTAGCTTTTGAGGCATCTGTAATTACACAGTGATTTCAGGGGGTGGTTCAAGAAATCTAGGCGTAAGAATTCTTTATTCTACATCATTCCTGCTCTTAGGACTATGGGCTTCTTGAGGGCAGAGACTTTGTTGATTTGTTACAATATACTCTGCCTAGTTTTTGGCAAATGTTTTTCAATCACTAAGTCATATCTGACTCTTTGCGACCCATGGACTATAGCCCACCAGGTTCCTCTGTCCATGGGGTTCTACAGACAAGAATACTGGAATGGGTTGCCATTTCCTTCTCCAGGGGATCTTCCCAGACCAGGGATTAAATCTGTGTCTCCTGCATTGGCAGGTGGAGTCTTCACTACTGAGCCCAGGAAAGCTCTACCTCTCCTTCTAGACATAGCCTAATCACCTCTCTCACTGAATTATTTCCTCATTCATTTATTCAGCAAAACTTATTGGGTATCTGCTGCTTGCCAGAAGGGCTTCCCTTGTGGTTCAGTGGTAAAGAGTATGCCTGCCAATGCAGGAGACAAGGGTTTGATCCCTGGTCCGGGAAGATCCTCTGGAGAAGGAAATGGCAACTCAGTCCACTATTCTTGCCTGGAAAATACCATGGACAGAGGAGCTTGGAGAGCTACAGTCGATGGGGTCGCAAAGAGTTGGATGCAACTTAGCAACTGAACAACAACAGCAAAGAAGGAGAGGTAGTCATGCAGGTCAGAACTGCGATAAGAATAAAGGTTTGCAGACACACAGGACATGTGGGGAAAGGCCCCAAGGCAGATTTTTGTGTTTTGCTTTGAACTGACACTTTGTGCCAGAAACTTGCCTAAGGTCTTTACCTGTATTAAGCCACTTACCCGTCTAAAAAACCTGGGAGCTGATTTCAGTTATCATCCTCATTTTGCAGCTGAGGAAACTGAGAAAGAAAGAATAATTTACCATCGCTACACAGCCAGCAGGAGACAGAGATGGGGTGTGAACCCAAGCATTTGGGCTATGGGTACCATTCAGGTTGAGTGTCATAAGACTCAACAGCCTGTGAAACAGGCTGTTCAACACCCCCCAGAGAGGGTGGCAGCCCCTCACTGCAACTCCAGCTCCCTCCTTCTCTGGCCCCCAGGGACGCAGCCCTTCCTGTCTCCACCTCCTTCTCCAGTGACAGAGTCAAGAGCCCTCATCAAAGGTCTCCCTGAAACAAGCCCCATCCAGGGCCAGCTGCTCAGCAGGTAGAGCCCTGCAGCAAATTTGGCAAACACGTCCCAGAGTGGAAAAAATGAGGAAAGCCAGCTTGAGGTTGCCAGACGAGTGAGCATGGCGGGAACACCCTTCGTGCCGGCTGGGTTGAGCTCTGCACAGCTGGTCGCTGGCAGCTCCGGCACTTTTCATTGCGACAGCTGGAATCCTGGAAACGTGGCCTCCGCTCAGGCCAGGGCTTCCAAGGTGGCTCAGGGGTAAAGAAGCTGCCTGCCAATGCAGGAGATGCAAGGGACACAGGTTTGATCCCTGGGTCAGGAAGATCCCCTGGAGGAAGGCATGGCAATCTACTGCAGTATTCTTGCCTGGAAAATCCCATGGACAGAGGAGCTTGGTGGGCTACAGTCCGTGGGGTCACAAAGAGCTGGACATAACTTAGTGACCGAGCACACTCAGTCCAGACAGAAATTCCTATTCCTATTTGGTATCTCTCCTTAGCTGTCACAGACCTGCCTCTGGGTAGGGCAGAGGGATGGAGGGCAGGGCCAGGGCACAGCCACTATGCCTACCTGGGGAGCTCCTGGGAGAAGGGGCATTTCATTCCTTCCCTTGAGCCAGACCTTGTGGGTGGATGTCCCACTCAAGTACCTTCTCTCCATCTATGAGCCCATCTCCAGCCTCTGCCTGTACCAAGTACTCACCCAGGAAACCCAGGTTCTCATCAGAGGCTGTCCATTTCCTTGAACCTCAAGCCAACCAGCCAGCCAGCTAATGTGCTGTGAAGATTCCCACCAGCCAGGGCCTCTGCTAGACACTGAGGGCCAGCCCCCAACTTCTGGCCCAACAAGCGTTAAACCAGCGTTCACAAATAATTAATGTGTGATGAGCGTTGCAAGACACCAGACACAAAGGGAGAGTGGAGGGGGAAAGGCATTTGACAGTGGAGGGCCAGCAGGGAATCATGAGCCGAAAGCTTCTAAGTTCTCGGAGGGACTGGTTTCTATCATTTTAAAAGGCTTGCCTGGTGGTGTATGTGGACAAAACACCCCCGTGTGACCCACGTGTTGTGGAAGGCAGAGGAGAGAAGGCCTCTGCCCTCCAGGAACATAGCCTTAGATTACTCATTAACCAATATGAAGATGGTCAATGAAAGATACCAGGAGGTTCATGTCCGCTTATCCAGGAGAGTAAGTCAGTACTCACCCTGTGCTTCTGGAAAGGAGCCAGGATGCTTTCGGCTCCAGCAGCCCAGCACTTGGGAACAGAGGCGTCCGGCGCATGATTGACTGATAACTGAATAAGTACATGATTCAGAGGAAAGTGAGGACAGACGAAGAATCTGAATCCAATTAGGGAAAAGGATGGCTCGTGGGTAGGATGACTATACATCCCAGTCGGCCAGGGACAGTCCCAGCACATACCTGTCGTCCTAATGTCATTATGAATCACAGCCTTTTCGCTCTCAAAGGGTCCCAGGTTACATGATCTAGTAGATGGTCACCCAGTTTAAAGTACACTTTGCAAAGAATGCAGCTTTGTTCTTTTTCTGATAGTAACTGTGGGTGCAAGTAAACGTTACCTACTGCAGGTAAGCTGCAAAGAGAGGTCAGCCAATGACGGCTTGTGCCCAGGGCCTGGGGTATGCAGCACAATCTAATCTCCAGCAGTGAACTTTGAAAAACTCTAAGCAGGATGGAGACTTGGGTAAAAACAACCCACAAGAAGCAAATTCTAAATGGATGGACCCAAGAGTGAAGTCCATTAATGTATCATCAACAATGGACATTATGCCTCACAAAAAGCAAATCATTCATTCATTTACTTTTCTTGAGCTTCAAGTTTGTGATCTTTAAAATATGAATGATACTATAGTAGCTGACGCATCTCCTTGCAGAGTTGTTGTGACTATCCAGTGAGTTAGTGCATATGTTTTCCAAAGTTTGTAGTGCTAAACCAGCAAAAGGTGTTATTAGCTATCATTAGTTAGATATCATTATTAAGGCCGAATTCTTCAATTACATCAGGGCTTCCCCCTGTGGCTCAGCAGTAAAGAATCCACCTGCAGTATAGGAAACGTGGGTCCAATCCTGACATGGGTTTAATCCCTGGGTCAGGAAAATCCCCTGGAGGAGGAGCAATCCCCTGGCAACCCACTCCAGTATTCTTGCCTGGAAAATCCCATGGACAGAGGAGCCTGGTAGGCTACAGTCCATAGGGTTGCACAGAGTCGGCCATGACTGAAGTGACTTAGTACACACACATTCAATTACATTGGGTCATAGATGATGGCTCAGTGGTAAAGAGTCCACCTTCAATTCAGGAGATGTAGGTTGGATCCCTGAGTCGGGAATATCTCCTGGAGAAGGAAATGGCAATCCACTCCAGTATTTCTTGCCTGGGGAAATCCATGGACAAAGAAGCCTGAGGGACTAAAGTCCAGGGGGGTCACAAGAGTAGGACACAACTTAGCGACTAAACCACCAGAACTATAAAAAAAATATATATATACATATATATACACACACACTCATTTAATCCTCCCAACACACACACACACACACACACACACACACACACACACACACACACACATATAAGACAACACACTGAGGAAAGATTTTTAGTTTACAGATAAGAAGTATGTTGCAGAGTTCTTATATCTGACATATCAGAGAAACTCTCAGCTGAACAATTTTCTCAACCATATTGCCCACAAGTTCTTAAAAACTATAAAGAGACACATACATTTGAGAATGCATTTTAAAAATTCTAAGAAATAATATTTTATGATGATTCTTACTTTTCTGTCCTACTTTTATTTCTTATGCATATGAGGGTGCAGGAGGGAGAAAGCAAAGGGATCTGGTTTTGTTTTCCTGCTTTCTCCTAAAACTGTGTTCTGACTCTGGCTTGAAAGTCCAGAAGCAGGCTGGGAAGGTCCCCACCCAGGCATCACCCTGGGCAAATCATTTCTCTTGTGTCTGATTTCCACACCTACAAAAGGTGGATAAATAATACTTACCCCACTAGGAGTTTGGAGATTTAATTAACGCTTTCAAAGCACTTTGAGATTGGAGATGAAAGGGTCGTTTTCAGAAACTGTTAGTGTCAGCAGCACCTAGGCGCACTTGGTCTCCCAGGAAATATAATCAGGGTGAGGGACCACAGCGCAGGCATCTCTTGGGCTGCGCTCTTCTCCTTAAGAAGCTGTACTGGGCTTTTCACTGTTTCCTAAACCTGGCATTCTTGCCACGAGGTCACTGTCCACACCAGTTCCCTCCCTCCCCTTCACATATTGCAACTCTCCAGGAACACTTCATCCCCATCTGCTCTGCCATCTCCCCTAACCAGTCATTCACTCATTTATTCATTCATTCATTCAACAAGGTTTCATTGAATGCCTACTGTGGCACTGGGAACCCTGTTAAAGATTCCTGTCCCCATACAACAGAAGTGGAGACTGAGGCTCAGATAGGTTATACAATCCATCCAAGATCACACGGCCAGTTAGTGACCAAACCAGGATTGAAATTCACATTTCCCAGGCTCCAAATCCCATAGCATTTCTTTTACTTTATGCCACCTCCTACCACAAAGTAAAGTACATGGTCCAACAGGGAAAGAATTCTGACTCACCTAATTATAATTTGCAAGCTCAGTACAAACCAGGTGGCTAAATCTCACACATGGGCTGTCCTTGACATTCCTTTCATGACTAGGTCCCTTCCCATCATGTCACCAAGGGAGTGACTTGAGGTTGGAGACAAAGGAAAGCAAAGTACCTCATTCTAAGAAAAACAAAAACTGCTCACTCTACATGCTCCATTTCACAATCCCCCTGGCCAATGCTGCTTCCAATCAGATTGTCACTGCTGAGTTCCTCTCAAATGAAAACTCCAGAGACTTCATGCTCTCTCATTTTTGATGCCAGAAAGAAAATACAGGGCTGTAGGTAGTGATGTGGGCTTTGAACAGACCAATAAGAGATTCCTGCCTTGTCTCTTATTGACTGCAAGACCTTGGGCAGATTAGTAAAATTCCTTAGAACTCAGTTTCCTCATCTGCCAAATGGGCACAATGATGGAGCTTGGCACCCTCCCATGGCCATACAGCAAGTATCTCAAAAAGTCATATAAAGGAGCCAGGCCTGGAGTCTAATTTCAGGTGTTGTCCTCAAAAATGCACACAGGGCTCCCTGTCCAAAATGTCCAACTACCTTGCATCGTACAACTTTGCTCTGACACTTCTGCCCTATGAGTATTAGGCCACAGACAGCTTTGTCAAGGTGCTATGGAATTCTGCATGTGGATTCATTCTGACTTCTCTTCCTCTCACTGGAGCTCAGTGAAGTTCAGGTGTTACTTGCCATCTTTTAGAAAACTGTTGAGACAGTTAATCATTGCACCAGTCACCTGGGACACAGGCTGTCCAGGAGGAGGAGGACAAAGGTTTGTGGTCAGTGTGCAAGAGAAGCTAAGTTTCCCTCAGACTCATAAAGAGCTCTTGAACAAGAGGCTGCTAGTGAGGGGTATTTGGCCACTAAGAAGTTTGGGTTGGTCACCTTTTGAAAGTTAGATTTTACAATGAAAATTCAATTTCTGTCTTCTCTTGACACATTGGAAATATCTGGAAAATGTGGGTCTATATTCTGGCACGGCAGCATTCAGTGGGGGCTGAGGAACCTTGGCTATCCACTTCTCCCTGCTCCAACCTCAGGTAGAGCACACCACAGTGGAAACCACTGCCTCACTCCTGTGTATTTCTTGTTTTGTTTTGTTTTGTTTTTTGGTTTTGCATTCTTCTTGTCATGCAAAGTCTTTCAAGCCTGGTATGCAATGCAATGTATGGGGCTGCGCCAGTGCTAAAGGACCTGCCTGCCAATGCAGGAGACAGAAGAGATGTGGATTCAGTCCCTGGGTCAGGAAGATCCCCTGGAGGAGACATGGCAACCCACTCCAGTATTCTTGCCTAGAGAATCCCATGGACAGAGAAGACTAGCAGGCTATAGTCCATAGCGTCGCAAAGAGTCGGACACAGCTGAAGTGACTTGGCATAGCACACACAGCACATGCGATGAACACTTACAGAGCATCGGATTAATTGCATTTCAAGCCCCTAGTAATCATCACACTGGGCCATAAGCCTCAGGAGTTGCCCGTCTTCTCCCCTCCACTCACCCAGGCAGCAAGACCAGAAGACGGCCAAGTGATAATCCTGCTATTTTGGTGCTGAGAAGCAAAAATCAGGAGGATGTGAGACTCTGGGATGCTGGGAGTTGAAATCTCTCCAACTGCATTCTGCACAGTCTCTGGCCCATGGGGATACCCAGGACTCTGAGAGACGGCGCACGAGAAACCACCGGATCATGTATATTTCTTGCCTAGGCTTGGCAGTCATTTGTTTTCTAGGCCTAACTGAACAGTATCTGGAACTTAGAACATACTGCTGCTTCTGCCTGGAAGTCCCTTCCCACCCTAACACTCTTTCTCAGCCACACTGACTCCTACTTAGGACTCCTACTCACCCTTCAAGACAAACTCGTTGATCACCTCCTCCAGGAAGCCTTTCCTGATGGCCACCTCCACTCTTACCTGCCTGGGTTCCTGAGTGTTTCTGTTATCTACTGCTGCATAAGTAATGCCTTGAAACAATAATAAACACTTATTATCTCCCAGTTTTAAATGGGTCAGGAATTTGGGAGCAGCTTGCCTAGATGATTCCAAATCAGAATCAGGCTGCAATCATCTGAAGGCTTGACTGGAACAAGGCTTGCTTCCCAGATGACTCATTCATGTTAGGCAAATTGGTACTGGCTGTTGACTGGAGAAGTCAATTTCTCACCATGTGAACTATCTATAGGACTATGTACGTGTCCTCATGACCATGACGTGGCAGCTGGGTTTTACTAGAGAGAGTGATTCCAAAAACAAGGCAAAAACCACAGAGTTTTTTTTCTGATCTTGCCTTGTAAGTCATGTGCCATCATTTCTATAATATCATGGTTTTTGTTGTTTTTTTTTTTGCGGGGGGGGGGGGGGGGGGCGGGGTGTACCACGTAACATGTGGTATCTTAGTTCCTTGACCAGGGAGTGAACCTGCACTCACTGCAAAGGAAGAGTGGAGTCTTAACCACTGGACCACCAGAGAAGTCCCTATAATATCATTTATGCCTCTCGGGTCAGCCTTCTCACAGGAGAGGGGACCAGCTGCGTATCAAATATGAGGACCTCTCGGGTTGTCATGGAGGCTGGGTACCACACTGAGATCCATTTGGCTTTCTCTGTCCTGGCACTTTTCATGTAGTATTAAAGTGTGTTATTGCCTTATAGAGCTCTCCCAGGAAAACTATGACTTATTAAAGGATTATTTCTTGGAGCCTGATATTCCCTGTGCAGATAAATAGTAACTATAAGCTTGCTGAGGACAGAAGTCTTTGTCTCTCTTATTTCCTGATAAAGCTCTGTCACCCATAGCACCATAGATGCTCAAAACATAATCATCAGTGTGAACAAATGGATGAACCAATTTACTGGTACCCCCAAGTCTAGATGTCAGAAAATCTGCCATGCTATTTTAAATCAGAGATTAAGAAAATTCAAGATTCTATTTCAGTTTCCAGAGAACATTCTAGAGATGCTCAGAGGTGGATCAATGCATAAGCATTTGTTCAGGACACAAAATGAGATCATAGACCAGAGACCTAGCTCTGTGCTCAGCATGCAGGGGCCGTCTGCCCAGACTAGGCTCCTTTCTGTCACCTGTCACCACCTGAACAGGGATGACCCTCCACCCAGCTGCAGGAACCCCCATCACTCCTACAGTGTGATGTTCAAGTGCATGAACTCACTGAGGATGACTGGGGGTCAATCCCCAACTTCCCCCCTGATGACCTAAAGGAACTTCAGCAAATTATTGAGCCTCTCTGTACCTCGACTTTCTCATCTGTAAAATAGGAATTGAAACAGGTGCCTTCTCACACCATTTGAGGTGAGGACTGAGTGAGATCATGTGATCATGTATTTCCTTTAGCACCATGCCTGGCGCAATTAGAAGAAGCATTTAATAAATGCCAAATATCATCTTTATTCAGCACTGACACAGCATGTGACGGACTGTATTAAAAACATCAAAAAGACAGATTTAATAAACAAACAAGGTTCTTAATGGCCACATGAGTGTGGATTAGAGTATTGAATCTATTCTAGCTCCTGCTGACTGGTTAACATGTCAGCTATGCGTGTGTGCTAAGTCACTTCGGTCGTGTCTGACTCTTTGTGACCCCAGAGACGGTAGCCCGCCAGTCTCCTCTGTCCATGAGACTCTCCAGGCAAGAAAACTGGAGTGGGTTGCTACTTCCTTTTCCAGGGGATCTTCCTGACCCAAGGGTTGAACCCACATCTGCTGTGTCTCCTGTATTGGCAGGCGGATTCTTTACCACTGGCATCACCTGGGAAGCTCCAATATGCCAGCTAGGCATCCTCAAATATAAAATCACTTTACCTACCTTTCATTTAAAGGAAGGGGGGGAAATCAATGAATTTTTGTGTTCCTCTCTTATCCTTTGCTTACTTAAATGCCAAAGAAGGTTATTGTGCAAAACACCATGGTGTGACCTCTAAATGATTACCAGCCCCTTTGTGTAGCCAATATCAGCACAGAAAGATTCTGAAAGGATTTATTTTGTCAAAATCTTTTTTGCTGTCCCAGATCTGACCATAAACATAAATACTGGCAGCCTGGTTGGCATATAAAAGGCCCGGTTGACCCACTGACCCAGTTTACAGAGATAGCACCACACAGAACCACTTTAGCACTGGCTGCTGAGGAACCTCCTGGCCACACAAGCCTAAAGCTTCTCATTCATTCACTCTGATTAGTCCTGGAAAACCCAGCATCCAGGGGCTCTGGATTCAGAGATGCTCATAAGCTGTGCCAACACTCAGCTCTGTCCAGGGCTGACTTGACTCTTGTATGTTATGAACAAAGAGTAACAGAGGTGTTTCTGATGTTCCTAAGAGAAGTGGCTGATACTACTGCTTCTAGATCCAATGAGAAAGCCCACCTGAGTCAGAGCCAAGATCCACCTCTTCCCAGTAACAGAGTACATCTTCTGTATGGAGCCAACATCCATCTTTCTTTCTGTTGCCCTTGTCTACTGTGCTATTCCTGCTGAGTAGAACAGAAAAGCAAAGAATCTCACTCAGCACAACTCATCCCCACAGGAATAGGAGGCTGAGATAATGGGTAATGTGGGCTGAGCCCCAAAGATCACCCTAAAAATAGCATCTCAGTCCTACCACCTCATCTCATCTGGAAGTTGACTGTCAGGTAATCCCAGCTTCTCTGTCTTGACTCTTATTGGAGCTCAGAGTCCCAGTGTCACTGAAGGAATCACAGCCAGTCTGACTTCTGGCAACTTCCAGCTGACAAAGAGCTATCCCGTGTTGTGAATTCACTTGATCCCATGACCACTCACTCAAGTATGTGTGACAGCCCCAGTGAACAGACAGACACATGGAGCTCTTGTGAGGCAAAGTAGCTTGCCCAAGGCCATGTGGTTAACAAACAGCAAATTCATGAGGTCAAACCAAGTTTATCCATCCTGGACCTTGTAGTGTGACACATGGTTACATGTGTGGGCGCTAGAGCTGGCTTCCCTGGGATCAAATTTGAGTTCTTCTCTCAAGCCTCCTCATCCCTACATCTCTTCATTTGGTTCTTGCTGAGTTGTATCTTTTATAATAAACCAGTAAATGCAAAAGGAAAAGAAACATTTATTTAATACGTGAATGGAGGAAAGGAGGGAGAGAGGACAAGAGGAACAAAGGAAGGAAGGAAAGAAAGAGAAAGAGGGGACATCATTGCTCAGGTAAGCAGTAACACTATAAAATAATAATAGTAGTCATGTGTTGAGAATCAACATTTCAGAACCTTTACATCCATTCATTATCTCATTTAATCTTCACAGTGATCCTGGAATATAAGAATGAGAAACCCCATTTGACAGATGAGGACCCCAGAGGCTAGGTAACAAGCTAGCATCCTCTAGCTAGTCAGAGGCATTGCTTGGGTCCACACTTGGGTCTTCCTGACTTTCTCCAAAGACAGCTAGCAGCTACCCACTGGTATTGACCTGAGTGTTTGAAATCTGTATATCTCTACCTGAAAAAGTTCATAAAGGTTGGTTAAACCCGTTGAACATCTGAACACCCTTCTTTCTAGTTGATCATTCATTCCTTAAATATTTTCCCTACCTTAAAAGGATGACAGGTTCATTAAGCTGTGAGATAGTATCTGTTCATTAATGTGTGCTAAATTGCCATGCAATTTCTATTGAATTAAATTACATATTCAATGAATAAGCAAATAATTCATCAAGACTAATGTGACTTCTGTGAATGCCAAAGCAAGATTTGGGCCATTTACTTATCAAATGCTGATTTCTTAAAAAAAAAAAAACTCACAATGAAATAATAAATAATCAGCTCACAAGTTTCATTTGGTATTTTGGTTCAATCAGGAACATATGCATAGTACCAGGGACCCTCATTGGCTTCCAAATAAGGTGGCGCTCAGAAATATGAGCCCATTCATTTTCATTCAGCTGTGTGATTACAGGCTAAGACTGTAGAGCTAAAACACACATACATAACCAAGCACAGCATCCAGGCTGCTTGGTGGGAACCATAGGCAAGGGCAGTGAAAAGTATTCAAGCAAATGTGGTATTTTATGGGATCTGCCTGACCTGAGCACCAGCAGACTGAGATGGGGAACAACAGGGGTGCCCACCTGCTCTGGAGTTCTCCAAGTGTGGTCCCGAGATCAGCGGCAGCTGCATCAACTGGGAACTTAATAGAAACTCAAACCTCAGGTCCCACCCTAGACCTTCTGACTCAGAAACTGTGGGGGTGGGGTGATTCCTCCAGGTGACTCTGATACAGCAAATGTTTGAACCACCAGCCAACCTGTAAAAAAATACCAGAAGAGCATGGGGTTTCCCCTTATGTAGATCTAGGTTTGAATCCTGATGGCTACACACCAGTTGCATAGCTATGGGCTGGCTATTTAACTTTTCAGAGCTTTATTTTTATCTTTTTTTTTTTTTAAGGTTAAACTACGAATGTGACCTCCTTCCTAACCTTACTGCTGGGTCCATGGAGATGACATGGGCAATGGGAAATAACAGGGAGCCCTGGCCTTTTCCCTTGTGTTGGGATGTCTTGGAAGATTCAGCAGCATCTCTCTCCCCGCGGAGTTCACCTCCTGGCTGCATAAAGGGAGCCGGGCTCGTTTCCCAGCTTGCCTTTCCTTGTGTGGTTCCCGGGGAGAGTAGGCCAGTGAGAGAACCGACCCTGGAAAGCACGGGGGAGGAGGGACTGTTTGCTTCGGAGGAGGGAGAATCTCTGTGAGATTCGCAGCAGCTTCCCAGAGGGTTCCTGAGAACACCCGCTTTCCTGCTGTAGCCCGGGAACTTCGGGTGGTCGCTTCCCAGACACACTTGGGAATGAGAGCTCATGAGAAACTTTTGGCTGCTTCAGGCTAAGACCAGCCCTAGTAGTTTTCCTCCTCTGGCTGTTCCAACAGTCTTACATGCCCCTAATACCTTTTAGTAAAACCCTTATTCCCTAGAATCTACAGAGTAGTTCTTGTTCTCCCAACCAAGCCCTGATTTATTCACAGCTCTTGGGTTGGCCGATAAGTTCATTCGGATCTTTCCGTAAGATGGTATGGAAAAAAACGAACAAATTTCTGGCCAATCCAACATTTCCCTCCCTGAGAAAAATCTTCCCATGATGAGCAGAAGGATTTCACTTCCTTCAGAATTGGAAGGCTCTCCTAATTACCTAAGGGGACCCCCCCCCACTCCTGCCAGAAGCATGCAGCCCCACCGCACACATGGAACGTTCTTCCAAGAATCTAGTATGTTCACTGGCATGTTACACTCATATTTCTGGCCTTTTTTTTTTTTTTTTTTTTTGGTATTTTAAATAACTGTTTAAAGATTTTCTACACTTCTGAGTGTGATTTCACATCGTTGCAAGCCCCCTGCCCCCATGGAAACCAATCATCGTTCTTTATGCAAATCAATGGGGAAATATGATTCAATTAACAGAAACTGGCTTAACAGTCATCAGCAAGGGCTTGTTTTTTTTAATTTGACTTTTAATGTTTTTATAATGTCAGATAAGCCATTTTTCTCCCCTCTTCCAGAAAATGATTCTAAATATAAAAGGCAAAATAATAATGAAACCTCAAATAGGTGAAGCACTGGCAGCACTTCAAAGCCCTGTGATCTTTACCTCCGGCTGTCAGGTATTCTCAGCCTCACACGGAGGAAGCCACTGAGGCACAGAGAAGGCATGAGCATGACATTAGGTCACACAGCGTGTGAGAGGAAGCATGATAAGAGTGCTTCAGTTCCCCGAATACCCCCAGGAAATCCCAAGTCCCTGTTGGTTGGAAATAGGTCTTTGATTAGATGCTAAGTAAATTATCAGTCCTTACTAATAAATCCTTGATTAGCAGAATAGGTCCAGAATTGCAGAAGTGGGGCTTTCTCTCTCTCCCCCTCACTCTCTCTCCCTCTTTGGAATTTTACTCATGCAAATCTGAACATGGATTTGAGTTCTTTGGCTAAAAGGTCTTTCCCAGAACATGGGCTGGTTTCCAGACTTCTGTTTTCTAGTGAATATACTCACTGTTTTGGACTCCTTGCTTTTCCAAGGCCATGGCTACCTAATCCGGCTGTGGTAGGGACACCAATACACTAAATCGATGAAGTTCTGTAATGCAGAATGTTTTCCAAAATGAATTCATGGAGATGCTATCATTGAGAATATGGAGGAGAAGGGGATGTCCTAACCAAGGCATTGGTCACATTGATTGTCAAATTGGACACAGAAAATATATAGAGGTAAAAAAAATGGAAGTCATAATATTCTAAAATGAAATCTTTAAACGAGATGCAAAAGATAATCAAAATAAGTGGCAAAAATCTGTAAGTAGCTTGTTTAAAACTCTGGTACAAAATTGAGTGTACAAAAAGGATCAGTACCACCAGCTGGGCCACCAGGGAAGCCCAAGAATACTGGAGTGAGTAGCCTATCCCTTCTCCAGTGGATCTTCCCAACCCAGGAATTGAACTGGAGTCTCCTGCATTGCGGGCAGATTCTTGACCAGCTGAGCTACCAGGGAAGCCCAAAAGCCCAAAAATACTGGAGTGGGTAGCCTATCCCTTCTTCAGGGGATCTTCCCAACCCAGGGATCAGACTCAGGTCTCCCACACTGCAGGTGGATCCTTGACCAGCCGAGCTACCAGGGAAGCCCACCACCCAAAAAATGATGGCTTTTCTCTTCTAGGATGAGCTGGTCCCTCCAGGTCACCCTTTTGATCAGGACCTAAAATGACCCCACAGACAGTCTCTCCCTGGTCCGTAGGAAGTATAGAGACTGACAGAGGATCCCGGAAGATTTCTTTCAAGAGAGTTATTCCCCTTCCCAATGGGAGGTTTGATTTGCTGTCTTAGCTATCCTTTGCTGTAGGTTATACCATCCCACAGCTGAGGGCTCAAAATCACCATAATGGTTGGTGATCGCTCATGGCTCTGTGCATGAGGATTTAAGTCGGCTCTGGCTCAGGATCTCCTGTGGCTGCAGTCAAATGGCACCCAGGGCTGCACCATCCAAAGCCTCCACTCTACTGGAGACGAAGGATCCACTCCAAGGCAGTCACTCGTGTGGCTGGCAAGTTGGCTCTAACTTCTGGCCAGGTCTTTTCTGTAATGTCATCACCATAGGGCATCTTGAGTGTCCTGACAGCATGGTAGCTGGCTTCCCCTGGAGAAAGAAAACCAAGGGATCAAAGACCTACCCTTGGATGTCACACCCACGACTTCCACCGTATTCTCTTGGTCATACAAGTCAGTCCTAGTTCTGCACCAGAGGGTGAAAAACAAGAAGCTAGCATCCTTAAGCGCCATCTTGAAGGCAGCCAGCACTCAGCACACAGCGCATGACTTTTGCTGAGAAATCTAAAAGGGAAAAGGCTGATGAAGCAGTAGCGTCAGCAAGTGTGGGGTAGAGGATGTGGGTTTCCCATGGACCAGATGTGGACCTCTCTGTGAAAGAGCCCTGCTGAGGAGTCAGATTAGAAACGTGATGAAATTAGAAACGTGAACGGGGTTATATTCATCAGGACAGGCTTCACGCAGGGCTCTCAGAAGGGCCCCACACTTGGGTTTAATGCTCAGCTACTGTCATTTTGAAATTCTGAATACTTTTTTTAACAAACAGACTGATGCTTTCATTTTGCACTGGGCCCCACAAATTATGTAGCTGGTCCTGAGTAGAGGCTAAGGAAGAAGATAAACATCCATGGACATAAAGATGCCATTGCTCTGTCCAGGAAGTATGGGTGAGACATCCCCAGTGACAGGGTTCCCTGAAGAACCCATGAAAGCATCTCCAAAAGAGTCAGTCCTAAACTGCTGAGAAATCTGAAAAGGTTTCTAATGGATAGATATCTGTTTTAGCCCACTGTTGTTGTTCAGTCACTAAGTCATGTTTGACTTTTTGCAGCCCCATGGACTGCAGCACGCCAGGCTCCCTTGTCCTTCACTCTCTCCTGGGGTTTGCTCAAATGCATGTCCATTGAGTTTTAGCCTGAATACCTCCAAAAAGCATAGCTTAAGACAAGGGCTTGCAAGCAAGTAGTCCATTTGAGGAAATGACCACCAAATACAGGTTTGGGAGTTCAGAAAGATCACAGCGTGGGGAGGAGGAAATTATGGTCCATGGTTGCTTCACTGAGCTCACGTCTCTAGGCAACCAGAGCTCTGTCTCCCTAGGAACCATCCCGGAGGTTTGTAGGGTGCCCCTCGGATCAACCTCCTGAGACATAGAAAAGGGGAGCACTAGTCCATCAGGAGCCACCCCCACTGATCGAGGATTGCCCCACTGGGTTCTCATCCCCCGTGCATACATCAGAAAGGCTGAGCGGAGTCCTTCAGCATCCTGGACAGTAACAGCAAAGAAACTCTGGGACCAGAAGCAAAGAATAAGCTTGTGTCTCCAAGTTGCTCCTACTTGTCACTGGTTGTTGAAGCAAAAGATGAAGTAACCTGTCAGGCTGAGGGGTTCACATGACAGCTCATTGGTCTCCATGCAGCATCAGCAGAGTGAAAACCTTCCTGCCCTTCCCTGAATTCCAACACTAGAAGGCTCAGAAGCCTTGACAAGAAGACAAGGACCAGCAAAGGATTGGAGAAGCCAGTTCTCTACCCCTTCCCCAACTTCAGGCTTCCCTCATGAGCTGGAGGAAAAGTAAAATCTCAACTCTCATCAACTTAGAATTATATTGGGTGACTCCTACACTGTTTGCGGAAATGTAAATTCATGCAGCCACTATGGAGAACAGTATGGAGGTTCCTTAGGAAACTAAAAATAGAGCTATCATGGGACCCTACAATCTCACTCCTGGGCATATATCCAGAGAAAACACAATCCAAAGGATACATGCACCCCAATATTCATTGCAGCACTGTTTACAATAACCAAAACATGGAAGCAACCTAAATGTCCATTGACAGAGGAATGGATAGAGAAGATGTGGTCCATATAGACAATGAAATATTACTCAGCCATTAAAAAGAATGAAAGAATGCCACTTGCAGCAACATGGATGGACCTAGAGAGTGCCATACTGAGTGAAGTAAGTCAGACAGAGAAGGAGAAATACTGTATGGCACCCCTTACATGTGGAATCTAAAAAGAAATGATACAAATGAACTTATTTACAAAACAGAAAGAGACTCACAGACCTAGAAAAAAACTTATGGTTGCCAGGGGGACGGGAGAGTTAGGGAGTTTGGGATGGTGATGTACACACTGATACATTTAAAATGGATAACCAGACAAAGACCTACTGTATAGCACATGGAACTCTGCCCAGTGTTACGTAGCAGCCTGGATGGGAGGGAAGTTTGGGAGAGAAAGTATATATGTATATATATGGCTGAGTCTCTTCACTGTTCCCCTGACACCATCACAACACTGTTAATAGGCTATATCCCCTATACAAAATGAAAAGCTCAAAAGTAAAAAAGTAAGGGGAAAAAAAGCAACAGCAACAGAAAAAAGTCATATTGGGTGAGACATTTTAATTCTTCCATCAAAATGCTGTTTGATGATAAAGTGAAGAGACACCAGGATAATCCTGGGGCCTGAGTTTTCTCCTAGGACCAGGAGGATTAGCAGGCTCCCAGAGTGGACTTAAAAGGATGGAGGGCAGGCCGAGTGAAGCTCCTTTGTGATCACCCCCAACGAGTCATGCTTGCTCAACCTAACAGAATATATTCAAAATATACTTGTACTGATGGTACTTGGGCAGAGCAAGAAAATGAAGTTAACAGGGGAAGTGTGCTGTTACAGGAGTCTCCTTTATACCACTGAAATGGAAACCAGAACCCGTGTCCCTTTCACAGCTTCCTGCTTTTCCATAGGCTGTTATCCTGCCTAAAACCTCTCCTCCACCATCCTATTTACCTCCCCTCTATCATGTGTCAACTCAAGGGTCTCTTTCTGATGGTGAGGGGGCGTGTGTATTGATATTTTTGTTTTTGTTATATCATCTTTTTCTGCCTAGAGCAAAAATATCCCAGGAAATCTTAAAACAAGGACAGAAATGACATACATTAAAAGGTAATGAGAAGGAAAGATAGCAACTTAACAAAAGATAGGAAATTACAACAGAATCTAGAATGAATTCCTGTAGCTCTACGTACGCCTTCAGTTACTGACAGGTGCAATGGGGTGAGCCAAAACTTTGGTTCAAATTTCATCAACAACTTATCTGTAAATGGGCATCCAATCTCATCCCAATCAAGGCAAAACTGAATCATTTCTCAGGAAAGAGATTTGTTCTTGATGCTGAGGCCAGTTGTTTGATTGCTCTCCCAGAGTTCCCCTAAAGAGGACACACAATGCCCATGTGTTCAGTACCATTCTCGATAGCATCTTCTCACCAATGATTTTTTATAAGGCCCCTCCACCTGTAACAAAAACATCACAAGCAGAAAAGAATCTCCAAGAGCCAGGGTGGTTGCCAGCACCTTCAGGCCACACTAACGCCCCTTCAGGGCCCTTACATTTCCTGTTGTAATCATTTCTACACCTATCTTTCTCTCTTTCAGTCTGTGAGCATGTTGAGTATTAAAAACCATGTCTCACATATCCCTGTGCCACCACTGGCAAACATTTTGCTTCCTGTACATGCAAGAAACTCATACACATTTTCTGCTTAAGTGGGAAAACTACAAATTAGCACTGTCAGAGTATATGGGGCAACATTCAAGGCAGGAAACAAATAAATAGGTGTAGCTTAGTCTGGGGCTCTGGAGAAATTTGGCCTCTAAAATGTATGAAACCAGGTGGGAAGGAATAGTCTGAGTAAGGGAATCCGAATACAAAATGCAGAAATGATGGCTGCAAAATTTCTCAAAACTTGTGTCAACGTCTATGTTGGTTATTTATTTCTCATAGGAATGAGTGGCAAAAATTCTTTTGAAATAAAAATATCCTTTTGGTTGGTCTTGAGGCAACAGAGAAGGAAAAACTGTCCCGCGGTCTGCATCCCTCTTCATGTTGAGTGGATCTGTCCACTCAGCGTTTAGGATCATGTGCTAACCAATGGTATTTGACCTCCATTCCCTCAACAGACATTAAGTGAAGCCTATTCTTCTTAGTACAGAAGATAAAATGATAATCAAGACAAAGCCTTTGTCCCCAACAGACCAGTGTCTATTTGAATTGTTTTACTGATGAACAAGGTTTCTTCAAATCCTAGTTTGGCCTTTCATTTACAAAAAAAATATACAATTCACTGCACACCTAAGTCAAAACCCACACCTATCACACAGCGATCTTGTCAAAAAGACATGATGGAGTGAAAACCAGAGATGACGTGAATCCTCAAAGGATCGTTAACCCTTGCTTTGTGGTCTCCTGCTCAAATCCTGTATTTTCCCACAGCTCTATGAGAGATGCTTTCATTGCCCCTCTTGGGTGATCATGTTCTGGAAGATTTTTGACATAAGGAATGAAAGAACTAAGAATGAGTTAAACAGCTACTTCATACTCAACTTTAATTGCAGAAAAAGCAAATCCCTTGCACCCCTCACTCAGATGGGACTGAATTCTCTTCCATGATGTCACATTGCTACCTCGCTATACTCCTTATGAGCTCAAAGGTGATATGTCATTTTCAGAGAGAAAGTTGGCCAATGTGCCCATCCCAACTCAAATGTGTATTATTAAAGAAATACTAAACAGAACCCAAAACCAAATCTAAGTGTGCTAAAAAAAAAAAAAAAAAAAAATGCTAGGCTGGTTTAAAATATTCTGAGAACCAAAGCAACTACTCTTTTCCAAAAGCACTGGGGAAAAGATTGTTACACAAAGTCTCATTGCTGGCCAGTGAATATCTGAACAACGTATCTCACTATGAACATAATTTGAGAAGAGTGGCTCCTGTCTAAACCTCTATTTTTGGTTCACTCAAAAAAGAAAAAGAAAAAATTCTTTCAGCCTTAAGTTTCTCTGTCTCAGTCTCTAGTCTGAGGACCATATCCGTTTGAAGACTTCGGCAATTTCTGTGGAGCCATGTTTAAATTGGGTGAGTGAAAAACTAACTCTCTTTAATAAAAGTGGCATTGTTTTGCAGTCAGGTAATTCCAAGTGGGCTCACTTTTTACTTTCCATGGGAATAGTCCTTGAGGAAGAAAGGGCCTTTGTTGAGTTTTGTTTTGTTTTGAGAACAGTCAATTGGTTCTTTCTACCCTTCCTTCTGGGGCACCAATCTCTCCAAGAAAAACCACAAAGTTCAAGCAGAAGTAGTGAAAAAAGAAAGAAAAGAAAGAATCTGTACTGTATGGAAACCCAATTTGTCATTATCTGGGGTTGTTTTATGTCATTATACCCACCCCCCACCTTCCCTAGCCCATACCTGGCAGAGAGTCAGAGGACCCTCCTCACCCAAAACTCTTTGCTTTGTCCCTATTTCTGTACATAAGGATGTGTGGAGGTGAAACTTTGCTACATATGTCCTCTTTCTCAAGTAATCCTGCTTTCTGAGTTTCTGTATAAGTGACTTCTTACCTTCAAACTCACAGAAGTTCTTGTTTGGATTCAGATAAGTGGTTGAGATTTCTAATTGTTCTCAATGGGTCCATTTATCAGTACAACTGTTTCAGTTTCTTCAAGACAAATGATTAGGTCCTCCATTCTTTATCAGCGTGTTGCAGTGTATTCTTCAGGTGTGGATTCAACTTTGCCCTCCACTTCCAGCAGCCATTTCCAATCCATAACTAGGGTATAGAGAGTTTGAACACACACACACACACACACACACACACACACACACACATTTGTTCCCAGTTATTTTGGAAAGTTCATGACCTACCATTGACATCAAACCAACCACAAAAGACTCTGCTTTCTCAAAAAGGAAGCAATATTCTATATCTGAGTATGAATTGGGAATGGAGAAAAACAAAAGAAATGAATAAAGCAGAGTATGATAGGAAAAACTAGGCATTCTCAATAGCTGAGAAAGATAGAGAATAAAGTAGATGAAGTGCCTATAAGAGATCAGGGGCTTCCCAGGTGGTGCTAATGGTAAAGAATTTGGCTGCCAATGCAGAAGACTTAAAAGATATGGTTGGGAATACTTGTAAATAAAAAAATAAAATAAAATAAAATAAAATAAATAAAAAAAAATAAAAAAAAAAAAGATATGGTTGGATCCCTGGGTGGGGAGGATCTCCTGGAGGAGAGAATGGCAACCCGCTCCAGTATTCCTGCCTGGAGAATCTCATGGACAGAGGAATCTGGAGGACTACAGTCCATGGGGTTACAAACAGTCGGACAGGACTGAAGCAGCTTAGAATGCACATGCCCAACTCAGAAATTGAGGTTCAGAAAGATGAGTAGTGGAAGGGACTGTTAAAAGGGAGGGGACATGTGTGTACCTGTGACTGATTCACGCTGATATACTGCAGAAAAGAAAGAAAGAAAGATAATGCTAAGTTGTGTCCAACTTTTGCGATCCCATGAACTGTAGCCTGCCAGGCTCCTCTGCCCATGGGATTCTCCAGGCAAAAATACTGGAGTGGGTTGCCATTTCTTTCTCCAGGGAATCTTCCCGACCCAGGAATTGAACCCAGGTCTCCCACATTGCAGGCAGATGCTTTGCTGACTGAGCTATGTGGGAAGCATATATGGCAGAAGCCATCACAATATTGTAAAGTAATTATCCTCCAATTAAAAATAAAATAAAGAAAAAGGAGATGAGTAGCTTGCTGAATGTTATATAGGCAATAAGCGGTGGAACCTTGCAATAAGCCCAATCCTTTTCATTTAAAAAAAAGATGATTTATTTATTTATTTGGTAGCATCAGGTCTGGTTGCATCATGCAGGATCTTTCACTACATTATGCAGACTCAGTAGTTGTGGTACTTGGGTTTAGTTGCTCCCCAACATGTGGGATTTTAGTTCCCCAACCAGGGATCAAACCTGAGTCCCCTGAATCGCAAGGTGGATTCTTAACCACTGGACCACCAGGGAAGCCCCCAGTCATTCCTTTTTATTAGCCAAGAGAGCAGTGGGACATAGTGGAAAGAACCCCAAGCTAGAAGTTCATGGATCTGCATTGTAGTCCCAGCTCTGCTCCAATAAGCCATCCCTCCAATGCCCCTCTTTCACAGTTTAACAACAGAATGAATTGGACAAGACATTCTGTGGTGCCAAGAGCAATGCGAGAGATTCTACTGTAGACAGCACATGCACAATAAATAGTCACTGAATTAGTTCTCGACTAGCTGATTACTGAGGTGCTTGGCAAGGTAACAACCTAATATCTGCAGCATGAGGACATGGATATCAGAAAAGACCACAGTTACATACTTCACTTTAAATTATTTGATCAAAAATTATCTCTTTAAATGCTTGATCCCTGGTTGGGGAAATAAAATCCCACAAGCTGTGGAACAACTAAACCCAAGCACAGAAACTTCCCTCCTGACAAGTTCCAAGAGTAGGGGTTTTGACTGGCTCATGGCTGTGGCCCAAGATGGAGAAGAGTAACTGGCACATAGATGGTGCTCAATAAAATGAACAAATGAGTGAATGAATGCACTAAGACTTTATAGAGCAAACCAGGGAAAGTTTATAAAGGCAGGAGCATTTGACCAGAATCGAGAAAGATTCTTAGAATTTCAAAAGTGAAACAAAAAATTTGTTTTAGCACTCACCATGTGTGAGCAATAGTACAATGGATTGTTGACCAAAGGACTAAAGTGAGAAAACAGTCCAGGAAATAGATTGGAAGAGTCAGATTTAGAGAGCTATGAATGGGACAAGAAGTAGTATATAACAGCTACCTACTGCGGCATAGAAACCAGCCAAAATGTAGTGCCTTAGAAAAAAAAAAATAGAGTAACTTCATGGCGGAGAAACCTGGCAAACACTCCTTTAACCAAGTGTCAAGGTTAACATCATCAGTGTTGTCAAGTGGATCTCATGATAAGAACAATTCATTTCTGCAGTGTTTTAAAAAATCCATAGCCCCAGTTTAATTGCGAAAAAAAAAAAAAAAATCAGACAAACCCAAACTGAAATACCATATACAAAACTACCAACTAGTACCCCCTCTAAACCTCAAAGTCATGAAAACTAGGAAGACTGAAAAACTGTCACAGATTGGAGGTAACTAAGGAAATACATTAACAAAATGAATTTTGGTGTCTTGTTTTGAACCCTAGAATAGAAAATGGATATTAGTGGAAAAACTTGCAAGATCTAAATGATATCAACAGTTCTGTTCATATGCTGTGATATGCTAATGTTGGTGTCAGTTTTCACAAATGTACCACAATAATGTATAAGATGGTAATATTAGTGGAAATTGAAGCTAGGTGACAGGCATATTACCTTTTCAACTCTTTCAAAAATTTTAAATTGTTCCAGAATAAAAAGGATATTTCAAAAATGGAATGTTTTCAAACAACAACCATTCATTTAGTGCACAATTGTGTGGGTAGGCAGTTTAGGCTGGGCTCAGCTGAGTGGTTCTTCTAGTATTGGCTGGATTCAGTCATCCATACAGTCCACTGTAGCTAAAGAAGGCAGCTCTGCCTCTAGGGTTTCGCTGGCTTTGGGCAGAGGCATCTTGGCTCTGTTCCATCTAATCTCCCATCCTCCAGCACCATAGCATGAGTTTGTCTTCATGGCATGGGGCAGGTGTCCAAGACAGAATAAACAGTAGTGCACAAAACTTCTTGAGACCTAGAGTTGAAAGTGGCACACCATCAACTCCATCTTGTTTTAATGGCTAAAGCAGGTAATAGGGCCAGCCTAGATCCATGGGAGAAGAAACAGACATTATCTCTTGATTAGGAGTTGTACCAGCATAGTGTAAATGCATTAATTCCTGTCATTTCTACAACCCGTCTTACAAGTGGTGTCATTTTATTTCATCCTTCTTGATCCTTAAAGCACTTATGTGTGGTCAAGAAAAGTTCAGTGAAATAGTTTCCTGTTATTTGTTTGCAGCCATCGGTAAATAGAATCTTGGAGAGGGGAGGTCCAGCATTAGCAATGCTCATTAGGACTCCTGGCATAAGCAGAAGAATGTAGACATTGCAGACATAAATCTGAATCCCAGCTCTTCCACCTAGGACTCTGTCATCTTTACCAAATTTTACCTCTCTGCAACTCAGTGTCCTCCTTTAAAATATGTGGATAAGAGAAACAGTGGTAAAGTGTTGTTATAAGGATAAAATTTATATAAGGCAGTGTCTGGCCCCACCTCCAGCCCTCTTTTCAGCATGCACTTGACTGTAGGTGAGGAAAACATCAGATGCAATTCTCACTGAAGAATTTTCAAGCACAGACACATCACAGCTCTGACAGAAAGGGCAATGCAGAGCAGCTTCTGGTTCTGCCTGGTCTCTTGAAAAACCAGACCATCCTCTGTGAACAATAGTTAACTAGACACCAAACCTCAGGTTAAGACACCCAGTTGAGAGGTGCTACCATTCTTGCTTTATGGAGAATGAGGAATGCAGAACTTGTCACATAACTATGAAGTGAAAGAATAAGGCTTAGAACCAGGCTGTTGGACCCCAAGCCCAAGCTGGCAACTACAGTTATTGTCTCCACCCCTAGCTATGTGATCCTTCATCACCCAGCCCCCGCTTAACTACAGGCTCTGTTCCAAACACAGTAGAGTCCTTGATGGAGACTGGGGTGCCCTGGGGACAAACTCTGAGCAGCATTTGGTCACTTCAAGGTTCTACATTAAAAATTCCAAATACTCTTCACTTTCCCCAGTGGAACTATTACCAACATTGTTATTCCAACACCCCTTCCCCCAAGAACTACATTTGTTCAGAAGCAAACATTAGGGAGTAAGATAATGAGACTTTGAAATTAGCAACATGATTCAACGCCAAAGCTCAAATGGAAGCATTTGCAGCTTCCCATCCACCCCCACTAATGTCAGTGTCTCTCTGTCACCACTGAGGAACCAGGAGAGGCGTAAAGATGCAAAACCCTACACTTGCAGAGTTGGGAAAGGAGCTAGTCCACTGCATGGCTAGCCCAATGCTTTTATTGCACAGATGCAAAAAATAAGCCCAGGGAGACCAAGGGACTTGTCCACAGGGCTAACTGGAAACATGAGAAATCCAACGTGTTTCTCTGCCCAGGATTGCCTATGACAAGGACATTATGAGGCAATAAAACACAAAGTGTTATTTTGCAAAAGATAGGCTGGGTTGGCAGATCAAGGGCTTGCAGAGGATCTGGGCAGAGCTGAGAATAAGACTGCTGATGCATCAAATAGATTCATTGACTCCTGATCCATCAAATAGACAAGACTATGTCTTGTCTTGACTTCGACTTGTGACTTGTCTTTAGGTAAATCAGGACTTCTCTGAACCTTAGTTTTCTCATCTGTGAAACAGGGATAAATATGATCATACCACAGAGACACTGAAGGAATTAAAATGAAAGAATAGGGACTTCCCTGGTGGTCCAGTGGTTAAGAATCTACCTGCCAATGCAGGGGACATGGGTTTTATCATTGGCCCTAGAAGATTCAACATGCTTCAGGGCAACTGTGTGCACAAATACTGAAGTCCTAGAGCCCGTGCTTGGCAACAGGAGAAGCCACCACAAAGCAAAGCTAGGGCACAGCAACTAGAAAGTAGCCCCACTCGCCACAGCTAGAGAAAGCTCACTCATAGCAACAAGGATCCAGCACAGCCATAAGTAAATAAATAAAAGCATGGTAATTGTGCTCCCTGATATTTACTCAAAGGAGCTGAAAACATGTGCACATGAAAACCTGCACACAGATGTTTATAGCAGCTTTGTTCATAATTGTCAAAACATGGAAGCAACCAAGATGTCATTATATAGGTGCATGGATAAATAGAGTGTGGGACCTCCAGCTAATGGGTATTATTCAGTACTAAAGAGAAATGGGCTAAGAAGCCATGAAAAGATATGGCAGAAACTTACATGCCTCTTACTAAGTGGAGGAAGCTAACCTGAAAGGGCTACATACTATAGGAATCCAACTATATGACATTCTGGATCAAGCAAAACAATGCAGATAGCAAAAATATCAGAGCTGTGGGGTAAGGAGTTGGGAGGGGGAGGATGAATAGATGGAACACAGAGAATTTTCAGACCTGTGAAAATATTCTGCATGATACCATAATGATGGATATATGTCATTACACATCCATCCAAACCATAGAAAGTACAACACCAAGAGTGAATCCCAAGGTAAAGTACAAACTTTGGGTTTGTATGCACCAGTGTAGTATGCATCAGTGTAGATTAATCCTTGGTAGAAATGTACCATTCTGGGGAGTGTTGTTGATAATGAGGGAGGCCATGCATGAGGAGGGGCAGGGAGTATATGGAAAGTGCATGCATCTTCCTTATAATTAGGCAGTGAGCCTAAAACTGCTCTAAAAACTCTTTTTAATTAAAAAATAATAATAAAATGAAAAATGGTGCATTGAGCTCTTGATGCAGAATTTAGCATGTGACACATGCTACTTGAGGGACAGCTGTTTATATGATCATTTTAGTTCCAAACTCCAAGTTTTTACAAAGTATTACTGAGTAATGGAATATGACTCAGTCATAAAAGAATGAATGAATGCCATAAAAAGAATGAAATAAAGCCATTTGCAGCCACATGGATGGACTTAGAGATTATAAGACTAAATGAAGCAAGCCAAAGACAGATATCATAAGATATCACTTTCATGGGGAATTTAAAAAAAGAGAGACAGCAATACAAATGAATTTATATATGAAACAGAAACCGATCCAAAGACATAGAAAACAAACCTATGGTTGCCAAAAGGGGAGGGGTGGAGGATAAATTAGGAGTTGGGGATTAACATTTATGCACTATTATATATAAAATAGACAACCAACAAGGACCTACTGTATTGCACAGAGAACCATACTCACTATTTTGTATTAAGCTATAAGGGGGAAAAGCTGAAAAACAATAGATAGATATTTGTAAAACTGAATCACTTTGCTTTACACTTGAAACTAACACAACATTGCAAACCAAGTATACTTCAATAAAAATAAATTTTTAAAAATATTATGCCTTATCTGGAGTTTTTAAAAGGTTTTGATGGGCTCCCTGGTCTCCATTCAACTCTTTGCCTCTTTCTTTTTCCACCAAAAGGGTAATTTAAAGTGTCAGTTTGAAGACACTGAACTTTTGTTTGAGCTCTGATGTAATATCCAAATGATTTATTCACAGAAGCTAATCTGCTAACTCAGGCACCTTGTTTTATGGTCCAAACTCTTTCCATCTCATTCAACTCAGCTCTAGACAGTTCCCCAGAGACAAAGTCTAAACACTGCTTTCTGAGACAGAGATCCCTACTTTGATCCTGAGCAGCAGAAAAGCACTAGATTTTGTTTTGTATTGTCTTGTTTTGTTTTGTTTTGTTTTGTTGATCCTAGACGGCCTAAAGGAACACAATTCACAATCCATGTCGAAAGCCCTTACGTCTGGGTGCATCCTGGTCTGTTTTCCCAGTGGAGTTCAGGTCCACACCCTTTCTCCTGATCTATCTCTACACATTAGATAAGTTCTGCAGTCCTATCTCTCAAAAATTCTCACCAATCAACACATTTCACAGCAAGAGGCTTTGTAGTTAAAACCTTTGACCTCAGAATTTTATCTTATCCCCTTCCTGGGTCATCCAAGACATTTCTACCAATCTCATAGAGTACAGGTGAGGCTAAGCAAATATTTGTTGAAAGAAAGAATGACTAAATATTAACAGCTAACATTTATTGAGTATTTATGATGTGCTAAACAATAGAAGCACATTATATGCATAATCTGATTTATTTCTTCTAAGAATACCATAAGGCAGGTACTAATATAATCCCCATTTTAAAGACAAGAGGACTGAGGCTCAGAAATTTTTAGTTCAGATTTATAGAGCAGGGGCAGCAGGATTTGAACCCAGGGGCTTCTTTTCTCTAACCACTCATGGTTTAGAACCGCTCTCTGCCCACTTCATGGATTATGAATATGAGAATATACAAGTAAATGGATAATTGATAGGAATGTCCCAATTCTTTCTTCAGCCCTTGGCCCTCAAAAGTCTATGTGTGGGTCTGCTGATCTTCCCTAATATCCTGTTTCAACTGATTTAATTGATATCTTTCAGGAAGCCAAGGCTGGCTCATCTGTTTTCAATGAAAATTCAGCCTTTTTTTTCAGTCAGAAAATCTACGACAAAAGAATGGATACACATATAGGTATCGCTGAGACCCTTTGCAGTTCACCTGAAACTATTACAGTATTGTTAATTGGCTATAACCCGATACAAAACAAAAAATTCAGAAGAAAAAAATAAATAAGAATTCTACCACAATAGACCACATTTTCCCAGTGACTTAATCATGGTTTTTGCTCTCCATTATTTTTATAATATATATTGTATTTATTTATCTGGCTTCATTGTTGCACCATGTGGGATCTTTGTTGCTGTGTGCAGAGTCTTTAGTTACAGAATACAAACACTTAGTTGCAACCTGTGGGATCTAGTTCCCTGACCAGGGATGGAACCTAGTCCCCTTGTACAGAGTCTAAGGTACTGGACCCCCAGAGAAGTCTCTTTTGCTCTCCAATTTGAAAGTCTCCATTCTGCCCTCTTCACACTGCCTGAGTTTGAATCCCTGCTTCATTGCTTACTAACTGCTTGATCCTAGGCAGATGATTGAACCTCCTCATGCTGCAGTCACCTCTTCTGCAAGGTGGAAATGAGACTGATGATATGCACCTGATGGGGTTGCTGTAAGGTCTAAGTGCTGAGTACATGTCAGTGCTTGGAAGAAAGTCTAAAGATGGAAATCTGCTCTCCACCCTTTCAGCATGTCTCTGGAATTGCATTTATAACCTCATCTGGAGACAAGGGCCAAATATCTCTTTGTGAATGAGGGAGCAGACCAAACGGGCCTCCTGCTTCCTCCTCCCACTCCCCAGCCTAGGTTCCCCGGTGAGATATCACAGAGGAATAAAATATTCCCCATGTGTGCATGCTAAGTTACTTCAGTTGTGTGCAACTCTGCAATTCTATGGACTGTAGCTCACCAGGCTCCTCTGTCCATGGGATTCTCCATGCAACGATACTGGAGTTGGTTGCCATGTCCTTCTCTAGGGGATCTTCCTGACCCAGGGATCAAACCCACATCTCCTGTCTCCTGCACTGGCAAGTGGGTTCTTTACCACTAGCGCCACCTAGGAAGCCCCCAAATATTCCCCAAGTAAATCAAACTAAAACAAAATGTTTGAAGACTCTTAACCTCCCAGAGTTCACTAAGGCTTCTCCAATCGCAGCATTTTCCATCTTAAGTCCCACCACACATGCTTCCAGCAGCTCTGACTGTCTACCTGCAGTGTGTGGATTTTTTCCTTGCACTGTCCAATGTAGCCGTCATTCACAGGGGAGTAGGCCTCTCTATTCTGATAAGGCTTAAAATATGAGCTACAGAGTAATAGTCCAGCCATATGTCCTTCTGCCTTATCTGCAAATCCCCTTATCAGCTGTTTTATTGAGGCTGTTCAGGACACTTGATTCTCCTATCCTCACCAGAAAATGCCCTCATTCAGTCTTTCTTGGGCTCCTGGAGGAAAATGCACCAATGATGTAGTATCTGCTTTTTTTAAATTGGCATATCAATTAAGACATGCTGCCATGGTTTGTATAATTATTAGATTTGTCCCCACTGTTAATCAAAGAAATGCAGATTCAGGCAAAGCTTTTCTTAGAATGACAATACACCCAGTTCTGACACTGTTATATATATTGAGGGCAGTCTAAATCACAGCAACATCTTCTCCGGGCTAGTACTTTAGCAATAAACATCAATGCCTTCAATGCCTCTGACTCAATAATTTCCCTTCTGAGACTCTATGCTAAGGAAATAATCCTAAACACAGAAAAAAATCTTTGTGCCCCAAGATGTTCATGTCAGTGTTATTTACCATAGCAAAAGCAATGAAATCATATAAACACATTTTTTAAAAAAGGAAATGGTTATATGAGCTATTTTATAATGACCTCATAGAATACTTTGTAGCCATTTAAAATGGTACTTTCAATTAAGTTGACAATTTTTGTAATATCACGTGAAATGGGGGAAAAGGCAGAATACAAATGCACATATATTGTTGTTGTTCAGTTGCTCAGTTGTGTCCAACTCTTTGTGACCCCATGGACTGCAGCACACCAGGCTTCCCTGTCCTTCACCATCTCCCAGAGCTTGTTCAAACTCATGTCCATTGAGTCTGTGACGTCATCCAACCATCTCGTCCTGTCATCCCCTTTTCCTGCCTTCAATCTTTCCCAGTATCAGGGTCTTTCCCAATGAGTCAGTTCTTTGCATCAGGTGGCCAAAGTATTAGAGCTTCAGCTTCATCATCAGTCCTTCCAATGAATATTCAGGATTGATTTCCTTTAGGATTGACTGGTATGATCTTTTGCTTAAAAGAAAGATGAGAAAATATAAAGACACTAATGAATGAATGCTGTCACAGTAATGGTTCAGAGTGCTGTGAGAGTGGATAAGTGCTCAGATTTAGACTGGAGGATCAGGGAAGCCTCTCAGAGAATCTAGAAGATAGCCAGGGAAAAGGACTACTCACGGAAGAGGAAACAGAACGTGCAAAGGTTCTGAGTCAGGAAAAACACAACAAATAGATGTTATTGAGGCGCTGGCTACTGGGTGCTAACAATGCAATGAAGTCTTTGTTTTAGATTTGCTCTCCTGTCCAGAACCAGGAGCTAAAATTTCCTTGTATGTAATAAGGATTAATATTACCTGCTGAAAGTGAAAATCACTCAGTTGTGTCTGACTCTTTGCAACACTATGGACTGTATAGTCCATGGAATTCTCCAGGCCAGAATACTGGAGTGGGTAGCCTTTCCCTTCTCCAGGGGATCTTCCCAACCCAGGTCTCCCTCATTGCAGGCGGATTCTTTACCAGCTGAGCAATCAGGGAAGTCCATCTGCTGAAAAGACACTGGCAACTCAAAGTCTGAGCTTGGCATGTCATGGGGAAAGGTAGCAGTAACAGCACTTGTCACCTGCAGTTGTCATGGGGCTGAGGATTCCTTCACTTAAGCCCTTAAAATAGGGCTGGCAAATGGCCAAGAAGCACATGAAAAGACGCTCAATATTACTCGCCATCAGGGAAATGCAAATCAAAACCACAGTGAGACACCATTTCACACCAACTAACATGACTATAATAAAAAAAAAGACAGATAACAACAAGGGTTGGTGAGAATATGGAGAAATCAGAACCCTCATACACTGCCGGTGGGAGGGGGGGCAAGCTGTGTCCTACTCTTTGTGACCCCATGGACTGTAGCCCACCAGGCTCCTCTGTCCAGGGGATTTCCCAGGCAAGAATATTGGAGTGGGTTGCCATATCCTGACCCAGGGATTGGACCCTGGTCTGCTGCATTGCAGGCAGATTCTTTACTGACTGAACCATTTCAGCTCAGCACACTACCAGTAGAAATGAAAAATGGTGCAGCCACTTTGGAAAACAATTTACAATTTCCTCAAATGGTTAAACATAGAGTTACCATATAACCCAGCATTCCCACCCTCAAGAGAAATGAAAACCTATGTTCTACACAAAAATGTGCAGAGGAATGTTCATAGCAACATTATTCATAATAGGAAGAAGTGGAATCAACCCAAATATCCATCAACAACCCCATGGATGAAGAGATAACAGAGAAGTGATATATCCATACCAGGGAATATTATTCATTAATAAAAAGAAATCAATAAACAAATTAATTAAATAGAAATGTAATATCAATAAATGCTACAACATGAATCTTGAAAACATTATGCTAAATGAAAGAGGCTGTCACAGAGGACCACATGTAGTCTGATACAATGAACACGAAATGGCAAAAATAAACAAACCCATGGAGATAGAAAGAGTACTTGATGCTCAAGACTGGAGTGTTGATGGGAAATGGAGAGTAATTGCCAATAGGTACAGGGTCGCTTTTGAGGGTGATAAAAATGTTCTAAAGTTGATTGTGGTGATAGCTGCATAACTCTGAATATAGAAATAAAACAATGAACCATGCACTTTTTTTTTTTTTTTTGGCTGCTATCTCACAGTTTGCAGGATCTTAGTTCCCTGACCAGGGACTGAACCCGCACCATCGGCAATGAAATCATGGGGCTTTAACCACTGGACCACCAGCGAATTCCTTGAACCATACACTTTAAATAGATGAATTGTATGATATGTGATTTTTATCTCAATAAAGTTGTTATAAAAAATAGGGTCAGACCAATTGGCACATAGTGTGTGCTTAATGTTGGCTAATATCATCACTATTCAATAAATATCTCTTTTCTCTGGATGAAACTTTTCCTTATAATGACAACTGTGAATCAATCAGGAAATTTTCTGAATTGGGGTCATAAATTCAAAGGCTTACAAAAACCATGCAGGAGCCAGAAAAAGATCATAAAGTGAAGGTGCCCGGCATAACGGAGTGGTGGAGACTGAGTCAAAATAGAAAGCTGACTGCTTCTCACCTCCGTCCACATGGAAATCTAGGCCCAAAATTACCAGAGTTGACTTTTCCAGGGAAGGCAGACTTTCAGATTTTTATGTGAAACCTATTGACTTCTAAGTATTGGCATGCATACCTGCATGCTCAGTTATGTCTGACTCTTTACGACCCTGTGGACTGTAGCCCACAAGGCTGCTCTGTCTGTGGGATTTTCCAAGCAAGAATTCTGGAGTGGGTTGCCATGTCCTCCTCCAGGAGATCCTCTCCACCCAGGGATCGAGCCCACAACTGCTGCGACTCCTGCATTGGCAGGTGGATTCTTTACCACTGAGGCACCTGGGAAGCCCAAGCATCCACACCTATGTTAAAATGTTATAAGCACTGAGAAAGTCAAAACTTAACACTTGAGCCAATGAAGCAGCAGGAAAATTTCAGTCTTCAAGTTGCTTTGTTGTCTCTGCTCGGAGTTCTTTAGCATGATTCCCAAAATTGTCCCCTGTCCACATCCCTCCTCCTAAACTCTGCTTTACCCCTCACTTCCTCTGCCAAAACTCATCCAGGCTAAAAAGACAGAAGAATTCAAACATAAATAGTTTCTAAACATTCTGTAGAGTACAGTAGTGTGGAGAGTGACAGGGGCACATAGCTTTTGATTCCTAATCCAATTAGAGAATCCCACAACAGAGTTTTTACTCAAAGACCAAATGTAACGTACAATCCTGTATCTCCAGTAGGGATTCCCTGGTGGCTCAGATGGTAAAGAATCTTCCTGCAATGCAGGAGACCCGGCTTTGATCCCTAGGTTGGGGAAGATCCCCTGGAGTAGGAAACCCACTCGGGTATTCTTGCCTGGAGAATCCTATGGACAGAGGAGCCTGGCAGGCTACAGTCCATGGGATCACAGAGTCGGACATGACTGAGCGACTAATACTTGTATCTCCAGCAAAGCCGGTTTTCATTAACTTCCAGCACAGCATTCAGATATACTGGCCAGAACTTCAATATGTTCTTCTTCAGTGTTTAATCCTTTAGAGCATCACAGTTAATTATTTCAGTTTTATGGCTCACTGGGGGCAGCAAGCATCCAAGCGGGGTGCCTTCCACCTCTCTTCCCACCCAGTCAGCCCAGGGAGGTGTCAATATAATTATTTAAGGAGGTGAAAGGTAATGGGCAAGGAAGAGGAAGGGAATTGAGCCCGCAATTATGCACTAATGCTTCGACAGAGCAGCAGATGGCATTCCTTGCATAAATTATTATTTATCCGCGGAATTCCCCTCTGCCTATTACCAATTCCACCCTTTTAAAAAATTCTTTGTTGGGCCTGTGAAGTCCCCTGGCCAGTGTCCAACGTCAGCTCCCTCCCCCACACCCCTCAGCGAGGGTGAGAATTCCAAGATGACCGCAGGCGGGCCGCAAGGGTTTCGGAGGGCACTGATGCTGAGGTCACAGGAAGGCATCCACTTTATTGTGCAGGCTGGAGGCAGGGTGCAGTGGCTGCCTGGGTGTGAAAGCAGAAAGTGACAAGCAGGGTCACCCAGCCTCTGCGTCACCCTCAATAATGAGACCTCCTGCGGGAGTTCCCTGCTGATCTAGCGGTTACAAATCAGTACTTTCACTGCTGTGACCAGGTTCAGTCCCTGGTCAGGAAATGGAGATCTCCCAAACCGCAAAGCATGGCAATAATAATAATAAGACCTACCACATATAGACACCCACCAAAATGCCAGCTCAGGCAACATAGCTTGGAAATTACTATGCATGCCCCCATAGGACCCTTGCATCAGCCCCCAAGGCAAGCAAGAGCACTTCACTGGGGGAAAAAAAAGAAAAATGAAGAAACCGGAAGCTGTGAGATAAAGAATTCTGCTAATCCTAATGACAAGACACCTTTTTAAAGACTATATAGCTGCATTTTTCTTCTTTTTTTTTTTAAGCTTGTACAGAGTTACAAAAAACATCTCTACCTTTTCAACTATATGTTTTTTCTAATTCTTATTTTTTTCTGAAGAGAACAGGACTTTCAATCCATGTAACTGAAAGCAAAAAAAAAAACAGTTTTTAATTCCAGAATACTAAAATGAAAACAAAATCCTCAAGAGAGTAATGATACCCAAGACAGCTATGGTTTTTGAAGACAGCTGGCATTCTCAGCTAACCTTCAGGACAACTCTGGGGGGTTACGCTTGTTACCATTTCCTACAGATGGGGGCACTGAGGCTCTGTTCATTAAAGTCATTTCTCAAAGCCTCCAAACCCACAGTCAATGTCATGTTTGAACCCGGACTTACAGGGATTCCCAGGACAAAACAATGTAGTCTCTCCTCTGTATACCACCACCACCCTCACCCCCTCACCAACACAAAAATCTACTTCCCAAACACAAATATTAGCTGTCTCACGAAAATTTTCAGCAGACAGAGAACCAAGCCTCCTGGAGGGCAAAGACTGTCCATTTCTCTGTGTCCACTGCCTTGACACTCATGCTGCTCTTGCCTCCTTGGCAGTTATACACCAGGATATAATGGGTATATATAAAAGGGTGTACATATATAAGGGTAGCCGTGAGAAGCAAAGTGCATTTCCCAGAGGAAACTGGCCCTGGTCAGCAACAGCAGCAGCAGCAGAGACATGGCATGTGCTGGGCATCAGGGCTGACTGAGGCTTGTGGTAGAACAGATGAAGCCAAGATTGTGGCATCAAAAGGATTTGGATGCTGAATTCCACCTCTACCACTCACTGTGTGAGTTTGAACAAGTCCCTCCAAGGCGTCAGTTTTCCCCATCTGTAAAATGGAATATTAATCTGCACCTCATAGGATTACTGTGGAGACATAATGAGATAATGCAATGACTTTCTAACATTTTTAATACACAGTTAGAGATGTGGATGGTGACTGCAACCATGAAATTAAAAGACACATGATCTTTGGAAGGAAAGCTATGACAAACCTAGACAACGTATTGAAAGGCAAAGACATCACTTTGCCAACAAACATCCATATAGTCAAATCTATGGTTTTTCTAGTAGGTATGTATGGATTTGAGAGGTGGACCATAAGGAAGGCTGAGTGCTAAAGAATTGATGCTTTCAAATTGTGGTGCTGGAAAGACTCTCGAGAGTCCCTTGGACAGCAAGGAGAGCAAACCAGTCAATCCTAAAGGAAATCAACCCTGAATATTCATTAGAAGGACTGAAGCTTCTAATACTTCGCAACCTGATGTGAAGAACCATCTCATTAGAAAAGACCCTGATGCTGGGAAAGATTGAAGGCAAAAGGAGGAGAGGGCGGCAGAAGATGAGATGGTTGGACAGCATCACCGACTCAATGGACATAAATCTGAGCAAGCTCCGGGAGATGGCGAAGGACAGGGGAACCTGGCATGCTGGAGTCCATGGGGTCACAGAGTGTCAGACAAGTTAGTGACTGAACAACGACAAAAGAGATGTAGTGTGTTTCATATTATAACCAAGTTCATGGCGGGGGGGCGGGGTGGGGGGCCGTCATTAAACCATACTTAGTAATATTCTTTGATAGCTTGGACACTTTCTATGCTAGTCCACTTCTGTGAACTACCACACCACTACCAGTTAAATTGACTTCATACCCAGTAAAGGATCATAACTTTTCCCTGTGAAAAGCCAGACACGATAAGCTTCTCCCTGCCCAGCACCAATAACCATGTTCACACACCTCCTTTCTTCTGGGGGATTCTGTAAGAATCTCCTCTGGGTTTGATTGTAAAACTGTGAGGAAACAAACCTGCAGGGGGCGCTGTTTTAAGCGGTTGTGAATTTTGGTTTAGTTTTTATTTTACCGTTTTTGTTTTTTGGTCATTGAGTCCAGTTCTGCTTATCTGGATGGCTTCTGTCTTCATCCTCTTCCTCAACCATCTCCAGGCTTCAACTATCCTCAAGGAATATGAACAAGACCCACCCATTGGTGGAACAGAAGCAAGGAAGAATTCTCAGATGGCTATCTTTGGATTAAAGCTGGGCTGGGCTGCATATGTCTTCCTCTTGGGAGCTCCCTCTGATAGCACTCATTCAATAGGCATTTACAGGACTTTCCTGATGGTCCAGGGGTTAAGACTCCATGCTCCCAAATGCAAGGGGCCCAGGTTCAATTCCTGGCTGGGGAACTAGATCCCATATGCCTCAGCTAAGACCTGGTGCAGGCAAACAGAAAGATAAAAATAATAACTTGTCCATGAGTGTTCATAACAGCACTATTAGTAACAGCCAAAAAAATGCACCAGGCAGTGTGCTAGGCCCTGGAGACCAGACTCTGCAAATGGCAATGCGGAGGCTTTCTTGGCAGGTGTCAACATGAATATGACACAGTCCCTCCTGACCCCAGAAATTTCTGGGCCAGGAATCACAAAAATCCATAAAAGCAGTAAACTGTTAGATTTCTTATCACAAAAGCATGGACAGTTAAGACTCTCAAGGGAAACTTCCTTGGTGGCTCAGTGATAAAGAATCCGCCTGCCAATGCAGGGGACATGAGTTTGATCCCTGGTCCGGGAGGATCTCACATGCCCAGGAGCCCACACACCACAACTAGAGAGTAGCTCCCACTGGACACAATGAGAGAAAAGCCTATGCAGCAACAAAGACCCAGCATAACCAAAAAATAAATAAAATAAAAAGACTTTCAGTGGAAGGGGAAATATTATCACAAGAGGAACACTCTTTAGGTGGCTTATTAACATGTAAAAGCAGAGATCTCAGACAGGCAGACCGAGGGCTGAATCTATCCCACAAACAGGTTTCGCTTCTATATATAATCTTCCCTAGTAGCTCAGCTGGTAAAGAACCCGCCTGCAAGGCAGGAGACCTCAGTTGGATTCCTGGGTTGGGAGGATGCCCTGGAGGAAGGCATGGAAACTCCAGTATCCTTGCCTGGAGAATCCCCGTGGGCAGAGGAGTTTGGCGGGCTACAGTCCATGGGGTCGCAAAGAGCCAGATGCTACTGAGCAACTAACCACAGCACCCCATAATTTTTTAACTGAGTTGCCAGCATTCGATATTCCGCCTTCCCTGAAATTCCACCATCCCTGAAAAATTGGAAGTGTTGGCACCAGTGGGCCCATATTGAGGGACAACAATCCACAGATGCCAAGTAGCAACTGCCAGCTGCATACAGACAAATGTTCTCCCGTCTGTCGCAGTCCTCACCACTCCCTTCAGGCTTCCTCATCTACATTCCCTGTTAGGCCCCTGGAAGCATTCTAGCTTGCACGCCTTGATCTAAAACATGATGAAGGAAATGTGGATTTGAAGTCAACAAAAGCTTTTCAATCAGGGTGTCAGTCTATGCTTTAAAGGAATAGTTTTTCCAATGTCCCCGTCAGTTCACCAGGGCAAGAAAAGAGATGTAGATTACAGCAGAAGCTTTGTTCAGCCAGGAATTCACTCTGGGGTTGGCAGGACCACTCTGATGGTCAGTTACTAGACAGTATATGAATTGAATTCAGTCAAAGGAGGGTAATTCTAACAGAATGCCTGGATTTGTATTAAATAAGAACAATACATAATTCGACCTTGCAGATCTTCCAGAATTTTGCTCTCTCTGGATGAAGGGATCCATGAAATGGCTTAGGGTTGGAATAGTCAGTCAGTCTTACAGCAGAGGGAGACTGGCAAGGGGTGGGTTCGGAATTAGTCATTAAACATTATGGAATCTCTCTGGGAGAAGAGACAACCCCTCTGGTTCTCATCTGTCCAATGTCACATGTGTACTCATCCACCATTTTTCAACCCTGATGAGGTGATAAAGGAGAGAAATGTCATGGAACTCTCTGGGAAGCACCATGACATACTGATACATTAAACTTAAAATAGCATATTTTTCTGCTAAAATTCTAACAATTGCTAGCATTTACTGACCATAGGCCAAGCATTAGTGTGCATGTGTGTGTGTGTTCAGTAGAGTCCAACTCTTTGTGACCCCATGGACTATAGCCTGCCGGGCTCCTCTGTCCATAAAAATTTTCAGGAAAAGATATTGGAGTGGGTTGCCATTTCCTACTCCAGGCCAAGCACCAGGTTCTATATCAAATGCATTGTCTCATTTAATCTTTACAATAAGAAACTCAATAAGAAAGATGCTATCCTATGTACAATAGCCAGGACATGGAAGCAGCCTAGATCTCCATCAACAGATGAATGGATAAAGAAGCTATGGTACATATATACAATGGAATATTACTTAGCCATTAAAAGAAATGAATATGAGTCAACTGTAGTGAGGTGGATGAACTGAGAGCTTGTTACAGACTGAAGTAAGTCAGAAAGAGAAAAACAAATACTGTATACTAATGCATATATATGGAATCTAAAAAAAAAAAATAGCTGATGAACTTATTCACAGAGAAGAAATGGAGACACAGACATAGAGAATGGACTTGTGGACACAGCAGGGGAAGGAGAGGTTAGGACAAATTGAGAAAGTAGCGTTGACATACATACATCATCACGTGTAAAACAGATAACCCGTGGGAAGTCACTGGATGACACAGGGGGGCCAGCTTGGCCCTCTGTGACATCTGGAGGGCTGGGGAGGAGGCGGCCCGAGACGGTGGGGGTATATATACAATTACGACTAATTCTCATTGATGTACAGCAGAGACCACCACAATATTGCAAAGCAATGATCCTCCAATTAAAGAGAGAGAGAGAGAGAGAGACTGTGATGACAGTAGTCCCACTTTACAGATGAGAAAAGTAGTCAGATTCAGAGATGTCATGGATTTGCCAGATTTAGCAATGAATGAGTCCGTGCACAAGGTTAAATGGAAGGGGACCCTCAGAACCATTTGGAATCCACTGCAAGCCAAGTCTAGGAGCGACCTGTAGTGGGTAGGAGAGAAAGAAGAGTCAACAGTGGAAACAGAAGAAGCAGCTGGGTATGTTAATGTCAGGAGAAGAAGTCACACTGGGATTCTCACTCTGACATATCAGGGCTGACACTGTTCTGTTGGGGGGCTGTCCTGGGCACTGTTGGACATTTAGTAGCATCCCTGACCTCTACCCAGTGTATGCTAGTAGGAACACTCCTTGGTAACAACCTCTGAATGGCTCTAGACATTTCCAAATGTCCCCTGAGGGCAAAATCACCTTCAATCAAAAACCACTGATCTACCAAAGAAACAATCTTCTTCGAAAGCCATCAGTTTCCCTGACAGCAACAAAGTTAAGAAAATGGGAAAGGCCCAAGGTGATCCAAGGGCACTAGGTACTTTCAAGAAATTCCCTTCTGTCACAAAATCCATTAAAAGTAGTCACAGAAAGAACAGAATTTAAAAATACGAACCACCAAGGATGAGCTGTTTGCAGAAAGTCCAGAAGCCTTGGTTTGGGATCTCCCATCCCCCTGGCTTCCAAATGAAGGTCTAAGATTGAAAAGTAGACATTTCTACCCAGTGAGTCTCCATTTCAGTTACCTCCCCACCTCCAACCCAGCTAGGGTCCATCCTGGAGACAGATGTTGCCCAAAAGGACAACGGCGAAGACAGGCCAAGTGAGCGAAAGTGTGGAAACTTCTGAGATTGGCTTGGGTTTGGCACTTACAGAACAATAAACCGAGCCTTTGAAGAGGCTAAACAAAGGAACCATTTGTCTATTCTAGCAGCTACAAAGTGAGGCAAGATTACAGCGAGGGACTAAAGAGTGAAAGAAGAATGCCAAGCTGGAGAGGAGACCAGGGTTTACCGAGTCCAACTCGGACCCTCCGCCAGGATCTAAGGTCCGTGGGTAAGACAGGCAACTGAGCGTCCTCAACGCGACACAGGAAACGTAGGCTCTAGAGCTTTATGTTAAAAACACTTGCTGATTTTTTTTTTCTTTCTCAGCTGCTTTAATGTATGCAGTATGCTAGAAGCAAGAGTAGGGGGAGAGAAACAACATTCAAAAACATGCATTTTTAAAAAGGCACAAAGCTTTTCTTCACTGCTTTTTTTTTATATATATATATATCATTTCTATGAATTAATGATGCTGGATTTTATTTGCTTGTCTGTTGGAGAGCTTTCCTGTACTCCTCTCATTGGGAACAAGGTTGGCATTAAAATGCTCGTCAGACTTTCCCTTCTTTTAACATTCCCTGGCTAGCTTGGTTTTAATCTAACAGTCCTTTCCAAATGATCTTTCTGCTGGAGCTATGTATGTATTTATCATTCTCCCCCGACCCTTTCCTTGACAGTCCTCAATGACTTGAAGGGTTTTCCTTTCTTTTCTTTTTTTTTTAAGTCAGTTACTTATTGATTTTGGCCATACAGAGCAGCATGTGGGACCTCAGTTTCCCAAACCAGGGATTGAACCCAGGCCCCCTGCATTGGAGAGTCCTAACCACTAGACTGCCCGGGAAGTCCCTAAAAGGGTTTTGAAATAGCGTCCCAATCACCTTTGAGGGGCTTTCTGTCTCATCTCCAGGTTGCAGCTAGCTTTTTGATCACCCACGTCCAGTTTCTTTCCACTGCTCTTGTCTATTGAAGATCCATAGGAAAGTTTCTCTGGGTGGGCTGGAGGGGGAGAGAGATTCAAAGAAGGGGAGGAGACTGGGGTTACCTTATACAAGTCACACCTTCTGAATCTCACCATCCTGTGCCTGCAAAGAAAAGAGAAAGTGTGGTCAAATTGCTCATTCTTTCTGTACTTCATTTTTCCTAAGTATAAAACTGACTCATGACTGTCAATGTAAGAATATGCAGAGATCAAATGACTTCCAGTTATACCACCCTGGAGGGAAAAAAAAAAATGTTTCCTGCAGTGACCCAATGTTCTCTTCCGTGAGGCAATCCTACTGGACCTGGAGTCCCAACCCTGTGGGTGAAAACACAGCTGCTGTTTGGGCAACCTGTCTTTTCTTAGAAACCCAGCAGCACCCCAGAAAGGAAGGAGACACGCAGCCTGGGAGCGTCCTTAGACCAGCAAACAAGAAATGCTCATTTAATAGACACCTTGCCCTGACTTCCAAAAGGAAGTAGAAAGACCGAGGCTGTCCCTTAAAAACTTTTCTTAAAAGACAAACTTCATCAGCTATCTCCGGGTGATCAGGATCAGAAACTCTTTACGATCAAAAGAGATCTCAAAAGAGATCAAAAACTCTTTAAGTTCTATTATTTTTCTATTTATAACTTTTATTTTACAGTAACGTGCATCTCTTTGGTCATCTCGAATGATATTATTAGTTTTAAATTCCCTTGCCATTTCTCAACCCAGCAAATGTCTCTTCTAGGTCAAATGGCTCTTTAAAATTACTAAAAGAAAGATAGAGAAGTCCCTTAAGACAAGCCTTGCTGAGACATGGCTTTCCATTTCTTCGGCTGTGAAATGGGATGGCCCCTACCTTATTTGGAAGCACAAAACTCCAGGCTGCTACTTGAAAATAACACCACAGTTGATACTACTAGCCTGGGAGAGAAGGTTGAGTCCTGAAGCCACCAACAGCATCTCTGCTTGAGTTTCACATCGCCTACACATGGCTGGCATGGTTTGGTAGTCAGACCTTAAGACAGGTATAACAGCCATCTTTAGCAACTTTCAGAAACAACCATCTGAGGTCAAACGAAACCTACTTTTATTGTTGTTGCTTGATTTATTGGTTTTGAGTTTTTGTGTTGTTTTTTTTTTTCCTTGCCACAGTAGAGAGCAGTCATTCAGCCTCCACAGAGTAATGCCAAAAGTGCAAGATTCCTAGGAAAACAGCCGAAGAGACCTCTTCCAGGAAGGAGTTCCTACTGCCAACGTTTCCTGAGGATCTATCTAGGTGATCAGACACTGTCAAACATCCTTCTGGTCACAGAGACCTATCTGAAATAGTCACACTCATTAAGCATGCTATGTAAGTTTCCTTCACATTTACTTCCACCTTTATTGCTCAGTTGTTTTGATATGAAAGCTTTTTATTAAAATGATCCTTTACACTTTTTTCCCAGTGGAATCCCAAATGCCCCCCCTTCATCGTTATGAAAACATCTGGCTCTCCACCAATTTTTTTTTCATTTAAATAAAACAGTAGCAAAACTAATTCCTCACCTTCCCCTTGCCTCCACTTCCCCAATAAATCTAAAGTCTTTCTCTAAAACTTGGTGGCTAGAAGATGATTGGTTTCAACGGTGTATGGTCTAAAGCGTGTTTTGCTGCTTTAAAATTTTGCTGGAATTTTCTTCGTGTGTATACTTGTTAATTATTTCACCGTTTCCCATAAATGGAATCAGCTCTCTATAGGGTGATGTTCGTTGTCTTTAAGTGCCTGCGTGCTCAGTTGCTCAGTCATGTCCGACTCTGCGACCCCGTGGATGATAACCTGCTCCTCTGTCCATGGAATTTCTTCAGGCAAATATACTGGAATGGGTTGCCATTGCCTCCCTCAGGGAATCTTCCCGACTCAGGAATCGAACCTGCGTCTCCTGAGTCTCCCTCATTGGCAGGCAGATTCTTCACCACTGAGCCACCTAGGAAGCCTGCCCGTGAGTAGCTATGGGTTAATTTTCACCACTGCTTATGCAGTTGAACAGCCGCCTCTGAACCACTTTTCTCTCCAGTGATTCCTCTTTCCACCTCCCTGCAGTTGGCCTGAAGGAATCGTAAAACGGCGGCTGGAAACTCATTTTAAGGAACCGCCCCTTCCTCAACCCGGTGCAAACCCTGCGCTCCCGGACGCCCCTGCCCCCACCCGACCCGCCCGCCCTCAGCTGGCATCCCGACGCAGCGACCTAGGTTGCCAGTAGAGGGCACGCTTACTTTAACTTTCGCAAACCTGGGGCGCGGGTGCAGCTCTGGGAGGGGGCAGGGAAAGACGCTTTGCAGCAAAACCCTGGCTAGGGATTGGTCACTTTTGCGTTTGCGGCAAAGACCTGGAGGCTGGAGCAATTTGCAGTCCTTAAAACCGACTTGTGCCTGAGCCTGATTTGGAGGAAGTTGCTACTCTTAACAATTGAGCGCCTAGCAGCAAACTCAACGGGTAATAATTTATCTCAAACACAGGCATGACATGGGCGAGCCCTCCCCGTCCCGAATTTTTTTCACTTTTGGAAGGAGGGGGAAGGGGCGTGGAAAAGTTTACTTATAATGCCCTTGGATGAGGGACCGGGGCTGGGATAGATCGCCTCCGTGTAATGCAGAATAGTAAATCCCGAGGGGATTTGCATTATATGTTAAATATCGATTCATTGAGGGAGTGAACAAATCATGTGTCGTGTTGGGCAAAATTCTAGGTCGACGTGAACATGAAAGGTATACAGATGTACATGGATTCTATTATACATACACACTTCAGTATGGTATTCAGAAAAAATTTTAAGAGTCAGTGAACTAGGAAATCAATGCCTGAAATTCGGCCAATTTTTAATTGGCTCAAGACACTGCCAGCACCCCCACTCCCCGCCCAAGACACGGAAGTAATACTTGGCTCCTCTCCTTAGATGAGAATCGATGCATTGTGTGTGTGTGTGTGTGTGTGTGTGTGTGTGTGTGTGTGTGTGTGTGTGATTTTGAGCCCAATGATAAAGAGGAAAGCAGACCCAGAAAGAAAGTCAACGTCGGGTTTGTCCGAGCAGGAAAGAGTTAACGGTTTTCCTCACCGGGGACTCTGCAGACTCCCCAGGCAGGATCCACCGGCTCGCCCCCTTCCCTCTTCTGGGGAGTCTGGTCCCGCGCCTCGCGCTCCCCTCCCCCGGGCTGTATCTTCCCGTCTAGCGCCTTTGATTTTTCCCCAAACCTGGGAGCCCCAGAGTGGTGCAAACCGGCGCCACGGGGCGTAAAAAGGATTCGTCTCTTTTCTAAAACCTGGCTGCGGAATTGGGAACTCCGAGAGAGAGGCGCGGGGGTGGGATGGGGTTGTAGAGGGACGGGGGTGGTCCCCCCGCGGCGCGCACCCGCAGGCGCGCTCCTCCCTTACTCCAGCTCCGGAACGCGCAGAAAGATCTCAGGGATTAGCGCGTACGGCGGGCGGGCGGGGGAAGGAACACTGGCTCCTGCACAGATCCGTGGAGGTCTGCGCGGGCAGGGCCGGGAGTGGGGGGTCCTCTGCGACTTGGGCAGCAATCGGGGGATTCATTGTGGGTGGAAGGTGCCCAGTCGAGAAAGCTGCGCACACCCAGAATGCATAACACCCCCAACAAATGCAATGGGTGTTTATTCATAACGTGCTCTCCAAGTATACGTGGCAGCGCCTTGCAGAATTATTTTGGTTATTCCAGGAACCATTTTTCTTCCCTATACCTCTGATCATGTATCCCATCGACACTTAACAACACCCCCCCCCGCCACACACACACACACACACACACACACACACACACACACACACACATTCAGAGCGCGCGCCCATCAATACCCCTTCTTTCCTCCTCTCTTCGTAGGAGTTATTTTCCAAAGGCTGCCCCTTTCCCGGCCTTAGGGAGGCGCCAATCCACCCGGGACGTGCATGGCGCAGCCGTGGGTACAAGGTGTATTCTCAGCGTCAAGGGATCAGCGGCTCTGCCCCAGATGATTTAAGCACACAGGACAAGTATGCCGTTTGTCCAACACAGCGCTGCTCCAGAGGAACCAGGCAGCACAGAGAGACGGCTTGAGCAGAAGAAAATGGTAGGCGCGCGCAGTTAATTCATGCGGCGCTCTGACCGTGTTTACATCCGAGAGCTCGGCGCACTGGAGTGCCAGGCTCAAAGAGCTGAATCTCCTCCCCTCCCGTCCTCCCTCCCCACCAGCGCCCCTCCCGGGTTCCCAAAGCAGAGGGCGGGGGAGAGAGAAAAAAGATCCTCTCTGGTGAGTCCCCGCCCACCAGCCCTTTATAGGCGAGGGTCTCCGCTGCAGAGGACCCCCGGGCTGCGCATCTCGCGGCTGCCGAAGCGGCTGGCTAGCCGCGGCCGCCGCCGGGCTCCACCACTGCCTGGAAGGGCAGGGCTACTCTGAGGCTTGGCGGGAAAAAGAACAGAGGGGGAGGGGCCTACCCTCTCGGTATAAAAGCCGGTTTTTTCTGGGCTTTATCTGACTCGCTGTAGTAATTCCAGCGAGAGGCAGAGGGAGTGTGCGGGCGGGCCCTCCTGGGTGGAAGAGCCGAGCCAGCCTAGCGAGCGGAGTCGCGCTCCGGGCGCCCGGGGAAGGGAGATCCGGATTCAAAGGGGGGCTTCTGCGCCTCCAGCCCAGCCGGCCCCCACCCCACCCTCCCCGCGGACCCCTGCTAGCGGTCCGCCACCGCGCGGCATCCGCGAAACTTTGCCCACTGGAACTTACAACACCCGAGCGACACCAAGACTCCCCGGACGCAGAGAGGCTCTTCTGCCTTTTTGGGGAGACACTTTCCTCCGCCGCTGCCCACGACCCGCGCCTCTGAAAGGCGCTCCTCGCCGCTTTTTGGACGCTAGATTTCCTTCGGATAGTGGAAATACGGGTGAGCACCCGGACCTATTGGCCTTTTCCATTTATTTTTGTTACCGCCTTGACGCCGCGATGAGCAGAACGCCCGAATCGAGCGTCTTTTCTCCCATTCCTGCGCTATTGACACTTTTCTCAGAGTAGTTGTGGCTGGTCGGGGTGGGGTGGAGAGGAACCAGAACTGGGTCGGGGTACAGTGACTTGTCAAGATGGGAAGAGAGAGGAAGGCAGAGGGAAACCGGGGCTGCGTTTTCTGAAAGTGGCCTTTAGAGGTTTTTGCCCGCCTTAGATGGACGCTGACCCCGGCCGGGTGGACATTCATGCTTTATTGCATTAATTGCTTTTTTGCCTTTTGTCGGGGAGAAGGGTATGCTTCGCGGTTGGCAGAAAACCCTTTACATCCTGAGCTCCTTGGAGTAAGAATTATACATTGCGTGTGTGAGCGAAGAGAGCTCCGCAGCCGCTGACTTTTCCCTGTCTGGAAAAGGGCATTTAAATTTCGGCTTACTGCATTTCTGACAGCCGGAGACAGACACTGCGGCGCGTCCCGCCCGCCGATCCCCTCGGCGTCTCCGACGCTCCCGGCTCCTTTTAGAAGTTGGCCTTTGGCTTTTTTTTTTTTTTTTTTTTTTTTTAAGGATAATAAAATTAAAGATTTTGGTCTACAGAGAGGTTAGGACTCGGTGTTGGGAAGGCGCGGGGACGGGGCAAGGGAAGCTGGGGCAAAGATGTGTCCGAGTCTCCTAAAATTATTGACTCGGGGAGGGGGGGAAATGAGGGCAAAATCTCTGCACCCAGGCTTGGCTCCCCGGCCGCCTCCGGGGTTCCCGCGCGGGTGTCCCTGCGCCCCCTGAGATGCGGAGGAAAGCCAGGAGCGAGGCTCCGGGCTTTTCGAGAACAGCTGCTACCCTCGGCCGGTGAGGGGGAAGACGCCCCGCTCCCGGCGCGGAATCGTAGCAGGGTCTCTGGCGCAGTTGCGTCGCCGTATTGAGTGTTGAAGGGAGACGTCCCTGTTATTATTTAACACTCTCCTTTTATTTATGAGGGTGGGGTGGGAGGTGGTTGGAGAAGGGCTAAGGCTCGAAGCTGAGCTCGCCACCCCAGCCGGAGAGAGAAGGAAAGCCCGCAAAGGAAGGAAGGGGGGCGCGCTGGGGGCAGGGATGCGGGAGGCGGAGAAGGGAGGCTGGGAGGGGCGGCGGCGCCGGCAGGGGAAGCAGCGAGACGAGGGCGCGCGAGTGGGAACGGGCGCGGCGCTAGGGGCCCGGGAGCGGGAGGGGGCCGAGCGCAACGCGCCTCTCGCCGCCTCCTTCGGGTGGCGCAAAACTTTGCGCCTTGGCGTTTGGCAGATCCTATTTCCCACCGCCGCCGCCGCCTCCCCCGGCCTGTGACTGAGGCCAAAGCTGATTTCGATTGCTCGGCGGTTGCGGGGCCGACTCCAGGGCTTCGCGCTCCAGGCTCCCCGGGGGGGAGCAGAAAAGCCCCGCGGCGCTGCGGAGCTGGTTCGCCAAGTGTGTGTCTGAGATAGTAGAGGGTCACTCAGAGTGGGCTAAAAGGGTGCCTTTTTTGTCCGTTCCCCACCCCCCATCAGCCCCATTTGGGGATCGCGCTGGAAGGGGAGTGGTTCTGAATTGTGGCGCGCCCTGCGCGCTGCGTGGGGTTTCGGCACCATCCAAGACCCCTCTAACTCAAGACTTGCCCCGTCTTTGTGTGCCCCCTCCGGCAGGCTGCAGCGATGCCCCACAACGTCAGCTTCGCCAACAGAAACTATGACCTCGACTACGATTCGGTGCAGCCTTATTTCTACTGCGACGAGGAGGAGAACTTCTACCACCAGCAGCAGCAGAGCGAACTGCAGCCGCCGGCGCCCAGCGAGGATATCTGGAAGAAATTCGAGCTGCTGCCCACCCCGCCCCTGTCCCCGAGCCGCCGCTCCGGGCTCTGCTCGCCCTCTTACGTCGCGGTCGCCCCCTTCTCGCCCAGGGGAGACGACGACGGCGGCGGCGGCAGCTTCTCCTCCGCGGACCAGTTGGAGATGGTGACCGAGCTGCTGGGAGGCGACATGGTGAACCAGAGCTTCATCTGCGGCCCCGACGAGACCCTCATCAAAAACATCATCATCCAGGACTGTATGTGGAGCGGCTTCTCGGCCGCCGCCAAGCTCGTCTCGGAGAAGCTGGCCTCTTACCAGGCTGCGCGCAAAGACGGCGGCAGCCCGAGCCCCGCCCGCGGGCACGGCGGCTGCTCCACCTCCAGCTTGTACCTGCAGGACCTGAGCGCCGCAGCTTCCGAATGCATCGACCCTTCGGTGGTCTTCCCCTACCTGCTCAACGACAGCAGCTCGCCCAAGCCCTGCGCCTCCCCGGACTCCACCGCCTTCTCCCCGTCCTCTGACTCTCTGCTCTCCTCTGCCGAGTCCTCCCCGCGGGCCAGTCCCGAGCCCCTGGCGCTCCACGAGGAGACCCCACCCACGACCAGCAGCGACTCTGGTAAGCTGGGACCCTCCAGGCACGTCAGAGGGGTCGGCTGTGTCTTTCCTATTCTCATTGGCTGCCAACTCAAGGGGCCACATTTCCGTTGCCCCCTCTTCCCCCCTGCCTTTTTTCCCCTTATATTTGGAAAAGAAATGGCAGGTCTGGAAGGGTCTGGGAGCTTCACCATCCCTGAAACACTGAGCTTTAGTGTTCTTCCCACTCCTTCCCCTAAGATCGCCCTAGTGGCCAGTCCTCTCCTCTCCCTCCCCCCCCCCCCCCCCTTAGGAATTTCTTTTGGGTTTTTAAATCTTCTAGCTTATCTAGCAACCCAATCCGCTCCCTCTTACCCCTCTTAAGCATTTTAATTGCCCTGGAAGGGGGCGGGGCGGGTCGTCGTTGTGGAGTTAAGAGAGGATTGATCTCTCCAAGAGTGAATGAATTAGCTCCCTCCTCCCTTCTGAGTTGTTGGGATTTAATGGACTACAGATCAACAAAAATGAAGAGGGGCAGTGTACAGAGAAGGGGCAGCCTCCCACCTGAGCGCCGGGAGCTAGTGAAAGTGCCTTAAAAGTGTACGGACTGAGTTGGGATCTTTGCACCTCTTTTGGACACTTAAGAGCCAGTCTCTTCCAAAATTAGACTTCGTTTTTTCCTTCCCCCACCTTCTAGGACTTTTGGCAAAGCTACAAGGCTTTTTTTTTCTTTTTTTCTTTTTGCACTTCCAGTAAGATAGGGAGTTGCTAAAGTTATACCAAAGATTTGGAGCTATCATTTGCAACACCTGAAGGGTTCTCGGTAAAGATAAAGTCCCTTCCAAATAGGAGGTGCTTGGGAATGTGCGTTGTCTGGGTGTGTCCAGGGCCTCATTAAGTCTTAGGTAAGAATTGGCATCAATGCTGTATCCTGGTAAATTGTAATTTTCTTGTCTGTGCCATAAACCCAGCTGTCATTTTCCTCCCTGAGATTCTGTCTTCATGAGAGGAAAAGCAGAGATGATTGACTACCTGTCTGGGAATAACTTTGTGCCAGGGTCCTTTTTTTTTTTTTTTTTAGCCTCACTCAATGGCATGTGGGATTCTTAGTTCCCCAACCAGGGATCAAAACTTGCCCCCTGTGATGGAAGCATGGAGTCTTAACCACTGGACTGGCAGGGAACTCCTCTGGGTCCTCTCTTACCTAATAATCCCTTGTGTTGGCATAGTATTAATTTCATCTGGTCATTGATTGCTTTAAGAAAACCGATGTTAACTGGGTGATTTTTTTTTTTCTTTCTTAAAGAGGAAGAACAAGAGGATGAGGAAGAAATTGATGTTGTTTCTGTGGAAAAGAGGCAGCCCCCTGCCAAAAGGTCAGAATCGGGGTCACCCTCTGCAGGCAGCCACAGCAAGCCTCCTCACAGCCCGTTGGTCCTAAAGAGATGCCACGTGTCTACCCATCAGCACAATTATGCAGCGCCCCCCTCCACTAGGAAGGACTATCCTGCCGCCAAGAGGGCTAAGTTGGACAGTGGCAGGGTCCTGAAACAGATCAGCAACAACCGCAAATGTGCCAGCCCAAGGTCTTCGGACACGGAGGAGAATGACAAGAGGCGGACACATAACGTCTTGGAGCGCCAGAGGAGAAACGAGCTGAAACGCAGCTTTTTTGCTCTTCGTGACCAGATCCCAGAGTTGGAGAACAATGAAAAAGCCCCCAAGGTAGTTATCCTTAAAAAAGCCACAGCGTACATCCTGTCAGTCCAAGCAGAGGAGCAAAAGCTCACTTCAGAGAAAGACGTGTTGCGGAAGAGGCGAGAACAGTTGAAACTCAAACTTGAACAGATACGGAACTCTTGCGCCTAAATTGACCTATTGGAGGGAGGAACTGGACTCCCTCAGGAAATTCTCATTTGTTACTAAGGGAAAGTGAGGAAAAAGGTTCCTCTGTCAACTCCTTACATAGGAACATCTTTCATGTGCATGAACAACCTCACAACCTTGGCTGGATCTTTAAGACTGAAAGATTTAGTCATGCTATAAACTGCCTCAAATGGAACTTTGGGCATAAAAGAACTTTTTTTTTTATGCTTACCATTTTTTTTTTTTTTTTTTCCTTTAACAGATTTGTATTTAAGAATTGTTTTTAAAAACTCCTGAATTTCACCCGATTTTCCTTTGTAAATATAGCCATGAAATGTAAATAACTTTAATAAAATTTATAGAAGGTTATACCTACTATATAGGTAAATTTTTTTATTTAAGTACATTTTCCTTTTTAAAGTTGATTTTTTTCTATTGTTTTTAGAAAAAATAAAATACCTTCAAATATATAATTGAGCCAAATCTTAAGTTGTGTTTTGTTTTCTTTTTTTTCCCCCCTGATTCTCTTTTCATCGATTGCAAATTAACAGTATTTGGCCCGTAAGGGAATGAGCTTACAAGGATGGGAAAAGAAGTCATTTAAGAAAGGGTGAGGGCTTTTTGTTCTGATGGGTCTGGGGACTTAAGGTCTTTAAGTTCTCAGGGTTATAAGATGCTTCCTGGAGATCTCTGATAAGGGCCAGAGTTGATACTTCAAAGAATGAAAGGGCAGTAGGCTAGTGAGAGGGTTAGAGGTAGGTAAAAGGGATGCTAGAAGTTAAAGATAACAGTTATGAATACAAAGGAGGGTGAGGACTGGAGATTCGGAAGATGAAGGAAAAACTCAGCTTGGAGGTTCTGTGCCATTCCCCAGCTCCATTGGAACCCAGGGGTTCTGCCCTGGCAGTCAATGGCAAAAGTCAAATGGCAAAAGAGTAGGAACTGACTTTTGCTGCTAATCTGCAGTAGCAGGCACTCTGGGAGGCAAGTTATTAACCCTATTTTACAAACCAGGGAATGTAGAAGCTCAGAGTGCTTATAGAACTTCTCCACAGCTACATAGTAAAAGGCTGAATCCAAGTCCCATGCTTGTTGAAAAGCACTCAACACTTGGCTATCATGCTTGAGCTCTTTCTGTGTCGGCAGTCCTGAGATCAAGGATACTTTGGGGTTGGGGCCTGATGGACTGACCCAAGGAATAACCGTATTTAGGTTTCAGGCATTTTTCTGAGCATTTTCCTTTGAGTAACTCTCCATCCAGCCGTATGAAGGAGGTACTGTTGATTTCTCCATGATAGGGGAACTCATCCATGTGCCAAACTGCACTGATAATGAAGAACAGAACCAGGATTCCAACGTAGGCTTAACCTGTGCTCGACCACCTGTCAAACAAGCCAGTAGCATTAAACTAGCCGGTCTCAAGGACCTGAGGTTTCAGCACTTAGGCCTGATGGAACCTCAGTTCTCCTTTTCTCCTTTTATTTTGTATTTGTTTGTATTCTGTTGTTCCTTGCTTAGTTTTTCCTTTCACAAAGAGAAACTCACGGCTCATTCACACCTGTTGTTCAGTCACTAAATCATGTCTGACTGTTTGCGACTCCATAAACTGCAGCAGGCCAGGCTTCCCTGTCCTTCACCATCTCCTGGAGTTTACTCAAACTCATGTTCATTGAGCCAGTGATGCCATCCATTCACTCCTACCTTAGTCATTTGTTAAATGAGACTCACCAGTTGCTCCTGCGAAGCAACCAGTATGGAAATGCTACAGTCCAGATCATAAAACATACTTGCTCTTCATATGTGAGTCATTATTATTTTGGAAATGACAAACTCCCCTTCCTTCGAACCCCTTTCACACAGGGACATGCATGATATATGCTCATCACTAGAACATGAAAAGCATTTTTGAATGTAGATTTTGGGCTTCCCTGGTGGCTCAGACGGTAAAGAATCTGCAATGAGAGAGACCCGGGTTCGATCCCCGAGTTGGGAAGATCCCCTGGAGGAGGGAATGGCAACCCACTCCAGTATTCTCGCCTGGAGAATTCCACAGACAGGAATTCCAGAGGATCCTGGCGAGCCCCAATTAGTGACTAACATACACACACATTATTAATTACAAACCTTTGAAAACTCCACAGTCCAAACCAGAAACTAGAACATTGATGACATAGGTGAATGGAAGTTACTATCACTGTTATAATTATCTCGTTGTCTCAGCCTCAGAGTAGATCTTTAGGTCCCTGTACTTACTTGGGAATTTAAATCTACCATGACCCATAAATTGATAAATAATTGCTGTCTTTGGCTTTGGCCTCTAAAATAATTTATTCGAGTCCTTAATGTCTTTTTTCTTGAAGCTTTGTTCTGGATCCTAAGTCCTACCCTAATAGCTTCAAGCTGTCACACCCTACATCCTAAATTCAAAGAAAGATTCCATCCACAGAGGTGGAGTAGTTCAAAGTGTTAGAGAAGCAGAGGCAAACTTACAGGATTCACTCTCTGCCCCTCTGTGGCTGTAGTAAACCCTGGAGTGAGTCACTGGGGAACACGGAAGGTGATAGTTTGAATCACTAAGTCTGGACAAGCCTGTGGAATAGGAGAGAGTGTTTCTCACTAGAAAAAGAACTCCCTGTTCCAAATGAGCAGGAAACAACTTTCGGGATGCAGACCTTGGCTGTGGAGAAGAAAGGGAACAATTCCAAATACATATCAGCCCCCGCCCCCTCCTTAGGCTTATGAAGCCAGGGAACATTATGAAAACAGAATAGATGCCAACTTCTTTCCAGAAAATCAGGCTGACCCTGACCCTCACTCACACAGATTGGTCCTCCTAGCCAATCCAGAGCATCCCTAGCATTTATGCTGTTGTGTAATCTTATTTTGTAGGTAACAATGATCAAGAACTGGAAAAGGAGGGATGGAGCTTATGATTCGGTCAGGAATATACAAGAAGGAATAAGTTAATATTAACTATACCTTTAACCCAGGATGCTGTCCAGGAATTAATGCCTTCCCCAGGGGATTCCTAGAGTGGTTTTGCTTAGGGATGGAATGTATAAAGAAGAAGAAAGTGTTATTTTATGCTGCCATTTGGATAGAGATCCACATTATAAAAACAATCAATCAGACTTTTAAATGCACAAAGTTTTCACAATCTCAGCCTCATAACTAGGTACTCACAGCTAGGATATGTAAGTAGAGTTCTCTGCTGCTCTTTGGGAAGGAGAACAAAATAATCATGTTAGGGTTTTTGTTTTGGGTTTTTTTTTTTTTTTTTGGTGTGGCTTGGTTGCAATACCCCATGAGAATTTGTACACGCTGAGGGCCTCTGAAACATTTCTTCCCAACAGTGCATAAACTTTAGGTTAGAAGTGGCTGAACGGTGTCCCCCGACACTATAAATGCATTTGTAGCTTTACAAAAGGATTCCCTTTTAAGATTATAAACCGCTTGTTGCTGTCCTTCAGTTGCTCAGTCATGTCCAACTCTTTGTGACCCCACAGACTGCAGCACACCAGGCTCCCCTGTCCTTTACTATCTCCTGGAGCTTGCTCAAACTTATGTCCATTGAGTCGGTGATACCATCCAACCATCTCATTCTCTGTTGCCCCCTTCTCCTTCTCCTCCTGCCTTCAATCTTTCCCAGCATCAGGGTCTTTTTCAATGAATCATCTCTTCAAATCAGGTGGTGAAAGTATTGGAGCTTCAGATTCAGCATCAGTCCTTCCAATGAACATTTACTACATGCCTGTTTCAAAGAAGGAGGTAGACACAGCTAATAGAGTGAGAACAGGGACCTGTTTTGAAAAAAAAAAACTAAAAAGACTCTGCCACCCACCACAAAAGCTGTAGCAGTAATTTTTCTCTAGTCTAGATCCTTCCAGGGTGAAACTAGACTAACTCTATTTATTTATTTTTATTTTCATTACTCTAGAGATTAATTCCAAATGTAGAAGAAATACCCAAGAATGCTCATTTTGCCAAACTGATTTGAAGTGACTCAAAATGACTCTGAGTTGATTTCTCATTTTGTTTTAAATCTTATTTCTTTCAATATTAGTCTACAGTAAGCTCTTTAGGAAGACACAGTGGAGGGGAAGCGTTAATGGTGTGTAGACCTTCTGAGGCTAAAGGAATGTGCTTTGTTTTTACACAATGCCTGGGAGCAGCTCAACAGCAATCCCCAACACTTTCTTCCTTTGTCACCCCATCAGCCCATCAAGGGATAAAACAGGCCAGTGCAATCAGGGGTCTCTCCGGACTAGGGAATGGGAGAACTCAAGGAGAGAGGATTAACCTTCTTTACACATCTCCTATCTCCTTCCATCTCACGGGGCCCTCCCAGCAACCCACCTAGAGAGTAATTTTTTAATTCGATGACACTGAAGTTCAGACAAGTTCTCCCCAAATCACACAAGCAGCCAACAATAAAAACAAAACCACTACAACAGTAATGAGTCTTCACTGTGAATTTTATACACAGTTTTCTTAGTTTCACCACCCTCCAAGCAATGGGTAGAAGATAAATTCAATTGCTAATCCCTAATTTACATACAAAGCGATTGAAAACTTCTAGAGATTAAGTAATTTGCCTGCATTCACAGAGCTGGCAAAATGGTCAGAGCAAGACAGATTGTTGTTTGCCCATAAATATTTACTGAGCACCTACTAGGTGCCCATAGTGTGCTGGGGGTGTGAAGAGATGCTGAGATAAATGACATAGATAAGGTCCTAGCCCTGAGTCACCTATGGACTAGTGGAGAACAAAGAAACCAAAGACAATTAGACCCTGAGTTATTTCACAAACAATTTCAAAGTGTGCTATGTGGCAGGAAGGGGTTCAAGCTCTGGGAGCTGCTGAAGACCACCCCCACCCTCTCTAGGGTAAATGGAATCTAGGAAAGAACCCAGGAAATACTGGAAAGGGAACAAAGAAGAAGACACTATTATTACTTAGGAGGGAGAAGGCTCTTTGAGGAGGCCCTTCTATCGGAAGTATCAAAGACAGCAAGAGGGGAAGCAGGGTGTGTGGAGAATGGTTCCATGGGATTTAGCAACATGGAGGCATCTTCTTGACCATACCTCCTCCCCAGTGGGACAGCAGCCTCATCCACCCAAGATCCTTTCTCTTCTTCATTCCTTTCATTCAGACCATCACTTAAAACAGCAGCCTAATCTTTCTTCTGGCATCCTCAGTTCAGTTCAGTTCATTCAGTTGAGTCCGACTCTTTGCAACCCCATGGACTGCAGCACACCAGGCTTCCCTGTCCATCACCAACACCCAGAGCTTGCTCAAACTCATGTCCATCAAGTCAGTGATGCCCACCCAACCATCTCATCCTCTGTTGTCCCCTTCTCCCCCTGCCTTCCAATCTTTCCAGCATCCTGCCCTCCCGTAATACCTTCTCCAAGAGTTCCCAAAGTGTGATTCCTGGACCATCAATACTAACACAGCTTGTGAATTTGTGACAAATTCAGACACATTGCCCCCTGAATTAGAATTTCAGGAAATGGCTCCCAAGCTTGGGTTTTAATAAGCTGCTGCAGGCCTTGAAAAAGTTGAGGATCACTCACTGTTTTCTCCATCACTGCCACTCCCAAGATCTCTCTAAATCACAAATGTTATTATGCCCCTCCCTTGCCTTTCACATATGAAGTCCAAGGTCCTCCACACAATGGCTTCCACTGACTCAAAGATCTCATCACTCTGGTTTTCCAATATCCTATGAGCTTTTTCAGATATTTTGTCCCCTCTGCTTAAAAACTTTTGACCCACATTCCATCTGTCCATCAACACAACACTCACAAGCCCGGCACACTCTTATTCATATTTCATGGCTCACCTCCTAATACTCTAAGGCCATGAGACAAGGTTCCCTAGGAGACCAAGATTGTCTGCCCAAACACTCTCCACTCTTTATAGAATCACTTGTCTTGTCTTGAGGAATGGAATCACATCAGTCCTGTTCAGCAGTGAATCTTCATCAGTGACAACATAAATGCCTGACATTGAACAATGACTCAAAAATTCCTTGGTGAATGGCTGAACGCAGTGCCATTTTCCCGGTGGTGTGGGTTTTAACAGTGAGTAGAAAGCAAAGTACAAAGTACAACAACTTTTCAAGAAGCTAGCTCTGAAGATAAGGAAAGGAATGGATTTATCAAAAGAAGACCAAGATTTGCATTTGGTTGATTTTCCATCCTAAAGGAGATCTGTCCTGGGTGTTCATTGGAAGGACTGATGTTGAAGCTGAAACTCCAATACTTTGGCCACCTGATGCGAAGAGCTGACTCACTTATTTGAAAAGACCCTGACACTGGGAAAGATTGAGGGCAGGAGGAGAAAGGGACGACAGAGGATGAGATGGTTGAATGGCATAACTGACTCGATGGACATGGGTTTGGGTGGACTCTGGGAGTTGGTGATGGACAGGGAGGCCTGGCGTGCTGTGGTTCATGGGGTCGTAGAGTCTGACAAGACTGAGGACTGAAGTGAACTGATTTGCTTGATTGGATCTCAAATTTATCTTATTAAAGATAAGTGAATTTGCTCAGTCGTGTCTGACTCTTTGCGACCCCATGAACTGTAGCCTACCAGGCTCCTCCATCCGTGGGATTTTCCAGGCAAGGGTACTGGAGTGGGTTGCCATTTCCTTCTCCAGGGAATCTTCCCAACCCAGGGATCGAACCTGGGTCTCCTGCATTTTAGGCAGATACTTTACCATTTGAGCCACCAAACTTCCTTATTAAAGATAAAGAGATTATTAGTTTGTAGACTGATGGGAATGAAGTTGAGAAGGGGAGAAGTAAAGATACAGGTGAAAAGGGGTAATGTATCTAAATGTAAGTATCTCGAGGGCAGCTTCTATCTTTTTCTGCCTGGTGCCAATAACATGTTGCCTGGAACTCTAAGGGGGAAGATAAAGATTAGGTGGACTAGGTGAGAGGGGCATGCCTTCTTGAACATAGTCACCCCTTCACAGTGACTCTTCCCAGTCACGAAGTCAAAGACCAGGCCAAGTCTCTCCTTCTAGGCTCACAGAACATGTTCATCCATATAGAAATAACCTGTTTACTTCTCTTTTTCCCTTGCTAGACTCTAAACTCCTTGGGGACACATACTATGACTTTTTCCATCACTGTACCTCATAGGGCAGACATAGTATCTAGCATATAAGATTGTGCTGATTGAATGAATGAGTGTATCGATGAATGAATGAATGAATGAACCTATTCATCATATACTTTCAGTTTTCTACACCCTGGAGTTGCCCACCCTTTTTGCCCCATTCAGTCCAATGCTCTGTGCTCACTTCATGCCAAACCTATTCCCTGCTGTGATGTCTACCTAATTCATTCCAAAGAGCAGAAGCCTCAGTAACAGCTTCTCTGAGTCTCAGTCAGATCTGTAAGTTGCAAGCAACAGAAACTCAACTTTAGCTGGTAGACATGGGCAGTGGGGGGAATGTATATAATTAGCTTTTGTAACTGAAAAAGCCCAAGGCTGATTGAATCTAGGGGCTCAAACAGACAGTGGCATCAGGATTCTTTCCATACTTCCACCTCAGTCAGGATCTGCCCTCCTGACTGAGGGGCAAATGGGTGCCAGCAACTATAAGCTAACGTAGGCTCATCAAAGAAAGCATGTCCCTCTTTCCCTGATTGTTCTTCTGGGGTCACTTGCCCACCCTGAGGTTTGGCTCCCAACCCTCCTCCTTGGGTACAGTTGGGGCCATGAGTGTGACTGATAGCCTCCTGTCCAGCAAGGGAAATACAATTAATTCCTGAAACACAAAGACGGACACACACAAAGAAGAGCCATTCCCAAGATTGACTCACTGGGTAACAGTGATGCTGAGCTCCTCAGAATTGCTTGGAAGAGGCCAGATGTTTTAAAAGCCTGACTCAATCTCAAAATCACCTGAGGATCTTTTTATAAAAGATCCACCTCAGAGCTACTAAACCAATGTCCAGAGGGTGGGGACAGGAATTCTGCTTTTTCTTTTTCTTTTTAAGTTCCACAAGTGATGGGGATGAAGAAATGAGTTTGGGAACTAACCGTCATCATCAACAAAGGCATCTGGCAGCAGGAATCCCACAGACTTCAGTTTCCGTCCGTTTGGGTCACCAGCTGGCCATGTGATCCAGGGCAGAGGACGTCCCTATTCTGAGTCCGACTTTCCCAATTTGAAGGGAGAAGAAAGGAAAGGTGGGGCTGGGGGTATGTGGGAACCATACCTCTCTGCCAGGACGGTTGAGAGAATTAGATGAGATTGTGTATGGGAAATGGCCCAGCAGGGCTCAGTAAACGAGCATTCCCTTTCCCTCGTCTCCCTCTCTCCCCCTCCATTTCTAACACGTCAGCAAGTCTTTCAGATGCTCCGTCCTTCCTCCTCTCGGCTCTGTTCCCGTGTCTCACTGGTATCAGCCACCGCTGTCTCTCTGACTACCGACACCTTGTAACTAGGTCTCCACCGTGGCGTCTCCCTGACTCTAATATGGTCTCCTCAAAGCAACAGGAGTGGTCTTCAAAAGGTGACTGATCTGGGACTTTCCTGCTCACCAGTGGTTAAAGAATTCGTCTTGCAAGGCAAAGGAAGTGGATTCCCTCCCTGATCAGGGAGCTGACTCCACTTGCCGCAGAGCAAACAAGCCAACGTGCCACAGCTACTGAGCTGAAGCATCACAGCTAGAGAGCCCGTGCACCATAAGGAAAGATCCCGTGACGAAGACACAACACAGCCAAGTTATTAATTCTAAAAAGACGACTGACCAGATCCCTCCCTGACAGATGAGAACTTAGGAGCCCTCCTTACTCTGGCTATAAAAATATGAATATCTTTGTACCTCTTCCTAACCTGCCCCAGCTTCCCTGTCTAGCCTGCTGCCATATCATCCCTTACCACTTTATTGAGGCAATTTGCATTTTTCTTTTTCTCAACTGCCAGGCACATTCCCTCCTCTGGATCTCAGTTCCTCGACCTGCCTGGTGTTCCTCACACACTTCCATGTCTCATTTTGAATGTCACCTCTTCAGGGAAGCCCCTCGGATTGCTGCTTCCTCAGTTCTCTTTTCTACACCTTTGCAGCTAATAAGAGCTAGACACCGTGACACCCTTCTCATTCAGCAGGTTGTTTGCCTGTCTTATATCTCAACATCCTCATGAGATGAAAACCCTTACTTCCTCATCACACACTTCAGGGTCCTGAGTTTCAGAGTCGTTGGGTGACTTTCTCAGTGTCATAGAGCTAGGCAGTGTCAAAGAAGCGATTCAGCCTAGGTCCCCTGATCCCACATCACTAGGCTTCTCCACTTCCTGCTGTTCCGCACCTCAGAGACTCCCCTGAAATCGTCCAGATGCTCCTCTGGCCTCCTCGATGGAGTTGGAGCTGCTTGCTGCTGTCTCTTGGTATCTCCAGCGCTAGCAATGACTGGGCACATAGAAGGTATTCAGTTAATGTTGCAAAACAAATGCAACCGATGAGCTTCATGGCCATAAAAAGGCAATAGGTTGATGCTTAAAGGAATTTGTTCCTGCCATGCTCCTTGAGGGACGCGTGACATACAGCTGGAGGTAATGTAATCTTAGCCTTGGCTTTCTAGAAGAACCCACCAGAGCAGACGTAATCTTCCCAAGAGCATTCTATTCATGTTAGGCTGACTTGGTTCAAAATCTCATATCTTTCAAAATAAAGGTTTTGTTTCCTTGCCTTATCTGAATCCAGGATAATCATCTAAACTAGGGACATCTGGAGAAGGCAATGGCACTCCACTCCAGTATTCTTGCCTGGAAAATCCCATGGATGGAGGAGCCTGGTGGGCTACAGTCCATGGGGTCACTAAGAGTCGGACACCTCTGAGTGACTTCACTTTCACTTTTCACTTTCATGCATTGAAGAAGGAAATGGCAACCCACTCCAGTGTTCTTGCCTGGAGAATCCCAGGGACTTGGGAGCCTGGTGGGCTGCCATCTATGGGGTTGCATAGAGTCGGACACGACTGAAGGGACTTAGCAGGGACATCTTACCACTGGGATGGATCTTCCAAACTGGCTCAGTGCCAAGGGCATGCCAGGTCTGATCCCCACCCTCAGACTGCTCCCATCAACAAATATTTATTGTATTACTCCTACACACAAAGTAGGCACCAGTGTGGAAGAAATAATTTAAACAATCTAGTGAAGATGTGTGATATTAAATAAATATTTATGCAAGCAATTAAATAAATTCAAGGACCCAATGTAGTAGGGTAAGGAAGAACAGAGTGTTATGGGGGTGCCTGACAGCCTATAGGTCCAGGGAAGGTATTCAGCTAAAACATGGAAGATGGGTATGAGTTAGTCAAGCCAAATATTTCCAAGACTCTGCTATGGAAGAGAGGAAGAACCTAGAGGAACCACAAGAATGGAAGGAATGGACAGCACAAGGAGAAGAACATCTTTGGGTGGGGCTTAAGGTGTGGGCCCAAGCCGGATCCCCTAGGGGCTGCAAGAAGGGATTGGACTTTGTCTAAGGACAGACTCTGCAGTGGGGGAGGTCGCATCATTCCCACTACGTTTCTCTGGATCTTCTGGTCATGCTGGCACCATCCCTGGGGCCTTGGGTTATGGTCAAGTTGAAAGTCATGATGCTGAGTACCAGGACATGGGATTTTCCCAATGGCTATTGTCCGAACGAGTTATATTCTGTACCTTTGTCTGTAATGAGGATCAGTAAGCCCGGACCAGGTAATCATAAATATGATATTCTTTCCAACTGGGACATAGCAACAAAAACCCTAAAAATAATAATAGCAACGTTAACATATATCAGGTGCTTTCTAAGGGGCTGGTACTATGCAAAGCACTTCACATGCATTTTCTCCATGAGTCTTCACAATAAGCACACAAATAAAGGACTGTGATTATGTCCATTTTACAGATGAGAAGAAAGATGCAAAGAAATCTTAAGAGAATGGCACAAAGTCCTTTAATGAAATAGAAGAGATAGGCTTTTTAAAAAAGAGAGAGAGATAGGATTCAAGCCCAGGTCTGCTCCATTTCTCTGTCTGACTTTCTTACCAGCCACATCATACAGCTGTCATCCTTTAGAAAGTCCTGTAGCCTCAAGCACCAAGATGATTTGCGCCAGTCTAACCACAAGGGCTTCCCAGGTGGCACAGTGGTAAAGAACCCACCTGCCAATGCAGAGCTGCAGGAGATGTGGGCTCAATCCTTGGGTCAGCAAGATCCCCTAGGGTAGGCATCCCACTCCAGTATTCTTGCCTGGAAAATCCCATGGGCAGAGGAGCCTGGTGGGCTACAGTCCACGGGGTCGAAAAGAGTCAGACATGACTGAGCACAAGCACAGACATTTTAAGGCCATTTCAGGGTCTTTGAATTTTTGACAAAGTACCCCGTGTGATGCTGGAAGGTTCTAGATGGAGCACTACAGAAGCATCCCATGAGGCCTGGGAGCCAAGGGAGGTAACCCCACAGTGTGAAGAATCTGGAGTCCCAACCGTCACCAGATTAATCCAGGCCAGACAGGTATCCTGGGGCCATTATTTCCAGGAGGCTGGCATGCCCCTCTCCTCTTCTTAACAAACTAAGCTGTCGTTTCCCTCACCTCACACATCTCCCTCATAGGCACTGAGACTGCTGCCTTTTCCACAATAAATTTGGAAACTTATCATGGAATGCCTCCCAGGCTGGCCTGGGGAATTTCGCCAGCAGGGCCCTCACTGTTAATGGGCTCATCAGAAAGGAAGTCAGTACTGTGAGCTGGGGGTGGACCAATTAGATATAATGAAATAGGAGATCAGAGCATTGAAAGTGGTCAGTGGGTGTAGAAACATTCTGCGTGCGAAGCCCCTAATATCTGGTGAACTGACCATCTTTTGCAGATGAAAAAGTTGCGGTGAGGCAGGGGAAGGATTGTGTCTAGAGTATTCAGACTTCCAGGGGCACCCTGGGAGAGTGACTCTTGAGTCTCCCCACTTTCAGGAGCCCTCGGGGTGCTGGGGCTGCAGTCATCCTGTCCTCTTCAGGTAAAGTACCCCTGTCCCCTTTTGGAATGTCCTCTTACCCACTGTTGGTGGTCTGGGCAGGTTCAAGGGAGTGCCCTGGCCTCTTCCAGCCACGTAGATGCCCACAGGAGACTAGGCAGACTTTTTTTTCTCCCAGGACTTTGAGTCTTGACTGGAGTGAATCAAGAACAGGAGAGAGAGGTCTGAGTGCATTCTTTCTGGTCACTCACTGTCCCCAGGGAGACCAAGTTGTCTGGCTCTGTAGGTGCTTGGCATTGCTTCCCAGGTCTCCATCAGTTCTGGGAACTCCCCAACATCCTTCTAGAAAATTATATTTAGGACTCAATGACTCAGTAGGAATTTCTTATTCTTACAGCTAACAAGCCCAGTATGACATGAAGCTTGCTTCAAGTTTGCCCCCACAATAGAATGCTGCCTTGTTCTGGGGACAAGAAAACAATAACGTTCAAAAAAAAAAGGCAAAGAGAGACAGAGGACTGAAAGCCATAACAAGGTGTAAATACAATCAAATCCTGAGCCCTGATATCCTTTGAGTCGCATCTCATTGGCTGCATATTTTGTTCTCCGGTTATCTACAATTAGGGATAGTTTGCACTGCAGTCCAGGCCCACAGATACAATGACAGAAGGCTGTCTGGATGCTGTAGTGTCTCCACTCCGACTGTCCAGGAGTTCTTCCTCCACGCAAACCCAAATAAACTCTGCACAGCTTAAAAGCAATCCTTTTTCTCATGTCCCATTTAAGAAATAATTGTTTTGTTATAGGTATTGCAATTAGGATTTTACATATATCATTTAATCATCTCAACAATTCTATGAATTACGCACTGTGATTAGCTTCATTGCATGAAAGAAAAAACTGGTCCTCCGAGATTGGGGAGAGGGATAATAAATGAATTGCCAAGGTCACAAAGTGAATAGGTGGTAGGCCTTTGATGTCAAATCAGTTTAGTCCAATTCTGGAGGCTTTGCTCTGAAGCCCTAAAGCTGAATTGTCTGGGAACTGACCAGAGACAGTTCATTCAAGTGGTTCTCAGTCAAGAAACCCCCTTGAGTTAGGAAACCTGAATACCAGAACTTCCTGGGAAATTGTTGTTTGAAAAGCATATGATATTATAATTTCATATTTGAAACGTAGAAAATCAAAGCAATCCTATAGTTTTGCTTGTTTTTTATTTTACTTAATTATTTATCTGGTTGATCCACATGGCAAATGGGATCTTAGTTCCCAGACCAGGGATTGAACCCATGCTCCATGCAGTGGCGTCTTAAACCACTAGACTGCTAGGGAAGTCCTAGATATTTATTTATTTTGTTTTATTTATTTGGCTGCTCCAGGTCTCAGTTGCAGCATGCAGGAACTTCAGTTGAGGCATGCGAACTCTCAGTTGCAGCATGAGGGATCGAACCTGGGCCCCTCGCATTGGGAGCACAGAGTTTCAACTACTGGGCCACCAGAGAAGTCCCCTCCCCCACTTGTTTTCCGGCTTGACTGATTTTTAATACAAACCAGGGCACCGCTGAGAGTGAAAGAGGCTGCTGTGAACAATCAGGTCTGGGTTCCCCCAGGAACTTGATTGTGATCACTGTTTCACAGGTGAGGAACTGAGCCTCAGGTAGAGAAGGATCTCACAGCAAAGAAGTGATAGGGTCAGAGCTGAACCCTGAAGGAAGGAGAGGAGGCCCCCTACATTCCCCTAGATGACTTTTCTGAGAGCCTCTGCTAATCTTTTAAAACTCACTTATAATAGCAGAAAGGGGCTTCCCTCATAGCCCAGTTAGTAAAGAATCCATCTGCAATGCAGGAGACCCCAGTTCGATTCCTGGGTCAGGAAGATCCCCTGGAGAAGGGAAAGGCTATCCTCTCCAGTATTCTGGCCTGGAGAATTCCATGGACTGTATAGTCCGTTGGGTCGCCAAGAGTTGGACACGACTGAGCGACTTTCACACACACACTTTCACTATAGCAGAAAGCCCTTCCTGATTCAACACAGTTGATTTTTTTTTATAATTCACTTTGTTCTGCTCTTCATTAATTTTCTCTTGATTATGAGCTATGTGTGCTTTCCCTGGGGTGGTGGGAGGGGATGCATATAGTCACGCTTGGTACGGTTCCGTGTTAACTGAAACTGGGCCTCAGTGACCACAGAACCTGCAAGATGAGGACGCAGTTGTGATTTGCTCATGTTTCGGTTAATATAGTACCTTGCAAAGTGAGGGGTGTCCACGTTCTGTTTTCCTCTTACAGCAGGAAATCAGATTTTGGGGGCTGGCATAACAAAGCACCCCAAACTGGGTGGCTGACAGAACAGAAATGTACTCTCACAGGTGTCAGCGAGGCCATGCTCCCTCTGAAGGCCCTCACTGTTTAGTGACTCAGTTGCCTCTGACTCTTTGCGACCCCATGGACTATAACCCGCCAGGCTCCTCTGTCCACGGGACTCTCCAGGCCAGAATACTGGAGTGGGTCACCATTTCCTTCTCCAGGGGATCTTCCTGACCCGGGGATGGAACCTGAGTCTTCTGCACTGCAGACGGGTTCTTTACTGCTGAGCACCAGGGAGGCCCCTAAAGGCTCTACGGCAGGACATTTTCCGGCCTCTTCCGAGCTTCTGGTGGAGCCCAGCAGTCCTTCCACGCCTTGGCTCGTAGCTGCGTAACTCCAGTCCCTGCCCTGTCATCACATGGCCTCTGCCCGCTCTTGGGCTCATCCCTCCGTCTCCCCTCCCCTTGTTATAAGGACGCCAGTCATCAGACGGGGCCCACTCTGATCCAGCATGAGCTCATCTTAACTAATTACATCTGCAGAGATGCTATTTCCACACATTCTGACTCCTGGTAGACATGAACCCTGGGGCGGGGGGAGAGGACGGACAGTTTAGCCCAGCGCAGGTGGGTCAGCCCCTCCAGGGCTGGACGTGTGGCATCGATGAGCTCCAGTCCCAGTGCCCAAACTGGGGAGCACGTCGCAGGCCCTCCAGGAGCCTGGTGGGGCCCATTGATGAGGGCAGAACTGAGGGAGGGCAGCCAGGAGCTCAGTTCACTGGAGGCCAGCTTTCTCTCTACGCCAGCGCTCTGCACAGCGAACCACTCCCAAGTCCCCTTCCTTCCTTTTTCGATGGGGCTTTCTCTTTCTGCCTCCTACCCTCCCTTGCCTCCTTTGCGCTTTCCTTCCTCCTCTCGGCTCCCCACGAGTGGCTGAACCCACAGCGGGACGTGTGTGTGTGTGTGTGTGTGTGTGTGTGTGTGTGTGCTGGCCAGAGGAGAACTCCCTCCCTGCTTGGTGCCTCTGTCCTCGGCACTTTGAGTTCCTCACCCACCCAAGCATTTCTTTACTCTGTGCTCTGAGGGGACAAGGCCACTCCTGCCCCTGCAGAAAGTCCATCTGAATCCTCAGCCCTTAGCCAAATCGCCTCTCTCAGCCACATACCCTTCTGACATATTTTTTCTCTAAAAGCCCCAGATGGAAAGTTCCCTCATGGGGAGTGCTGCCTGTATCTTCCTCTTTCTCTGGTTTCTGGACACCAGTTCACTTTTTCTGATTAAAAATGAATAACATAACAAAAAAAATGAATAACATGTTGTCACTCAATGAACTTTTACTCTCTGCCAAACTGTGCCACACATAGCACACTCATTAGGTCACGTCCTCTGTTGTTATGTTTTTGTTTTCCTATGTTGATTTTTTCTTTTTTTTTTTTTTAATAGAGAGACAGTTGATATACAATTGCTTTTTATTTTTTTGTCCACACCGTGTGGTCTGCGGGATCTTAGTTCCCCAATCAGAGCTTGAACCTGGGACCTTAGCAATGAAAGTGAAGAGTCCTAATCACTGGACCACCAAAGAATTCCCTGATATATTGATACAATATTATATGTTTCAGATGTATAATACAGCATAGCGACTCACAATTTTTAAAGGTGATAGTCCACTTGTAGTTATTATAAAATATTTGCTATATTCTCTATATCATATAATAAATCCTTGAAGCTTATTTATTTATTTTATTAAAGTATAGTTAATGTTTAATGTTATATTATGTAAGTTTCAGGTGAACAAAACAGTGATTCACAATTTTTAAAGGTTATACTTCATTCATAGTCATTATAAAATATTTGTTATATTCCTCGGGTCTTACAGTAGGTCTTTGTAGCTGGTTTTATACATAAGAGCACGTACTTCTTCTTCTCCCACCCCAAGCATTGTTTATTCTTGACATGATTGTCATCAGACAGATGAGATGAGGTCTTAAGCAACTGTGTAGTTCACCCTGGGTCAGGCAGCCAGCTCAAGGTAGAGTCAGAATTTGAACCTACATCCATCAGATTCCCCAGCACTTTCTCTTCCCCACTCTGGGGTTATGAAAGGAATTCCTGGAAATTGTCTTCCTTCACACTGCTTGCCAGTAAAGCTTCTGGAAAACATATGAGACAGTTGAGTGTGATCTGTTGCTTTCTTTACAGGATTGGACAGACTCTTTCCATTTCCCATCTCCTCTGTAATCATTGTGGGGTGGAGTTGCTATAAAATGCTATTAAAATGGAACCCTGAAGACAGAGTGACAGCCTGCAGATCTTTATCAAAGGTTTTCTTAGAATCCATTTCTCTCAGAGCGGCTACTTTGGGCTTCTGGCTGCAATAACTTAAGCCCTAAAATGCAAACTTCTCACACTTTCAAAAAGCTTGTTGGCAGGTTTCCACTGAACTTGATTCAGCATGTTCTGCATGCTGGGGACACCCAGCCAGTGTCTCCTCAAATCAGAGTCAACTCACAGCCTCACATACCCAACACCCCAATCCTGGCAAATTTCTTGCAGCTTCACAAGCAAATCAGTTCACTCCTGTTTCTTTGTACCTGTTGGTCCCTCTGCTGAGCACCTCCCACTGAATACAACTTGCTGAGGGGTTTGCCCTTCAAGGCACCAGAGCACCAAGGAAGGCATTTCCCCACCGTACTGAATAGGTACGGAAATAGGAAATGGCAACACTCCATTATCCTTGCCTGGAAAACCCCACGGATAGAGGAGCCTGCTGGGTTATAGTGGGTTATAGTCTGAAGTGAAGTGAAGTGAAGTCACTCAGTCATGTCCGACTCTTTGCGACCCCATGGACTGTAGCCTACCAAGTTCCTCCCATGAGATTTTCCAGGCAAGAGTACTGGAGGTCGCGAAAAGTCAGACACGGATGAGCAACTGAGCGCACACACAGTGCACCTTAAGGAATTCTCATCTGAACCCTAATGCAGCCCCCTGGTGGGTCGGTCTCAGGGTAGTTGAGGGGAGGGGATTTCAGACTCTCAGGTAGAGTCTGGGAAGCATGCATCTTAATTAGTTCTCCAGGCTCTTAGGAAGATGTCCTAGGCTGAACCTCCAGCTTCCCACAGTAGTTCAAAATTTTTGTCCTTACTTAAAAAAAAAATTAATAGACACTCACACTGGGCTCTCTGTGTTCCAGGTACTGTGTACACTTCACATGATCCATTCTCACAAGATCCAGAATAACCCAGTGAGGAACATACCCTATTATCCCTATTTTTCAGATGGACTATACCCCATGGACTGTAGCCTGCCAGGCTCCTCTGTTCATGAGATTTCCCAGGCAAGAATATTGGTGGAAACTGAGGCACAAAAAGACTGAGAAACTGGTTTGAGTTTACCTGAGGAGTAAGTGGCAGAACTGGCTTATCTATGGATTTATTTCTTTAAGTCATCTCATGTTTTGAATTTAAGTAAGTTATTTGAGTTTAATGTGAAATCCATGAAGGCCAAGATTTTCAGCAGTTTGTTCACTTCTGGACCCTCAGTAGCTAGAATAGTGACCAGGTACAGAGTAACCAACACTGTATAATTTGTTAAATGAATGAGTAAATTCATAAAAACAAAAACATTTAGCATGAGATTGAGGTGTTGGATATATATATTTTTCCCATTCATACTCGAGGTACACTGACATATGCAATTATTGCTATTTAAACAGTGTGTACCATCTAAAATCATGTTGTATTTTTATACTGTAGCTTTATCCCAGCTTAGGAAGCCCTGGGCTAGAGCTTTCCCCTCTTGTCATTATAATGACTCCTTGCATGTGTGCTAAGTCACTTCAGTCATGTCTGCCTCTTCGACCATGCGGACTATAGCCCCCCAAGCTCCTCTGTCCGTGGGATTCTCCAGGCAAGAATACTGGAGTGGGTAGTCATTCACTTCTCCAGGGGATCTTCCTAATCAAGGGATCAAACCCAAGTCTCCTGCATTGCAGTTGGGTTCTTTACTACTGAGCCACCAGGGAAGCCACAACTGATTCCAATTTTCTCTTCTATGCTGTGAGCTCCTAGAAATGGAAACGGATTTATTCATCTTTGCATCCCTGTGCCTGGGGTAAAAGTCAACTACTGCATTCTTCATTCTTGCCAGAAGGAACTGATTTAGATTTGAAATCTAAATCTTTTCCAATCCTTTAAGATCAGAAAAGAGGTAATAGGATTATGTGTGTGTGCATGCCCAGTAAAGTTCAAGTCTTTACAATCCCATGGACTGTAGCCTGCCAGGGATTTTTCCTTGCAAGAATACTGGAGTGGGTTGCTATTTCCTACTCCAGAATAGGATTGACTGGATGGCAAAGAATATGTTGTTCTTCAGTCACTAAGTCATGTTCTACTCTCTGTAACCCCATGGTCTGCAGCACGTCAGGCTCCTCTGTCCTCCACTGTCTCCTGGAGTTTGCTCCAATTCATGTCCATTGAGTTAATGATGCTATCTAAGCATCTCATCTTCTGGAGGAAGAAATGGTAACCCACTCCAATATTCTTGCTTAAAGAATCCCATGAACAGTAGGAAAAGGCAAAGGATAACAAGAAGGCTAAGGAAGCCTGAGACACTGCCCAAAAAGAGAAAGTGTAAGTCGCTCAGTTGTGTCCAGCTGTTTGCTACCCCATGGACTGTATAGTCCATGGAATTCTCCAGGCCAGAATACTGGAGTGGGTAGCCTTTCCCTTCTCCAGGAGATCTTCCCAACCCAGGGATCGAACCCAGGTCTCATGCATTGCAGGAGGATTCAACAAAGAGACGAGCCCCTCATTTGATCTGTTGAGATAAGGAGATATGAACTCCACTCTGGCTGACTCTTGGTACCCCAGAGACTGTCTTCTTTGAGCTTGTGGCCTTTCTCAGTCTGTAGAGTCCTTGTGGATAAAGATTGTGTCCTTCTTGTTGCTCCCCATTGTATCTTCAGAACCTGCTTAATGCCTGGTAGATAGAAGACAATAAAAACTGTACAGACTGCCCTGGTTGTCCAGTGAATAAGACTTCATGCCCCCAATCCAGGGGGCCCAGGGTTCAATCCTTAATCAGAGAACTAGAACCCCATGCATGCTGCAACTAAGAGTGCCACAGCTAAGAAGCCTGCATGCCACAGTAAAGATCCTGAGAGCTGCAACCAAGACCCAGCACAGCCTAAATAAATAACTTTATTTTAAAATAAATAAATTAAAAAACTGTGGGTTGAATGAATAAAGGAGAAATTGTTGAATATGTTCTCACGAGAAAAGCATAACATATCTTCCCACTTATTTCCCTATTTTAACAGTCTCCTGTGGCTCTAATATTTCCATGTAAAATACTTTTGTGGGAGGCAGTTGGGTTGGAAAGGATGACCTGAAGTTGTCTGAGAAGAACATTTTACAGAAGCTGGAAGAATACTAACACAAAATTGGGGGACACTGGAGATTGCCAAAGAGAAGATTCTGTGTCCAGCCTCATTCCAGGCCCCACAAGGTACCTAAACTCCATTTTCCTGACTGTCATATTCTGGGGTTGGTGCAGTGACCTTATCAGACCTCATGTGCTCCAGCTCATTACTCAGAATATTGGTTCTGCTTGGGACAAGATGCCAACGAGAGTATCATAAGCTAATGATAGGGAGGCAGGCAGGCAGGAAGTCAATGGTAGCTAAATATTCCTTGGTATACAGCAGCTAAGGCCAGAGCACACAGGAAAGATAAAGGCAGAAGCTGCCAGGAGTTGAGTAGTGAGGAAAGCATAAAGACACAGGATTTAACAAAGCATTAAGGGCCCCACCTTTGTAGCGAATACCCAATTGTAAAGAATATCCTGATTGGATGGAGCAAAAACCAGGCCAATGGGAAAAAAGAAAAAGAAGGCTGATGGACACACATCAGATTGGTAGAAAGATTAGATGCTGTGTTAAATTCTTTCCAACCCTGAGATTCTTGATAGAATGACAAGCGCCTCCAATAGCATGTACCAAATAGCTTGCCAATTCCTTTGCATCAACAAAGAGAGTCGTCATCTTCTAATATATCAAAGAGCCTACACAGGGTCAAAGGAAGGGAAAGGAAAAGAGAGAGAGAACAAGCAAACTTAGAGAGTGTTTACAGTCACCAGGCCAGATGTGTTCACGTGTATTGTTGTTTAGTTGCTAAGTCGTGTCCAACTCTCTTGCTATAGTCCCATGGACTATATAGTCCCATGGACTATATACTATAGTATATATATAGTATATATACTATAGTCCCATGGACTATAGCTTGTCAGGCTCCTCTGTCCATGGGATTTTTCAGGTAAGAAAACTGGAGTGGATTGCTATTTCCTCCTCCAGGCGATCTTCCCGACCTGGGATCAAACCCATGTCTCCTGTATCTCCTGCATTGACAGGTGGATTCTTTACCATTGAGCCACCAGGGAAGCAATCATATGTATAAAAGAATATTAAACTATATCCCCCAGGGAGGTACATCCTATTACAAGTGCCTTCTTGTACATGAGAAAGCTTAGGTGGGTTGAATTGTCTGCACAAGGTCACCCAATCAGTGGATGGTAGAATTGGGATTTGCCAGCAATCCCATTGTGGAAAGCAGCCTCTAAACAGCCCCCAAGTCCTCACCTCCTGGTATTCGCATCCTTGCCTAGCTCCTCTCCCCAGGTGTGGCCTGAACCTAATGACTCACCGCTAACAGACATACCATGGTAAAGATGATGGGATGTCCCTTCTGAGGTTAGGTCATAGAGGACTGTGGTCCCATCTTATGTTCTTTGTTGTTCTTCCTCAGATAACTCACTCTGGGGAGAGCCAGCTGCCATACCATGAGGCTGCACGATGGAGGGGCTTACTTGGTAAGGAGCTGGTATCTCCATCACCAAGAAGGACCTACGGTCTTTCTAAAGCCACAAGAGCAACCATGGAAGGGAATTCATGCCTAGTCCAGCCTTGAGGTGACTGCAACTCTGACTAGTGCCTTGGGAGCAGCCTCAAGAGAAACCTTGAAGAAGAGCCACCAACTAACTGAGCCTGGATTCCTGCCCCCGTGAAACTGTGAGATAGCAAACATCTGTTGCTTTCATTCATTGGTTTTGGGGGTCATCTGTTACACAGCAGTAGATGACTAACACACCTATTAAAAAAAATGACTCCATAGAAATAGTCATTAATTCTGTTCACCAAGTAGTTCACCAAGTTCTTCCTCCTTCTGGGAAGACTACAGGATTACTTTTCTCATCCTTTGAGTTGAGTGTGGCTAAATGATCTGCTTCGACCAACAAATTTTTAGTAGAAGTGACACATGCCATCTCTGGGCAAACTTTCCAAGAAACAATATGCAAGTCACTAGCTTGCTTTTTTCCTCTGTGGCAGTCCTAGAAATACAGTGATAGGACCTCCCCATCTGGTCTCCTGGCTGAGAATGACACAGAGCAGAACCACCCAGGATCCCAGGAGTAAGTCCTGAGAGTAAGGATAAACATTTGTTGTGGCAGACCTCTGAGATGTTGGAGTTATTTGTCACTGTGGCATTACCTAGCCTACTTTGACTGGCCACTTTATCACCTTGAGAATTATAACTTAACTCAACCTTCAGTTCATCAACCATATTATTGTTTTGCTTACCTGAATTGTTAACAATATTTTCATCTACATCAAATTTTACCTGTGGTCACATGCTATCACAAAGTAGCCATGTCAGTAAGGATTGATATAGTCACTATAGTCACCTTTATCAGAATCCATATGAAAAACCTTTCATCTGTCTCAGGGCCAAGATAGCTCTTCTTTTTGGACACAGAGGTTACAACCAATTTTTTATGTGTTTATTTTACTTTAAACCCCAGAGGCATTAGGGGAAAAATGATGGATATTATTTCCTGCTTCGCCTTGGTTGCTGGGAAGCTCAGAGTCAAATAGGTGTCCATCTGTAGCAAGCATATGATACTTTAAGGCATTTATTTTTAGTGTTAACCTTGTTCTTGGCTTTATTTTTCTTATCGTTTTCCTTACCCTGATTTCTTCACCCTGTTTTCCTTACTCTGATTTCTCTACTTAGTCTTTCCCTTGGTATAATATATATCCATGAGGTCTATCATATCCATTTTGAAATGAAGGAAAAAGTAAAAATAATAAGAGCATCACTTGGGAACATCAGTGACGGAACAAGTTTATACATTGACATTAGAAAAAAAGCAATCAGTGTTTCCATCCCAGTTTGACCACATTAGTAGCTATATGGACTTATAAGAATTATTGTGCCTGAGTTTCTTCTTTTTCAGAAAAGCTTGGGGTAGAGGAAATGCTAATAATATCTCCCTTGAAACTTTGTGTTGAGGATTATGTTGGGGAAAGTGCCTGGCCCTTAATAAGTGCTCTCACCAAATTTTAGTTCCTTCCTTCCTTGACTCAGAACCCCTTGAACAGCTATTTGCTCTTGAACTTGCTCAATCATGTTCCTGGGTGACCTGGTGAGCTCAGAAATATCCGTTGCTGAGGAAATGGATTTTAGCTGTGTCAGGAGAAGCTTAGGTCAGAAGGAAGTGGGAAGAAAGGGCTGGATTAAGAGGAAATCACCGCTGTCCAGCGCTTGCTAAGGAAATTAACATATACGAGCTCATAGGGTCACAGTGGGAAAGAGCAGAAATTCACGGCCGGAGACACTGCAACATGTCCTAAGAACAGCTAAGGGGCTGCCTCTAAGGGGCTTCCTGAAAAAGAACCTCTTTAGTGTGGCCCTGCTGGAGAGTAGGGGATGGTTATACCAGTGAAAATTTTAAAAATATTTTCTGCTCCTAATCTCCCAATTCGTGCCCCCCTCCCCCCCACTACCATGCCACCCTGCTGGATCCACATGTCCTTTCTCTACATCTGTGTCTCATTCCTGCTCTGGAAATAGGTTCGTCTATAACCTTTTTCCAGATTCCACATATATGCATTAATATATAATATTTGTTTAATAGAAACTAGCACAATATTGTAAAACAATTATATTCCAATAAAAAGATAAAAAATATTCTCCATGTGTGCAATTTTGTATGACAGAGTATAGAGCCCTATTGACATTTTGGGTTTGAATGATTCTGTTTCAGGGGCAGGGGGCTGTCCTGGATATTATAGAATGCTTACAGGATATCTGGCGTCTACCCACCAGATGCCAGGATCCTCCCTCACCCCAGGTCATGACAATTAAAAATGTCCCTAGAGATGGCCAAACATCCCTTGGTTGGATGGGGGGGTGGGGGAAGACAAAATCGCTCCCTTGCCTCCTCTGAGAGCCACCCATGTCGAGTAACCAAGTATTTGACATCCTTCAGTGACTACTAAGCAAAGTGTCTGGGGAGACAAGAATGCTTACAATGTGGTCTCAGTCCTCAGGCAACTTGTAACTCACGTTCTGGTTGGGGAGATGGACAAGCAGACATATGATCGCCATCAAGTTGGGCCAGCACCTCAGCAGAGCAATAAACTGGGAATGCAATACACACTAGGCTCAAAGTGACAGCGGCCAGCTCTTGGAGGGAGGAGAGTAAGCTTTTCTGAGAACAGAGTCTTGCCCTGGAGCCTCTGACCCCCTTCCCCACGCTGGCCTCCTCCCACCTTTGTGATACTCTTAGTACTCCCTGTGTTTCCTTCATAGCAATGACTATAATATATAACTGACATTTTTTTGTTTCTCTGTGATTTCGTTTGTTTACCTCCTTCCCCAGACTATAAATTCCATGAAAATAAGGATCTTCCATCTTGTCTGCTCTAGATATCCTGGCCCCTGGCACAAGGTGGAGCCCAAAACAGGGACTCAGCAGCTATTAACAGAGGAAGAACAGTAGAAAGGAAGGAAAAGAAGGAGGCAGGTAGGGAAGAAAAGAAAAAAGGAGAGAAAAACTTGGGATTCCTTGGGGCACAGGAGGTGGGAAAGGCATTCCAGGCAAGGAACAGCGTATGCAAAGGCATGGAGAAATCAACAAGCTGGGCTGCATTATTTGTCGGGTTACGGTTAGGGTTAGAGTTAGTGCAAAATGAAAGTGCAGGACCCCCTTTTCAAATGTTATTATAACTTTCACAGCAGTAGTAACAAAGCCTCAGAACAAATGTGGGCCCCAGAACAAGTGCAGGGCCCCATGGGACTGCCCAGCCCATCTGTCCTCGGAGATACACGTCCTGGGTCACCATTGTCTGTGAGGTTCGTCTCTTAGTCCACACGCTGGTCCCACGGGGTCGTCAACGTGACCTCCAGCCACCACACCACGCATGTTCTTTCTAGCTGCCAAAGTCACTTTCCCAGAAGAGAACAGAGCCCGGCTAAGTGTGTTCTTCCAAATTCGATGTTGATATTGAGAAACACTTGCAGGACTCGGGGAGCTAGACGCAGGTTCTACAAAGTGCTGCTTGGCGGAAAGCTCGAGAAACCCTCGGCAAGAACCAAACAAAGCTGCAGTGTGTGGAGCTCTGGATCCGAGCCTGAAAGCTGCAGGAGGAAAGTGGACTGGTTCCTACTTAACCAGCCTCATTCAGAGTCTAGCCAAGTCTTCCTGGACTCTGAGCCTGGAGAACACGACAATTGGTTATCAGCCTCCAGTGCGAGCTGTGGATAAACGCCCTCTGATCCGGTCTTTGGTAAAACTAAAATTTGCAGGCTATCTGAAGGGATAACTTTAATTAGGATGTACATGTTGTGTTTTCCTTCCAGCTGTGGTTACCTAAGTCACCTGTTCAAATCCGTCTAAATTTAAGGTTGAGTGGTAATGGGGCCAGTGACTACTTTGTCTGTGGTGTGAGTGGGTGTTCATGAACACACACATGCCTTCTCTCAAGATTTGCACATACAGGAATATGAAAAGGAATGATGACTATACTTACCTTTTCTCTTGTAAAGCTAGAAAAAGTTGGTAATCCAAGAACTCTTAGAAATGAGCTTTTCTCAGGTCATATAAATCATAACCTGATTATTAAGATCTCCTTCTGGAATGGAGGCTTCCCTGGTAAAGAATCCGTCTGCAATGCAGGAGACTCTGGTTCAATTCCTGGGTCAGGAAGATCCTCTGGGGAAGGGATAGGCTACTCTCTCCCATATTCTCGGGCTTCCCTGGTGGCTCAGCTGGTAAAGAATCCACCTGCAGTGTGGAAGACCTGGGTTCAATCCCTGGGTTGGGAAGATCCCCTAGAGAAGGGAACGGCTACTCACTCCAGTATTCTTGCCTGGAGAATTCCATGGACTATACAGTCCATATATATACAGTATATACAGACTATATACTATATAGTCCATAGACTATACAGTCTATGCAATCATGGGGTTGCAAAGAGTCAGACACAACTGAGCAACTTTCACTTTCTGGAATGGAAAGGAGAAGGAAAGAAAATCCCCTTTCCTGAGTATTTACCTGCCACGTGTCAGGCTCTTTCATGAACATAATTTCAGGAACTTTCACAAGAACTCATTTTACAGATGGGAAAACAAAAACTCAGGGTTTTGCTGATACCCCAGCTCCAACACCACATTAGGATTGTCACCCAGGACTTTAAAACTCATATTCTTGCCATGAAACCACATTGTCTCTCAAAGGGGGTGAAAAGGTGATAGAAGAGAAGAGGCGAGGTCATTTCTTTTTCTTGAGGATTAAAAAAAACCACACAACACAGTCCCGTGACTTACACGTTATTAATCCAGACAGTGTCCTGCCTCACTGGTATGGAACGTCCTCTCTTGTTCTACTTATTCAGCTCCAGAGAGGCAGTGGGCAATCAGTTAGGCTGCTTATAATCCATGGTCATGGAAAAATCCAAAAGAATAGTAATCTGGATAGTGTATGGTTTCAGAAGGCATTTTCTACTGCTCTTTGATGTTGGAATTCTGGTCATTCCCAACATTTTCAGTAACCCATTGATTCCACACTGTCCTCTCATTCTTGAGATTCTAATAGCCCTGTCTGCTCCTACTTTTTGACTTTCAAGTTACAAGAGAAAATGCCAGGTCCCTCCCTGCCCACTCTCAGAGGAGGAAGCAAGGACACAAGGGTCTGGCTTGAGAAAGGGGAGCTCATTTGCTCTTCTTGTGGGTAAGCTGAATCCTGCCCAGACTTCTGCTAGAAGAGAGGGAGCAATGAGACCCCAAGTCCTAAATGTGGGTTGGAAGACCAGCTCTGCCCTGTACCAGCTGTGTGATTTAGGGGAAATCACTTACCTTCTCTAGTTCTCAATTTTCTGGTCCTTAAAAATGAAGATATTAATATACAAGACCCACATGTTGTGGTGGTGGTGGTTTGGTTGCTAAGTTGTGTCTGACTCTTGCGACCCTGTGGACTATAGTCTGCCGGTCACCTCGTCCATGGGCTTCCCCAGGCAAGAATACTGGCCCTTTCCTTCTCCAACATACTGTGGATGGAGGAATTTTAAATTGTATAGATTTTGACCCAACAATTCCACTTATAGAAATGTATATGAAGGAAATATTCAGGCAAATACACAAAATGATACATGAACAGAGATGTTCTCTGGGACACTCTTAACAATATTGAAAGATTTTAAGCAATCTGATGCCTGTCCATATGGAATGTGTTAAGTAATTATGATATATCCATGTGTTGCAATACATGTGGGCATTTAAAATGATGTGGTAGTTCTCTATTGGCTGAATTAAGAATTTATAGGTGATACTATTACATGTGCAAAGAATACTTCTGGGGTTATATAGGGTGGCTGAGTGAGAAGTATGAACTAGTGGGTGTAAGATAGGCTGTAAAGATTTATTGTACAATATGGGGAAGATAGTCAATATTTTGTAATAAGTGTAAATGGTGTGTAATCTTTAAAAACTGTATAAAAAAAAAATACCCCTGGTAGACTATTCAAAAGCCTGACTATATTGGCTGATTCAAAGAGTAGAAACTGGGGATTTGTAAGAGAACATTATTTCACTGGCTATCTTTTGATATTTTTTGAAGTTTATATCTTGTGCATGACCTGTCTGATAACTGCTTAATTAATTAAAGTATTTAAGAATTTTAATGTAGTTTGACTGTATATGAAAACTCAGAGGGACATGTGTACTACCAGTAGTTGTCTTGCGTTGTAGATCACATGGAATATTTTTCCCCTTAATTATGCTTTTCTGAATTTTCCAAATTGTTTACAATAAGCAGTCATAATCTATAATAAGGAAATAAAACAAAACAATGAGTTACTTTCTGTTTTAGAAAAGCAAAATCTACCTACTAGTTGTAAACCCTTTTACTTATGGAAAGCTTGAAGTAATCATATTATTACGTTGGTTATATTGCTGTATAACAGATTACCCACAAACTTAGCAATTTAAAACAATAATAAACACTCATGATCTACAAAAGTTTTTGTGGGACAAATTTTAGGGACAGACTAGCTGAACGCTTTGGGCTCAGGATATTTCTTTTAAAAAGAGAGAGCTCCTTCAGGAACTTAGTTGTATTAATATTACTCTGTACACCAAGGACTTGGCACAATGCTGTCTCAGCAGCTGCTAAATAGCTGCTTGCAGATTTAAAGGAACATAAGGAATCCATAATCTGAAAGGCAAGTCTGCAAAAAAGTAAATGCAACCGATGGCAAAATGATCATTTGACCTCTTCAAATCTCATCTCCAATGTTTTGCCTGCTCTCCCGTTCTCTGATCTTCTTCCATCTTGCCTCCCTTTATTGCTCATCTGCCCTTTACTCCCCATGTTCATCTCCTTGGGTCTGATCCCTGGCCCAGTTACCCATTAGCTATTTGATTTTGTGCAAGTTTCTTAATGTCTCTGAGTCTCAATTCCCTGATCTGTAAAACACAGATAATACTTCCACAAAGAGTAATTTTTAAGCTGGAATTAAAGAAAAGTGCATAGAGTGCCAGGAACTTCAGTCAGTCAGCCAGGAACTCAGGGGAAGTTAAATAAATATGATTTCCCTCTCGCTTTTTATGTTGTCATGAACTATGTGCACATTTCATTTTGTGGTTAACTTGTGTCACTTAATATGATTTTGCAATCATTTTTATAAGTTGTCACCTGATGTTCACAGTTATATTTTTTACTGTGTAAGATTTTATCAATCATTTCCAGTTATGAGACATTTAAAGTCTTTCAAAATTTTTGTTACCCATGACACGTCCTCTTGAAATCTTTTTTTTTCCCCATAGGATAACTTCCCAGCTTTGATATTTTCTGTCTATAAGCAATCTGAGTTTGAACTTATTAATGTATAAAGTTTAGGTGTCATTTCCCCAAGTAAGATTTATACCCCTCAACAGCAGGAGTTATATCTCATTTTCTTTAGTATCACTGTTCTCCAGTATGTGGGTCACCCACCTGGCAGGTATGAAATTTGATTTTATCATGATTGTGCTCCTCCTACCATCTCACTGAAGCTTCTTCTTTGTCTTTGGACATAGAGTAACTTTATTTGGTTGGTTCCAGTGTCTTCCGGTTGGTGGTTGTTCAACAGCTAGTTGCGATTTTGATGCTCTCTGAGGAGGAGATGAGCACATGTCCTTCTACTCTGGAAGCCCCCCCGTTTTTTTTTCTGGTCCTAATACACATATTGAGGAGGGCATGGCAACCCACTCCAGTATTCTTGCCTGGAGAATCCCATGGACAGAGGAGCCTGGCGGGCTATAGCTCATACGGTTGCAAAGAGTTGGTCATGACTGAAGCGACTTTGCACACACGTAATATATATATTTTATTGAAGTACAGATGACTTACAATGTTTCAGGTACACAGCAAGATGAGTCGTTTATACAAATACACATATATTATTTTTGAGACTATTTTTCATTATAGGTTATTACAAGGTATTGACTATAGTTCCCTGTGTTATACAGTAAATCTTTGTTGCTTGTTGCATATTTATCTTTTTTAAGTAGAAATCTAGCATTCCATTCATACTAAATCAAACAAATGGAGTGAAAATGCCATAAACTTTTGAGTTAGGCAAAAATTAAGCCTTCTAAGATATATGTTATACATACTATTTATATATATATATATGTATATATATATATATATATATGAAAGCTTTTATATTATGCTTGATGAGGGCTTGAGAAAGAAGATCTATATCTCATTTCCAAAGGACAGTCACATGTGTTGTGTAGGGCCACAGGATTCAGAACCAGACAGAATTTGGGTTCTGGCTTTGCCACTAGCCAAAACTCAGCATTCCCAGTTGTAAAATAAAAACACCTACATATTGGTATTAGTACCAGTTATGTATTGCTGCATTACAGAACCTCCAAAAGTCAAATGCCTTAAAGCAGCCTCATTTACTTGGTTCCTGTATCTGCAATTGGGAAGCACCCAGCAGGGACATCTCATCTCTCCCCCATGCAGTGTGAGCTGAGGCAGCTTGAGGGATCCCCTTCTTGAACGGCCCATGACTATGCTGCCAGTCTATCAGCTGAGAACTCAGTGGAGGCTGTGGTCTGCGGTTCTTGGGTCTCCTCCATGGGGATTTTATCATAGATCTCTTGTATCTTCTCTCAGTGTAGTGGCTCATTCCCAAGAGTGAGTCTTCCAGGAGCTCAGGTCATAAAAAGTCTGGCCTTTTTATGACTATACCCCAGAAGTCATACCGTGTCACTTCCATTATAATCATAAGCCCATCTAGATTCAAACAGAGAGAATACGGACCACACCTCTTGATGGAAGGAAAGACAAATTGTACTGTAAGAAGAAAGCTGATAAGATGGGACAGTTTGCTAAGGTTTTTTTGGAAAGTAAGTTCAGGGATTTAAAAATTAAATGAGGACTTTCCTGGTGGTCCAGTGACTAAGACTTTGCACTTCTAATGCAAGGGGTCCAGGTTGGATCCCTGGTCACAGAACTGGATCCCACATGCCATAACTAAGACCTGGTATAGCCAAATACATAATTTTTTAAATTAAATGAACAATATATGTTTAAATGCCTAGAAGAGTACCTGGTTCATAGTAGGCCCTCAGTTCACGGTGGATAGTTGACATGTGAATGGGGAACCAAGGGTAGCAGAGACTCAGGGTAGAGCTCCAGTAGGCGTTCAGGGTTGAGTGATTTTTAGATTATCTATGTTGCCATTATGAGGATCACCTTTCTTCACCTCACAAGAATAATGAAGAGTTTGTCTGTCCTGATGTTTTGCTTACTCAAATGTTTTTCTCATTTACAAGTTCATAACCCGCTTTATTGGTTAGTTGTGAAAATCACTAGGAATAGGTGACACTGTGTGGCATTGTTTATCCGCAGCCCGTTTGTGTTGTGGTTGGGTCTTTCCAAACTGTACTGTATGGCTTGGCCTTAAAATAGTTTGTCTACAATGTGTGAAAGAGGATGTTAGTGATAACACAGGATGTGGACCTGACATGCTGTCAGTCAGACAGGAGGTTTTGGCTGTTCCTGTCACTTGGTCTCAGCAGCAGAGATGCCAGTTGTCAAGCAGAACTTTCTTTAGTCCAGTTGGGTTGAGTGGGGCTGGAAAGAACCATTGAAAGGGGCCTGGAGACAAGATGACATTTGCCCAAAGTTGTAGAGCAAGTTGATGTCAGAGTCACTGATCAGAGCAGGGTTTCTCGGGCTCAGCACTGTTGATATTTCAGACTAGACAATTATTTGTTATGAGAGGCTGTCCTGTGGTTTGTAGGATGTTTAGAAGTATCCTTGGCTTCCACCTATCAGTTGTGAGTAGCATTGCTCCCCCCATTTGTGACAACCAGAAATGCCTCTACACTTTACCGAGCATCTCCTGGGGACACTACTGTCCCCAGTAATGAACTACTGGGCTAGAATGCAGGTCTTCTGGTTACCTGTAGATCTAGCCAACTAAAATACCATTTCCACAGATGCCAAGTTGATTTACAAAGACTAAATTCAGGGCTTTTGAACAAATCTTTGTGAACTAGTAAAACTTGCTGGGGAAAGAAGTTCCCCCTCCCTCCCCAAAAGGTAATATAGGACTTTCTATGAAATAATTGCCCTGATTGCTTTAAAATGTCAAGGTCATGAAAGAAATGAGGTGAAGATGACTATTAAAGATATAAAAAGACTCATTACCTTGTCCTTGATTAGATCTGGTTAAAGACACACACAGTGCTATGAAAGATATTTGAGGAAAAATAGGGGAAGTTTGAATATTCAATTATTGTCTAATTTTTTAGATGGATGTGGTATTGTGATTAAGTGAATGTCCTTGTTTGGGGGAGATGCTTGCTGAAATATATAGGAGTGAAAGAGGTTACATCTGTAACATTGTGAAATGGATCAACCATTAAAAGTAGGGATATATGTCAAAATGTTAATCATTGATGAATCAACATTATAGAGCTATATTACTCTTTTTTACCTTTCTGCATATTAGAAACATTTTCTGACTTAAAGTGTTGGGAAAATAAGTACATGCAAAGGTAAAAGGAAAAGCAAAAAATTGAAAAGTCTATGAAAAAAACCCTCACATATATGCACAAAGAAATTCACTGCAGCATTGTGTATAATATGAAAAAATCAGAAGTAACCTTCCTAAGCAATAGATAAACTGTGACATTCTACATGATGTAGAATACCATGCAACAGTTACCAAGAGCAAGACATACACCTGAATCTGCTCACAGAAGTGACAATATTCTGACCTGGTAACAACTGTCAGGGGTTCCTCTCCTGGGACCCCAGTTCTCATGACTCATTGACTCTCATTTCAAGCTGGGCCTCAGCACCAAAGCGCAGCCGCCACACTGATGCTGAACACTGCAGATGAGACCCTGAAGAGTGGAAATGCAGGTCTCGGTCCAATAATAACCCACCAGGCCAGAAATGAAACTTTTATTTTTCTAAAATATACTTTGCATTTTAAGCTTGCATTCCACTGAGATGGTAAGAGTTTCGCTTTGAGCCATTTAGCATTCCCATTCTCTCTGGAAGAGGTTTGGGGTTGAACCGTCTGAAGTGGCTAGTATTTTTACTATTAAGAATGTCAATTTTGTGCAGTACAACAGAAAGCATAGGCCATCTTTATTTGATTGGAATTGGGAAAGGGACTAGAGAAGAATAAGGTTGATCTATCAATAGATGCCTACTAGGGATGGCTTTTCAAGATATACTGCTGAGTGTTATGTATGTGTATATTTAGTGAAATCAGATAGGTTGCAGATCAAAGAGTAAAATAAGGGCATATATTTTCCTGAGAGTTTGTGTGTATTTGTTTCTCCCCTTAACCTGACTACTTCTTATTATCTCCCCCTGCATCCTTCCTGGTCCAAGCTAAGATGTCTGTGTTACTGCTTCCACCTTTGACTTCAGACAGCCATTCATGTAGCAGGCAGAGGTACCCTTTTAAAAGCTAAGTCATAGTCACTCCTCATAACAATGAGATATCACCTCACACCAGTCAAAATGGTCACCGTGGAAAAAAAAAACTCACAAACAACAAATGCTGGAGATGATGTGGAGAGAACCATCCCTACTGTTGGTGGGAATGTAAATTGCTAGAGCCACTATGGAGAACAGGATGGTGGTTCCTTAAAAAACTAAAAATAGGGCTACTGTATGAGGCTGCAGTCCCACTCCTGAGCATATATCCAGAAAAAAACATGGTCCTAAAGGATACATGCCTCCCAATATTCACTGCAACACTGTTTACAGTAGCCAATTTATTCTTTTCCAGAATAAATGTCAGTAAACAGGTGAATGGATAAAAAGATGTGGTATATATAGACAATGGAATATTACTTAGCTGTTGAAAAGAATAAAATAAGGCCTTTTGCAGCAACATGGCTGGACCTAGAGACTGTCATACTGAGTGAAATAAGTCAGACAGAGAAAGAGAGGTACTGTGTGATATGGCTTATATACAGAACCTAAAATGAAATTATACAAATGAAACAAGACTCACAGACTTAGAGAATGAATCTATGGTTACCAGGGAGGGAGGGTGAGGAGGAGAAGGGATAGTTAGGGGGTATGGGATTGACATGTACACACTGCTATATTTCAAATGGATAACCAACAAGGACATAATGTATAACACAGAGAATGCCACTCATTATTATGTAACAACCTAAAAAAAGAACTTGAAAAAGGCTACATGTATATGTATAATTGAATTACTTTGTTGTACACCTGAAACTATCGAAACATTGTTAATCAACTATACTTCATTACAAAATAAAAAGTTAAAAAATATGTACTTGCTGAATGAATACAAAGAAAGAAAGAAGAATCAATTTTTCAACTCTCTCTTTACAGTTTTTGACACATTGCTGAGGCTCAATGCTAAATAAATCCAAATGCTCACAGGCTATTAAAGCTTGAAAGATCCCTAGTGATCATCCTGTATAGTTCTTCCATTTTACTGATGAGAATCTGAGACCCAGAGGTAGCAAGTGTCTAATCCAATAACATTAATAGGAGCAGAATGTTCTCTTTCCTGGCCTTTTAACCACAACCACTGTCTTTATTATATGTAATTTTCCCAGTAGCCAGGAAATTCCATGATGACAATTTAAAAGCAATCAGCTTCTTTGTGTTTGGCCAATGACAGATGGGCACATGGCTCTGTTTGCCCTAGATAAACTGAGATGATCAAAACATCAAAGACAGCACACCTGATGGGCCATTCCAACCAGCCTATGGTACTTGGGGATGATGTCAATCCATTACAAGCGGCAATAAGCCAGCACCATTAATCTTGGGCATTTATAAGGAAGTACTTCTGTTTAAGAGAACCTGTGCTTCTGGTTCTGGACAAAGAATTGCTCAATTAACACCTCACAGTAGGGCAAAAACTCACAAGATCTTCTACCCCTTGCTTGTATTCCTGGGATGTTGGAGGAAAGGAAACATCAGTTTCAGAGGTGGAACACCCAGCATAATGCCTGGCACTAAGTGGGCCCTCCAAAGATATTAGCTGAATCTAAGTTAAAAAAAAAAAAAAAAGAAGCAAGCTAAAATATTCTAAAATGTTTTTGCCTCTTTCTTCAAAATCTAGTGATTATGATTATGGACTCTAGATGCAGCTGAATAATCTTGAACAAACCCACTAAAGCTTTGGGTGCCTTGGTTTCCTCTTCTATAAAATGGGAATAATAATGTTAATAGTTTTGACCTCATAGGTTGTTGGGACTTCCCTTGTAGCTCAGTTGGTAAAGAATCTGCCTGCAATGCAGGAGACCCCAGTTCAATCCCTGGGTTGGAAAGATCCCTTGGAGAAGGGATGGGCTACTCATTCCAGTATTCATGGGCTTCCCTGGTAGCTCAGATGGTAAAGAATCTGTCTGCAAAGTGGGAGACCTGGGTTCAATCCCTGGGTTGGGAAGATCCCCTGGATGAGGGTATGGCAATCCATTCCAATATTCTTGCCTGGAGAATCCCCATGAACAGAGGAGCCTGGCGGGCTGCTCTGGAGTCACAAAGTGTCAGACAGGACTGAACGACTAAGCACAGAACAGCACAGCATAGGTTGTTGTAAGACTTCAATGTGATAACCCGCAAAAATCACTGAGCACAGTGTCTGACACCTAGTAAGCTCTACGTAAGTTTTACTATAGCGTGTCCCTTGGCTCACCCATACATTTATTCAACCATGTATTAACATGCATGAAGGACCTGTTTTGGGTTCTAAGCTCTGTTCTGAGCACTGAGGAAACGAAAGTGCAAAAACGTGATCCCTACACCCCTGCAGCCCGCAGCCCATGGCAGGTATTATTCATTGAGAACCCACAGACCCATGAACTGGGGGCACAGGTATGTGACTCTGGGGTGGAGGGCTCATAGTCTTCATTATTGCTCAGAGGGATGCATGACAACCTCCAAAATAGGATTTTCAAAACTGGCTAAGAATCTTCATTGTTTGTAAAAGAAAGCAGAAGATTTAATGCACAATCCTAATGCATGTGGGAACTGCTATGCGCGTGACACAGAAAGGAACCCAAGCCAGACCTGGTCTGGCTTCATGTAGGAGGCCGCCATCTTAAGCATATGATGGCATCTTGGTGCCTTTGTTGAGGACTGGAGAACCTCAGACACATGTGGGAAGGTAGGAGAAATGAAAGTGAGTATGCAATAATGCTCAAACATATGTTTGCTCTGGTTTCTGGAAAAAGAAGCAAACTCACAACGCAGTGAATAAGTCTTTTTGTGATCTGACTCTATTAAGAGAAGGGCAACTTGGAAGGGGCTTCCCTGGTGGCTCAGATGGTAAAGAATCTGCCTGCAATGCAGGAGATCTGGGTTTGATGCCCTAGAGAAGGGAATGGCTACCCACTCTAGTACACTTGCGTGGAGAATTCCATAGACAGAGGAGCCTAGCAGGCTACAGTCCATGGGGTCGCAGAGTCAGACATGGCTGAGCGACTAACTCTTTCACTTCACTTTCACCCTGCTCTTACACTCTGCTGTGAGAACAATTTGTCCCATATATGAGCTCGTCCATCGGTCCAGATCCAGGATCAAGCAGGTAACATTGAACCAAGTTGAACACAGAACTACACATCAACAAGAAAGTGAATTGTCAACCGCTGAAACTTGGGGTATATTTGTTGCTAGGCAAAAGCTGACTAGTATACTGACCCATAATTTCTGCTCAATAACTAGTCTCTCCCCCTTTTTGCATACCAAACACAAAACAGAGAACTTTCGATGAACTGCATTAAGGATATTGAGGCTCTAACATGTGAGTTGTTTGAAGAAATAGGGGTTTGCTGAAATTGGTTGGAATGTGTTCCAGAGACTACCAGTTGTAGGGAAAATTCATCTCCTCTTTTGGGGGTCACACAGTATGTCACTGAGTTCTGGTACAAGGGATGTGGATGGATGTGATGGGAACCACTTGTGGTCTGGCCCAGGCTCACTCCTGCCTCAGGAAAACCAGAATGGAGACCCCCAGGACAACTTGGAAGTTGCACATTAACGATGCAGAGTTATTATCAGCCTAGAGCCCCAGTGATTGCCTGGCAACGCTGCCTCTCCACCTGGCCTTCTGTCGTGGACTAGTACTGTCAAGGACTTCCCTGGCGACTCAGTGATAAGGAACCTGCCTGCCAGTGCAGGAGATGCAGGTTTGATCCCTGGGTTGGGAAGATCTCCTGGTGAAGGGAATGGCAACCCACTACAATATTCTTGCCTGGGAAACCCCATGGACAGAAGAGCCTGGCAGGCTACAGTCCATGGGGTCACAAAAGAGTTGGACACAACTTCGTGACTAAACATCAATTGCTGTCAAAGAGAAATCCAGGCAGACATTAGTTAAAGCAGTGAAAACAGGTATTATTCAGTAACCGCTGACAGGAGGGGAAGAACTGAGCTCCATCCTGACTGGCACACAGGTGACTGAGTATTTTAAAGGGAGAAAGAGGCAGTAGAGAAGTGAGTGGGGGCTTGGTAGAACCAGGAAAATGAAAAATTACAAAAATCGAGAAGTGGAAGGGGTGGTGGTCCATGTGAAACCCATCTGGGTTTGCTAACGAGTGTTTTTTGAAATTGGGGTCCTGCTCTCGCAGCAGAGACTGGGAAACAGGGATATATCTTCAGACATTGTCTGAAACAAGCAGTCCCTTCTTTGGCAGCCTTGAATTTTCTCAGACTGATATTTTCGCCAGGTTAGGCCCTTTCTAGGGGTGCCATGTTGAGCTTGTAGAAACTATGTTCATGTTTCTTTAAGCCTTTACAGTCCAAGGTTAAGGTCTAGTAGAGAAGAGAGCTCAGTTGAGCCTGGCTAGAGTTTAGACAAGGACAAAATCTTTGCTATTTTCTCTACTGAGTTTGTTCCATTCATTTAAAGTGAAACCTAAGAGATACTGATGCAAATAGGTACAGGTCAAGGGTTTAAGTTCTGATAATTCTTAACAATGTCTATTAAGAGTTTACTATGTGCCAAACGCTGTACCACAACCTACTCCCACAAAGTCTCTTTTAGCCCCATTGTATGAGTCTGTGAATCACATGTTATTATTCAATATATAGATATAAACACACATAATACATATACAGGTTGAATATCTATGTGGTCAATGACATTTTTTTATCATGTGTCTGGAGACTGGCAGAAGCAGATTGGAATCAGGTCATTTGGGCTCCAAATTCAGCATCATGACCACACACAGCATTGATTTCTTGTGTCCTACAAGTTTGGAAAGACATGTAGATGTCAGGTAACCCATTCTGACCTGAGACCCAAGTACAAAAACCTAGGATGTTGAAAGGAAAAGATTCTATTTCTTCAGGGACCCTTGAACCTGAAAGACCACTGAGTCTGGATGTTGGATAAAGTGTAGAGAAGTTAAGAACGACAGAAAGATGGTGACTAAAGAATCAGGACTGAACCAGTACCCAAAGAAACATGATGAGAAGGGATAACACTTGCCTACAATGAACTGGCTAAATGGAGGGCAAGAGGAGAAGGGGTCTAACAGAGGATGAGATGGTTGGATGGCATCATTGACTCAATGGACATGAGGTTGAGCAAGCTCCAGGAGACAGTGAAGGACAAGGAAGCCTGGCGTGTTGCAGTCCATGGGGTAGCAAAGCATTGGACACAACTGAGTGACTGAACAACAAAGTGTTTAATTATGAATCAAGCTGTAAGTGTCACATGAGAATATTCATCTAACTTCCTTTAACTATGTACATTGGAGTACCCCTAGTTTCTCCCCAAACAGAAATGATTTCTATGCATTCAAATGGTCCAGAGACCATTCATTCATCTGACTTCCCTTGTGTGGATCGGAGTGGCCCTAATTCCTCCCAAAACAGAGAAATGATACTTATGCATTCAAATGGGTTGAAACCCAGTGGACAGATAAAAGGCAAGGTACAGCCAATGAAATAGTACCCCAGAGACATATATACAGCAGAGGAAAGGGATGTTGAGAGAAACTTAGCTATAATCCTGTTTTGGCCTGTAACTAACTCTGTGACTGTGGGCAGGTCAGTTTCACCTCTCAGAGCTCAAGCATAGACAGGAGATTGGCTTGGGAATTTTCCAAGGTCTCTTGAAGGTATGCCAGTCTGGTCACTGGCAGTTGTTCATCTAGGCCAGTTTCCATGGGAGCATAGATCTATGTTAGGTGTTCTCTCTCCTCTGGCAGGACAAGTAAGATAAAATGTGTGGTCTTTCTTTTATTTATTTATTTATGTTGGCTGCACAACGTGGCCTGAGGGATCTTAGTTCCCTGACCAGGGATTGAACCCCTGTCCCCTGCAATGAGAATGTGGAGTCTTAACCACTGGAGCACCAGGAAGATCCCTCCTTGTGTGTGCTCTTATATATAGAGGCTGCAACTCATTCAGAATCACAAAATTGTACCCTGCAGAAGAGCTAGAATTGATCGTCTCCTTGGGCCCTCTCATTATACGGATGAAGGAATAGAACAGAAGCGCAGAGAAGGAAAGTCATTTATGTAAGTCACGCAAGTCTACACTAGCAAGCTTGTAAGTTGGACCCTGCTTTTTGATGCTGAGCATGGCATTTGTTTCAAACCAGCCTCCTGCATTGGTATTGGAGGAAGAATAGAAGGGAAAGATCATTTGCTAAGCACTTACTGTGTGTGAGACTCCACCCTAGGGTCTGAACACAGTCTACAAATACTGAGCTAGTTTTGTTGAGTACTTGTTCTGCATTAAGCCCTGGGGACACAGAGATGAACAGACAGACAAAGTCTCTGCTTGAAGCTCACATTCCTGTGATGGGGGGATGAAGAATGCTAAGAAACCATAAATAAATATGAAAATATCAAATAGTGCTAGCAAAAGTATACCCAGATGTGCTATCTAGAAGATAAAAGTGCCTTATACAGGGTAGGAAGCTATATTACACGAGGGGACAGACCCCACTTCCTGGAGTTTATCTTATCTCCACAAACATGCTAAAGAGTAGGTATTATTATTTTCATTGTTCTGATAAGGAACTGAGATTCACACTTGCTCCAAATTAGGTAGATAGTTGGTCAAAGTTCACTGCAGATCCCATTGCAAATCCTCTCTGGTCCGAAGACCGTGCCTTGAGACTTCCCTGGTGGTCCAGTGGCTAGGACCCCACTCTCCCAAAGCAGGGGACCCAGGTTCAATCCCTAGTCTGGGAACTAGATCCCACATGTATCAAGCAAGAGTTCACAGGCCGATCCCACATGCTACAATGAAGACTGAAGATCCCTAGTGCTTCAGCTAAGACCTGATGCAGTCAAATAAATAAAAATAAATAAATAAATATCATGCCTTGCTTCACTGTATCTTGTATTGAGTTTTTTTTTAAAAAAATGAAAATATGTACGCCAATATATACAATTGATACATATCATAGCTGATTAGGATTAGATGTTTGGTAAATGGTAGCTGATTTTTTCCCTTGCAGTTCTTGTCTGCTAGAATCATTTTCAATGTATCAAAGCCAGCGACTCTTTTTTTTTTTTTTTTCCCAGTGGGTTTTGTCATACATTGATATGAATCAGCCATGGATTTACATGTATTCCCAATCCCGATCCCCCCTCCCACCTCCCTCTCCAAGGAAGCTGTGGTACATATACAGCGACTCTTTTAAAGACCTCACTCAGTATGGAATGCACCTGATACTCTCTGTGCGTAGAGGCAACCGCAGAAAAGAAAAAAAGAAACAAAATTTCTCTGTGCTTGGAATTAACTAACTTGGAAGCTAGGGAATGGACCTTACAACTTAAGTAAGACTCAGGAGCATTGACTGTAACCTAGGATGCTAAATCACCCAGTCCAGGATGAAATTCAACGACAGATCTCCCTGTTGTCCTGACCTTGCAGGTAAGATGGAAGACATGGCTTTTTCACAGACCTCTGAACTTCAGCATTCAGACTATTTTGCAGGATTCTCTGTGACAAGTGCAATTTTATATTTCAAGTTACTAGCGGGGTTCCTATTCTCTCCTGCATGGAAAAGTTTCAGAATTCTATACCCTAAGAAAGCTCAATTTAAGACAGATTTAAAAGTTAAGAAGTTAAATAGAAAACTATTAAAGCAACTAGAAGGGGAAAAAAAAAAAATTTAGGTCTTCTTACTTAAGATTCTCTCCAAACAACAGAAACCTAACTGAAACCGGCGAGGCAGACACCCTGTCCTTTTTTTCAAAATATTCATTTGTTTTTATTATTTTAATTTTTGTCTGTGGTGGGTCTTTGTTGCTGCAAGTGGCTGGTGGGGGCCACGCTCCAGCTGTGGTGTGAGGGCTTCTCTTGTTTGGGAGCACAAACTCTGGGGTATGTGGGTTTTAGTAGTTGCAGCTCCCGGGCTCCAGGTTCATTAGTTGTCAGCACCGGGACTCAGTTGCCCCGAGACGTGTGGGATCTTCCCGGATTGGGGATTGCACCAGTGTCCCTTGCATTGCAAGGTGTATTCTTAACCTCTGGACCACCAGGGAAGCTCCTCACCCTATTCTTAATCCCTTCCCACATGGCTCCTTTTGCTGCAGAGTTTGGAAAAACCAAGTATTGCTATTGTATCTTCACTTGCAACTAGCAGAGGCCATGTGACAGCTCCAGCCAATGAGACTGGATGTCTACCAACAGCTGCTGGGAAGACTTGCTTTTTTTCTGGTAAAAGGGTCAGATTTGGCTGACGTTGCTCGTTTCACTTTATTCTCCCTTAACCACAAACGTGATGTCCAAGGCTGCGACAGCCACCTGATAGCTACAAATGAGCCACTGTACTAATACCAAGTAGGCTCCAGACTACTGATTAGCATGAAATGCAAATCCTTATTTGTTTAAACTCTTTCTGTTCCCTGCAGCCAAAAGCACTCCTAAAGGTAACCAATGTCTTAAGCAACAAAGAAATGTATTCTTTTTTTTTTTTTTCAATCTAAGAAGAGAAATGATACCTTCTTTCCTCTCTTCCTTAGGCTTAAGTTTTCATAGCAATACCCTCCTGGCCTTCTGTTCACATGCTGTTGTCTAGAATTGGATCAGCCAGTCCATGCTTGAATTGATCACTACCAAGGGAGACAGCATGACATTCTAGATTTACACTGATTGTTGAGTGGAATAAACATTTATTTAGGCATCAGCCAAAACATGCTTGAAAGTGGATAAATGTGATCACAGGTTAGGTAGGGACTTTCTGAACATAATAACAACAGGAACACAAGGCACATTTAAGGACTGGTAGATGTGAGCTTATCGAAATTAAAGAGCCTTCATAAGTGACCCATTACAAACAAAAAGAAAAAGCAAATGAGAGATCAGGGAGAAATACTTGCAATTTATATGGCAAATGAAGTGTTAATACATCATAAATCGCTTATGAGAATTTACCCGAAGGAAATCATTAAAGACATATGCAAAGATTTAGTCACAAGGATGTTTGTAGCAGTACTGTGTTTAATAATGAAAATTTGCAAGTGAGATGAACTACTAGCAATAAGGTACTAGTTAAGTAAAATATGATACAAACTTACAATGCAATGCTTTTGGACTATTAAAAAGTAATGTTGTAGAAATATATGTACAGCCATGGAAAGACCATTGCAATGTATTATTAAGTGACAAAAATAGAGTATAAATTATGTGTATCTGTGATTCTATTTTCCTGAGGAAAGAAGTAAGGGTGTCTGTGTGTACATAGTATCTAGGATACATACCCTAAAGCTAATAATAGCTATTTCTGGTAGGTGATACATTTGTTGATTTGTTTTTATAATGAGCTGCTTCTCTCTCTCTCTCTCTCTCTCTCTCTCCTTTTAAAGAATAAAAGGGGATAAAAAGGAATTTAATTTGGGGAACAAATATCAAGAAGTAAAAGAACACCTCCACAGAAAAATGGGCAGTGGGTCTGAGCAAAATAGGTTCATGAAAAAACTGCAACGAGCCAAAAATCACATATGGGAGTTTTCATTCTTGGTAATGATCCAACATGCAAGGAAAATGAAGCTGACACGCAAGTTTTTCTTTTCCTCCCTTCTTTTTTTTTTTTTTTTTTCTTCTTTCTTTCCTGCCCTTTGAACTGGAGTGTTTCTCCCACAAGAAAAGAAAATGCCATGGCTGGGATGGAATGAAACACCCAAGCTCACAGGAAAAACTTTTCTATGAACAACCTGTCAATAGACAAGGTTTCAAAAATCTTCATTCACAGGGACCCAACAAGTCTATTTCACAACACGGAGTCTATGGAAGGGATTAGAGGTTCCCAGGAAGGCTCATGCCCTGAATTTCCATGCCAGTTTTCTACATCATGAAGAATGACTGATTGGAAATAGTCTAATTTGTTCAGGGCGAGAGAAAGGGCTAAATCTCTTACTCTGGATGCATATGCTACATTATTAAGCAAGTGTTTGAAAGCATATTGAATTGCAGATGTTTAATGCTATAGAGAAATATTCAGGGTTTCAAGATGAGCTAAAGCAAAGCAGGTTATAAAGAAGCATATGTGATATACTAATTTCAAAGAAAAGACATAAAATTATATTCATGTACTCCTATTCAGTATACCTTCAAGAAAGACTGAAATAGTATGAGTCAAATGTTAATAATAGTTATCTCAGGTAGTGAGATTATAAGTAATTCTGGTGTTTTTCACATTTCTGTACTCTCAAATTTTGCATAAGAAACATTCCTCTGTACATTACTAACCAGAAAAAAGTCCAAAAAGACCATAAAGATATCCAATGAGCCCTATTTGACAAGCCTTGTTGAGATTCATAAGCACTAATATCTTCTAGGTGCCTATAAAATGCCAGGAACTGTGCTATACATGACTTGTTCAGTTCATCCTCACAACCGTTCTGTGATATAAGTTCGGATTGGGAGCAGATTTTATAGATAAGGAAACTGAGGCACAAACAGCTGAAGAGATTTGCCCAAAGTCACTCAGCAAATGGATTCAAGCTCAGGTTTGCCTGACTCCAGAGCCCATATTCTGCTGCTGTTTTGTTTTTTTTTTAAATACTTACTTATTTATTTGGCTGTGCAATGTCTTAGTTGCAGCACATGGAATCTTCAACCTTTGTTGCAGCACGTGGGATCTAGTTCCCGGACCAGGGATTGAACTCAGGCCCCCTGCATTGGGAGCACAGAATCTTAGCCACTGGACTACCAGGGGAGTCCCCAGAGCCCATATTCTGAACTGACTTAGAAAGACACTGCTTCTCTAGAAGGAAAGTAATAAGTACACCTTTTTTGCTCTTTACCTTTGTTGATTAGCTATTATCTCAAGACACAGGTCAAGAATCTTCTGAGCTTTGAGCTATTCAGTTGTATTATAAACAAGTCCTCTGTGAAAATTTAGTAAAGAGGAAGAGTTTTTTCTTTTTCCCAGAGTCACTTTTTTAAAAAATTGAGATATAATTGATACAGAATGTTTTCTAAGTTCAAGGTGTACAATGTGCTGATTTGTTACATATTGTGATATGCTTACACCCTAGTGTTGGTTAACACCTGTATCACGTCACATTATTGTCATCTCTTTTTAGTGGTTAGAACATTTAAGATCTATCTCTTAGCAACTTTCAAACACACAGTACAGTATTGTTAACTATAGTTACCATACTGTGGGTAGATTTCCAGAACTAATTCATCTTTTAAATGCTGAGTTTTTATCCCTTGACAAAATCTTCCCAATTCTCCCATCTCTCAGCCCCTAGTAAGTACCATTCGACCACCAGATTCTATAAGTTCATATTTTTAGATTCTATGAATGTAACAACAGTTGCCTTTTTCTATCTGATGCACCTCACTTAGCATAATACCTCTAAGGTCCATGCATGTTGTTGCAAATAACAGAGTTTCTTTCTTTCTCATGATTGAACAATATTCCATTGGGTATATCTACATCTTTATACATTTGTCCTTAGATGGACACAAGTTGTTTCCATATTTTGGCTATTGTGAACAGTGCTGCTATGAGAGCGTAGATATCTTTTCAACATCCTGTTTTCATTTCCTTTGGATGTATACTCAGAAGTGGGATTTTTGGGTTATACAGAACTTCCATTTTTAATTTTTTTGGAGGAAACTCTATACTATTTTTCTTAATAGCCAAACTAATTTCCTTTTTTGATAACAGTGCATTCAGTTCAGTTCAGTCGCTCAGTTACGTCCAGTTCTTTGCAACCCCATGGACTGCAGTGTGCCAGGCTTCCCGGTCCATCACCAACTCTCAGAGCTTGCTTAATTAAGTCTTAGCATTACAGTGCATAAGGGTTCTGTTTTCTCCACATCCTTCCCAGCATTTATCAGTTATCTTTTTTTTTTCTTATCTTTTTTACGATAGCCATTCTAACAGGTGTGAGGTGGTAGCTCATTGTGATTTTGATTTGCATTTCCCTGATAAGAAGGGTTTTAAACTACTGACTTAAATGCAACTAAATGATCAGTTTTGATCAAAGTTCATAATATTCTCAAAAAATAGCTGGACTTAGCATACCAGGCAATCCGGGAATCAACGTTGGAGAGACAAAATCTTAAACTACAATAGCTCATTTAATTACATATAACCTGTGAAATAGTTATGTCCTTTTTTTTTTTTTTTTTTTTTTTACTGATGAAAGTATTAATGCTAAGACTTAATCATTAGAAAAACATCAGACAAACTCCATATGAAAGATATTTCATATAATGTTGTTGATGTTTAGGCAATAAGCCATGTCTGACTCTTTTGTGACCCCTTGGGCTGCAGCCCGGTCAGTCTCTTCTATCTGTGAGATTTCCCAGGCAAGAATACAGTATCTGACCAATTATCAAAACTGGCAAATCCATGAATAACAAGGAAAGTCTAAGGATCAGACCAGAAAAGACTAAGGAGACATACTGACTAAATATAATGTTATATTGTAGATGGGATCCTTGAATGAGAAAAGGATATTAATGGAAAAACTGGTGAAACCTACATAAATCCTGGCATTTCATTTTTAGTTCTGTGCAGATGTTGGTTTCTCAGTTTTGACCAGTGGTAATGTAACATGTTAATAATAATGGGGCTTGGGAATGCCCTGGCAGTCCAGTGGTTAGGACTCTGTACTTTCACTGCCAAGGACAGGGAACCAAATGTGGCCAAATAAAAGTGAGACTTGGTTGGAGAAGGAAATGGCAACCCACTCCAGTGTTCTTGCCTTGAGAATCCCAGGGACGGGGGAGCCTGGTAGCCTGGGCTGCCGTCTATGGGGTCGCACAGGATCAGACACGACTGAAGTGACTTAGCATACAGATGAAAAATGTGTTCATCTGTTCATGAGCATTTGGGTTATTTCCAGTTTGGGCTATTACAAATAAGACTGCTACAAATGAATATTCATGTACAAAGCAAGTGGAATGGCTGGATCATATGATAGGTATGCATTTAACTTTTTAAGGACTCAATCAAACTCTTATCCTAAGTGGGTGCACCATTTTATGTGCCCATCTTCAGTGTATGAAAGTTCTAGTTCCTCTATATCCTTGTCTACGTTGTGTGGTCAGTCTTTCAACTTTTGGCCATGTTAATAGTTGTATAACAGCACCCTGCAGTCTTTGTAACTTGTAGTTCCCTGAAGTCTAATGTTGAACCTCTTTTGATTTGCTTATTTGCCATCCACATATCCTGGTGAACTTCCTGTTTAAATTTTTGCCCATTTTTAATTGGGGTGTTTGTTTTCTCATTGTTGCTTTATAGAGTTATTTTGCTATCCTACATACAACTCTATAACAAACAGAAGCTTTGAAAATATTTTTTCCAGCCTGTGACATTTCATTCACATAACAGTGTTTTTTGGTGTCGGGGCAGGGGGCGGTGTTTTTAATTTTCATGAAATGTAAATTTTCAGTTTGTCCTTTTATGGGTCCTCCTTTTTTGGGGTCATGTCTATGACGTCTTCACTTAAGCCAAGGTTACAAAATTTTTCTCCCGTGTTCTTCCAGAAGTTTTACTCTTTTAGGTTTTATAGTTGGTTTCATCATCCATTTGACTTATTTTTGAGATATGGTCAAAGTTCATTTTCTCATATATGGATATCTAATTTTTCCAGTATCACTTATTGATAAGAACATATTTTCTCCATTGAATTGCCCTTAATTATACCTTTGTCAAAAACCAAAAAAAAAAGTGAGACTTGGGTGACAGATGTAAGAGAAAGCTCTATACTATCTTTCAACTTTTCTGAAAATCTAGTTTTTCCAAAATAAAAAGCTTATTTAAAACATCTGAACCAGGGACTTCCCTGATTGTCTAGTGGCGAAGACTCTGCACTCCCAATGCAGGGGGCCCAGGCTCCATCCTTGGTCAGGGAACTAGATCCCACATGCTGCACTAAGAGTTCTCATGCCACAACTAAAGATCCCACACGGGGCAACGAAGATCAAAGAGCCTGCGTGCCACAGCTAAGAGCCGGTGCAGCCAAACAAATAATTTAAAACAACAACAAAAAACAAAAACAAAAACCATCTGAACCATCTGGTGAGTACTAAAGCATTTAGAACTAGAGTTGCAATATGATATAGCAATCCACTTCTGGGTATATCCCCAAAATAATTGAAGGCAGGATCTTGAAGAACTATTTATATACTCATGTTCATAGTAGCATTATTCACAATTGTCAAATGGTGGAAGCAAGCCACGTGTCCATAGACTGATGGATGGCTTGACAAAATGTGGCATATACAGAGAATGGAATATAATTCAGCCTAAGAAAGGATGGACATTCTGAAACATGCTGCAACATAGATGAACCTTGGAGACATTATGCTAAGATGAAATAAACCAGTCACAAAGGATAAATGCTGCATAAGTGAAAGTCACTTCAGTCCTATTCTTTGTAACCCAATGGACTATACAGTCCATGGAATTCTCCAGGTCAGAATACTGGAGTGGGTAGCCTTTCCCTTCTCCAGGGGATCTTCCCAACCCAGGGATTGAACCCAGGTCTCCTGCATTGCAGGCGGATTCTTTACCAGCTGAGTCACAAGGGAAGCCCAAGAATACTGGAGTGGGTAGCTTATCCCCTCTCCAGGGGATCTTTCCAACCCAGGAATGGAACTGGGGTCTCCTGCATTGCAGGCAGATTCTTGACCAGCTGAGCTATCAGGGAAGCCCCAAATACTGTATGATTCCACTTATTTGAGATGCTCAGTATAGTCAAATATGTAGAGATAAAAAGTAGAATGGTGGTTGCCAGGGGATAGAACTGGGGGTGGGGGGGCCAGGAAGTCAATGTAAATTATACATTTTTAAAATGGTTAAAATGGTGCTTTAATGTCATGTTTGGTGGTGACTCAGTCACAAAGTTGTGTCTGACTCTTGAGACCCCATGGACTATAACCTGCCAGGCTCCTCTGTCCATGGCATTTCCCAGGAAAGAATACTACAGTAGGTTGCCTTTTCCTTCTGCAGGGGATCTTTCCAACCCAGGGATCAAACCCTGGTCTACTGCATTGCAGGCATGTTATGTTTACTTTACCACAATTAAAATAATCAAACTTTTCAAATCTGAGACTTTGATGAAGTAACTCACTAAGAGTCATCTGATAGCTTTTGGATTCAAATTCAGATCTTCCTGACATCAATGTTTTCCCAGTGCCCTCGGTGGGATGGTGACAGGCTGATCTGTATGGTCCAGAAGTGTCCATGCATTGAGAGCTCACTTTCTCTTTTCTTTGTGCCCAAAATACAACCTGACCCAGTTTCATTTCACCTGTAAGTAGATGAGCTGTTGGCCACCTGGGCCAGTTGACTTGGTGTCCGGTCCTGGCGCAGCCACAAGCTTGACCTGACCTTGGTCAAGATCAGTGAGCTCTCTGGGTCTCAGCTTGCCTGACTGACTCAATGAATGAGAGTTGTGGCAAAGTCTCCGCCCAAGGGCTATTCAGAGGCTGAAGAGGGAGGTGAGGTGGACTCAGTAACTCCTAGAGATTGCCAAGCAGGGCTGGTGAGAACGTGACCATGAGTCTGACCAGGAGAAGAAGGTGTAGTCCCGGGTATTCTCTGAATTGCTCGTGGAAGAGGAGATGCTGGGACCAATCCACGAAAAAGCACAGGTGACCCCTAATGGAAGATATTCTAGAAGAAAGCAAAAGCGAAGGAGATGAGACAGTTAGAGAATAGATGACTGGTGGGGGGTAGCAGGCTGGGGACAGTGGAGGGGAGAAACTTGCTTCTTCTTAAGGTAAATCTGCAGAAACTACCTTTTTTTTTTTTTTGGCTGCACCTTGAGGCTTGCAGGATCTTAGTTCCTTGACCAAGGATTGAAACCAGGCTCTCAGCAATAAGAATACAGAGCTCTGATCACTGGACTGCCAGGGTATTCCCTGGAGAGACTACTTAGAGGCTATCAGAGAGGAGCAATTGGAAGGCAGAGGGACCAGCTAGGCTGCAGAATCCAGGAGGGAGAGATAGAAGCCTCTTCCATGTCCATGACTGTGAGCATCAGGAAAGATGGGTGGGTGAACCTCTAGGCTGTAATCACCTGATAAGCCTTGGGAAGAGGAGAAGATGGAGGTTCTGTACCCCAGCAAGTGATGGGGCCTATTCTCATTGCTATTCAGGCCTGTGAGTTCAGGCAGAAAGCAAAGGACCATAGGTTTACAGAGAGCATTCTGAATACAAGCAGCTTCCTTCTCTTTCTGGGGCTTCCCAAGTGGCTCAATGGTAAAGAATCCGTCTGCCAAGGCAAAAGGTACAGGAAACTGAGATTCAAATCCTGGGTTGGGAAGATCCCCTGGAGAAGGAAATGGCAACCCCTTCCCATATTCTTGCCTGGAAAATCCTACGGACAGAGGAGTCTGGCGGGCTACAATCCATAGCAGAGTCAGACACGACAGAGCAACTGAACACCAGCACCTCCTCTTTCTGCCCCATAAACGTTCGTTCCTCTGATTGTGACCCTTGGCCCCTCCCTTAACATACACTTCCTGCCTGGGCTCAGTCCTGCTCTGGGCATCCACTACCCATGAATATAGGGCACTGGGAGCCACCTGCCTCCCAGGCTTCACCTGGAAGGACCAAAGGTTTATGAAACCCTCGCAGTCCACAATGGAGGCATCCCTTCCCCCACCCAGGCCTGCATCTTCCAGTGAGTTCCCACCCAAAGAGTGACACTTCACCCACCCACCATTTCTGAAATCCCAAATCTGGCACTTACCTTTGAGTCTTCCCCTGCTCTCCCCCAGATTTACTGGGTGAATGTGTTTTCCTAAGCATTTACCTGTTTCTCCTCCTTCCTAAGGCAGCTTTCTTCTGGTCCAAGCTCTCACTGTTTCTCACCCAGGTCCTAAGTGGCATCTTCCTTTCTTTAAGCCAAAGGCGAGAATACTTGGACTTCAAGGTCTCTCAGAATCTGATCTACCTTCCTCTGACCCAATTACCCTTTCTTCACTTTTCCAACAGTGATTTCATACTCTAGCGATACCAGACCACTCAGAGTTTGTCAGACTCTACAAGGATGCTCGTTCCTTTTGCTCAAACACCCCTACTCTCCTCTCTGTCCAAGCTATTTTTCAAGCTGCAGTCTCCACTTCCCCTGGGGATTCTTCTTGGCCTGTGCCAAACAGATGCCTCTCTCTGTGTTTCTACTGCACCTGGCACTTTTCCACCCTCATTCTGCTACCACAGGATCCAGGGTGTCCGTTCAGTCATTCACTTATAGCTTCTACATATATTCACTGAATTGGTGCTGGGGGTGAAATGGGGAGCTGAATGCACGTGATTCCTGCCCCAAAAGAAAATCATGTCTGCAACTGTTTGCCGGTCTGACTCCATATGCCTTTGTGGAATGATTGATGATCTTGCTTTCATGTGCCTCCAGGCTTGACCCTTGTGGTTCTGTTGGCCTGGAACACTCTCTTGTCAGTCTGCACAACTGGCTCCTTCTTGCTGATACTGTCTGGAGTCAGTTCCTCGCCTGCCCCCAACCACTCTAGCTCTTCACCCAGATTTACCCATCTTGGTAGCATTGCTGTTGAAATTCCCTTGCCTGTTGGCTTATTTGTCTGGCCTTTCTCACTAGAATGAAAGGTGCTCAAGAACAGGGTTCTTGTCTGTCTTATTGCCACAGAGTCTAGGGGACTAGTTCGTGCCTGATACTCAACTGGGGCTCCAAATGTGTGATAAGTGAATGGGTGGATTTTGCAGATAAGGAAGCAGATGTAGTAAAGGGAAAGATTGGGACTTTCCTGGTAGTCCAATGGTTAAGACTGCACCCCTTTAATGCCGGGGGCTCCGGTTCAATCCCTGGTTGGGAAACTTAAGATTCTGCATGCCAAGAGATGCAGCCAAAAAAACAATAAGTAAATAAATAAATAAAATTTTTAAAGAAAGAAGGAAAAGGGAAGGACTGACCATGAGCATGAAATTATGTAATTATAGACCCAGTATTAAATAACCATGGGAATTTCAGTTATGGAATGGAGCGTGGCAATTTAAAAACATTAAGAAAATTAAGAGATAAAAGAGGTGAAGTAAGGGCAGGTGGGAGCAAAGTATTGCCTGCTAAGAGAAATTTATAATCAACATCTTTTAATATGTCTGTTGGCTATTTGTATGTCATCTTTGGAGAAATACCTACTCATAAATAATTATATGGAGAGACCTACAAAGAAAACACCATGACTTCACTCTCCTTTTGTTCATTTGACCACTTGCCAAATTATTTAGGAAGTGATATCTCTCACGTGGTAAGGAAAGATTTAAAGTTTAACGATTCCTTAACTTCTTGTTGGCTTCCTTGTCTTCTATTCAAAGAAAGTGAAATGCCTTAAATTTAAAAATAGCAACTACACAGTATTAAGATTTCAAAATCAATACATTTTTCCTGTCTGTCAATCCTGCATCTAGCTATCCACCTACCTGGATACATAAATAAGTATGACTAAAAAGATGTCTTGGATTTATAGAATATTTATGGAAAGTATTTCTAGCTGATAAAATTTTTATTTCCCTTTATTTTCTATACTTTCTTGTGCAGTTTTAATTTTTTACAATGTACTTGTACTGTATCCCTTATGCAAGAAGAGAACAAGTTTTAAAAAACAATTAGAAGTAGGTATACCAAAATGTCATTTTAGTTAATTCTGGATGGTAGGAATAGTAAGATATTTTCTTTGCATTTCTTCTGAAAAAATTTTTTTTATTTTAAAGAGGAATTTAAAAAAACGGAAAAATGTGAATTTAAGATGAATATTTCAGGGATCCAAAGAGAGCAAGCAAAGTCAAGGTCAACGTTTAGTGAGTCCTGGGTCAAAGTGTCTTTTCAGCCCAGAGAGGCCCCAGGGCAGACAGCCAACAGGAAGGATACAGTAGCCAACCTACCGTCTGAGAGAATGGAATTGTCACTGGAAGCCTGGCCTCACCTGGCCTGCAGATACCGAACAGGAGCCGGGCCAGCTTCCCTGGGGATGACAGAGGTCGGTTCCAGGGAGAACTTTAAGCAGCCAACGGGCTGTTCTCACAGTTCTGACAGTGCCTTATGCAGATGCTGAGGTCTGACCATCAGAACTCCAAGACCAGGCACAAAACAAGCGTTCAGTGATTATAAATGAATCTGTGTTTCAGATGGCACAAGGAGCATCACCTGAAGTTTTGCTTTTTTTTTTTTTTTTTCCCAAGAGCGGGGAACCAGTCAAGTCAGGAAGAAGCCCTTGGAATAGGAGAAACTGAATAGAACAGAGCGGGAAGGGTGGGTCGAAGGCTGCTGGGTGGGCTGGAATGAAAGGGAGGGTAGCGCACTGGGTCGGGGAGAGAGGGACAGTCTTCGCTTCCATAATTCTCAAATCACCCACTTGCGTGTCCGTCTTTTCATCCGGCTGTGACCTTCTTCTAGGGTTTGTATCTAACTCGTCTTTCAGTCGCTCCTCCCAATCGCTTAGCAGGGCGCCTGTTTCCCTTAAGGGCTCATGAGATGATGGAGTGAACTGGAGGCAGCTCCTCGCTGCGGTCCAGTCCCGGGCTTTTGTAGAGAAAGCAAGATAAATGCTTTCCCTGCAGGAGGCCAGCGCTCTCTCTTTCCTTCAGGCGGGGAGGGGGCGGAGAACTGGACATTTACGGGGTGGGGGGGGGTGGTAGTTTAATACACCCGAGCGGAGGCAGCTGTGTAGACAGACGCCCTCTGCACGGATGTGCCAACCTCAGCCCTCGCTCGGGGGCAGCTGGAGACGTCGAAGGAGGTAAGAAGGGTGAGAAGGTGTGTGCGCCTCTCTTACCAGGCCAGCAGATCTGGTGGTACCCAAGAAGGCGCTCGGGTTTCTAGAGATGGAACTAAGCCAAGGTCTGCTGCGCGGAGAGCTCCCATCTTAGAGCATCTCGGTCCATCTTATTTCCCTAAACTCGCCTTCCACATCTGGCAAGTGGGAAGACTCCAGGACGCCGGCGGGAGGCGGGGGGTGGGGGGGCGGGGAGGGTGTGGAGGTGTGGGCAGGAGGGCAGCTGAAACCGCCACGCACAAGTGAATGGGCACCATCATCGAGTTCGAGCTGACTCTCCCCGGGCCGCGGTGCGAACGCAGCCAGGACCCCCCATCCCGGTGCGCAGCGCGCCCTCCCCCGCGCCATCGGGGCCCCCGGCGGCCCAGGCCCTCCCCGCCTCCGCGCGCGGCCCTCCGCGGCTGGATGCCCGGGGCTGCTCCGCCCGCGGGCGGAGGGGCTCCCGGGGCTGCAGGCAAGGCGGCGGGGAGCCGGAGGGCGCCGGCCGAGCCGGGGCAGAGGACGCACGCGGCCGGCCGGGCGGAGCGCGCTTTCCCCTCCCCCGCGGCCCGGAGCGCGAGCCGCCGTGACGTCAAGGGCCGCCCGCCAGCCCCGCGCTCCAGCGGGCAGAGCGCGTGCGGCCGCCGAGCACATGGGCCCGCGGGCCGGGCGGACTCCGGGCGGCGGGGCCCGGGGGAAGGGCGAGGGGCCGCGAGCGAGGATGAGCCCCGGCAAGCCCCCGCCCCGGACCCCCTCGAGTGGATTTCCACGCGGAAAGGATGTTGGCGGTCCCGGTGACCTGCGGAGACACGGTGGGAGCCACCTTTCAGTAAGTTACAATTTTGTCCTCCGCCTTTCTGGAGAGGCAGCAGCCTTGGCCTTGCGGGGAGGGATGCGCGGTGGGCAGCTGGACCGACGGAAAGAGCTTTCAGATCCCAGTATGTTTGTTAACCGTGCACTTTCCTCATCTCCAGACTCTAGACTGGCAGCGAGTTTGGGGCGTTTGGGGGCGGGGGGAGGGGAAGAGGGTGACATCAAATAGCCCTTGCAGAGAGATAATTCCGGATTTGTGGTCTTGATGAAAAGTATTTATTATAACCTCCAAATATAGACCCCCTCCGATCAGTACTGATTAGGATTCGCAGACAAGGTCGGGAGGCCCCTTTGCTAATTGAGAAGACTGTGAACCATATGATACACCCTCCATTCTTTGCCCACCTCCCCCCGCCCCACCCCGCCCCAACTCCCCAACAAGGTGATTTCCGAAAACTCAGCAACTCTGGTTTTGGAAACTTTCTCTTCTTGTGCCTTGCATTTACTGATTTTCCGGGTGCCCCCACACCCTCATCCTGGTAATTCTATTTGGATGGATTGTTGGTTTATTTAGGTTTACCCTCCCGAGGCTAATGTGCTTTTATTTATGACAGCGTTTGTGGTCCAAGCAAGCCTAGACTTTCGGGAAGGGCGACCATGAGGGTGCATGTGGTTGGTGTGCAGGTATTTTCCCGAGAGTTGGCAGGCATGGAATATTCTGTTCACTTGAGCCCCTGACTTCAGGCCTGTCTGTAAGATGAGAGAAGAGAGGAAATCCTTAAGTGAGGGGTTTTGGGGACATTTGGGTGTTTCTTTTCCGTCTTCTGTTTTCCAGAGGGAGGCTGGCGGCCCCTCTCGCATCCCCCCCCCTCCCCCACCACTTTGCGTCCTGGCTCCTGGAGCTGCTTAGTTGTTGGAGCAAAGCGGGAAGAATCGTGTGTTTGTGTGTGGTGGGTGCACGGAGGCTCTGAGGAGGTAGGGACTGTGTCTGCTGCGCTGTTTGTTATAGGATGTTGCAGCCCTCTTTTGCATACTGGAAGTGACAAGTTCAGGCTTGTTCAACTGACACAGTCCTGTGATCACAACGAATCTGTCTCAAGCTTTAACCAATGAAGGAGGGTGTTGGATGGATCCTCTGAACACTCAGTGGGACTTCCTGAAAGATTTATTAGGAGAAAAACCTTCCTGGAAGCAGCAGCAGAACAAGCACAGAGTGGCTGGCCTGGGCAAGAGCCTCCTGGCCTGATCGCCACTCTTTGGGAGCAATTACATCCTGGAGGTGAGCAGTACCTCGTGGTCTGGGCAGGACTGGGATTCCATGGATGGGTCTGGTGATGGCAAGGCCGAGAAGGTCCTGGGCGGATCATAATGCTGTCCCCAGTGAATTCCCGAGGCAGGGGACGGGATTTGTTCTGTGGTCATTTTTGTTTTGCCTGGTGAAGGGTAACTTTTTATAATGTTGTTGCTTTACTGACTTTGAGTGCAAAATTTTGCATCATCCAGGCTTCTCTTGAAAAGGAGAAGAAATCAGTTTCTTTTTCTGATTGATTCCCTCCCACCCCTGGGCGCATGCTGTCTGGGCTTGCCCTTTCTAATTGGGACTAGAGCTTTTCTGGGCTGGAAAGAGGGAGTTCTTCTCGATTCTGAAATAGCAGACAGACCCTATCCCCCGAAGCTGATTTGTGAGTTTGCGGATATAAAAACTGGGTAAATTCTCACCAGCCACATTCAGCTGATCTCTTGTGCTTTAGCTTTTTCTTTTCCTCCTAAATGGCAGGCAAGCAGGCAGGCTGGGTTTCAGAGCCTGTGTCCCAGGGCTTTTTGCCTGACTGGGAGGGACGTCTTTTTCTCGGCTCAACTAAAGAGCCTCCGGGATGATATTTACTCCTCTTTGTGTGAGTTTCCCTGAAGGTGGTGATACCCATGGCTGATGGTTGAGCCTTCCCTGTGGGAGCAAGGACCTTGGATGGTTGCTGGTCCATGTTCCTCGGCGAGGTAGCCTTGTGCCTGCTAATGGCTGCGCTTCTGTCTGTGCTTTAGGTGTCAGATGGCCTCTGGATGCTCAAGCTTTTTCTTTAGTATTTCCTGTCCTCGTTGGCTGTGGACATGGTGTTCTCCCCACCTGCCCCCTTAAAAAAAGAAAAAAAAGACAAACCTCTGGATGCAGGTTTGTGATCTCTTTAAGAAACCAGGATTGTTCCTGCACATACCCTGGGTCAGTGGGGGGACTCCTGACCCAAAATGGAATAATTTTGAACATGGATGAGCCCTGTTGATGGTCATTTCTACCCTTTCCCAAAAAACGTCAGGGGTTTGAGGCCTTACAGGAGGCACTACCAAGATGGGTCCTTTGATCGACTCTGCCTCTGTCTCTTCTATTTTTCGGGTTCCAACTAATCTAAGACTCTAATAACAATAATAGTAAATGATCATAATGGTAGTGTAGTAGTTTCTTTCTTCCCCTCCCCACCCCGTTTTTTTTTTTTTTTTTTTTTTTTGCCATGCCACGTGGCATGCAGGATCTTAATTCCTCCACCAGGGATGGAATCCTTGCCCCTTGCAGTGGAAGCATGGAGTCTGAACCACTGTACTGACAGGGAATTCCTAATAATAGTAGTAGTTTTTGTAATAACCCTGAAATCTTATATCAGGCCAAGCTTGTTCTTCCCATTTTATGCTTCCTATAGCCTCACCACGGCAGTTACAATAAAGTATCCAGCAGTGATGGAGTTCTTACTGTGGGCCAGCCTTGAAATGCTTTATATTTGTTATTTCATATAATCTCCCAGCTATTGTGCTGTTGTTTAATTGCCAAGTCGCAAGTCTTTGCGACCCCATGGACTTTAGCCTGCCAGGCTCCTCTGTCCATGGGATTTCAACCCACTGGAGTGGGTTGCCATTTCCTTCTTCAGGGACCCAGGGATTGAACCCGGGTCTCCGGCATTGGCCACCTGGCTAACTACCTGGGAAGGTAGAATTATTGTTGTCATCACTGTTTTGCAGATGGGGAGCCCACAGGTCAGATTAAGGATCCCCCCCACCCCGCCCCGCACCTTCAGGTCATACAGCCACGGAGTGGCAGAGACACCCGGATTTGCACTGGCCGTCTGACTCTCCAGGCCCACTCATAGAAGTCAGAGGACAATGAAACTAAAGACAGACAAAGGTGCTGCTCCGCCTGGAGTGGGAAGGTCAAGCTCATTCTCCAGTCATCCCTCCTTGCCCAGGCACAAAGGAAAACCCCACACCTCGTGTGAAGACCCCACCTGCCCTGACTGCTGGCCTGGTTGAGGTCAAGAAGCTACGAGAATGGGGCTTCAATGCTCAGAAAATTCTAAACTGGAGAGTCTGGGGACCTCTGGGGCCAGGGGACAGCCTCCGTCTTGGTGCAGAATCTGTGGGCTTTTGCAGAAAGCTGTATCCAGGTGTCCAGCCTGGCTCTGTGACCAGCATTTATTACTAACAACATTCACAGCAGATGGGAGATAGAGCTGTTTCTGTAAATGATCCAGACCCTCCACCTCCACGACCTGCCCCCCCACCCCCACCCCAACCAACCGATCCGGAGTACCTTCCTCTCTCTTGGGTGTGTTTTGGTCCTGTAACCACCCTAACAATACAAAGATTGTATCGTCCCAACCTCGTCCTGAAAAACAAAACAATGCCAGCCCATAAACACAAGATTCACAGTCATGAGGCCCAAATGGTCTCAGTTATTTTTTTAATTTCAGAGTTCTGAATTTTCTTTTATTTTCTCTTCCTCTTTTTTTTTTTTTTTCCTTTTTTTGAAGGGGGGAGGCAAGGAGTAGGGGTGGTGTTGTTTAGTTGGTGCCCGGTGGGTAATCAGAGCCCCTGTTATATCTGTTTATCTGTTTCTTCTCCCTCTTGGACCATGAACTTCTTGGGAGCAACAAAGGAGTAGGGGTGGGCTGGGAGGGGTGGTCGCTGTTTCATCTGCTGGCTCACACAGCCCTGAGACTGGCTCGCAGGTGGCTATCGAAGAACCACTTTATTTTTAAGTAAACAAGCCATGCCCATCCCTCAAGTCATTGTCTTCTTTAGATGTGGAGCAGCCCATCAGGATGGGAGGCGGAGGGTTTGCCCCCCGAGGGAGGAGACTCTGAAGAAAGGAAGGAAGCTGGAAAGCAGTGGAAGGCAGCTGGGATGGCTGAGGGGTAGTGCAGACCTGGGTTACTGTGGGGCAGGTTACGTCACCTCTGGGGGCCTGTTTCCTCACCTGGAAGATGGGCACGGTAAAGCACCACCTTCTGCCCTGGCTGAGAGGAGGAAATAGAGGATGCCCAGCAGGCAGGCATTCAGCAGGGCGCCTGGGCTCCTGCTTAGCCCTCAGCAAAAGGTAACTGATAATATTACTGTGACAATTACTGGGTTTTATTGCTTCCTGTGGCTGCTTGGAGCTGGTGGTTTCTGAATACATTTTAATGTGTAACAGTAACATTCTGGTTACATAGATCATGAAGTGCAGTGACTTTACTAGTGTTCTTTGCAAGCCTCTGAACGAAACACTGGCTAATAGAAGAAAGATAAGAAATCAGGAGAGGTCTCAGAAAGGACAGAAATCAGAAGGTACCCCTCAGTTGGCAGCCTGCTTTTGCAGGTTATTTCAGCTCTCAGCTGCTACACGGGGAGAAGAATAGTGTCTCCCTCTCAGGCATGATGCAAAAAAAAAAAAAAAAAAAAAAATTGCACTTAGCACAGAGGAAGTAAGCTCTTGAGGAAGACAGAAAAACGCTTGTTTTTACTGGTTATTCTTTAGGGCTGTCTTTCCCTGGCTGTTGTTGTTTAGTTGCTAAGGCATCTCTGACTCTTTGCCACCCTGTGTACTATATTGCTTGCCAGTAGCCCGCCAGGCTCCTCTGCTCATGGGATTTGCCAGGGAAGAATACTGGAGTGGGTTTGCCTTTTCCTTCTCCAGGGGATCTTCCCGATTCAGGGATTGGGCCTGTGTCTCCTGCATTGGCAGGCGGATTCTTTTACCAGTGAGCAACAGGGAAGTCCTCCTTTCCTTGGTACATTGGCCCTTAACATTTGCTACTCTGTTTAAGATGGACTGACTGAGCTGTTTACTTACTGGGCAGTTGCCCTGTCAGCAGGCACTGTTCTAGCTCCTGGAGGTCCAGCAGAGAAGCAGAGACAAAAACCCTTGCTCTCCTGGTGTTTTCATTCTATCCAAGTCACACAGTAGGGACAGTGTGGTCCCCACAAGGAGGCAGAGAACAGATGGATGCATTACAGGCAAATACTACAGCGACTCCTGACCCCACTGTATTAAGAGGTGTGAGGTGCTTAGCACAGAGCTGATGTGGTAGAGACTATGTAAGTGGTGGTTGCTATATTTGTTATTGTTTTTCTTTGGTGGCTGCCTCATAAAGTAGCAACCTCCCCTCCTCCCATTTCCATGCCTGAGTCTTACTATTGTCTGTGGTACTTGTTGTGGACTGAATGTCTTTCTGCAAAATACATATGTTGAAATACTAACTCCCAGTGTGATGGTGTTTGGAGGTGGAGCCTTTGGGAGGTAATTATGGATTAGTTCAGCTCAGTTGCTCAGTCGTGTCTGACTCTTTGCAACCCCATGGACTGCAGCACGCCAGGCTTCCCTGTCCATTACCAACTCCCAGAGCTTGCTCAAGCTCATGTCCGTCAAGTCGGTGATGCCATCCAACCATTTCAGTCCTCTGTCGTCCCCTTCTCTTTTTATGGATTATGGATAGATGAGATCATTAGGGTGGGGTCTTTATGTGGTGATTAGTGCTGTTACCAGAAGAATACCAGAGAGCTTTCATTCTCTCTCTGTCTCTGTGAAGATCCAGGAGGAAAGTAGCTGTTTACAACCCGGAAAGAGAGCTCTCATCAAAATCAGATTGGCCACAACCTTAGTCTTGAACTTCTTAGCCTCCAAAACTGTGAGAAATAACGTTTCAATCATTTAAGCTACCTGGTCTGTAGTGTTTTGTTATGGCAGCCGGAGCAAACTGGGACAGCACTGATCATTACCTGGTATATTGTGTATCTGTCTTCTCTCCAGAAATTGTCAACTTGGTAGGGCTCATGGATTCATTTATTCATTTCTTAAAAAATTCCTCTGTACTACACAGCATGTGGGGTCTTAGTTTCCCAAACAGTGATCGAACCTGTGACCCCTACATTGAAAACTCGGAGTCTTAACCGTTAGCCCAGGGAAGGTTGAAGCCAGGGAAGTCCCTATTCATTTTCATTAATTCAATACATTGCATACCAGCTCTGTGCCAAGCAGAGTGATTCTCAGTGTTGGGAATGCAGGAAGGAGCAAAAGAGATGTTGCATGAATGGTGCTTGCATTATAGCTAGAATAGACATCCGAGCAGCAGACACAATAAACAGGATATTAACAGTGTATTCGAGGGGAATGTGTCCTGTGGGAACAAGGGTCAGGGTCTGGAGTGTTAAGGTCAGTGTTAAGGTGGCTTCAGGGCAGGCTTCGCTGAGAAGCTGATATTGGAGCAGCCTTGAAGGAGGTGAAGGGGTTCGTCTTAGAGGGTGGTGTTTGAGCCCAGGAAGGAGCCCGGTTAGAGGCTGGACTGTGAGATGGGGAGCAAGATGAAGAATGAATTGCAGTGGTGTGAGCAAGGGGGACAGAGGTAGAAGGGGAAACTGCTCTTTGGCGGTGTTGCTTGTAATATCTCCAGGCCTTTCTAAAAGATGAAAGATGCTGTCTTGTACACAGTAAAATGGGGAGCCATGGAATGGTTTTAAATGGAAAGCTGATTTGGGCTGCTTTAGCTTTTTCTTAAAAGAAAAAAAAAATTAATCTTGGCTGTGCTGGGTCTTCACTGCTGTGCCAGGGCGTTTTCTCCAGGTGCGGTGCAAGGGCTTCTCACTGCTGTGGGGGCGGCTTTAATGACCAGGCAGGAGTGATCTGAGTGGGTCCTGCCCACCCTGGGGCCGTAGCTGAGGACTAACTTCCCAAATTTACAGTTAGAAAGATAACAAACTCCATAGAGGGTGGATCTTAGAAGGGAGGTGCCTGGAATGGCCCTGGGTGGACAGATTGTAATTAGGGAAATTGGAATTATCTTTTTTAGAGATTAAAAAAAAAAAGCCTATCTTTAAACATCTGAGGGGACAAGTCTGTAAAGATACGTGTTGTTTCTCGAGTTAATGCAATCACTATTTTGTCTTTACTGTGGTTTTTTAAAAAAACAGTTATAATTGTGTATGTATGTTTATGTCTGACCTTGTAAGTTGTAAGCGTTCCTGAACATTATTACATATGCTTTGGTCCGAGTGGTTTTTGGGAGGGGTGTGAAGGTGTCATGCGGCATGTGGGATTCAGGATCTTAGTTCCCTGACCAGGGACTGTACCTGTGCCTCCTGCAGTGGAAGCTCAGAGTCCTACTCACTGGACTGCTGGGGAATTCTCTGTCCATGGCATTTTTATATAATACATTATAAAATGATATATCACAAAATAAATTATAAAATATAATATATAACATATATAATAATAACATATTATAATAGAAAATATTATAATATATTTATAAATATATATATTTATATTTTTCATTTAATTTCTTGGGATAAGTCCTCAGTCCTAGGACTACTGCATCAGAGTATAGTATAGTGTTAGTCACTCAGTCATGTCCGACCCTTTGCAATCCCATGGACCAAAGCCCACTAGGCTTTTCTGTCCGTGGAATTCTCCAGGCAAGAATACTGGAGTGAGTTGCCATTCCCTTCTTCAGGGGATCTTTGAGATCCAGGGATCAAGTCTGGTCTCTTGCATTGCAGGCAGGTTCTTCACCATCTGAGCCACTAGGGAAGCGCATTGCACCATAGCATCTCGGTATTTTGAAAGTTTGAGGTAAACATTGCAACTCATGAGATCCGTACCGAAGCCAAACTTGCTGTTATCTGTTGAGACATGTGGTGTCTATTGCCGTGTGTGATGCTCTGTGTCATGAGCCATGACATGTAGTGTGCGTTGTGTGCATATGTGCATATACGTCATATGCACCTGTACTAGCTTTTTCTTAACTTCCATTTATTTAGCAGATATCTGTGGGGTGCCTGTTGTGTACCAGACACTACTCAATGTTTTGGATCTTCAGCAGTGACGACAGCATTGACGGTACCAGTTCTAAAGGAACTTGTTACTTAGTGGAGAGACAAGCAAGTATACACCGAAGTATAAGGAATATGAAAGAATAGGAAATAGAATAATATAGAAGAGAGTTTGTATGAGAGGAAGGGATTCACACTGAAATGCTACATTTGAGTGAAAGTGAAGATTTTGGGGAAGTTAACCAAAGAAGGAGAAGAGCAAAGAGGAAAAGGAGAAGATTGATAAAGATGAAAATAGTAAAGAAAAAAGGAATATTTAAGTTAAAAAAGGAAAAGCTTTAATAATAAAGAAGAGTTCCCCAAAGTCAATAACAAACTAAACAGCCTCATAGCAAAGTGAGTAAAGGATATGAATAAATAGTTCTCAAAAGAAGAAAGCATAATACACGTGAAAAGATTCTGAGTCTCCCTAATATAGCTGCATGTGTTGAGGTCTGATCTGTTGATAGTAGAATCTGCTTTTTTTTAGTAGGTAGTGGTAGGCAATTCAATAAATGCACACAGCTCTGTAACAGTCTTGGAATCATTACCATCAACATCGCGAACATCTCCATCACCCCCCAAACATCCCCTCTGCTTCTTTGTAGTCAGTCTCCTCCCTGGTCCCCAGCTTCTGACAACCACGAATTTGTTTCCTGACCTCATGGTTTTGTCTTTTGCTTGTAAATGGGATCATCCAGGATGTAGCTCTTTGAGTCTGCTTTCTCTCATGCATGTGAGATCTTCCATGTTGTATATGTCAGTTGTTCTGTGGATTAGATTGCAATTAGTGTCCTGTTCTCTGGATATGCCACTGTTTTTTGACCCATCTTCCACTGGAAGGGCACTTGAGTTGTTTCTGGGGCACATTTTTCCCCATATTTCAAAATGTGCCCAAAATAGGAGGTCTGACTCAAGTCTTGGGAAGGCTGTGTGTGGCCTGGGGTCCCCTGACTCAGCTAGTGAATGTGAGGTCACTTGAAAGACCAACTGGCAGCTGGCAGTGAAATCGAAAACACATGTGCAGCCCCACGCCTTGGTACATTTGGGAATTCACAGCTCATGTTCTGTGTATCCTCTAAGTATCCTCTAAGGATACTTAGAGGTGGGTGTGAATGTCTAAAAAAAATGGAAGGATGTAGATCAGACTCACTCTCATCCTCCTGGGAGAGAGAAGAAGATGAGGCAGGTGGTATGCTTTGTAGAGGAAGACTATAGACACATGTATCACTTAGGCATTTTGAAACTATATAGTAAGGAAAGCAGCCGGAGTGCATCCATGACCATGTGCTCATGGTCATAAATTCAAGCTTCTTTGTTGTTGTTGTTTAGTCACTAAGTCATGTCCGACTCTAGAGACCCCATGGACTATGTAGCCTGTCAGGTTCCTCTGTCCATGGAATTCTCCAGCCAAGAATACTGGAGTGGGTTGCCATTTCCTCCTCCAGGGGATTTTCCTGACCCAGGGTTCGAACCCCTGTCTCCTGTGTGTCCTGCATTGCAGGCTCTTCTTCACTGCTGAGCCACTAGGGCTAGGCATTACCCCATAGTCCACTTAAGTCATAATTCATTCAGTGGGGGCCAGGGTAGCCTTGGGATCATTCAGCCAATCATCTCACTTAGAGATTTTGTGGCAAGATCATTCCTGTCCTTGTTGTGTATTGCTTCTTACAAAGCAGACGTTTGCATTTGGTCCAAGAAACAAACCTGTGAGGTGAAGGCCAGACTGACCCGGGTGGGTTGACACTCAGAGGATACCTCTGGCGGGGATGGTATCCTGCTCATCAGCCTTGCAGGGCTGCCTTCCCCTCAGAGCATGGGGGGCGGGCAGGGGGGGGTGGGTGGGAAAGGGAGGTATGGGGGGGTCAGTAGAGAGAGACGGTCTCCCAGAAAGCGCTCTCGAAGTAGGAGGGCTGCCCCCTGGCTTTTGCTGTCTTCTCCCCCTGCCTCAAGGGTGGCCCCAGGCAGTATCTCTTCCCTGTCATTTGCCTGGACAATCCATACATGCTTTCTTGATTGCAGACATTCCCCACATACTTAGGGATGCCAAAGGATGGGGGCGATCACTGTATCAGTCCTGGTAACGTGTGGAGGTGGTCTTGGCAGCCACACCTTAGACAGTACCCTATGATCTTTGTGTTTTATACCTGAGCAGTTGCTGACACCCTTGACCTGTGACTACACGCTCTCTCCAGTTTGGTCCAGCAGTGACATCGCTGGCTCCAGAACGCACCCTCCTGCCACTGGAAAGCATCTGTCATCGGCCCCAGCTGTCTCCCTGCTTCCCTGCCTGCCTTCCTCCTGGCTTTCAAAAGGGCAAACTAGACCCTGAGACTTGACCTAAAAGCTTTTAATGGCTTCGAATTATGAGTTCGAGTACCTGCTGTGTAATAGCCCCTCTATAGATTGAATTGCTGAGGGGTGTGGACCCGTGGAGCTGGGCTAAGGACCCCTCCCTCGCCTACCCTCCGGGCTGAGTGCTTCCTGCCAGATGGTTGCCTTTGCTTGGAGCAGAAGGAAGGCTTGCCTGATCAGAGGCAGCTGGGGAATGTGGGTTCTGCCTGAGGAAGGTTTGGAATGATGGGATTCTTTTAGAGGACAGGTGCCTACAGATTCACTTCTGACATCCCTGTCTCATCCAGCTGGGGAAACGGGACAGGCTTCAGTTCCTTTCCTCACTTCGTCTCCAAACTAACTCCTACTGATGCTTTCTGACTCAGCTTAGGGGTCACCTCCTCCTGGAAACACGCCTTCATCCCCTTCAGGAAGCCTTCCTTCATCCCCTCCCCGCACCTTGAGTTATGGCAGCTCACATCCCCATTGTTCTGGGTTGCGGCCATGGGTTCCCATCAGGGCTTGCAGACTCAGCTGCTTAGGAAGATGAGCAGATGATATAATGCGCAGTGTGGACCTGAAGGAGTAGGATGTGTGAGGACTAGCCCACAACTGGTCCCCTCTCCAAACCCGGCAGCTGCTTTTTGAGTCCAACTCCCTTTTCCCACCTCCCTGTTTCCCCCAGGCCACAGAGGAGATTCAGTGTTGCCAGACTTTCTACTTGTGAAAGAGAAGCCAGGGAATTCTTTTTTTCTTTTAAGGGAAGTTCTAATTTTCAAATATTTCAGTTTAGATTTTTGAAGACCCCCTCACAGGTCAGACAAAACACATGCTGGCCAGCTGTGGCCCCCAGGCCAGCAGTTTGCAACCCCTGCTTATGGCTCTCCCCGTCCCGTTGCACAGGTTCCACCAGACCTGACAGGCTCTTTGCTGTGCCCCCAGTGCCTCGCAGGCTGCAGGTTCGGCTTGGTGGGCTTAAACCCTTATTGACTGAAGTACTGCAGCAGAGCACTTCTCGCATACATGTGATTCACTTTCTTCCCTTTAGAGCTGTTTGCACATGATGCTATTCTAGGTTGCTTCTTCAGTTCCTTGATTGCTTTTGTGATAGGCTGTGTGTCCTGGAAAAGTAATAATTTCCTAGATGTTGACTGCCTTTTTCCTTTTCCCTTCCCTCTCCACCCCCTTAACACATGTTAGCTTTTTTTCTTTTTTCTTGTGGAGGAAGCCAGACCTTTTGTATCCTGCTGGGCTCCAAAGTGTTGGTCGGCTGTTATTAGGCAGTGGTGGTTTCCGGCCAGCTCACTGATGTTTGCCCTGGAAGTCCGTGAGCCTTTGCTGATTTCCATCAGGGGAAAATACATGCTTTTCAGATTTCACTTCCTTTAGGTGAGCCATCGCGGCCAAGTTACTTAAAGAAACAACCGATCCAGGAGGAAGTAAAGCCCTCCCCCGATCTTGTGCAGTGTTTCCATCTTGTCATCTTTCTTCACATTATGGAGGCAAAGTTCATTAAGGATATGACTGGGAGCTCTAAGCTTCCCCGGTGGTTTAGCAGTAAATAATCCGTCTGCCAGTACAGGAGATGCACGTTCGATCCCTGAGTAGGGAAGATCCCCTGGAGGAGGAAATGACAGCCCATGCCAGTATTCTTGCCTGAAATATCCCATGGACAGAGGAGCCTGGTGGGCTACAGTTCAAAGGGTCGCAAAGAGTCAGACACAACTGAGTGACTGAGCACACTCATCTGGAAACTCTAGGAGCTGAATATGTGCCTGGAACTGGTCAAGGCTCTTGGGAAATAAAAAAGAACCATGGGTTTGATAGTCTGGTAGATGCATCCTTGCCTTTAGAGATGCAGACGGGCAGAGCAAAGCCACCGACAGTGATGATTCGGCGTTAGTGCAGTTATGGTGGAGCATCACAGTCCTTACTCAGCATTATTAGGAGCTACAATAACATGACTTCTTAGAGTTATTAAGCCCTGCCTCTGTGCTGTTGTTAAGAACTTGTCCATATTAATCCATGTAATAACTCTGAACTAATTACACAGAAAACTCACAGTGGAACAGTACCATTCACTCACCTGGTATTTACTGCGTGCTACTCTCTGGCGCTGTGCTGGACATGTAACTACACTTGGGGATCCCTCTAAGAACCCCCCCCCCCCCAGTCCACTGCAGGAAAACAGACGTATGCTTTTTGCACATGGCGACAACACTGGGGTGAAGTCTGGTTCTCAGAGGTGGACAGAGTGATGCTGGTGCTTGGGGGTTGAAGTAGTTGAGGACCAGGTTTGGCTTCAGACGGCAGATGCCTTAGATGGGCCCACAAGGCCAGGATGACTGAGGTCCGGCTGGTCTGGGAGGCTTCTTCTAGAGGAGGTGAGCCCAGCAATGGGATTGGTGAGTGGCAGAAGGAGATGGTATGCCTGTTGTAGAAGGGCTGCAGTCTCTGTTTCTTATTTCTGAATGGGAACACTATCTCCTGCTTCTGGTGGGTTGGGAGGATTTGTAGTAAAAATAATAGTATGGTTGATAACAGCAGTTGGCATCCTGAGAGCCCACTGTGTGATGGGTACAATGCCGAGGGCTTCCCTTTCATTATTCCATGTATGCTCAGCAACTCCCTATGGAATAGGAACCATCATCAACCCCATTTTTCAGATGGCACAAACTGAGACTCAGAGACATCAATTGATTTGCCCAGGTTCACACAGCTGTTAAAAGGTAGGTTGGAACCCAGGTCAGCATGCAAAGACTGGATTTGGAATCAATCCATTAACCAATCTCTTATCTATTAACTCTATACCCAGGAAGTATAAATATGAATTCTTTTCCCTAGAGGAAGTTTGTCTTTATTTCCAGCCCCACTTTCCCATTCCCTGTTTCTTCATACCTCAAAAGGGTAGGCAGTTTCGACTGCAAATTTCAGCTCTGATAACTCCACAACTCTGGTGCTAAATTAGATGATCTCTGGATAGAGATTCAGAGGGAAAACGGGAAAGTGAAACTGGCAGATGTCCTAGGTGGTGTGAGTTACAGTAAAATGGCTTCTAGGTTTTATTTTTTTCTGTGCCATACACCCATTTTAATTATACCTAGAAATTGGTGGTGTTGAGCAAGAGTGGGGGTGGGGAGGATAGATTGACAATAGATTAACAAAGAAGCTCCAATGGGGAGGAAAACTTTAGGTACCCAGACCAGCACTCTCTTCATTTGCTTTGCTCTGCTCATTATCATAATGTAAGCTTCAGACAGCATGGGTGATTCTGTCTCCTCAAACTCTGACCTTTGACTGTCTGGTTGGAACCTCAGCTCAATCACTAGAGAATTGCGTAGCCTTCAAATCTCTGTGCCTCAGTTTCTTCATCTGTCAAATGGGAATAACAGCCTTGCTGTTCTGGGATGGTTAAGAGGATTAAATGAGTGAATACACAGAAAGCCCCTGACTTTGCCCAGTTATTTATTTATTTATTTTTTTACTTTCTGGTGTCAATCTGTGCTTTCTTGGGGAGATCGTGTCATTATAAATGATCATTGGTGTGGCTCCCTGTGGCTCCTTAAGTTCTTCCAGCAGCAGAATCGTCTTGGTGAAACCTAGGTCATCATGTAAGTCCTGTTCAGAACCCTCCCCTCAGCCTTGGACTCCCCTGGGATGAGCCCCAGCCTGCTGGACCTGTGCCCCGGTCCAGCTCTGGGACCTGCAGCGGTCTGCCACCCCACCCCCACCCTGCACTGTCAGTTTCCCTGTGGCTTCTCCACCTTCAGCGTCACTCATCCGGCCAACACCTCGTGCTCCTCTGAGCTGCTTTGTTTCACTGTTTACTACCTCCCACCGTGTAAAGTCCAGACTGAGTTATCTGTCTTGCCTGCTTTCTGTAGCCCCCAAATAGAAAATAAGCCCCCAATAGAAAATAAGCCTCAAAATTTTTGTTCACTTTATTGTCTTCCATTTTCCCCAATGTCTAGTCCAAAGATCATTGGCTGAGTGAATGAATACAAATGATCTTTGCATTTTAGTTTCTGACAACAGACCTGAATTGGGAATTGTGAGCTGTTGGATAGATAGGAAACTGAATACTGTTTTTATAGAAGCTGCACCCTTTTCTATCCCTACCAGCCATGGGTGAGCAAGGGTTCCCAAATCTCCACATCCTTAAGACTTGTTATGTTCTTCTTTTTTAAATTTATAATAACCATCCTAAAAGTATGTAAGTAGCATCTCATAGTGGTGGTGATTGGCATTTCCTTAGTGACTAGTGATGTTGAGCATCTTTGTATATGCTTATTGGCCAGTTGTATATCTTCTTTGGAGAAATGTATTTTTTTGGTTGTTGTTGAGCTCTTCCTATTTTCTGGATGTGAATCCCTTTTTGGATGATTTGCAAATATTTTCTGTTGTTCTATGGGTTGTCTTTTCACTCTTTTGAAGATGTCCTTTGATGCAGAGGGGTTTTAGATTTTGGTGAACTCTGATTTATCTATTTTTTCTTTTGTTGTTTGTGCTTTTGGTGTCAGGTGCAAACAATTGCTTTTGGATTTTCCTGGGACCATAGACTTTCAAAATTGGAAGAGATGTCGTTAGCCATGGACTGTTGACCCTCATCGTGATCTGAAAAGATCTAAATGATCTCAAAAGAAATGCTGTTGGTGTGATGGTGAGGAACGTGGCTCCTGGAATGGAATGGCCACAGGTTCCCTCTAGCCTTGGCCTTGTTCTGTTACTTAGTTCATCGTGCAGTGAACTTAACTTCCCTCTGCCTGATTCCTCAGCTGGGAACTGAGTTGAAAAGATCCACATTAGTTTAAAGTTTAAATGAGATGGCACACAAAATGTGATGAACTCATCTGGGCTGGAGTGATAACAAGCACTGAATAAGCAGCCCCTGCTGTTAGCATTGTTCCTGTGGGCGGTTCAGGACCTCTTATACCTGCCCCAGGCTGATGCTGGGGTAGAAACTGATGCCCAGAAGGGTCCTGAAACAACCCTTGGTCCAGATTATGTTCCCATCCAAGTGGACCCAAGACTCCAGGCAAGTTCCAGGTCCCTCAGGTGATCTTGACCTCCCCAGGTGGGATTTCCCCCTCTTTCCATCTATGCTTCCCAAGCTCTTCTGCATGGAATGTAGGAATGTCAGGCACCTCCTCCAGTGTTTACAATAGCCCTCAGCTTAGATACCCCCAGCCAGGATAATCCTTTCCGAAACAGATAAACTGACAGATAAACCGGCAGCATCGGAAGAGAATAGGCTCCCCAGAGAGGCCTGTCCTGGCTTGGAAGCCTCCAGGAGGAAAATACTACACATCATCCCTCCGTGGCTGCCTGCCTTGCCCAGCCTAAATCATGGGAGCAGGGCGGGCAAGTCCCTCTTCCAGGAGAGGGACCCGCTTCATCAGCAAGATTTATTCATTCATTTGTGGCTGAGACCTGGAGCCTGAGCTTTTTACAACTGGGGGCCTCTGCCTGGCATTTTGAATTATTCTGATACTCCGTAGCAGAGGCCACCCAAAGTCAGAAATAATCGCTCACCTGCCTGAGAAGTATAGGAAAACAGTTTAATGGATGTGTCTGCTTTCAAAAGTCTCAGATCTCCCCATCTTGAGTCTTAGGTTCCTCATTTGTGAAATGAAGTGGTTAGTACTACCAACTAGATACTTTATTGTGAGCATTGAATAAGATTTTGTACATTAGCGGCTTCCTCCAGCACCGTGACTATTAGGTGCTTGGTAAGATCTGATTGTTGACAAAGTAATGTCTCTGCTTTTTTTTTTTTTTTTTTTAATAGACAGCATATTAAAAAGCAGAGACATTACTTTGTCAACAAAGGTCTGTCTAGTCAAGGCTATGGTTTTTCCAGTGGTCATGTATGGATGTGAGAGTTGGACTATAAAGAAAGCTGAACACCGAAGAATTGAGGCTTTTGAACTGTGGTGTTGAAGACTCTTGAGAGTCCCTTGGGCTGCAAGGAGATCCAACCAGTCCATCCTAAAGGAGATCAGTCCTGGGTGTTCATTGGAAGGACTGATGTTGAAGCTGAAGCTCCAGTACTTTGGCTACCTGATGCGAAGAGCTGACTCATTTGAAAAGACCCTGATGCTGGGAAAGATTGAGGGCAGGAGGAGAAAGGACGACAGAGGATGAGATGGCCGGATGGCATCACTGACTCAATGGACTTGAGTTTGGGTTAACTCCGGAAGTTGGTGATGGACAGGGAGGCCTAGTGTGCTGCGGTTCATGGGGTCACAAAGAGTCGGACACGACTGAGCGACTGAACTGAACTGAACTGAAGATCTGATTATCAGTATCCAGTTGGCCTGTGAGCCCCAAATGGGCACAGGAGTGCTGGGTCTCTGGTCTCCAGGGGTCGGTTCACGAACTGTGGGCCGAGTGATCGAAGGTGTTGTGTACTTTCCAGTTTGAAAAGCCCACTGATACTTGTTGCTTTGCTTCTTAAATTTCTAGTTTTGGAGTCCAGTCCATGACATTCATCATTTCCTTCCTTCATTCCCTGATCTGCACACTCTTGTCGGCTCTCAAGTAAATAGCTCTGCCCATGGGCCTGCCTCCGAGAGCACTCTGCCTCTATATCTAATCTATGTATTTAATCCTTACAACAGTGTGTGCTGTCAGTATTAATCTCCCCATTTTACAGATGGGAAAACTGAGGCAGAAAGGGAAGTGGCTCTCCAAGGGAACAGCCACTAAGTTGCAGGACCAGAACCAGGATTTGAAGCCAGGCAACCTGCTTTCAGGATCTGAGGGGTCTAACTGGTTTACTGTCCTGCCCATTGAGTTCATCTCTCGCTCAGGGCTCCAGGGCATTGATTGTGAAATGAGGAAGAGCTTGGGGGCACTGAGAGAAGTTTACTAATGGGTCCTATTGTCTGGCCCTCCAGATCACAGAGCGTGGAGTGAAGCCCCCCAAGGCAAGCTGAAGTGGCAGAGATGGGAGCAGATGACAGATGGCCCTTAGGTCCTCTTCCATCTTCCGCTCTCTGCTTGGGACCTAATCAGCACTAGAGGATTACTGGCAGGCTCATTCCATTTACTGCAGTGGGTCAGGCGACCCAGGCAAGCACTCTGCCTTGCAGCCAAGAAACTGATAGCTGTAAAGTCACACCCCACCCAGCAGACAGTCTGGTTTTCATTGCTAGGGTGATGAATTATGCTTCTCAAGGATGCGCACGTCTTTCAGTTGTTACGTGTTTTAGATTTTTAGATGTTCCTCTGCCGAGGAAGCAGAGAAGGGTGCATGATGGGGTCTCTTTAAAAGCTGTCACACAGAGACATGGATAGACATAGAAACTGCCATACAGAGTGAAGCAGATCAGAAAGAAAAACAAATGTCGTGTAGTATCACTTATATGTGCAATCTAGAGACATGATACAGATGAACTTATTTGCAAAGCAGAAATAGAGACACAGATGCAGAGAACAAATGTATGGATAATGAGGGTGGGGTGGGGAAGGGGTTGTTGTTGTTAAGTTGCTGAGCTGTGTTTGACCTTGTGGACTGTAGCACACCAGGCTCCTCTGCCATCCACTATCTCCTGGAGTTTGCGCATATTTATTCCGTTGAGTCAGTGATGCTATCTAACCAGCCCATCCTCTGCTGCCCACTTCTCCTCCTGCCCTCAATCTTGCCCAGCATCAGGGTCTTTTCCAATGAGTCGGCTCTTCGCATCAGGTGACCAGCGTGTTGGGACTTCAGCTTTAGCAACAGACCTTTCAATGATTAATCAGAGTTAATTTCCTTTAGGATTGACTGGTTTGATTTCCTTGCAGGAAGTGGGGGGAAGGGAGGGGATGGATTGGAAGATTGGGATAGACATATGTACACTATTGATACTATGTATAAAATAGATAGCTGATGAGAACCTACTGTATAGCATAGGGAACTCAGTGCTCTGCGGTGACCTCAATGGGAAGGAAATACAACAAAGAGGGGATGTATATACGTACAGCTGATTCACTTTGCTCTACAGTGGAAATCAGTGCAGCATTGTAAAGCAACTACAGTCTGATAAAAATTAATAAAATGTTGCTTCATAGAATGGCTTATTAAATTTCAACAACTTGCCTGTGATTCCCCAGGGGAGGGAAGGAAGAAGGGACCCATTTGCTAGTGTGGTAATAGTAAGTGAAGATAAAGTGAGCTGAATTTGTAGGCAGGAGGCCTGAGTTCTGGGTCCTGCTGGCTGTGTGACTTTTAGCTGAGCAGACAACCACTCTGAGCAACTGGTTTCTGAAGCACATTTTAGGAACTAAAGGAAGGACTGTTGCTGGTACCATCCGAAAGGGGCTGTGTATATGTTAACTCTTACAGTCAATGAAAGGTTGTTGAACTGCATTTGACAATGAAAGAAAACAGATTAATTCCATCCTTGTTTTTAACATAGGACTATAGTGGCCAGAGAGGTTGGGCTTATTCAAATCATGGCTAGACCTGTGCTAGCCAGTATGATAGCCAGTATGTGGTTGGTGAGCACTTGAAAGGTGGAGAAATCTGCATTGAAATGTACTGTGAGGGTCAAATGTGCACCAGATTTCTAAGTCTTAGTACAACACAGAGAATGTATAATATCTTTAATAAGTGTTCCTTTTGATGACATGCTGAAATGATAAGACTTAGATATATTGTGTGTGAAAGTTGCTTAGTTGGGTCCGACTCTTTGTGACCCCATGGAATAGTCCATGGAATTCTCCAGGCCAGAATACCGGAGTGGGTTGCCGTTCCCTTCTCCAGGGGATCTTCCCAACCCAGGGATCGAAGCCAGGTCTCCTGCATTGCAGGTGGATTCTTTACCAGCTGAGGCACTAGGGAAGCCCAAGAATTCTGGAGTGGGCAGCCTATCCCTTCTTCAGCGGAAGTTCCCGACCCAGGAATCGAACTGGGGTCTCCTGCATTGCAGGTGGATTCCTTACCAGCGAGGTTAAGTGAAAATACCTGATTAAAAGTAATTTCACCTCTTTCTTTTTGTGATTTATTTCTTATTCGTGGCTACTATAAAATTTTAAATTACCTACGTGTCTTGCATTGTTTCTATTGGACAGCACCGAACTAAACTATGACGCGGATGGCAGGCTGCTGTGTGTACACCCAGGATTCAGCCTTCTGTGCTTGATCTGCAGGATTCATTCTAAAAGTGGCAGTGCTGGTAAACAGTGTGTGATCACACCTCTAAATGGCCTTCCTGGTACATCCAAGTGGTGGGTGATCATGTGTTCTGCCTGGACCACTGTCTTTTTTGGGGTTTCAGATTGCTTCTCCTTCTTGAACCACTTGGCTATGTCCTGAGAGCAGCTGTGTTTTGAACTCTCAGTGGGCTTCCTCCCACCCCGCCCCAGTTTCTCAGGCTGCTCCCTTGGGGCTGTCCCAGCCCCCGGCACCCCAGGGTTCCGTTACTATGGACCTGCCTTGAGGTAGACAGTTCCTGGACCACCCTCCTCTGCTCTCCATGGCTTTTCTGGACTTGAGACACATGTTACCGGACTCCCCCATCAGTCTCTATGTTGGCTCTCTTATTTTGCAGGATCTTGTCCTTCGTTAGAAGCATACTCTGGAAAGGAAAGCAAGTTCTTTTCACCATCTTAAATTACACCTGTTGCTCGTTGTGTTCAGGAGCGTGGGCCATCGTTTTTTTTTCAAATAATGCTTATTTTTCTTTTCTCAAGTAACACTTATTTTTATAGGAATGCTCTGTCTTAAAGAAAACTGGGGAAATGTTAAGAGTATAAAGAAGAAAACAACATTAACACGTTTAGCTGCACTTCCTTTCTTTTTTCTGTGTGTTTTTCTTTTAAATGTGAGATCTCTTCATGTTGACACTTTCATTGGATTTTTCTCTTAATGTAATAGAAGTATTTCCACATGGTGTTAAAAGCAGGCTTTTAAGTATCACTTTGCAGACAACATAACATTGTAACATCCCCGTTGCAAAGATATTTTGTCATTTTCCCAATTTTACCTGTAATTTTGAGGATTAAGAATATTTCCCGTAATTTTCCCTCACAACTGGTGCTGAGATGCATGTTCGTGTATGTGTATGTAGGCGTGCACCTGTGCGAGTGAAGCTATTTCCATCTTTCAGATTTCTTTAGGATAGATTTCTGGAAGTAGAATTATGAAGTCAAAGCTTCTAGGCGTTTCAAAGGTTCTTGATGCTAATCTAAGTTGCTTTCCCATTTGGTTTTGCCAAATTGCAGCTACGAAATGATGTCAAATTGCAGCTTCAAAACGATGTCAGATGGTTGCCCCTTGACAGAGTTGCCTTCTTGTTTAGTTGGGTTTCTGAGCCAGATGTGGGTCTTGGTGGGGGTGGGGAGTGGCTCTTTAGCACTGGTCTTTGCTTCTCATTCCGATTTTGGATTTTCCTTAAGTAGCCCCCTTTGTTGCTTGAGAGGTGGGAGCAGTTTTCATGGGCCTGCCATGAAGGTTATGCCCCGACGTTTACTGTGGCTGAGTGAAAGACTTGTGGCCTGAGCCTGATGACCGATCGTTGTCAGTCTCACCTAAGAGAGCTTAGGAAGGTCCCTCAGCTTTCATCAGCCTTGATTTCTCATCAGTAAAGGATAGATTATGACACCTGCTGGAGGGTAAAACTAGCTAATGTAAATCTGACTGCTGAGAAGGGCCATACCGTATTCTGTTTTCAGGCTGCTTTAGTGATACTCAAAAGCTTGGGGCTTCTGTACATCTGTGTCTCTTTTTCTGTTTTGCATATAGGGTTATTGTTACCATCTTTCTAAACTCCATATATATGCGTTAGTATACTGTGTTGGTCTTTATTTTTCTGGCTTATTTCACTCTGTATAATGGGCTCCAGAGAAGGCGAGGTCCCCTGCGTCTCCTGCAATGGCAGGTGGCTTCTTTTACCATTGAGCCACTTAAGAAAAAAAATCTGTTTTTGAAAATTTGTCTGTTTTACAGCTGTCCGTCTAAACCCACATTCCCTGAACTCCAGACCAGGGGGCTTTTCTCCACTCACACAGACTGTCTCTTACCCCCAGCTGGCCTCTCTCTTCACCTTTTAGAATCGGCCAACCTGAGTCCTAGATACCCTCGGCCCCCAAGCAGCTGACCACCCCTCTGTCCCACCCTCTGGGGTGGCCTGTGTGGGCAGCCCTGGGCCTGACCGAGCTGCCCTGAGGTTGGAAGCCTTGGCTTCCCTCTCCCAACCCCATCCTGGTCTCCGGGCCTCCCAGCACGGGAGAAGGAGTCTGTGCAGCCTGTTCCTTACCCTCCTTTGCCTCCTTTGAACCGAGCCTCATTCCGAGAATTTGGGGCCGTTCTGGCTGCACAGCAGGCTTGAGCTGCTCCCTCAGGCCCCGTGCATGGAGCTGGCAGCTCCCTGGGAAAGTTTCCTTTCCCTTTTCTTTCTGGCACACAGAGTGGATTCCCCGCCCTGCCCTGGACCATGCATCCTAGGGGTTATTTGAGTTGAATCCCAAAGGAGCATCTTGTTCTGCTGCATCAGTGGGGCAGGGAAAGAAAGCTGAAAACCCTGTCTTCCTCCCTCCCAAAAGCCTTTGATCACCACTCTGCCCCCTCCAACGCTTCCTGGCCCAGGCCCGAAGTCCCCTCCCTCATTCCCCCAACCTTGTTTTCATATCTGTTGAACCAAGTCACTAGCCTCCTTACTGTCTTTGGAGGTCATCTAGTTCAATGGTGAGCCAGTTTTTCCTACCCGATGACCAATTCAGGAAACATGAAGGCATTTATGGGCTCCCTTTTTGTTTTTCCATCTATGTTGAAAATTACTCTGTTAGATCCAGGATCAGGCCAGTGGTGTATCTTCTCACTGCTTGGATTATCCACTTCCTGGGAGGAAAGACCCTTCTTAAGAAGGGCCAGTGCTCTTTGGCCATTCATACCTGGACACATTTCAGCAGCGTGGGTGGGGCCAGCCTTTCCCACTCTTTCTTCTCAGAGTAGATTTCAGGCCACGGGCTTCTGACTGTTGGTCTAATTCCTTGCTGGACAGACGAGGGACACAGGTCCAGAGTGGATGTGGCATTCCCGGGGGAGAGACTCTTGTAAGATTCCCGGTAAAACATTATTATTATTGATAACAACAACATGCGTGCTCAGCTGCTCAGTCATGTCCGACTCCTTTGTGCCCCCGTGGACTGCAGCTCTCCAGGCTCCTCTGTCCATGGGACTCTCCAGGCAAGAATACTGGAGTGGGTTGCCATGCCCTCCTCTATGGGATCTTCCCGACCCAGGGATCGAACCCAGGCCTCCTGCATTGGCAGGAGGATTCTTTACCACTGAGCTGCCTGGGAAGCCCGGTAACAGCAAGAATAATAGCAATAAGGAGTAGCAGTAGTCTCTGCAAAGCGCAAGGCTTGTACTTTTCAGCTGGGACAGTGAGGGCTCCGGCTTCCCCTATGTCGTGTGTGGTATTTGTGTTTCTCCTCAGCCAGGGATGTACTTTGCAACTTAAATGATAAAGCAAACAAGCCCTGTTTTCACAGAAGCTTTAGGAAACTTGCATGAAGCCTCTCACCGTGGTTTTGGGAGCCCAGATAGGCCAATAGGCCAAGTTTCCCTTGATGCGTGGGGCAAGAGGGACATTGAGGACAGTCGGTCCGTGGAGCGCGTGAATGACCGCATTCATCTGGATGAAGCGCCGAGCGTTAGCACTGGGATGATGTGCGTGCGGCCCACCCGGCCCACCCTTTCATGTATGTGCTTGTGGCCAGTTTGTCTCCACTCGAAATGGAAGGCTGATGGGATGGGCTATTTTTTTTCCAGTTAAAAATAATTACACGCCAGATGCTGTTCCGAGTTCTGCGCCTCAACCCATTAAAGATTTTTGGATCTTTTGCCCAGGAGGCCTGTTCAGAAGGTATGCTTGTTAGCATCTGAGCCAAGTAAAATAATAATGATTCAGGTTAGGGGCTACAGAGGACTCTGGGATGAGCAGAAAAATAATTATTGCATATTGCATATTATGAAACTTTTTAAATATGTGTGTACACACACATACCCATATCATATATATATATACAAGATGGGATGGCCCCAGTGACAGATGTATATTACAACATCAGAATGAAGCCTCTATCTGCCTTGGTTTGTTTTGATTTTTGTTGTTGTTTTTTTATGTTGGGTTGCAGTGGACCTTTGCTGCTGCACAGGTTTTTCTCTAGTTGTGGTGTATGGGCTTTTCATCACAGTGCCTTTTCTTGTTGCAGAGCATGGACTGTTCCCAGGCTCCAGAGCACAGGCTCAGTAGTTTTGGGGCATGGGCTTAGTTGTCCTGGTATAACTTTATGTGGGATCTTCCCAAACTGGGCATCGAATCCATGTCTCCTGTGGATTCTTTACCACTGGGCCACCAGGAAGCCCCCTTGGTTCTCAGAAGCAGTTCCTCGCTCCCTGGTACCCAGAGCTTCCCAGAAACCCTTTCTGACAGAAGAGCTGTGCAAGGCCTATTAAGGAAGCAGGACATTCCTTCAGGTGTTGCCTCACAGGCCTCCTCTTTTTTTTTTTTTTTTTGCACCCATTCTCTAAAAAGAAGGTGCCTGCTTTGCCCAAGTGTCAAGCACTGGTTTTCTGGAGTCAGACTTTAGTTGGATCTCAGCTCTGCCACTCACTGGCTGTGTGAACTTGAACCTAAGGTCCTCTGCTTCCCATCTGGAGAGTGAGATCCCCGCCTGTGCAGGGCTGGGGCTGGGACTGCAGAGAGTGTTTATAAGGTACTCCATTGGTTTCCCAGGGCTGCCTTAATGCCGGACCACAAACTGGGTGGTTTCCATCAACAGATATTTATTCTCCATCAGTCCTGGAGGCCAGAGGCCCCAAATCAAGGAATGAGCAGGGCTGGGCTCGCTCCAATGGCTCTAGGGGAGAATCTTCCCTGCCTCTTTAGCTTCCAGTGACTGCTGGAGATGCTTGGAGTTCCTTGGTTTGTAACTGCATCACTCCAACCGCCAGCCCCATCTTCACAGGGCCTCCTCCTGGCGTGTGTCTCTATGTCCTTTTCTCTTCCTATAAGCACGCCACTCACTGGATTTAGGGCCCACCCTAATCCAATATGGGCTTCCCAGATGGCGCTAGTGGTAAAGAACCCACCTGCCAATTCAGGAAACATGGATTCTTCCTGGGTCAGGAAGATCCCCTGGAGGAGGGCATGGCAACCCACTCTGGTATTTTTGCCAGGAGAATTCCATGGACAGAGGAGCCTGGCGGGTTGTAGATAATAAGGGTCGCAAAGAGTCGGACATGACTGAGAGACTTAGCAAGCATGCAAGCACTAATTCAGTATGACCTCACATTAACAAATTACTCTGCAAAGACTCTTTCCAAATAAGGTCACCTTCTGAGGTTCTGGGGACACATGCATTTTGGGGGGTACATTATTTAACCTGGTAGAGATAGCTTGCTCATTATGACAGATAACTTGCCACATGTCAGCATTGGGTATTCTTAGGATTAATCCTTATCAGAGGTCTGGATACATATGTGCTAAGTTGCTTCAGTCATGTCTGACTCTTTGCAACCCTATGGACTGTAGCCTGCCAGGCTCCTCTGTCCGTGGGATTTCCCAGGCAAGAATACTGCAGTGGGTTGCCATTTCCTCCTCCAGAGCATCTTCCCAACCCAGGGATCGAACCCGTGTCTTCTGTGGCTCCTGCATTGCAGGCAGATTCTTTACTGCTGAGTCACTGGGGAAGTCCAGAGGTTTGGATAGATATTTCTCAAATAATGTGGGAGCCAGCCTGGCTATTTGGGGAACAGAAGGACTGCCAGACAGCAAGGCCGATGAAGGGAGGGAGGTTGGATTGGTGATTAGAGAGGAGACAGGATGGCTTGAAGCAGCTGGCGGGTTCCATGGACGGGGTGGCCCTGGAGCTGGGGAAGCCACATTTGCTTCGTTCCAGGTGAGAGCGATGGTGGCCTGGTTGGGGTGGTGGCCAAGCAAGTGGAGAGAGAACATGGTGCATTCTGGATTCTGTGATTCCCCCATTGATTCTCTTGGCCACTCTGGGCCCTGAAATCTGCCTTGCTGTGTTATCTTGGATGATGAGCATGGAATACTTTAGAGTCTACGAGAGCAAGTCTGACCCCAAGGGCCCTTGAAAGGAATTGCTTTTTATGGCCTCTGAGCCTGAGTCCTGGCTCTGTTACCTGCTAGTTGCTCATCGTCCCCTGGGCCCTGCTGAGCCCCAGGGAGCAGGTGGTCAAGGGGAGTAAGTGGGCAAGGGCTACAAGGGGTGCCAGGGATTCGGCCAGATTCCATAGGCCACTTCTGGTCAACCAGCAGGTATCCTAGCGTCCTTTGTACCTCAGGACGGTGCTGCCCAGGACTCTGAGACATTGTCCGCATTCCTCTCAGGGCACTGGAATGTGGCCACCATGACGGCAGCTCCAGGGCAGTTGGAACCTTTCCTGGTCCACCTGCCCTCTGCTCCGCTGCTGCTGATCGGGTCATGCCGGTTCTGCTTGCTTGGCCCAGTCCCTCCCACTTCCTCCAGCTGGCCCCAGCTGGGGCAGGTAGACATCGACCCCATGGACACTTATTTTCCAGAAACCAACCTCGAGGATCTCGGTATCTTGGTGTTGGGGCTTGGAGTTTGTCTGGTCCTAAGGGCAAAGAATGTTCCCCCCCCCGGGGACATGCCTGCATATTTGTTAATGTCATCAGTCTTCCTGTCCAGTGCTTCTCAAGCACTTGAGTGGACGTCAGAACCGCCTGGAGGGCTTGTTACAGCCCAGGTGGTGGGACCCCACACCCAGGGCTCTAGGGTGAGGCCGGAACATCAGAATTCTGACAGGCTCACAGGTGGCACCATTGTTAAGGATCTCATCTCCCATTTTGAGTAGCAGAGTCCATTCTCCCTGCTCAGACCGCTCGGTCTCATAGGCCCCTTCCCCAAACCTCTGTTAATCTGAATCACCAGGTACTCTTGATGTTCCTCATGACACCAATCACTGTCTTCAAACAATCTTCATTGATTCATTTTGCTTCTTGTTTTTGATATGTTTCCTCCATGAGAGGGTAGAAGCCGTGACTGGGTCCTTCTTGTTCTCCATGTTCAGTGCTTAGTGAGAGGTTAATAAATATTCTTCAATGAATGAATGAAAAATGAATGAATGCAGACTGTAGAGAATCAGGTGGAGGCTAAACCATGTTATCTGACTTTCAAGGGACTGCAGTGAAAGCTTTTCATTGTGGAGGGAAATGGGATGTCCCCATTGGTGAGACGACCAGAACTAGACAGTTCCAGAGGCTAGGTGTGGTAGGAAAATGCTAATTGCTAATCATAAAATAAGAATTTGGTGCTTGCGGGCTTCTCTGGTGGCTCAGTGGGAAAGAATTTGCCTGCAATGCAAGAGACGCAAGTTTGATCCATGGGTCAGGAAGATCCCCTGGAGAAGAAAATGACAATCTACTCAAGTATTCTTGCTTGGGAAATCCTATGAACAGAGGAGCCTGGCAGGCTGCAATCTGTGGCGTCGCAAAAGAGTCGGACACAACTGAGCAACTGAACAACAACAACAGCTCAGTGCTTGTACTGTGTCAGGCACTGCTTTATGTTTATTAAGTTTCCCTTAAGAAACATGTTTTCCAGACAGTAAGCAGGGGAGCCTGGCTTCAAATCCGAGTACCACAGCTGCAGGGTTGACATATCACATTTAAGGAGGCTGTGATGAGGAAGAGGAGAGAGAGGAGATGGTCCTCTCATCTACTCCTGTTTTTACAAAGCTTCCGTGACAGTGAAGTCCTCTAGTTGGAGGGTAGGTGGACGTGGCTGGTTCTGGTTACAATTAGCTTTCACTAGCCTGTGTCTTGCTGGAGAATATGGACTCATGTTCATGGGGCCAGAAGCCAGGGCTCCCAAGGCTGAGTTATTATTTTCCCAGCAAATGCCAGAGCTCTTTGGAGTTCTGTTCCACTTCATGACCGACAGGTGCCCCCTTCCCCAGGGCAGCTGGAATTACCACCCGGTGCCCACAGGCAAGCCACGGCTGACCTGACTAAGGAGATGGTGTCTGGCTGGGGCCACCAGGTTGGGGAGAAGAGGCTGTGGACTCACCTTCTGTGTGGTCCAGGACTTGCTGGAGAATGACTGTGGGCTTCCAGCAATACTTTTAACCTGGAAAGAATCAAAAAAGGTTCAGGGTGGACCCCTCAGCTGCTGCCACTGACATCTTATCACTTAAGCACATATTTTTCTGAATACCAGAAATTAAGGGGAAATTTAGAAACTCCATTCTGAAGTTCATGAACCGTTGCTCTTGGAAGATGGACTTCTGAAAAATTCCCTTGATGGCTTTTAGGAGGCTGTGGATAACTTTATATTATTCCTGAAAAATTTCCTGAGTTTTCCATGTCAAATATTTTAGTTTTATTACAGAGGGACAGAGAACTAAGATTGATTGAGCCCATCTTGTGTGCCGGGCACAATGGTCCTTTCACTTTGGTTTTGCCTTTTGCAGAGTTATCCTGGGAGGCAGGGAAATGAGTATCCCTGCTTTACAGATGAGGGTGGCCCCTGTGGGGAGGGACTTGCTCATAGCCAGGATTCACACTGGGCCCCAGCTTTTGTAAGTGTGGAGCTGCCAGCGGTGATAAGTTCATATATTGCTCTCGTGACTTTGTTTTGGGTGGGATTGTGGACATCAGATAAAATAATTTATGTCTATGTATCATATCTGTCTCTATGTAGTATATTAACAAGACTGATTTTGAAGCTGAAGCTCCAATACTTTTACCACTAATGCAAAGAGCCAACTCATTAGAAAAGATCCTGATGCTGGGAAAGATTGAGGGCAGGAGGAGAAGGGGGTGACAGAGGATGAGATGGTTGGATGGCATCACCTACTCAATGGACATGAGTTTGAGCAAACTCCACAAGATGGTGAAGGACAGGGGAGCCTGGCATGCTGCAGTCCATGGGGTTGCAGAGTTGGACACGACCGAGTGACTGAAAAACAAAATGCACATATCATGTGTATACAATTATATACTGCATCGCAGTTTGCATGGAAACTGAAAGTGGTCCTTTTCAAAGCAGTTGTCTTGAGGGGCTGTAGGTAGATGTCAATAGTGGGTCTACACTCAACAAGTATTGGGAACACGTAGTTTGAAGGTTTGTCATTTGGAGGACTGTTGAGAAATAAAGCAAGTGACTTGGTCCAAAGCGTATGGGATCAAAACAAAATCTGACTCCAGTGATAATAGTACTAATAATAGCTTTTATTTATAGCATGTTTACCACGTGTCCGGTGCAAACTCCTTTTGTTACAAATATTTTTTTGATGTGGACCATTTGTAAAGTCTTTATTTAATTTGTTACAATATTGCTTCTGTGTTACATTTTGGTTTTTTGGCTGCCAGGCATGTGGGATCTTAGCACCCCGACCAGGGATCAACCCCACACACCCTGCACTGGAAGGCAAAGTCTTAACCCCTGGACCGCCATGGAAGTTCTATCAGGTTCAATTCTAAGTGCTCTCTGTCGGGTAACTTGTTTCATCCTCATAACAATCCTATGTTCTGAGTACCGTTATCACCACCCTCACCTTACATTTGAAGAAGCTGAGGCACAGAGAGGTTTATTAATTTGGTCCACGGTCACCCAGATAATAAAAGGCGGAACTGGGATTTGAACCCAGGCCCCACAGGCTGGGAGGCACCAGAGACTGAGAAGTTAACCGCGGGGTTAATAGACCAACGATGGGCCTGCCTTTCTTATGGGTCTCTTGAACAGGCTCTGAAGGTTAAGCACAAAGAAGCTTTTGTTCATTTGTTGAAGGGACTTTTCTGAGTGGCTTGACAGGTTGTCAGGCACTGTGCGAGGTGAGCCAGGTTAGAAAGAGACATAAGCAAAGATTCCTGGCTTAGATGGTATCCCAGTTCAGGCTCACGTGTCACTGCTGCCCTTTCAATGGGTGGGGATACATCCCTCCTCCTAGAAGTGAAGCTTGGTCATGGGACATGCTCTGGCCGATCAGATGTGTGCAGAAAGCTGTGCCTTCCTGATGGACGCTCTGAGAGTCCCACAATGCTTTTTCTCTCCACTGCAGCAGGTGGAGGGCTCCCAGACGGTGGCTGCAGAGGGCGCAGGAGACCCCCAGACCAGGCAGGAGGAGCTTGGATGAGTCAGAGTCCCAGTGGGCTCAGCGGAGGAGGGTTTAATGAAGGGCGGTGGACAGAGGCAGGGCAGGGTTAGGGACCAACATGGGGCACCATGCAGGCCCAGCCCTGGCGAGAGGGGCGGAGGAGGGACCACTCGGCAGGGCTGTCATGTGGGGGGACCCAGGCTCCGCCATGTGGAGCCTGAACGCTTCCTCCAGCCGCCTGCGAAACTCCTGCTGGTGCTTCCCACTGGCTGGACTCAGCTGACAGCTGGCGCATCCGGGGTGGTGCACGGAGCCCTTGGCTTGCCAGGTGCAGGGTGGGGTGAAGAAGAGTAAGCCCTGGGCTGGAGTTGGGCAGAGGGGGCAACAGGAAAATAAGCCAGAGAGTGAGGAAGGTTCACGTGCGGAGAGGCATGAGCTGGTGAGGGAGGGATTGGGGGGAATCAGGGAGATGGGGGTCCGTGCCATTGGCAGCCTTAGGGCTTTATTAGGAGGGATGTGCAAAGTCAGTGGATTGGAGCAGATGTGCTTAAACATCAACACGACTCTCAGGGTAACGTCTCTGTGGTGGGCATGGATGGAAGCTCCCTAGCAGGAGGGCTGGGACCCCAGAGAAAAAGTCCTCCTGCAAACCCCTGCGTGAGGCATTTGCCCGGTCTACGTGCTGTATGCCCGCCAACCCATAAAGGACAGGAAAGAGAAAGGAGCAGAGCGGCTCGAGAGAGGATATTCTGGAACTCTTGATAATCAGGTCCCATTGTAAAGTCATGCTTTGAGTTACAGCACTGAATATCTTTGTGCCAGTGGAAAACTTTTACAGACTGTCCCCGGCGAGCTCAGAATCCTGTTTGGATCTCAGAAGGTCTTAAAATAGTACCAGATGCTGGTAGAGAGACTCTGAAGGGGCAGAGGTCACGGACTCACTGTGCCGACCACACCTGGGTGGGACAGCCCCGGCCACTCCTGCTCCCAGAACTGGGCACACGGAGGCTTTCTTGTCTGGTCGAGTTCCCCGAAGCGGTCCTGCCCACGTGGGAGGTGGGTCCAGCCCGGCCAGGCACCAAGCGTTGCCTGGCGTCTTCTCAGGCCAGACGGCAGCTCTTGGTCAGCTAGTTCTGACAGGCTGCCTGGGGGCGGGAGGGCACACTCGTGGGTTTTGGGTCCATCTCAAGTGGGATTCCGAGTGAGGAGCTGGGGCTGGGGCTCAAACAGCTTCCGGTTCTACCGCTGTGGCCAGGAAGACCAGAAGCCTTTTGCTGACCGGAATCTTTCTTTATCCCCTAGAGCTTGCCCTGGGGACAGATGGTTTGGGGCCAAGTGCTTCAAGGTCTTTGAGTCTCAGTCTACACCCCTGTAAAATGGGGATGATATACCTCTAGGGATGTTGGGAGGGAGGCAAGGTGTCTGCACAAACTTGTGCTCCGTGAATTTCCTTTCAACTCAGAGTCAGATCTTTCTCTGTCTCTCAAGGGCCAGGAGGAAGGGGCAGCAGGTACTGCTGGCCCCTTTGATAGGCAGTCAGATGAGAAGGCAAGAGGCTGGGGTACCCAGCCTGAAGTGAGATCATGTAGAATTCAGGTTTGACCCGAGAGCCTGTGCGCTCCTCATCACGGCAATATTTCTGTAATCCTGTCATCTGACCAAGGAGATGTACAGCTGCATTTTTATTTGTGAAGGCAATCTAGCGCATTTTTCTGTCGTCTGAAAATAATTTATTTTATTATTTCTTATTATTTATTCATTTATTTTTTTATTATTATTTTTTAAGTTGTATGGTTTATGTTTACATCATTGGAATTTTACATCTCTCCTATATTACCACTTATCCACTTTGGATTTGTAAGATAAAAGCTGGAAAACTGTTTTGCCCTTTGATGGACTTTACACTGGATTTGTTGATGCCCCAGTTCCGGGCAGCAATTCCGGACTCTTCTTGAAAAGGCCATGTCTCTGTGTTACATTGTTCTGCTCCCAGACCCAGCTCCTTGAAAGGTCATCTGTGTCTTCCTTCCTGAGGGGGCCCAACGGGGCCCCTCGTAACTGAGCCCTCCCTCTTGCTTCAGAAAAGACCTGGTTCACCCCCAGATAATTAATCAACCTTAGAGCATCAGCATCTTGACCCAGCTTGGTCACCAGTCCTTTGCTGGGTTCCAAGGGGAGTTGGACTAAGTGGCTTTCCAGGGGTCTGCCCAGTTCCAGATGTCCTAGGTAGGATTCACCAGTGGACAGCAAGTAGGGCTCAAGGGCCGGTCAGAGTCCTGTCTCTGGAACCTTCTGTCATATCATCCAGCAAGTCCTTAGGTGAGAGCTCCAGCTTTCTGGTCTGCAGAGGCCAGAGGCAGGACCCTGCCACCACTGAGGTGGCTGTGAGGGTGGAAACAGGGGATGTGATTGGAAGAGGTTTGTAATGGGCCAGGAGTCCATCAATCACACACTTGTGAAGGATGCTCACTTTTGTGTACTAGGTCGGAATCATCTTCTTGGGCAGACTTAGAGGTCCTCAGGCGGAACCCAGGATGAATTCCTTGAGAGAAGCTCTTTCTTTCCAGAGTGCAGCCTCAAGGGCCATGCTTTCTGAAGCTGCTAAATCCCGGGCGGGGGATTCTTGATATTCTTCATGGTTCCTTTGGGGGAGCCTCCGGGCTTCTGAATTATTGATGCATGTCTGCATTATTAAAAGGCGCTATTTGCATTTGTTAGCTGAATTTGGAGCCCCTGTGAATAAGAAAGCTGCCTGGGGAAGCCATTCCTGATTGCAGCCTCACGACTGGTCTGAATAAGTGTGGACCAGTCTGGATGCTTTGGTGTTTCCACTCCAGCTGCACACACAGCTTGTTGCTGTCCTTTCCCTTACCCACGGGGCCTTTGGAAGTCCACTCTTCTCCTCCCATGCTTCTGTAAGCCACGCAACCCTCCTGCAACCTGCAGTCCTCTTGGTTTCTTAAAGGTGCAACTCAGATGCCACCTCCCCCAGGAAGTTCTCCCTTCCTGAGGATAGACTTAAGATAGCCACCTGCATAAACTGAGAACAGAGACCTTCTCACCACCTTGCATCAGAATGTCTGTTTCATATACTAGACTGAACTTCGTGGGGATGAGCCTGTGTTTTATGTGCCTCTCATTGCCTGGGAGTGGTACCTGACACCTAGCAGGTGCCCTTCATGGGGTGTTGACTACAGTGGTGGGGAAAGATTCCTTCAAGAAGGTAGGATTGGATTTGAGCCCTTCCTATATTCTTAAAATGAATTGAGACGTGAACTTTATTTGGCTGTGTGTTATTCACTTAGTCGTATCCGACTCTTTGTGACCCCATGGAATACTGGAGTGGGTATCCATTCCTTTCTCCAGGGGATCTTCCCGACCCAGGGATTGAACCTGGGTCTTCTGTGTTGCAGGCAGATTATTCCCTGGTAGCTCAGCTGGTAAAGAATCCGCCTGCAATGCAGGAGACCCCAGTTTCATTTCTGAGTTGGGAAGATCCTCTGGAGAAGGGATAGGCTACCCACTCCAGTATTCTTGGGTTTCCCTAGTGGTTCAGCTGGTAAAGAATCTGCTGTAGGCTGCGGGAGACCTGGGTTTGATCCCAGGGTTGGAAAGATCCCCTGGAGAAGGGATCAGCTACCCCACTCTGGTCTGGCCTGGAGAATTCCACGGACTGTACAGTCCATGGGGTCGCAGAGAGTCATGACTGAGTGACTTTCACTATAGTCTTAAGCATTGATTGGTCCCCAGCCTTTTTGGCACCAAGGACTAGTTTTGTAGAACACAATTTTTTCACGGACTAGGAGGGAGGGATGGTTTTGGGATGATCCAAGTGCATTACATTTACCGTGCACTTTATTTCTAGTCTAACGCTGCTGCTGTTCTGACAAGAGGCACTGTCCACACCCAGGGGTTGGGGACCCTGGGTCTAAAGAGTGCGGGGAGGGGGTGTGGGAAGGGGGAATGACGCTGGAGGACAGAAGCAGAGGCTCCCTTGTGGGTGCTGAGATGACTCCTCTCTCTGGAGCTTGTGGTCTGAGAAGGGCTGGTGGAGATGAGCTTGGAGAGAGTAAAAGGCTGGCTTACTGATGCATTAACAGCCTGAGTGAAGAGTGTGGTCTTGAGTCTAGCTGAGAGAAGGAGAGGGTGAAGATAAAGCCTGAGAAGCGGTCTAGATGCATTTGACAACCCGGTGTCCTGGGAGGGAGAAGGAATCAGGGGACAGAGATATTATTTGAGTCTGGAAATTGAAGAGCGCTCACCCTTGACCCTGAGCACACATCTAGCTGACTCAACCTTGCCATTTGTCCGTCTGCAGGAGGAGGTTATGAAAGTGACATGACCCCGCGCACGCTGGGAGCTGGCAGGAGCATAAATAATATATCCGATATGCAGATGAACGGCCCAGGGTGTCTCTGGTCTGGGGAGAATTCATAGTAGACCTGAGATATTTGCGAAACTGAATGTTCTGTTTCCCGTCCACAGCCTCAAGGCATGGCCCCATTCCTGCGTGCGAGAGAGATTTCCGACATGGACATCTCCTCCGCACCAGCCACTGTCTCTCCTGAAAATTCCTGTTGTCCCTGGGGACCTGTGTCGGGCTGTCCCACTGCTTGTCAACCTTGGGGCCAGAGGGGGTCCTTTATCAGAGGTGTCCACCCACCTGGGGGCCTCTCCCAAGTATGCACCCCGGACCCCACTGAGGGCTGGAAGATGTGCTTTTAAAGGCCTTCGGGTAATTGAAACTTTGAAAGCCTCTGAACTAACCAGTCATAAAAGTGAATACAGTCACTGCCCTCAAAATAGCTATAGAGTGTGAAGAAAGGACGTTTGCATTCCTGTCCACTTGCACCATGAGACCCAGTTCTGTGACTTGATTGGTGTAACTTCAAGGCCTTGGCTGGCGTCTGTGCTGCCTTTGGTCTTTCTCTCCCTCTAAACAGACCCCAGAAACGTAGTACAACATTATAAAGCAACTATCATTATTCAGTAGCTAAGTCATGTCTGACTCTTTGTGACCCCATGGACTGCAGCACGCCAAGCTTCCCTGTCCTTCACCATATCCTCAAGTTTGCTCAAACTCATGTGCATTGAGTCGGTGATGCCATCCAACCATCTCATCCTCTGTCGTCCCCTTCTCCTCCCACCCTCAATCTTTCCCAGCAATCAGGGTCTTTTCCAATGAGTCCAATAAAAATTAATTTAAAAAAAATGAAGATGCAGATGTAGAGAACAGAGGTATAGATACCAAGGGGGGAAAACGGGGGTAGGATGACCTGGGAGATTGGGGTTGACGTGTATTCACTGTTGATACTTTGTGTAAAACAGATAACCGATGAGAACCTACTGCATAGCCCCGAGGACTCAGTGCTCTGTGGTCACCTAAATGAAAGGGAAATCCAGTGAGGATGGGATATATATATACACACGTCTAGCTGATTCACTTTGCTATACAGCAGAAATGAACACGATGTTGTAAAGCAACTAGACTCCAATAAAAACAACTTAAGAAACAGTGGAGTAAACAGGCCCCAGAGTCTGCTGTAACCTTCGGTCTCCCTGGCGCCTTGATCCTAGTGAGGTCCTTTCCTGTCTGCCTGTCTCTCCCAGGAACAGAAGAAACTAGGATGCAGTGGCCATGTACCGCCTTCTAGACGTGAAACCTTCCCTCGAGACTCTAGCTACCGCTGAGCTTTTCCTTTCCGGAATGGTCCTGATTCTTAGCCTTGCAGTCTCACTGCGGGCTTCCTCAGGCTGTGTGCAGAGCTGAGCCTGTGTGACATATAACACCCACGGAGCCTGGCCTGTGGCCGTGGGGCCGCCCTGGATCCGAAGACAGTTCATAGGAGGGCATCTCCATTGGCACCTAAACATAAGATCATCTACCCAGTCATAAAAAGGGAAATGGCAATGAAAAATGCCTCCTTTTCCTGTGAAGATCGCACACCGCCCAAGGTGGTCGTGTCCTGGATAGTTGCTAAGAAGCAACTCTGTGAGCTCCCATTGCTGGGGTGTGTGTGGGGGAATTGCATTGGTCCAGCCACGGGGCGGGCACTGTGGGTCTTCCTAACCAAACTGCCTGTGTGAGTGCCGTTTGACCCAGCAACCTCCCGTGGGGATGTTTTTCCCAGAGATGTACCTGTAGATGTTTGTGCAAAATGAACAATGCACACGATTATTCACAGTGAGTGATAGAAGTGGGGTCCCCAGGTGGCTCGAACCTACTTGCCAACGCAGGAGACATAAAGAGACCTGGGTTCTATCCCTGGGTCCACAAGATCTCCTGGAGAAGGGATTGGCAACCCACTCCAGTATTCTTGCCTGGAGAATCCCATGGGCAGAGGATCCCAGCGGGCTACAGTCCATGGGGTCACAAAAGATCAGACACGACTGAGCGCCTAGTACAGTAAGATTGAGATGTTAGTAGGGATGGAGATATATGATAATATAATTTGCTGTGGAGTGTGTGAACTCTCTGTACCATATTCAGATTTCCAGATTTTTCTATAAAATCTAGAACCGTTCTAAAAAATTTAAGATTATTTAAAGAGAAGCAGAAGGACTTCCCTGGTCCAGTGGCTGTCAGATTTCCATTTGGAAAGCTTGGGGGCATATGGTTATTCAGCATCCACCGTGGGCAAGAGCCTAGAAGCACAGTTGGGGGAGAGCAGGTCTTGGGGGGAACCTGGGCTCCAGGAGAGAAGGGAGATGGAATCTCCTAAAGAACTAGCAGCCGTGGAAATGCAGAGCATGAGTGAGAGTGAGAAGGTGAGTTGTCCCAGTGGGAGGCCAGGAAAGGAAAGGGAAGGGCTGGATCTCTGGCAGGCTGCCTGGAAGAGGTGACCTGGGATTGACCTAGGGTTTTGAGTGGGGTGGGGAATGGAGAGTGGGGGCTTCTGCTGGTAGAGGCTCAGGTTTACAAAGAGGCTGCTGGGGATGATGCCCCAGGGTGAGTAGCAGAGGGTTTCAGTAGGGGAAATGCTTGTGACCAGACTGTCTGAAAAGGGGTGAGAGGTCGGTGGAGGGGGGGGGTGGTGGGGAAGGGAGAGAATCCCAGGAGAGGGAGGGGGCGAAAGAGAGGGATCCAGGGAGGGAAGGAGTGAGGGGCAGGATGCTAGTTATGCCTCTGAACCGCATACAGAGTAGCTCACATCGTTGTTGGTCTCAGAGTAGCTCACATTGCTGGTGGCCACTGCCCCAGGGGCGTGCTCCGTCCCCTCCCTCCTCTGTCCTGCATGCCTGTCTTTTCTCTCCCTGGCTCCCCACTCCCGGGCCCCAGAAGCCAGTGAGCGGCATCCTGGCCATTTCCAGTCCCATGGGCTGCCCACCCTCCTCTGATCTCGGTCGCCCTGTGCTGGTGTGACCTCACCCCCATGGCGTGTTTACCCTGGCGCAGCGACAGGACGATCGGGTCACGTGGGGGCCCCTGGCATGCCAGCTGCCTGAGTCGCCGGCTGTGGGCACAGGCAGGCAGGCGGGGAGGGGGGGTTTGGTAAACGAGGGGGCATTCCTCGGGGCTGACTGCCCCAGCCTGCCTGGCAGGGGACCCCCTGCTCCTGGAGGCAGCTCTAGGGTGCTGGGCTGGCCCAGCTCTGCACAGGAGTGCTGAGTCACGGCCCGCAGTGCGGCCTCTGAGTCACCCAGCAGTCCTGTTCTCCATAGACTTTGTGAGAGTCCTTTGTGGGAGTCTCCCGGGCCCGAGGGTCACAGGACCCTCTGTGCCACTGGCCACCCTCCCAAGGTCTCTTGCCCACCCTCTCACCACCCCCATCACCTTACAGGCCCAGCCCAAGTCCGCCTGGTAGGATCAGTTATGTCCTTTTGAGATCCAGAGCCCCGGAGTTTGACTCCAGCCAGCAGCTGAGTTACGGGAAAGAAGCGTGGGCAAGTTAGCAAGTCAGGGCGGGAGCCATCCAGGCAGGATCTGGAGGTGGGGAGGGCCGGGTCGTCTGTCCCGTCAGTCACAGGGAGAGCATACAAACTGACTGTGTCTTGCGTATGTTGTGTGTGTCTTGAATGACCTTGAAAACCCACCGTGGGAGGGAGGGAGCACTGCATCAGTGACATCGGAACCAAGAGGGCTGTGTGCAGCTCAGTCCTGTCCGAAGATGTCAGGCTCTGTCCTTATACCCATTTCCTGGTGGCAGAAACTGAGGCTTTAGTAGAAGGCACTTGCTTGGGGTCCATGAGCTAGAAAGTGGCGTGTCTGGAGTTTGAGCCCAGACCTCAGTTCTTTAGTTAGACTCCCCGAGTCAAGTTCGTTGGTTGTGCTCATTTTATCCTCTCCTTTTCCTTTTTCTCCTTCTCTCCTTTGCCCCTTGGCTGCTGGAGTCCTTCCTGCAGAAGGCAGCTGTCAGCAGCGTTAAGGGGAAGCCGCTGTAAGGAGAAACCAAAGTGGTGTTTGGAGTCCTGACGTCAGCGTGGTTCAGCCTGCAGGCTGAGCCCTGGGGGCGAATGGGCATTGACTCCATCCACTGGGATGGAGAGAGAACCTGGAGGCCTTGGCAGTGAGGACCCCCAGGGGTCTGTCTGGGAGGTGGGGAGGGGTTGTGGCTCAGTGCAAGGAGATGGGGGTAACTCCTTGACAGTGAGGATCCCCAGGGCTCTGTCTGGGAGGTGGGGAGGGGGCGCGGCCCAGTGCAAGGAGATGGGGGTAGCTCCCTGACTCTGAGGGGAAACCTGTGTTGAGGCTAGGGAAACCCCCGGGGGTTCAAGTACTAGGTGTACCCCCTGTTTGTCAGAAGGCTTTGGGAGGGTCTTTTTGTTTCTGCTGTTCTCAGTTATCTTTTGCACAGAGGAAGCTGGGCTAGATGAGGGAGCCTAAAGTATAGCCCCCTTCCTTTTACCCCGGGGACAGGAGAGTGGGGCATCTGCAAGAGGGTGAGGGGGTTGGAATCTGCATTTGTAACAAGCTCCCAGGTGAGGGAACCCTCTTAGATCAGCCCCTGAGATGCAGGTAGGACCTCCCTGTCTTCCGGCCCTTGGTGGTCTCAGCCAGCAAGGATGCTCAGGGCTGACCGGCTGCACAGAGGGGGTGTTGTCAAGTCTGTGTTTGAAGTCTCTCACTACAGCTGTCCATCTATTTCATATAAAAACTGGGACTTCTGGCTTCACTTGGGGTGGCTGGGTGGGGTCCTGTGTTGCCCCTGCTGGAAGGCCACCCCTGCTGGAGCCGCCTGTACGGGCCCGGGGATTCTGAATTCAGGTGTTATCCTCAGAGGATAAAACTCCAGGAGACTCAGGCCAGCAAGTGGCTCTCAGGTCTCTATGAACCTGGGGTCCTCGCCGGCAGCAGGTGTGAGTGAGATGGGGAGCAGTATTGAAGTGGATGCTGCTGGAAGACAGATGTATTGGCAGAAAGGCCAGATGTTGACTTGGGACTTCTGGTCTTGATTGAAAGTGTCAGGGCGGTCTTTTTTTTTTTTTTTAAAACATTTGTTTATTTGGCTGGGCTGAGTCTCAGTTGCAGCACATGGATCTTCTATCTTCCTTGTGACATGTGAAATCTTTAGTTGCGACATGTGGGATCTAGTTCTTTAATCAGGGTTCTAACCGGAGTCGCCTGCATTGGTTAGCCACAGGACTACCAGGGAAGTACCCCAGGGCCATCTTCTGTAAGGGAATGGTGGTGATAATGAGCTTCCAGAACTGTGACTGGCCCATATGAGGTGGCCAATGTCGTATGAATTTGAGTGAAACCTGATGTGGAGCATTTCTGTGACCTTGGACCACCACGCCTTTCCCCAGCCCACTCCTGCCTCTTTCTCCTCTTGCTACACCTGAAGACTCGTTTTTAATGGCACTTTTAAATGAGAGGAAAACTGAGTATTTCCTCCCAGTATTATCATGCTTGTTGGCAATTGACTGTCTTATTTTGGACAGTTTCAGGTGACGGCTTGGCTGTTCAACTTCTTAACTGTATTCTTACATTCTTAGCACATACAGAACAACTAAGTGTGGGCCCTTAGCTTATTAGGAAGTGGAAGGAGAAATAAGAACCAACATTTCCTGGATGCCCAACCCATGCACACAAGGTGGTACAGGTTATTTTCTGAGGACCGACTTGTAGGTTGCATAGCTTGGTCATGGTCAGGTAGAGTCAGAGTCAAACTCTGAGCATCTCTGTCTCTTGAGCTTGCTTTCCTCCCACTGCCCTGGATGAGTTCTTCTCCTGAATAACTCAGTGGCCGATCTAGCACAGGCCGTGGTACCTAAGAAGCCCTGAGGCTGGGGCAGAAATGTCCACAGCTCACCTGTGGACGATTCTGATTCCTCACTGGGTCTTGTTCGATATCTTTGTGCTTTGTCTCCGGATGGAGTTGACACATGATGCTGAACTTGGAGGCACTGGTGCAAAGTCAGATCCAGGCTGGAGTGTCATCTGAGGTTGGTCTTGGGTCTTTTTTTTTTTTTTTTTTTTAATATTTATTCATTTGGCTGTGCCAGGCCTTAGTTGCAGGTCTTAGTTGCAGATGTTTAGTTCCATGTGGGATCTAGTTCCCTGACCAGAGATGGAACCTTGATCACCCCTTGTATTGGGAGCTTAGAGCCTTAGCCACTGGACCACCAGGGAAGTCCCTTTGGGTCTGGTATTTATTGAACCTGCCTTAGCCTCAGTTTCCTTATCTGTGCAATGGATGTGCTAGCATCTAGGTCAAGGTGGTTAGGATGAGCCTCTCCGGGATGAAGTATCTGGTACATGGGAGGCCCTCAGCCATCATTTCTTTGTCCCTGCAAGTAATGCCACTGAGTCACAGGTCCCTGAAGGGAGATGGCTTTCTCTCCCCTCCTTCAATGTGTCATCTCCCTCTCCTTAAGCTTGTATTATCTGGGTGTGGTGAGCCCTGGGATGAAAGCCGCCCTGCCAGCCGATCAGTAACATAAAACCCGTGAGCACCTCCTTTCACGTGGGGCCCCGTGACTGGCTGGCAGCTGCCAGCGGTGATGGGAACTAGTGGGGCCCCAGGGGCTGTGGGGATCGGTGTGTGGGAATCTGGGCAGGGCTGCTGGATGGAGAGTGGAGGCTCAGGGTTTGGCAGGGGAGGTGGTACTGCAGGATCAGGCTCCTCCTGGCACAGCGGGTTCCCAGCTGTAGGCGCTGGGGTGCGGTATTGGACCAGGAACCAGCTGCTCCCCAGAGGCACCTTTGGAAGGCACAGGGAGAGCTGGGCATCCCTGCTGGGGGTGTTTAGGGCACAGATTTCTGGGGCTTAGGAGTGGGAAAGGGCATACCCGGGAAAGCTCACTGGGTTGGTCGCCCGCTGTGTGGTCTTAGAAAGAAGAGTTGATAACCTCCCTGTGCTAGCGCGTGAGTTCTTACTCTCCTGCCGAGTTCATCACTTGGCTGTATGCTGGTGTCTCTCTCTCCTTCTATGTGACCTTCCCAAGAGCAGGCAAACTCCTTGCAGAGCGCCCTTCCCATTGAAACATTTGATGGCTGGAGGTGATCCACAGGCAGGACGTGGGATGCCCCTGGAGATCTTTGTCCTTGCTGCCTCTGTCTGCCATGGTCTAGTTGCTTGGGAGTGTCTTCATCTCTTTCTGATGGTTTCAGTTCAGTTCCCTCTTCTCTTCTATGCTTCCTTCTAACCTTCCATCCTTTTTTTTCTTCCAACACTCCTTGGTGGCTCAGATGGTAAAGAACCTGTTGCCAATGCAGGAGACCCAAGTTTGATACCTGGGTTGGGGAGTTTCCTTGGAGAAGGAAATAGCAACCCACTCCAGTATTCTTGCCTGGGAAATCCCATGGATAAAGGAGCCTGGTGGGCTACAGTTCATGGGGTTGCAAGAGTCAGACACGACCTTGCTTGAAGGCATGGGTGGACTTGGTCCAGAGGCCAACCTGTAAATGTTGGTTAGATCTTTGTTGCCCAACACACAGTATGATCTTGGTAGCCATTAGTCACATCCTTTGCTAAGGACCTCCTCATGGTCCTTTCCAGAAGTGAGTTCCTTTTGCATCCATGCCCTTGTCCAGTTGCTGGCCTGGTGAGTTAGCAGCTGCTGTGAGAAGCACATGTCCCAGTGGGCTGAGGTGGGCCGTGTCCTGGCGGAATAGCCCTGAATCTCCCCCTTCAAGTCCACCCTCACTTAAGCCCCACTCACAGAATCGGGGGTGGGGTGGGGGGGATGCACAGGCAAGAAAATCTTTTTTCTTTTTTTTTTTTTTGCCCCCACCAAACTTGCTTAGTGGCCAGTAGTTTGGCCACCTGATGCGACAAACTGACTCATTGGAAAAGACACTGATGCTGGGAAAGATTGAGGGCAGGAGGAGAAGGGGCCAACAGAGGGTGAGATGGTTGGATGGCATCACTGACTCGATGGACATGAATTTGAGCAAGCTCTGGGAGTTGGTGACGGGCAGGGAAGCCTGGTGTGCTGCAGTCCATGGGATCTCAAAGAATCGGGCCTGACTGAGTGACTGAACTGAACTGAAGCTTGCATATTTGTAGAAGCGGACGATACAGACGTCTTATATTCCTGACCCTCTGGAATAGCAACACTTCCCTTTCAGCCCTCTTGTCCTGCTTACGATAGGTTTGCGTCTCTACTCTGCTCACTTAGCATTACATCCTGACTGTTCGCCAGTGTCTTTCAGTTCTAAAAGCTTGTCCTAAGCACCTTTCCTATGTTTCATCACGCACCTGCGTGAGAAACGTGCTGCCACTTGTTCCTGCTGTGAAAACAGGAGAATCACAGCCGTCTCCCCATGGGGCTGATGTGAGGGAGAGGTGAGGAAGATCCGTCCGAGTGCCCCGCCTCGGATGGCACAACACAGGTGCTGCCAGTATTGCTGTCCTGGTCAGCTCGGCCAAGTGAGGACATGCGGGCGTTCAGGTCTGCTGCTGCTTTGCCTGCTGTAACGCATGGACCTTTCCACATGTCTCTGGCGGTTTTCCTGGCAGAGCCCCCAGAAAGGTCTGAGGAGTTTTACAGCATTTGGGTAGAATCTGTCCTACCTCTCCAGGTATAGTTCACCGGTCACCCCGCTGCACTTGGTTCTGGAGGTTACTGGGGCAACTCCTGATGTGTGAGAATCTTACTTCAGGCAGCAAACTCCGTAGTGGGCATGGAGCTCTGTGACCTGCAAACACCCAAACAAAGCCCTGTTCCTGCCACTTTTCTTTGACCAGCTTTTCATGTGTCTCAATCACTTGTGTATTCTCAACCGGTCATTTCCTTCGGCATGTTTAGCAGATTCCGCTCCATCCCCCCCACCGCCTATGAAGAGGTAAGGTCTGTCTGGACCAAACTGTGGATTTTGCAGATGCGGGATCTAGGGGAGTCCCACTGGACTCTTTGTTAGGCATGAGGTTCCAGGAAATGACACCTCCTCTGTTTCTGTGGGGTATGGCATCTGCATCTGATTGTGGGAGCGAAATCATGCTTTACAAATGAATGCAGGGGCGCCTGTCTCCTTAACCCGGGCTCTTGCCCATTTTAAATATTCCTCCCTAAGTGGTATTTACTGGGAGCTTCTCCTTTTTTTCTTCCTTCCTTTCCTCATAAGCAAAATAAAAAATCCTGCTAACCTTCAGGTGTCATTGTAAATGTCAGCTCTTTAGAGATCTCCACCTGGAACCCCCAGATTAACTGCTGGGAGTGGGGAGGTTGGGCTGGCAACTCCTTCACAACATTGGTTTGTAGGAGCATTTGTTGACCGTCTGCTTCTCCTGTAGACTCCAGGCACGGACCTTGTCTCTTACTGCATCGTATGTGTTCCCTCAGCCCCTCCTGCGGGGCTTGGAATGGGTGCCCAGAGTGGTAAAATGCCTTGCGTGGATGCAGCTGACCCAGAACTTGACTGGGCATGTGAGCCCACCTTTGAGCTGGGTCCCCCCGGGACCCTTTGCATCGGCGGCCAGCCAGAACTTGGCTTTGGTGTCTGGGTGAGTGGAACAAAGGTCTGCTGGCGTGGCAGGGCTTTGTCCCCGTGCCCCGCTGGTATCGGTCACTCTGGGTTACCTTGGCTCAGCGAGGCCAGACCGAGATCCAGGGGAAAGGTTGGGACTGGCCTCCCGGAGAGTGCCCAGTGACAGCCAGCCGTGCCCTCTGCTTGACTGCACCCAAGCCCGGCACCTGGCGAGATTTCTGCAGGCCTGCTGTGGAAGGAGAAAGAAGCTTCTCTGTCACAAGCCGAGGCTTGAAACCAACCGAGAACTCCGGTTCCACCACTCCGGGACCTGTCCTGCTGGTGGAGGAGCCTGGGGTGGGGTGCAGATTGGCGCGGGGGAGGAGCAGAAGGAGGGAGAGGACATCTTCGGGTGGTCTGGTAACTTCCTCGAGGGCTGGAATGCTGGGCTCTCCAGTGAGCAGGGCTGGGGAAGGCCGGATGGAGGGCAGAAAGCGCCTGCCCAGCTGGAATCCTGGTGCTGCCAACCCCCTGTGGGCATGGTACCCAGCCCTGGCAGCCCCAGCCTCCCTCCGGGAGAACGGAACTAACTAGGCTTGTGGGCAGATGCAGCGGCCGGGTGCCCCTGGCACTTTGCAAGCACCCGGTGGATGCTGCCTTTACGCTTGCTCTGCCCACCCACCTCCCGTCACCATTGCCTTTGGCAGAAAATTGCTCACCTTAGGGACTCGTCAGCGGAGTCAGTGAGAATTCACATCGCACGTCCCTGGGCCATCAGAGCCCCCGATGAGGGTGGCAAGGCTGCCCTGGTGCTGGGAGGGACCCTGGCAGGAGGCTGAACTCGCAAGACTGGCACCAGTCTGAGTCCTTGGGGTTGGTGTGGGTTGGCAGAGAGCGGGAAGGCTGGAACCCCGTGTTCTAATCCCAGGCCTGCTATTTGAAGCTGACTGACCCTGGGTGGGTGTCTTGTTACTCTTCCCTTATCGTGAAGTGGGCAGAGGAGGGTCCCTGCACCACAGGTTGGAGGGAGACCCTCGGAATGGGGAGGCGGTAGAAGCCATCTGGGAGATGCTGGGATCAGGGCTGGCCAGGCTTTTTCATGGAGGGGGGTGGCAGGCAGCAAACTGGGGGGCTTCTTTCTGAGTGGCTTTTCTGGAGGCCTTGCAGACACACAGCAGCTCAAGGCCTGGCTTAGATGCGGATGTAGTTGGCAGGATAATCCAGTAATTACCTCTGCTTCCCCAATATTTTCATATCCTAGTCACTGGAACCTGTGAATATTCCATGTGATGTGGCCAACGGGGTATTAAGATTGCAGGTGGAAGGAAGGACGACCTTAACAAAGGGAGATTATCCAGGATTTTGCTGTGGGTTTGGTATCATCACCAGGGTCCTTAGAAATGGAGGAGGGAGGCAGAAGAGGAGGTCAGAGTGATGCCATGTGAGAAGTTATGTCACTGCTTTGAAGATGCTGGACCAGCTGTCAGGCAGGGAATCCCCCTTGGAGCCTCCAGAAAGGAATGTCGCCCCACTGACAACCCTTTAGACAACCTCGTGAGACCTCTTTTGGACTTTTCATTTTCAGAACTGTTTTTGGTTAATTTGTGTGCATTTAAGGCCCAGAGCTTGTGGTCTTTTGTTCTGACAGCCCTAGGAGTCTAATGCGATGGAGGAAGCATTTAATGGCCACCCTTTGTTTCCTGCATCGGGAGGGGTGGGAGCTGGGGACCGGCAAAGGGGAATGTCCTTCGGGGGTTGGCACTGGCGACAGAAGATGAGATGGTTGGATGGCATCACCAACTCAATGGACATGAGTTTGAGCAGACTCCGGGAGACAGTGAAGGACAGGAAAGCCTGGCATGCTGCAGCCCACGGGGTCGCAAAGAGCTGGACACAGCCGAGCGACTGAGCAACAGCAAGTGGCCGACAGCCCTGTGTTTGGGTGTGATCCCTGGTAACTGGGTCCACAGGGGCCTGCCTGGTGACCTGGCGGGGGTGGCTCGGGTAAGCAGGTGTGCTGAGATCCTGTGATAAAGGCCTTGTGTAAATGCCGCCTGCCCATCACCTCTCGGACAGCCCAGCCTTCAGCTCTGGCAGCCTGGGGAGAACAGTGTAATGGTGCCTCAGGTGCTGGGAGGCACCCTTCCCGTCTTGCCCTCCTGTTTTAATTATCGGTCTGTTGGAGGTATTTCTTCAAACATCTTGGGAGTGCTTGGCAGGTGCATGCACACGAGCTTCAAGCGATGGCCTGTCCATCCGGCACACTGGCTGCTCCTGGCCTCAGGGCCCGGCACTTTCTCAGTCTTTACTGACAGGCCCTCCTGAGCTGCGCTGCAGGGTGGGAGGTCAACACCTGCCCCCATCTCCTGCCCCCATCCCCTGTCCACCTTACTGCAGGAGTGGATTGTCAGGCAGCAGGGGGGCCAGACGGAGGTGACCTTGACCTTGCTGTCCCGCTCTTGGAATGCAGGCCCTGGTCCTGTCTCAGTGTGGCCATTTTAGAAGAAGGCATGCTGTATCTGTGAGGGCTTTTGCACTAGTACTGTATGTGTGTGTATGTGTGATGTGGGTTCCATGTATAGGATGACATGGGCTTCCGTGGTGGCTCTGACAGTAAAGAATCTGTCTGCCAATGCAGGAGACACAGGTTCGATCCCTGGGTCGGGAAGATACCCTGAAGTAGGGAATAGCAACCCCCTCCAGTATCCTTACTTGGAAAATCCCATGGACAAGGAGCCTGGCAGGCTACAGCCCTTAGGGTTGCAGAGTCAAACACCACTTAGCCACTGAACAAAAACATAGGATGACATTTAAATGCCTTCTTAAAGCCAAAGCAGGACAGCGCCCTGTCATCATCACCTGAACTTGGCAGGTATCAGGGCAGAGTGTGGGCTGCTCACCTGGACCGAGAGGCTCTCCCGAGTAAGTGGCTTTCACCCAGGGCTGGCTTAGCTGCTCTCAGGTGCCCTTGTCCTGCTCCAGAGCTGTCTGCAGCTTCCTGGGGCTCAGTCACTCAGAACAGGAGGAAAATGGGGATGCTACCAGGCTTGGGTTTGGCCCCCGCCAAAGTCAAGTTGAGAGTCCCTTGGACCGTAAGGAGATCCAACCAATCCCTCCTGAAGGAAATCAGTCATGCATACTCATTGGAAGGACTGATGCTGAAGCTGAAACTCCAATACTTTGGCCACCTGATGCGAAGAACTGACTCTCTGGAAAAGACCCTGATGTTGGGAAAGATTGAAGGAGGGAGGAGAAGGGGATGACAGAGGATGAGATGGTTGGATGGCATCACTGACTCAAAGGACATGAGTTTGAGTAAACTCCAGGAGTTGGTGATGGACAGGGAGTCCTGGTGTGATGGAGTCCATGGTGTTGCAAAGAGTGGGACACGACTGAGTGACTGAACTGAACTGAACTGAAAGTCAAGTTGTCAGGCAAGATGAAGCAGGAGAAGCTGCCTTGCAGAGAGGGAGGAGGAGGGGCCAAGACCGCTGGCTAGCAGCTCTTTTATATGCAAACCCGATCTATCAGCTCCTCTGCCGGGATGGCTACCATCCTCTCCTCCCCCAGTTAGAGGGGTGGGAGGTGAGGAATTTCATGGGGGGCATTATCTCTGATCTTGGCCGCTACCTTCCTCTGCTGCATCCTGCATCCTGGGGCTGGAGGATGATGGGCAGACACCTGGCTGGAATGACAATGAGCCATCCTGGAGATGCTCCTTGAGGAGGGCTCCGCTGAGCCAGCTTCTCTGCCTCTCTGCCTCTCCAGCCAGTGCTCCTCTCCTTCTCTGACAAAGGCCAGGCCTTGGGGATGGAGATGCCCTCTGGGCTGGCCTTGGCTCCAGGTGAGAGATGAACCTGGAGATCCGTCCTTGAGGCTGTCCAGTCTCATTTTTTATGCAGATGTGTCGGGGTGGGAGGAGGATTGGGGCACATGGGGAGAGTGGAGACAGGTTGGGCCTCGGAGGTCCTGAGATGGTCCAAGCTGTCACCCCTCGGCGGGGGGAAGTATCTCCTTTGATGTCAGTGTCCCAGGTCACCCACCCTCCGCCCTCTGAGAAAATGACCTTGTGCTCCTTTAGCGGTGGATCTGAACTATGCCTTCACTGAGGTGGGAAGTCCACCGGAAACCCTCATGATAAGAAAATATAAGCAAAGAGCAACAACAGAGTCCAGGTGGCATTACATTTGGGCTTCTGTGATGCTGTCTTCACCCACCGATAGTTTTTTCCCTGACTTTTAAAATAATAGTATGTTTTGTTTGACGAAGAATTTTGTAGCACTTCTTATGAACTAGCCAACCTTTCTAAGCCCTTGGCAAATATCAATATGAACTCATTTAATTTAACCCCACGGCAGCCCTAGGAGGTGGTGCTGGGCAAGAAATGGAGGTTAGGTGATGCTGCTGAGGGCACACGGCCGCTGCTGGGGGAAGACCAGGAGCACTGCCCCAGGGTCTGTGGCCTTCTCTTTGAAACGCAGAAAATTAAAAATGTTAGTTCTGCCAGCCAGAAATAAATGCTCTGAGTATTAATCCCACTTCCAGAATTAGGGGTATAGTATAGCTGTATCCTAGTTTTTTTAACCATATTGCATGTCTGACTCTTTGTAACCCCACCTACCAGGCTCCTCTGTCCATGGGATTTCCCAGGCAAAAATACTGGAGTGGGTTGCCTTTTGCTTCTCCAGGGGATCTTCCCCACTCGGGGATCAAACCCTCATCTTTTGTGTCTCCTGCATTGGCGAGTGGGTTCTTTAACAGTTGAGCCACTGGGGAGGATTCATTTCCTATGATTTGAATCTGTCACTTAAAAAAAGAGTTCTTGCATATATACTTGTGTATCCTGGTCTCTCTTCTTCACTTCTTTTTTAAGTGCTGTCTCTTTACTTTTGAAAAGTATACTAGACTTTCAGAATAGCTTAAAATTCCCCCAAACATGCCCATAGTCACTCGTCAATGCAGTGTCTTCAGCGCATACTCTGCTATTCGGGAGTTGCTTCTGGTGGACAGAGATTGGCAGCTTAGGGCAGGGTTGATAGCAGTGATGAGAGTGACCAGAGGTCTAGGGGCCAGGAAGTCCAGTGACTGAGTTAACAAACTTGCAGGTTGCATATTACATCTTGCAATTAATTATTTAAGCAGTCATTAGTAAATCATGAAGCTGACATTATTATTCTTTATTATTAAATAACAGGATGTTGCTAAGGCTATCAAGTATTAATTATTTAAGTCTCATTACTGAGTATTATGCTTTGTAGTGTTTGACTAACATGGAAAGTCCAAGGAACAAAGCCGGTGTAAGGCAATGGCCGCTGTTTTCCATTAGCATTTTTTCCCTCTTGGTTTCCTGAGAGCTTGAGGGCCTGGTTTTATCTTACTGTACCTTCTAACTCCATTACCCAAAAGTTCGAGAATGTTTGCCAAATTTTAGTTTCTAACGGAAGGTCAGAGTAGAGAGCCATACTGGAGTTGAGTAACGCTCTCCCCAGGTTATGTCTATCGGAACCTCAGAATGCTGTCGTTGCAGTGTAGGGTCTTTGCAGAAGTCATTAGCTCAGTTGAAATCTCACAGAATTAGCTGGGTCCTAAATCCAATGAGTGGTGTCCTTGGAGGAGGGGAGAGGACTGAGGTGGAACGACATGGAACAGAACACTCTGGAGAGACACGGGGAAAGGCTTTGTGACAGCTGAAGCAGAGATGCGAGAGGGGCAGCTACAGGCCCTGGGAGACCCAACATTACCTGGAGCCTCTGAAAGCAATGAAGAGGCGAGGGAGGATTCCTAAGACGCCACCAACACGGAACCAACCGCCCTTTGCAAAGGACGAGGTGCCTGGGAGGGTCTGCCAGCTCTCCCTCAGGTAAGCATGTGGCGAGCTCAGTTCTGTCTGACCCTTTGTGATCCCGTGGACTGTAATCCGCCAGACTCTCCTGTCCATGGGATTTCCCAGGCAGGAGTACTGGAGTGTGTTGCCATTTTCTCCTCCAGGGCATCTTCCCAACCCAGGGATCACCTGTGTATCCTACTTGGCAGGTAGGTTTGTTACCACTGGGACACTTGGGAAGCCCCTCTTAGGTATAGGCACTCAGTAAATGTTTGCTGAATGAAAGAAAGACTGAGAATTCAGTGAACCTTGTGATTTCATCCTTCACGCCCTGGCCACCGCTCTGGGGGCTTTTGAACCTTCCAGACAAATAACCTCTTTTTGGATAGCTAAGGGAACCTCATCCTCCCACTTAGTAGCTATGGGATCTTCAAAAAGTGGCTTCAAAAGTGGCTTCAAAAAGATCCTCAGATCTTGGTGACCTTACTAGTAAAAAGTACAAACATGTCCTGGGTCATGCTGATGATTATACATGATGATGATCGTAGAGCCTGGGGGCATGGTTATTACCCTGAGAGCATTAGCATTTATTACCATTATTGGCAAAGATGAGCAGTGTTGCTGTGCATATCCCATTCTCTGATAAGCCTGAAACCACCAGAGTCACATCTCCTTCCTGACTTTCTCCTCCTGGTCCTCCACCTCCTCCCCTTCCTCCTCTGTCCAGGGACAGGGGAAGGCAGGAAGCCCCAGGGAGACACTTTCTCTCCTCTTAGACTGCCTTCCACATCCCCTTGTCACTGGGTTGAGCAGCCATGTCCTGTCTACATCCTTCACAAGGGGAAAAAAAAGAGCAGAGCAGAAGTAAGCAGTGAAGAGGAATGGTTATTGCTCGACGCGGGGGTCCCTTCAGGCCCAGCCCGAGGGAGGTGGGGTTTGGGAACCGACAGTGCAGAGCAGATGCTGCCCGTGTGCACTGTGACCTGCCTTACCAGACAGCTGTCCTGCTGCTGCAAGGATCCCCGGAGTTGCTCCCAGGTGGTGGTGACCTCGGGCTAAATTGGGGGGGGCGGGGGCAGTGGATATGAAAATGTTCATAATCAAATAAACATTAAGGAGCAGAGGGAAATTCTCTCACCCAGTCTCTCATCCCACCTCCTTGGGGTGCAAGAGTTCTAGGGAAGTACTGAAATTCTAGCTCCTGCCATTCCCCACAACAATCCTGTCTTACAGATTAGGAAATAGATTAGGAAGTGTGGTCTCAGGTTATTTTGGTTTCGTGGCCTTTTCCCAGAGCTGTGGAGCAGCCCGCACACTCCCTCATCCCTTGTTCCTCCCAGTCCTGGCTCATGAGGTCAGGGGGCTGATGGCCTGGCCCTGCACATTCAGATAGCCCTGCCCTGGCTGCCTGCTGCTTCACACTGTAAGTTTGTGTGATGTCTGCCAAGCTGATTGTGGACTCTGATTTCAGCCTTGTTGCTGGGAGCAGGGCAGGATGTGTTAGACTCTGGGTGCCCGGGACCCCAGGCTTTCTTTGTCTGAGGTGGAGTCCCTCAGATCAGGCGAGGGGTGTGACTGGCTCTCAGCTTGGGTGGGACATCTGCCATGCAAAGAAGTGGATGCACTTCTTTGATGCCCTTGGACCTACACAGCCAGGAACTGTTCTAGCTCCCAAAGAATATCTGCAGATTCTAACGCCAGATATGGATTCGAAACAAAACCAACAAAATGGAATTTTTAAAAAATTGCTTGTGTCAATATATGCTTGTTGAAAAGTGGCCTCCACAGACTACAGAGATGTAACAAGGAGGAAGTGACCTTTCTGTGTAAGGTCACCCCTGTCCTTTGGCAGAGGACGTTTATGGAAGGAGTCAGAAAATCTTGGCTTGGAATCCTGCCTTGACCATTTTGGTTTTTAAAGGTCTCATGTGAGGGAAAAGTCCTCCTACCACCCCCAAGGGCCTTCATGAGCGTTACAGGAGATGTTTGATGAAATTCTGTCCAAGGCTGTCATTCGTCCTTTTGTGGGTTGAATGCATGTTCTTTTTCCCCATCCCTGCCCCTTGCTTTTGATCTTTTAGGAACCCAGACACCTGAGAGCATCCATTCTCTGATCACCTCTCCCCTCCAGCCCTGCCCACTTGCTTGCTGGGTTGGCCAGCTCTGGCTTTCCCACTCCAGTCAGGCAAGGCGTCTGGCCTGGATTGGCTACGCTGTCACAAGACCTGGGCCTGCCTCCAGCTCCAGGCATGTCCTCCTGAGGGTTTAAGAGGGGGGTCCGGGCAGATTCAGATCAAAGGCACACTCCTCTCGAAGGGCCCTGTGTGTGCTTGGCACACGTTGAATTACCTGAAGGACAACACTTTCTCATCCTTAGCTAATTTGGAAAATGAATGGAAGGGAAATCCCTTGGTATTTCTGGAAGTGTGAGCAACATGTCCATCGTTCAGGTGTGTTCTTGGCTGCTGAGAAATCATTTTGGTTAACTTTCAGTTACTGAGATGCTGGGGGTGGTAGTAATAGCTAATATTTATTGGGTGCTTTCTGTGTGTGAGGGACCTGCCATGGGCTTTGCTTGGATCATCACATTTTATCCTCCCAGCTGCCTTATTAAGTAAGTGAAGAAAGAAAGTTAGTCTCTCAGTCGTGTGTGACTCTTTGCGGCCCCATGGACTGTAGCCCACCAGGCTCCTCTGTCTATGGAATTATCCAGGCGGTAATACTGGAGTGGGTTGCCTGTCTCTTCAGGGGACTTTCTGACCCAGGAATCGAACCTAGGTCTTTTGCATTGCAGGCAGATTCTTTACCAACTGAGCCACCAGGGCTTTATTAAGTAAGGAGAGGTGTTGATTTCTGAAGGGGAAGCTTCAACTTGCTAAAGGAGCTGCCTGGTGTACACAGTAAGCAAAGATGCATGATATGGGAGGGCTGGTGTGATTCCAGAGCCCGGGTCTCCAAGGGGAATTTCCCTTCCAGAATCTCTGTGCATCTCTCTACTCCACTCCTTCTGTGAATCGGAGATTCAGCGTCATTCACTTTTCCTTTGGAGACTTTCAGCCTTCTCTCCACTAGAAGTGGTTTCTATCGTTCTGGCCGAACACAGTGACTAACACAATAGGTTTGCAGTAAATGTCCAGTGGATGAGTAGCCAGCGTGGATGTTAATTGAGCACCTACTAGCTGCCAGGCCGCAGTGGGGGTGGGTTCTGGAAAACACAGAATTTAGGGATAACATAATTGCTATCCTCAAGCTGTTCACTCACAGCTTTGTCGTGGAGAAAGCCCAGGTGCAAATGACGGATGGATGCTCCAGGCGGGACTCGGGCCTTGGTGAGAATAAGGCCTGTGTGCTTTTAGAACATGCCAGGTCTCCATTTGGGTCACTGTGCCGAGAGCGAGTGGGCCACAGATGACAGGCTTGGGATTTGAATCAAAAACGGTGTCTGCGTTTATGCTGTGAGCGCACTGGGGAGGGGGCAGCAGCAGATTTAGCTGAGAGTCCCAGGGGGGTGATGAGAAGGTTGGAGAAGGTTGCACAGCAACAGAGAAGGCTTTGCAGGATGAATAAAAGCTCATCAAGAAGACTGAACAGGAGAGAGTCAGTGAGTGACATGTCCTATGTGCCTGACGCAGGGTGGCTGTAGCTGAAGCTGCAAATTTAAGAGCTTGGACCCTGGGCCGTCAAGCCCAGTTCAGCTTATTATTACCTGTGTTATGGATTTTGTGGTTTTGTCAATACACCCATCTGAGGTGTGTGCTACCTCTGATCTAGAGGACAGTCCATAAATATCAGCCATGGGCATTCCCTTCAGCCCGACTGTGAAGCAGTGGACTGTAATCCTGCAGATTTGAGACCGAGAAGGATGAGGTGTGTCACGTGACCCTGTTCATCCTCCAGTTCATCCTCCAAAGGAAGGTCCTCACCCTCCTCAAGGCTTGTGCCACCGTGCCGCGGTGCTCTCCATGTGCGGGTTTCTTTGGATGTGAAACGCTGGGGGCCTGTGTGTACGAGGAAGCAGGAAGTGATGAGATGTGTTGTGTGAGCTGTGTTGAATGTCACTCCCCTAGGTGACTAGGGGAGAAATCAGGGTGTTTTAGTCACCTCTTCCCTGTGACTGTGGAAGTAGCACCTCATCCCCCCCTGCACCATCTGAGACCTGTTTCTTCTCCCGTCGTTACAGTTTGTGGGAGCCGGGGGCCCGCGGGAGCCGCATGCTCCTGGATGCCCGTCTGAAGGATTAGCAGGGCTGGCCAGGCGGGCAAGGACAAAGTACTCAAGCTCCTGTTCTCCTTTCCCTTTTTCCTCTTCCAGTTCCTTCCTCTCCTCGAAGCCACTTCAGGATTTAGAGTGTACTCTTCCTTTTTATCTTTTCCCTCTGAGTCAAGAGAAAGTTTCCAGTTCTGCTAATTTCTAGTTAGGTGACCGGGGGCAAGCCACCCTGGTGAGCCTTAGCTCCTCATCTGTAAGAGGTATCAGTAACTGCTTCCGAGGGGTGGGTGGGCAGGAAGCGAGACCCTGAGCATTAGGAGCTCAGCTTGGGGCTGGCCCGGAAGGGTGCTTGCTAAGGGTAGCCCCCTCACTCCATTCCCAGCAGCAACCACTCATACTCTCATCACTTTATCTCAAAGGCCTCACATTGAAGAGAGAGCAGTCAGCCCCCAGGAACAGTGCTTTTCCAGTGAGTCCTGTGGCATCCTGGCATCACCCTGGCCCCACATCACTGCATCACCCTGCATTTCTGCATCACTCTGCAACACTGCCTCACTCTGCAACACTGCATCACCCTGCATCACTCTGCATCTCATCCTTCACCACCACAGCCCTGCATCATTGCATGACTCTGCATCACCATGACCCTGCCTCACTATCACCTTGCATGTCTGCCACCCGAGGGACCTGTAGAGTAGACACCACCCCAGCTCTACTGGACAGACTTGCTGTAGTGGACCTTGGAGGTCTGTATTGTGATAAGACCCTAGGTGATTCTTACGCCCACTCAGGTATCAGACCCACCGGTCCAGAGAAATCTTTTGTGAGCCTAGTACTGAAATTTACACGGTGAAGGCATTTGGTAAATGTGGAGGGATTCACATACACCATCCCCAAAAGCAGTATGTGTGTATGTGTTGTGTGTGATGTGTGTGTTGTGCTGTGTATGATGTGTGTGTGTTGTGTGTTGTGTGTGATATGTATGTTGTGTGTTGTGTGATGTTGTGTTATGTGATGTTGTGTGTGATGTATATCTGTTCTGTGTGTGATGTGTGTGTACTGTGTGTGATGTGCGTGTGTTGTGTATGTGTGACGTATGTGATGTGTGGTGTGTGTGTGTGATTGTGTGCGTAGTGTGTGTGTGATGTCTCACTTGGCTTGCCATGAATGCTGTAATACCATTCAGTTCCCACGGAGTTCTGGAGACTGAAGTTCCCCAAGACAGGGTTTTTATCTGGACTGTGTTTCTGATGTGTTTTTAACACGTTTGAATGTCTGCTGCTCATTTTTCCTCCTTTTGCTACCTTCCTTCCTTTCTTCTCCTTTCTTTTCCTCAATCATGTTCATGTTCCCCATGCACTCTGTCTCCTGACGCTGGATTCTGGGGTGTGAGTGGCATTTGCCTGCAGCATTCAGGGGAAGGGGGAGGAGGGCTCTACGCTGCTCTGCCTGGCCGAATCACTCGCTGGGTGCTGTGAACCCCTCCCCTCCTCCGCAGAGCACTGGTGCATGCGGGTGATGCCTCCCTGTCTGGATTCTTGCTCTGTCACCTCTTCCCCCTGCCCCACTGCCTCCACTTTGGACTTTCCCAGTGCCCTGTGGGCAGGCAGCTCGCCGCCCGGGTTTACATAGTGACATGTGCCCCTGTGACTTGAAGGAAAGACCTTTTCTGTGAAAGTCAGAAGTGCATTCCGGAGTCACAAGCGTGACCTCCCCGGAAGCCCAGCTAATCCAAGTATTAAGAGGAATTGGAACAAAGGTGATGATTGAGGGCTGTGTACGGTAGGATGTGGGGGAGGGCAGGTGTGGCAGGCCTGCTGGGTTGAAAGCTCTGTCTTGAGGAAGGTAGTCCCCAGCCCTGAGAGTCCAGGACCCAAGTCCTAAAGCGAGGCCAGGGTTTGCTGTGATGATGGATCTGGAGGAGGCTTGTAGTCCAGTGGTTTTGAGTTCAGTTCCACCCCTCGATAGCTGAGTAGCATCAGGCAAGATGCCTACCTGTTTGTTGTTCAGTTGCCAAGCTGTGTCCTACTCTTTGCCACCCCGTGGACTGCAGCACACCAGGCTTCCCTGTCCCTCAGCACCTCCTGGAGTTTGCCTAAGTTCATGTCCGTTGAATCAGTGAAACCATGCTGATGTGTCTGTAATTTGGGGATTTGAGACCTGGGATGTGAACATTAGTGGGGATTAAATGGGAGAATTAGAAAGGCGATCAATAAATGACAGTCTCGTCTTCCTCCTTAATGGAGCGTCACTCCTCCACCTACCCTGAATATCTTTTTTGCTTCTTCCCAACTCACTCACCTCTCAGGCTGCACGTGATCCATCCATGAAGACAGCTCCAGTCCGGCATGGAGCTCCCCAAGGTCCTGGAGCGCGTCGACTGCAGCTTGTGGGCTCCGTCCTTCATTGGACTGTTTATTTCTCATAGCCCCGTTGCTTTAATGAGATTTGAAGCTCTTTGCAGACAGGGTCCCACGTGAGATCTTGAAAGTTACTTTCATGGAGAACACATGCCCCCTAGATCTTCTCTATTTGTAGTTTTTAAGGGTGGATCCCACTGTCCTATAGAGAACTCTGTCTTTAGTCACTATTGGGTGGTTCAGTTCTGTGGCATTTGCCCCCGTTGTTCATGGGATTTGATTGACAGCTGGGCCTTTGCTGACCTTTCCCTGAAGTTCTTTGTGGGCAAGAGCAAACAAAAGGAACTTTTAAAAGAACTTTGAAGGTTTGTCATTTGTACAAGGAAAGTGTTCCTGACTTTCTCAGCTCACTTCAGTATCTTAATTGCCTTCAGGCTGTAAAGGAGCATGGAGGTGAGCTGATTAATTGAAAGGTTTTCTTTGATTGAATGAAAGCCTACTACGTGTAAAGGCTTGAGTAGATTAATTCTAATTCTTCCCCTAATTGTGCAGGGCAGGACCTGTTTTGCAGTGAGGCATGTGGATTCAGAGAACCGACGTTCAAGGTTTCACAGCTGTTTGGTAAGCACTGGAGCCCACCAGGCTCCTCTGTCCGTGGATTTCCCAGGCAAGAATACTGGAGTGGGTTGCCATTTCCTTCCCCTGGAGAAGGAATTTGGATCGAACCCAAGTCTCCTACATTGGCAGGTGGATTCTTTACCACTGAGCCACCAGGGAAGCATCTGGTCTGGTCTAGTAAGTGAGAAAGAAGGCTGTTGTGAAGTAATCCCGGAGATGTGTAATCGGGACACCTCTACCCCCAAAGCTGGTGGCTGTGTCATAGGGCAGCCTGTGACCAGTGTCCACATTCCACCTGGGCGAGCACTGCCCCCGGTTTCTCCGGAATCATCTGTCTTCTCATCTGCAGGTGGGGAGAAGCAGTCAGGGGTCAGTGGTTTGGGGGGAGACCCACCTCCCCACTGCCACCCTGTCATCCCTTAGCCTGGTGGGAACAACGTGATGGACAGACATCCAGCTCTGACGAGGAGCCTCCTGAGGATCGTGTCGTGGATGACACAAGAGACCCGTACCTCGGGAAAGGAGCGAGACCCACTGACAGGTCATTGGGCGGGGGCGTTCTGGTCGATGGATATTGATGCCTCCGACGTCTCTGTTGCCTTGTCTAGTGATCAAACTCCCACCATCCCCAACTTTGTCTTCCAGAACCTGTCACCCTGCCCCCAATCTTTCCCACCATATAAGCCTTCTATGGCAGGACAGCCTCGTGGTTAGGCAAAAAGGCCGTGGGCACTGAGTGCCTGGGCTCCCATCTCAGGGTCTCTGACTCCCCGCGTGACTTTGGGTGAGTGACTTGCTGTGTGCCAGCGTCCTCGTTTGGAAATGAGTTCCTCCCTCACGGCACTGTTGGCTTTATACGACATAACACAACCAGCGCTCTTGGAGTGAGCACACAGGAGATCGGGTTATTACCTGCCCCTCGGGCCTCCAGTCACACGGCCCTCTGACCGAGGCCTCGAACCTCACGACTTCAGGAGCAGCTCCTGCTATGCCCAGCGCCCCCCTCTCGGTTGAGATTTGCTTCTTACTCTGCATCCCACAGGTCTTAGCTGGGCACCTTGGGCAAGTCACTTGACCTCTCTGGGCCTTGGTTCTCAGCTGTTCAGTGAGGACAGATTATTCCCAAAGTTTCATAGGCTCTGACATACAGGAGCCTCTCCCCTTCACTGGTCCAGCCTCTCCTTCTCTGCCCAGCACTCACTACTACCCTGCCAGGGGAACTCAGACGTCACCCACATACCCAGTTACGGCCATGCACCGTCTCTGCCTATTTGCATCTCTGGATCCCTTGGTGTGTAGCCTGGAAGCTCCCTGAAGGCAGGAATTCTGTCTTTCTTGGTTGATGTGATTTCCAGCTCCTAGCACCATGCCTGACATCGTGAGCATTCAGTGTACGGTTATAATTAATCACTTACTATTCCAGCCAACATTTACTGAGCCTCCACTGAGTTCTCCAGGGCTGTGGAGGTCTCTGCAAACCTGGCCGAACCCAGTGTCAGAATTTTTAAAGAATGGCTGTAATCAACATAGGTGGAAGTATTAATGTGGGCGTTCTAAGTCGCTTCAGTTGTGTCTGACTCTTTGTGACCCTATAGACTGTAGCCTTCTAGGCTCCTCTGTCCATGGGATTCTCTAGGCAAGAATACTGGAGTGGGTTGCCATTTCCTTCTCCAGGGGATCTTCCCAACCCAGGGATCGAGTCTGCATCTCTTATGTCTCCTGTATTGGCAGGCGGGTTCTTTACCACTAGTGCCACCTGGGAAGTTAGAAGTATTAACACTTGGCCTTACAAAGTGTGATGCAGAGGAAGTAAGACCCTCCCTCACTTTAGTGAGTGGGTTGGGGTGCGATCTGCACTTCCCAAGCAACCATAGTAGCTGATCAGGGCTGTTGAGGGTGATGCTGACCTTCTGCTGAGTAGGGAGCCCCCGTGGGCAGGTCTGGGCACCAGGCATTTTATATACAGTCTCTCCTCCACGTATGAAGCCCAGAGGACATGCGTTTCAATTCCCCGTTTTCATTCAACAGATGAGGAAGTACTTCCAAAGAGCCTAAGGGCTGTGCCCGCGGCTATTGAACAGCTGACCGCACTGGGACTCACACCCTGGTTTATCTGGGCCCCGAGCCCCCATCCCCTGAATGAGGAATCAGGTGAATGCATGCCAGGGGGTGGAGGCGGGCAGGGGATCACGTGCTGGAAGGCTTGGGAATTCCAAGGCAGCTGATCCGTGTCACCCCAGCACACATTGGAGAGAAACCGAAATGAAGCAAAGATAGAGTCTGTCAGCAGTGGGACAGCTGTCACTTGCCCTGGGAACAAACCTCCTTGATTTATCTGCCCAGGCTTGGGCAGGCTCCAGCTCTCAGGATATCACCGAGAAATGACATGGACATAGCTGGAGAAATTGTCAGCTCTCCCTTCCTCAGAGAAAGATGAGGCAGACACCTGCTTGGTAGCATCGGTGTTGAGGCCTGCAGAGGGAGAGGAATGGAGGCCGGCTAAGAGGGTGGGAGCTTCACTGACTGGCTCCTCCCCTGGGGACCTGGTCCCTCCTCCCCACAGCTACCCCCTCGGCCTCTGCTGACTCTTGGTCCTGCTAAAATCAAGCCTGTGATGGATCACTGCTGCAAGAGAGGGGAGGACAGAGAGAGAACACACACACACACAGGCGCAGAAGCAGAGAGAGGGTGTGACGCCCAGCCAGACACGCACCAGAGATGCTCGCTCTGGCTCCCACCGTGGACTGTGCTGCTCTCTGATCGCTATTGCCAGGGACTGCCTGACCCAGCTTTGCGCATTCCCGTCTCTGCCAACCCCGATCCCTGAAGTCTTCCTGTTCCCAGAGCATCCCTCTGCACACCCTATATTTCGAGGGTGATGCTTTTTTAGCTTTATTTTTTTACTGATTTATTATTATTTTTAAACTTTTTATTTTATACCGAAAAGTGAAAGGGTTAGTCGCTCAGTCATGCCCGACTCTTTGCAGCCCCATGGGCTGTTGCCCACCAGGCTCCTCTGTCCGTGGGATTCTCCAGATAAGAACACTGGAGTGGGTTGCCGTTCCCTTCTCCAGGGGATCTTCCTGACCCAGGGATCGAACCTGGGTCTCCTGCACTGCAGGCGGGTCCTTCACTATCTGAGCCACCGGGGAAGCCCATTTTTGTGTTGGGGGATAGCCGATTAGCCATGCTGTGATAGTTTCAGGTGAGCAGCGAAGGGATATACTTGGATCCATTCTCCTCCAACTCCCCTCCCATCCAGGCTGCCTGTAGCACTGCGCAGAGTTCCACGTGAAGCTGGTGTTTTAGAAAGATGCTCTCTTGGTGTTGGGTAGGATGTCGAGGCAGGCTGTTTCTCAGTTTTCTTCAGCGTGTTCCCTACCAGGTGGGTCGGCTGTTGGAAATACCTAGTGGGGAGGGGCTGTCAAGGACCATATGACCTATCTGGACCTGATGGAGGCAGAGGCCGAGAGGAGAGAGACTCAGGCGGCAAGAGAATTGGGCCGGGGGCTGTTTTCTTGTGGGGGCAATTCCGTGTCAAATTCCATGTCACCCGGCCAGAGGGGATTATTTGTGAAATGTTCCCCTGAGCGCCCTCCCCGGGGCAGGGTCAGCTGGAAGGCAGCAAGGCATGAAAAGACACGGCAGGGAAACCTGGAAGGGTCCGTTCCCAGGCCTGAGGGGCTGGTTCTATGTCTTCAGTATTCGAGCAAACGTGCTTTCACAGGAAGCATTAAAAAAGGTGTTGGTTAACTTTTTAAAAACTTATTAATTTGGCTGTGCCAGGTCTTAGTTGTGGTATGTGGGGTCTAGGTCCCTGACCAGGGATGGGACCTGGGCCCCTTGCATCAGGAGCTCAGAGTCTTAGCCATTGGACCATCAGGGAAGTCCGCTAGTAAAATCTTTATTGAGGCTGCGTGCATTAAAAAGCACACGTATCGTAAGTATATAAAACAGCTTGATAAGACATGCAGTGGGCACTACTGAGAAGCCCCCTCCTGACCACTTCCCATCACTGACGGTCCCTTCCCCCCTCACTCAGGTAGACTTTGTCCTCACTTCTAGCAGCGTCGATTAGGTTGGCATGTTTATGGTTTTAATATAAATAACATCACAATGCATTCCCTTGTGTCTGGATTCTTTCACTCAAAATTGCATTTGTGAGATGTATTCACAGGCTGTGTGCGGTTGTAGATCATTCTCATGACTTTGTAATATTCCTCTGTGTGTACACATGCGTGTGTGTGTGTGTGTGCGTGTGTGTTTAGAATCCATTTGCCTAGTGGCAGGCATTTGGGTAGTTTCCAGTGTGCATGGCTGTTCTGAGCGGTGCTGCCATGAATATCTGACGGCTTATCTTTCGGTGAACACGTATCCATTTCTGTGAGTTTATGCTTAAGCGTGGAATATGTAAAGCATATACTCAGCTCTAGTGGATTATGCAAGACAGCTTCCCAAAGTGGTTGTCTGTCTTTCTTCAGAATGTCTGTGCACCAGCTTGTATGAAAATTCCACTTCCTCATTAAGGCCAATCCTGGGTATCGCCTGTCTCTTTTATTTTGGCCAGTCTGTTACAAAAAGAGGAAATGACCTGCAAGGACTCACCTGGCAGAGGAAATGCAAATGCTCACCGGGAGAGGAGGGCTGCTGTGTGTGATGGTCTTAGAAGCCAGGGTATGCAGCGCCCCACATCCTGCAGTCTTGCCCGTGGAGACTGGTGGGGCTCTCTTCTCACGAGAACATCAGTGTTGCCCCTGCCCCATGTCAGGGACCACAGCTCGGCTGCAGTAATACCCAGCAGACCATGCATAACTCTTCCCCAGGTGACAGAGCTCTAATGCACCTGACCCCAACAAAACAAACTTGGCTTCAGATTTGCCTGTGGGCCTCAGTAAATATTTAACAGACAGTGTTCCCCCCTTTTCTTGCCTGACATTAACTGGGGCTAGTGCCATAAATCCCTGTTTCCCCTCCTGCCATAAGCAGCCCGTTAGCTGATGAGACTCCGGTCCTGACTTTCTGGTGCAATGCCACTCCTGGGCTGGCAGCTCTTGGTAGTTTTGCTGTGGAAACCGAGGAGGAAAGATGGGTGAGTGGGAGGGGTCCTGTGACAGACCGGCCTTGGCTTGACGGTGGCCACTCCCTTTGATGCATGATATAAGGGCTGACCTTGAGCTGTTTGTGTGTGCCTGCAAACATGCTGATTTGTGTTGATTCTTTCATGTCAGCATCACAAAATTTTCATGAAGTGAGTAGTTGTGGTTTATTCCCATTTTACAGAGGAGGAAACCAAAGGTTAAAAATATTTCCCCAGAATAACACAGCTAGTAAGTTTGGTAACTTGACCTCAAACTCTAATGTTTAAACCTCTCTCCTGTACTTTTGTGCTGTGTGTGCTCAGCTGCTAAGTCGTGTCCCTCTGTGCAACCCCATGAACTGTAGCCCACCAGGCTCCTCTGTCCATGGATTTCCCAGGCAAGAATACTGTAGCAGGTTGCCATTTCCTCCACCAGGGGATCTTCCTGACCTAGGGATTGAACCCACATCTCTTGCATTGGCAGATGGATTCTTTACCACTGAGCCACCTGGGAAGCCACTTAAGTTTTGTCATAGGGGCTGATATTTAGACCTGTCAGCTTCCTTTTGAGCCCATCTTTCTCTTGGATCTAAAAGTTGTGTCATGGAACAAGAGGAGCTCATTCTGTGACTCCTGGTCACTGGGGACGGCTTAAGGCTGAGCGTGGATGCCCTTTGTCATGGTCATGATGACAGATGGAAAAATGACCCTTAAAGATGCCCATCATGTCCTAGTCTCCAGAACCTGTGATTGTGTTACTTACATGTCACAAGGGACTTTGCACATAAGATTAAGGCTCAGGGCCCTGAGACAGATTATCTTGGATCATCTGAAAGGGCCTAGTGTAATCTCCTTAAAAGTGGAGGAGGGAGGCAGAAGAGTCAGAGGAGATGAGATGATGGAAACAGGGTCCGAGAGATGCTGTGATGGAGGCAGATGGAGGAAGGGGCCACTAGCTGAGGAACGTGGGCGTCCTTTAGGAGCTGAAAAAGACAAGGAAACAGATTCTTCTTAGAACCTTCAGAAAGGAACATAAGCTACCAACACCTTCATTTTTATCTTAGTGAGACCTGTGTTGGGCTTCTGGCCTCCAGAACTGTTAGCTCATGGATTGTGTTGTTTCACACCACTAAGTAATGGAAAGTCTGAATTACAGCAGTCGTTGCTGTTGATCATAATTGGTGTAATGGTCAAGCTCATGGGCTTTGGAGTCAGGCTGCCTGACTTCAGATCCTTGTTTTGTGATTTTTCTAGCTGTGTGACCTTGGGCAAGTGGCTTAAGCTGTCTGGCTGGGCCTCAGCGTTTTCATCTTTAAAGTCAGATAAGAGTGTTCTATAACACATGGTGTGATGGTGAGGATTAAATGGGAATTCCATGCATATGAAGAGCTTCGCTGGTGGCTCAGTGGTGGAGAACCGGCCTGCCAGTGCAGGAGATGTGGGTGGATCCCTGGGTCAGCAAGATCCCCAGGAGAAGGAAATAGCAACCCACTCCAGTGTTCTTGCCTGGAGAATTCCACAGACAAGAGGAGCCTGGTGGGCTCCAGTCCGTGGGGTGCAAAAGAGGCGGACACGACTTAGTGACTCGATGACAACAACAGCAATGCATGTGAATTGCCTGGAAATAGGCTTTACCCGTGGGTCAGGGTGCAGGCTTGGAAGACAGATTGTCTGGCCTCAGATTCAGGTTCTACTCTTTCTAGGTGTTTATGACCCTGTTTCCTCATCTGGAAAATAAAGGCAGGAGTCCCAGGGAGGTTGGGGATTGTATTAGATGGGGGCCAGAGCTTGAAGCAAGGTGAACAACTGCTCTTCTACAAGGGCAGTTATTGTTATCATCGGTGGGCTGCTGGCTTTTGGGCCCCAAACCCTAAGCATTGTGGATCTGTCTGTTTATCAGTTATCTTTAGAGTAATTCGAATATGCTGGATTGAAGTCCTCTTGGTCTCCCCTTATAGCTAGAACAGTACTGGGTACCTAGTAGGTGCTCAGTAGTTGCTGAATGAATGAAAAAAAAAAACAAGGAAGAGGCCCCAAGCTCTGCTCTGAAGAGGCTCACAGTGCAGGACAAGGCCTGGAAGGATGCCAGGGCTTTGTGGTTATCTTTAAAATGAAACAAAACAGAGAACTACTTCCTACCAGCTGACCCCACACCCCCTCAGCTGGGACCTCTGGGCCCTGCAGGGGAGCCCAGGGCTGTGTGCCAGGCCTGCCCCTGCTGGTAAGTCCCCAAGCGGGCTACCTAACCCTTCTGGTACTTACTGTCCTCCTCTTTATAGTGGGCATACCTCAGCCCCCCTGCTATCCTTGGGTAGTTCCTAAGGAGGAACCCTAAGCAGTGAAACCCTGTTCCCTTTGCGAGAGGGCTTTGGTGCTGGTGGGAGGTGACACTCCCCGCCCTCACCCGTATTTAAGTGTCAGAGCTACAGGGCATTATTTTTAGTGAGTTTCCTTCTCTGTGCACGTGTGTGTATGTTAGTTGCTCAGTCGTTTCTGACTCTTTGTGACCCAGTGGGCTGTAGCTCGCCAGGCTCCTCTGTCCATGGGATTCTCCAGGCAAGAATATCACAGTGGATTGCCATTCCCTTCACCAGGGGATCTTCCCAACCCAGAGATCGAACCCTGCAGGCAGATTCTTTACTGTCTGAGCCACCAAGGAAGCCCTTCCTCTCGGTCCATTTGGTCAAACATCAGGAAGGAAGAACAATTGCTGCTCTGGGTGCATGATTGTAACAAGATTGGTTTTTCTTCTTCTCATCCCCAGGCCTGATCTTTTGACCAGAAAGGAATTAAAAAGAAGGTCCCTCATGATGACTGCATCTGTCAGCTGCAAGGAGCTTCCTTTAAGGATCTTCTGAGTCTTGTGGGTAAACTCCAGGAGTTGATGATGGACAGGGAGGCCTGGCATGCTGCAGTCCATGGGGTCGCAAAGAGTAGGACACGACTGAGTGACTGAACTGAACTGAACTGAGTCTTGTGGATATACAGCGATTCTCAGCCACCTGCATGGGGACTGATGCTGGTGGAAGCAGCCTCTCCAGGGACACACACCGGCCACATTTCTGGATGCTCATGGTGGTTTTAGGAGGGCCCTGGCTGAGCACCTCGTGGATTCCTGCAGCCTGGATGAAGATGGGGGACAGAGGACCGACACTTCCTGCCTTTCTCACTGACGGGGATGTTCGGTTGGAGCTCTGCCAGCTCCCCCAGGGGCTGCCTCTGAAACGTAAGACCCACCTCCTCCTTGTGTAGGCATCTTCCGCGTGTTCAGTCCAGCACCCACCTGGGCTTCCAGTGCCGCCGCCTGGCTGGCGGGAGAGGTCACCATCATGCAGCCGGCTCTATTCTTATAACCGGGAACCAGGAGCCACGTGTCAGCTGGGTGCCTTGGAGCCAGAGGATCCTGGGCTGGGATCCGTAACCCACATCCACCCAGTGACTCGCGGACACAGTGACTGCTGGGTTCCTTGCTCCCCTCTCCTCAGTGGGGGTGACATGTCATCGTCCTTCGTAGGATCGGTGTTGAGGATCCCAGAACACTTGTGTGTGTGCGGCCAGCCAGCATCGTGCCCGGCACACAGCTGATGCCCAGCCCGCAGTGGGAGTGTTCCTCGTGGTTGGAAGGAGGTTGTTGCTCAGGCTTTGGAAATCTTTCTGATCACGGCCGGGGGGTGGCCGTGCTGGCCTTTTAACTAGGTGCTGCTGGCTGGCGTGGACAGTTGATCAAAGGTCCCAGTCCCCAGAGCCTGTGGGAGGGCTGAGTGCCCGGCTGGCAGCAGGCGAGGGAAGGGAGCCTTGTGTCCGTGTGAGGGAGGCGGACCAGACAACACAGGGTTCTGGGTGGTTCTGCAGCTGACAGGCTGTCCGGACCGGGCAGCTGTGATGTTGATGACTCCAAGGGATGTTGCCCAAGCGTTGGGCTGCCCAGAGGAGAGTGACAGCTCTAACAGCCAGTGTCCCGTGCGCTCAGGTCACCTGGGGCCGCCTGGCACTTGCCTGCAGAGAAGGCATGTGGGGCGGGGCTGGGGGTTCCGTTTTGGTTGGGTTCCCGGTTCTGCTCACGCCCTGCGGCACTTCTCAGCTTTCCCTGACCTTCTCATGGAAATGACGTCCCTCTGGTTACTGCCCACTGTCCCGGCCCACAGCTCCTCCCTGTGTCGAAATATTATATCCGTCTATGCAAGGTGTTTGATTTCTTGTCCTCCTCCCATCCTCGGAAGTTGTCCGAGGTCGAGAGGCATGTGTACCTTGCTCACAGCTAAACACACGCGGGCCCCTTATTCACTGCGTCGGAGTTGATTGGATCAGATCTGTCTCGGTGCTTTGCTTTCAGCTTCTGTGAAAAGGACAGACGGAAGGGAGACACGGTTTTTGAGCATCTGCAGAACTTAACCAGCCCAACAGTTCCACTGGGTGGGCAGTGGTGTGCCCAGTTCACAGCTGAGAACTTTGCCCAAGGTTATTTATTCAAGAGAATGCAGAGGAGGAGGGTGTGTGTGTGTGGCATTGCCTGCGATGGAATACTCTTAGGGTCCCTAGGTCCTCTTTGTCATCTGGAGAGCCAGACTATAAGTATGAACTCTGTGCCCCCCAGGGAGGAGGCTCCTGGTCCCCTGGGACTAGGTGTGGTGGGAACTCAGTGCAGCCCCGGAGGTCTGCTGGGAGGAAAGGACAACACAGCCTGACAGGTGCTCTGCTCACTGCTGCCCATGGCCAGGCAGGGCAGGGGGAGGAGTCACCCCGGGAGGGGGCTCTTGAGGGCCTAGGGGGCCTTGGAGGCTTGGGAGGCTTGGCTGGTCTTGCAGTGGCCATCAGAGCTGCTCTGGGGATGCGAGGCGAGTGTGGACACCAAGGCACAACCCTGGCCCTTCCGCTTCCACCCGCACCCCCCCTCGAGTCTCTGTGGCCATCTCCCCCCGCTCTCCCGCTGCAGAGCGGCGCCCTCACTTATCACACGGCCCGCAGCCCTGCTTCTTTCTCCTTTTATCAGCGGCTCCCTAGAACAACCCCATTGTGGTGGTCTGGGGTTATCTCAGGCTCCTCCCAGGAGGGGGTGGGTGGGCTCGGGCACCCAAAGGCTCGGAACAGTCGCAGCGAGAAGTATGGTGCCCGTTCCCCTCCCCTCTGGCTACTCTGAGCAGATGCCCCGTGTCTGCAGGGTTGCTACACGCCGTGGGCACAGATGTCCGAATAATCACAAGACATGTCCTGTGCAGGGCACGTGGCAGACCTTACTCCATTCCAGCCCCAGACCAGACCCGCGGGGTTGGCACCGCAGCGGTTGATTTTGGTACCCGAGTAGCTGGGGGCCCAGACTAGCGAAGGAGGTTCTCCCCAGGCTCCACAGGCGGCCCCGGAACACAGTTGTCACTGATGGCAGAGCCTCGGGGCCGTCTGCTTGGGACTGAGCGACACAGCTCCTGCTCCCTTCTGGGCCCCCCTGCCAGCGACCGTGTGACCTCAGGCAGATCCCCTCTCTTCTCTGGGCCTTGCTGCCCTCGTGGGTAGGGAAAGGTCTGATTTCTCTTCTAGCCTGAGCGCAAAGGCAGCGGCACTTAGCCTGGGATGACAGGAGTCAGCCAGGAGGCTGCTGGGCGGGCCAGCCGCCGTGGGCCCGGAGCGCCAGGCACGCGGCGGAGGGGCTGGTGGGCCCGGCAGCGGTGGTGGTGGTGCTGCTGCCCCCAGAGCTGCCATTTCCGGGTCCACGTCGACTCGCCCAGTTTCTCCTTTGTGATCGAGTGGCCGCTTCGTGTTTCTGCTTGGCCTGATCGAGATCCCCTGGAGGAGGGCATGGCAACCCACTCCAGTATTCTTGCCTGGAGAATCCCATGGACAGAGGAGCCTGGCAGGCTACGGTCCATGGGGTCACAAAGAGTCGGACAGGACTGAAGCGACTTGGCTTGCACGCACACAGTCTCCTCATCGCACAGTCTGTCTTTAGCTGCTTGGAAGAACCTGTTTCTGTTTGAGCCCTCTTACCCCAGGCTGCTGCTAGAGCAGGCCTGACTTTTTTTTTTTTTCAAATTTACTTAACTGATAGGCCCCTGTGAGGATTGGAGTCGAGGGAGAGGGTCTAGGGGATACAGCGCTGCCCCCTACATCCACAGACACCCCAGCCGGCATTCCTGGACATGGCTTAGTGACCTGCACCCGCTCCCCCGTAGCAGGGCTGGCCTGGGCCCCTGGGGTCTGCACAAGCTGAGTGTAGACCAGTCCCAGTGAACAGCCATGGGGTTGCTTAGTGTTCATCAATGCCTGATCAGTCTTCCAACCCGGGGAAGTGGGTGGCACCCCACCTTTACACGTGAAGAAACTGAGGTTCAGAGAGACCCAGAGAACTGCCAAGCTTGTCTCAGGAGAGTGGAGAAGCTGGTGGGTGCCCTCTGATATGTCAGCTTTCCACCTCCCTGCTTCTGCTTGGCTGGTGGTTCTCATGCATGAAGTGAAGTGTACAAGATGCCTCTAGCTTACATGGGGGGCAGACGTTTAGAAAAACCGTTTTGTGTTTATTTTCATTTGAATTAGAAAAAGAACATGCCTGTGATTTTGCAGATATTACTGCTTAGGACGTATTAATAGTTAGGGAAGTTGGAAAAAGGTCGGTTTGGCAAAAAGGTGGCAACACCTGGACATGGCCCTCCTGCAGGGGGCTCGGTTCGGAGCACACGTCCTTGCTTCCACTGGTGGCACTTGGGCTGTGTGACTCCGACCACGTCACGGGAGATGAGGGGTCCCCCAGACTGATCGAGTGGCTCTGTGTCCCACCTCATGCCAGCTGTGATGTTCAGTCCACCGTGATCCTCCCTAAATCCAGAAGATTCATGATGAAGCGATTGCACAGCTCAGTCTGAAGCTAGACTGAAAACAAAAGGAATCTTGAATGATAGTGCTGTAGAATCCTATAATTCTGCTTGAATTGACGTCTCTGCCAACTGTATTCTACTTATTGAGCACCAAAGTTTTCAGATCAGCTCCTGTATTACTTTCTGGTATTGGATTATGAAATAGTAAATATTGCTACATGCAAATCAGTCGATGATTCATTCATTCATTTTTTTTTTTTTCCCATTCATTTCTCCTCAGTAAATAGGGGATAGTATAACCTACCCTGTGGGTTTATTGTGAGAATTAAATAAGAGACTATATTGAAGGGATTACTTCAGTGCCTGACGTATGATCAGCACTCAGGGGTTCTTAGTTATTTTTAAACCAAGTGTTAAAATGGAGTTAGAAGATCAAAACATACAGACCTATGGAAATAAAGACCATTGAGGATTCATGAGTTACTAACGTTGAACATTACATTTAGTTCTGACTTCCTGGTTAGCGCAACATACAGAGTCTAAATCAAGGTTTGGCAAATCTTTTGTTCCAAGGGCTGGGTAGTAAATATTTTAGGCTTTGTGGGCCGTATGGTTCTGTCATTACTAGTCAGTTCTGCCTTTGTGTCTGGAAAGCAGCCATAGTATGTAAATGAAGGGGCATGGCTGTGTTCCCATAAAACTTTATTTATAAGAACTGGCAATGCGCCTGCAGGCTATAGTTTGCCCCTTGGTCTCAGTGAAAGAAACTTGTTTGTTTTTGAAAAGGAGAGACTCCTCCTGGATCATAAACACTGAGAAAACGTTGTTAGAAGATGTAGTCTTTGTATGAGGCTTGTTAAGCAGCATATGGATGATGGGGTTTTCACTGGGGTTGTAGGGAAGATACGAAAAAACTTCACATTCTGGGTTCTCCTGTGTGGATAGCAGACGTTTGTTGAGGGCTTACTGTGTCCCAGCCTCTGAGGCTGACCCATAATAAAGCCCACAGACACGTGCATTTTGGTAGGGAGTGCTGTGTTAGCAAGGGACCATCTTGGTGGCTCTTTCGGATGTCTTTTTTTTTTTTTTCCATGAGCTCTTTAATGTTTTGTTCTGGAAAACATCAAAGCTGTACAAAAGTCAGGTATCATGAATAGGGTGTCATTTCAGAGGAGTGTTTTCAGTGTTGGATGCCCTGTCCAATCCTGGAATTCCACATGGTCCTCAATGCTAATTTGAGTGGCAGGCCCAGCCCCCAGGTTCCTGCTTCTTAGGGTGGCAGGGAGCAGCTGGGACATTCTTGCCCTCTTTTGGCTAAGCACTGTGGTTTTTGGAAGACTATGGTTTTGGAGCAAAACACAGCCAGGTTGTGAAGCTTTGCTGGTTCACAGCTGTGTGACCTTGCTGTGGCTCCTAAGCCTCTCTGAGTCTCTCTCTCGTCATCCGCAAAGTCAGAACCATCGCGCCTCAGAATCTCTGCTTCTTTCCAGAGTTTTTGCTCTTTCAGTGTCAGTGAGTTTCAAGAGGCTGCTGGCCTCACCCCTCTCTCCTCCCAGGAAACCGGCTCCTGGCTTTTTCAGCTGGAGCCTGGGGTGTGAGAATGGCCATGCCCTCCTCCTGGGTGAGTGTTTAGTGTAAAAAGGCTTGGGAAAACACTGGCCTGCAGAATTCCGAAGTTAATGAAGGGGGCAGATTCCAGGAGGGTCTCTGTTTGACCTCTCACCCTTTCCCCAACACCCTGTTATCCCTGAGCGCGTTCAGAAGCAATGGAAGGTTTATAGCCGCTGCACAAAAGAGCTCTCACGCCGTGGGGCAGGACCGTGGCCTTGGCCCCTGGAAAGCAGGGTCAGGGCGTGTGAGTTTGAGCCTCTTCCCTGGTTAACCTGGTTAATGAGAAAGGCTTTGGGAGTAACCCAACAGGGCAAGAAAGGCCATGGTGAGGGGGAAGAGGGGCAGATCTGAAAAAGTTCAGGAATGATATTTAATTTCTTCAAAGGGGGACCTTAAAATAAAAAGCGGAGCTTTTTTTTTCATTATTCTGACATTAGAACCCATGCAGTCTATTCACTTAGGACTACTGGGGTAGGATAAAGAGAACAGGGTTGTTTTTATTTATTTATTTATTTTGTTTTTTTGTTTTTAATAAAAAATGTATTTAATAAATTTTATATTGGAGTATAGATAATTAACAATATTGTGATAGTTTCAACTTGACAGCGAAGGGCCCCAGCCATACATATATACATGTATTCATTCTCCCCAAATGCCCCCCAACTATCCCTTCCCCATGAGTAAAAGAACAGACTTCTGTGGGTAGTTGTAGTTTCGGGAGCTGTTCTCTACTTCTGCTTTTGAGAACTTTCTGAGAAAAGGCTTCAGAGGCCGGAGCTGGGCAGTGATGTGCCATAGCTTAGGTGTCAGAGGCCAGAGTCCCGCTCTGCCTGCGTCTGCAGCCCTGGGACTTGGGTGACTGCTGTGGGCCCGCAGGATCTTCAGGGTCTTGGCTGTGCACTTGTTTTCCCATCCCCGGGTGTCCTCTCTTCCCACCTGTTGCCTTGCTGGCACTCATGGTGGGGGGGAAAGCTTGGTCCCCCTGCTTGGTCTTGTAAAAGTGTCAGCCATGCTAATAGCTGGTTGTGCAGTGGGTCTTTCCCTCCCGTCTACCTGTCTGCTACTCTCCATGACTCCGCATGGGCTCGGCCTTTCTGGGGAGAGGGGCTCGGCTCCACCTAACTACCAGGAACTGCCCTGACCCTCCCCTCCTGCCGCTGTGGAGGCTTATCTGGCTACAGCCCAGAGCAGCTGCTCCCGGTGAGGTCTCTGAGTCACTCTGAGTTTCAAGACTGGGTTTAGCAGGTAGTCGAGGACATAAACAAATAAACATTAGCCAGGACAAGCTTCCAGGCCTCTGCTCAGTCAGGGGCCCTGGAAGCTTCTTGTTGCATGTCCGGGGAATATGAGAATGGCCCTGATGGAGACATGCTCCAGGGGGATGATGGGGGCATGTTAGAGAACCTGGCGTTTGCTGGCTGTGTGGCCTTGGGTAGGATGCTCTGCCTCTCTGTGCCTTCCTCACCTCCTCTGGGAAGCTGGTTATCATGAAAATGAGATGACCTGAGTTGTAAAACCTGGCCGGGGGTTAGTCCCCTGCCCCGACCTCAGATCCCCACACAGAGAAAATCCTGGACATACGACAGCTTTGCGAGGCTTTTGAGACTGCCCTGTTTTCCGTGCCATTCTTGGGACTTCTCTGAGGCTCCAGCTCCTCATCTTTCAATGAGGGGGCGTTCCTTGCTCTGTGCCCCTCGCACGCTTGTCGAGAGGACCCATGAGTCACCTCTGGGAAGGTGCCCGAGAGCTGGGCAGCCTGGCCGTGTCTGGCTGTGCTTTTCATGCCGGCTCCTCTGGGAAGGAGCGTGGTGGGGGCGGAGGTGACTGGGTCCAGCACCTTCCTTAGGGCTCAGGCCAGGCAGCTCTGGACCACCGTGTGCTCAGGACGCAGGCAGCCCCACCTCCCTTTAAAGTAGCGGAGCCCCGGGGGTCCTGTGGGTGCCCCCCAGTTCCCGCTCTCCTCCGTCCTTCTCAGGGACTTGCTGGACTTCAGAATCTGCTGAATTTGGGGGTTTCTTTGTATCATGTGAATCATCCAGGTCTGAAACGCAAAAGGAGAAGCCACAAAGGACTGCTGCACCATGGCCCTGTCCCCGCCCCCAGGATTAACCAGTGGTAAACAAGGAGGCATGTTTGCTTTGAATCCTTGCTTTTGTAGATATTAAGAGAAAACTAGAGATAAAGTGGATGTTGGTGGGGACTCTTCTTCCGTTCTGTTTCCTTCCCTTCATAGAAGTCCTACTCTTCTGAATTTGGGCTATGATAGGTCACCTTCTTGTGCGTGCATGCTTGGTCATCTTAGTTGTATCTGACTCTTTGGGACCCCGTGGACTGTAGCCCACCAGGCTTCTCTGTCCGTGGGCTTCTCCAGGCAAGAATACTGGAGTGGGTTGCCATGCCCTCCTCCATCACCTTCTTATACTTGGATTACAAACCTATTTGGAGGGCATTTGGCGGCACATTTTGTATATTTGAAATTCTCGTGGAAGTGGCTTAAAAGTAGGGTGTGATGGCTGCAGTTTGCAGAAGACGGAGTTTTCCTGATGCTCCTGTGGTTCAGTGTGTGGGTCTTGTTCCCAAACAGTTCTGTCAAGTGGTCAGGTCTGGCTTGGTAGGCATAGCGGGTGTCCGTGTGTAGACATTGATGGAACAGTGCTTGCATGTTCGTTACCCTTTATTGTCACCATGTGCCAAGATTGAAATAATCCTCCCACACCCAGAAGGTAGAAATGCTTTCTGAGTCTCACGTTATAGATGTGAGCGTGCAGGCTGGTGTTCAGACACCCAGCGAGTAAGGCTGCAGCTGGGATTCTAAGTTTTCCCCGGATCCTATTCCCTAGGCTGCCTGCTCCCTGCCCCAGAAATGTCAGATTGCATTGCGGGAAAAGTCAGGACTCAGGTCCCAGATGGACAGAGGGGGCCCTGCGGGGGGCCTGGCTCTCTGTGCCTGATGGAAGTGACACTTGCCTGCTCTATTTGCAATCCCAGGTTCTCCCCCCTACCGTGTCTCCGGAAGTCATGACCCACCGGCCGGCCAGCACTCGGGGAGGACAGCACAGGAAGCTGTACCCAGCTCTGCTGGTCTGCCTGCCGGGTGCCTGTCAGCCCGGCTACCACAAGGGAGGGGGCGGAGTGGGCAGGATGGGTGGGGAGGGGAAAAAAAAACCAAAAAATCTACAGCAAGCAAACAATTTAGGTCGTGCAGTGGACAGACCCCTGGATTGTTGTGAGATGACTCAATGACCAGACTGGGGTCAGGAAGCCTGGGCTGCAGAAAGATAATGTGAAATCTTTGTGGATTTTTTCCGGGAGTTCTTGCCCTTTTAAAGGATTTTGTTTTCTGCGTTATCACCCTGGGGATCCTGGCTTTGGGGTTTTCTAAGGCAGGGGTTTATGGAGAATGCGAGGAGGCAGGATGGGGCAGGGCAGGGGAGGGGTACAGACCGAAGAAGGGGAAGAGGAAGATGGGGCTGGAATGGTCACATTCCCCGTCCAGTTCCTTCCCGATTCAGTTTCTCTCCCAGGAACAAGAGGCCAATTCACGTGGCTCCAGTGGCCTCACTGGCCTGGAGTTGAGCCCATGCCTTCCAGTGACTAAGGAGGAAATGCCATTCCACTTATCCCGTGGGCCCTGCATCCCCAGGCCATTCTCTATCGTCGCTTTGTGACTGCCTCATCTTTTTGGCATTTGCCTCTTTGGTTTCTTTTTCTGGGTAATACGCTGAGGTTATGTGGACTATGATTCCACAAAGCCCCACCAGATTTCCGTCTTCCACACACAGTTGCTTTCGGGTGACCTGGGCTACTTGTGTTGAAGACGGTCGGCACCTCTCCCCACCCCCACTGGTCTTGGCTCTTCACCCGGCTGGGGGCTCTGCAAAGCCTCCTGGCTTTCCCGGCAGAGCCAGGGGGCTCTGTCCTCTGTGGTCTGAGTCTCTGTGCTCTGTTCTCTGGGGTGCTTCTGCCGCATGGGTCCCTCTCTGCTGGGAGCCCAGGAGCATTGCTGGTGGGAGGACAAGGCTTTGGCTCACCTAGTATTCAAAGCCCTCCACGTCTGGCCGGTTCATGTTTGCTGATGAATGCCGACCTCTCCAGACCCAGCTGCGACTTTTTCAAATTAAAGGGGATGGGATCCTGCACATTTCCCTATGTGCCCTGGGCAGATAATCACTGGTTAAAAGTGGGTATGTGCTGTGTTCTCAGGGTCAATCCTAGAAAGACATGCCTCCCCTTCACTAAATCAGAGGAAGCAACAGGAAAGCAGTATGTGTGTGTGTGTGTGTGTGTGTGTGCGCGCGCGCGCTCAGTTGTGTTCGACTCTTTGCGACCCCGTGAACTAACTGTAGCCTGCCAAGGTCCTCTGTCCGTGGGATTTTCCAGGCAAGAATACTGGAGTGGGTTGCCATATCCTACTCTAGGGGATCTTTCTGACCCAGGGATAGAACCCGGGTCTCTTGTGTCTCCTGCATTGGCAGGGAGATTCTTTACCACTTGAGCCACCTGGGAAGCCCCTTGAAAATGGTATAAAAGGTGTTTAATAAAATGATGTGACTTAGAGTGAGGAGGCCTGTGTTGTTACTTATGAGTAGGTGACCCTAGACTGAGCATTTCTCCAAGCCTCAGTTTCCCCACCTGCAAAATGGGAGCAGTATTAGAGCTACTCTTCCCCCACCCCGCACTGCCACACCCCCAACACACACACACGCACACACACTTGGAGGATGGCTTCCTGAGCTGGCACATGCATGTTTACTACAAGGAGGGAGCTCTCTGGAAAGTGACCCCTGGACACTTTTTTTCATATATGAGCTCAGCGGGCGGGATGGACCTTTCAGAACCACCAGGGCTCTGCTAGGGGGCCTGGTGTGCTGGGCAGGTATAGGGACCTGGGAGTGGGGAGGCCTGCATGTTGGAAAGCCGGGCAGTGGGCAGCCCCTGCAGAGACACGGGGGCTGCCCTCCTGAGGCAGTGACCAGCCATGTGAAGTGGAGGATTCTGAGGAGCTGTTTGGCCAGAGGATTTTGGAAGCAGACAGAAGATTGCTGGTACATCAGACCTGCAGGGGCCACGGTGGTCCCCCAGGGCGGGATTCTCTGCGTGCCTACAGTGCAAGAGTTTGCGGGGTGTCTTCCTCACTGGGGGGAGGGCGGGGAGGTGCAGGGGCGCTCAGCCCCGAGGGCTCCACGCATCATGTCCAGCTTCAGGTCGGCTCTGCTCCACTGGGGTCAGAGGAACAGGTACGGGTGTCCCAGCTGTGTGGAGGGGTGTCGGGGGGGCGGGGGGAGAAGGATTGGGGGGATGGGGGCCGGCAGGGGGTGGGTGAATGGTGTGGAGTGATGAGGATGTGCTTGGCAGGGTGGCGCTTAGGAAAGCTTGCCTGTTTCTTAGCCCATTTCCTGCTCTGTTGTCTGGGCCCCTCTGAGCTTTGGCGTCCTGATCTTCAGACTGAGGATGGGGAGCTCCGTTTTGTGGGTAAGTGGGAAATCCTGACCTGAAATGGGATGGAATGTAGGAAACCAGCTGATCCCTCCCTCTTTTCTTAACTCTTCTCGGTCGCTTGACACTCCATGAAGCCCGTACCAGTCAGATCAGCAACATTGAATGACTTCCTGATCAGAGCTGATGTTCATCTAGTGTTTTTGAAGTCCTGGGCAATGTGAAGCAGATCTCATCTGTTATATGATTTAATTCCTGCCATCATTCTAGGATTATAGTGCCATAATTGGCCCCTCTTTACAGATGACTAAAACTGAGGCTCGGAGAGGTTGAGTACAGTGTCTGAAGGCACACAGCTAAAAAGTGGCTGCATTGGTATCCCAGCCGCAGCAGTCTGGTTCCAGAGCTTGTGCTGGTAACCACTGTACTTAGCCTTCCAGGAGGAGGGAGGAACTCGTGTGTGTGTGTTTGTGGAGGAGGGCAGTAGACGTCATTGTAAGGTATTTCTATGTTAAGATATTAGTGGGCCAGGCTTGCTTGCAGAATCTCTGACAAAGAAACCACAGAAGATGGTTCTGGAAGGGCTGGGGATGTGGGCTTTACCCAATAGTTTGTCAGTCTCAGGACCTGTGTTGGGAGGGTCTGGGGGAGGCCGGGCCTATGGACACCCACCCGCTTCTCCACCTGCTCTTTACCACGCGGGACGCAGAGGAGGCCTGAACCATCTGACCTCCCTCCCTGGTCCCCACTTCTGCCCAGCTCCTCTAAGGAACTTCTCCTTCTGGTTGACAGCCGGGGTCCTTTGTTCCAGACGTTACTTTTTTGGATCTGTGTTAGTTGAGTGGATCCAAGTGCACCTGTAATTGGGGACCCCCCCCCAGGCGTGCTGCTTCCTGCCAGAGTGCCCCGGACCCCCACAGCAGAGCACTGTGGCCATGCTCCCAGCTCCCAAGTCTAGCCCGCTGGCCTAGCAGAGGCTCCACAGAGCCCAGCCCTGGGGTCATGGATCCTGAACGTGGAGAGCCAGCCCTGGGGCCGTGGACCATGAACGTGGTTACCCGGGCGCTGCTTCAGGTGAGCTGGGCACTACTGTGTTGTTGCCATTGTTCGGTCGGTCAGTCGTGTCCCACTCTTTGCGACCCCAGGGACTGCAGCACGCCAGGCTTCCCTGTCCATCACCACCTCCCGGAGCTTGCTCAAACTCGTGTCGATTGAGTCGGTGATGCCACCCAACCATCTCCTCTGTCGCCCCCTTCTCCTCTTGCCCTCAGTCTTTCCCAGCATCAGAGTCTTTTCCCAGTGAGTCTGCTCTTTGCATCAGGTGGCCAAAGTATTGTGTATATAAGTAAATACAATATGTAAGTATATATAAGGGCCCTGCCTGGGACTCCATATTTGTTGTCATCCCTACAATCCCCGCATAGTCTCTGTTTTACAGACGAGAGACTGAGGCCCACCCAGGGAGGTTAAGGAAATCGCCCGAGGGTACAGCCCCAGAACCGAGGCCAGCCCAGCTGTATCTGCGGCCCGTCCTGCTCGTCCTGGTCTGGGAAATCGAGTGTGTCTGGTGTGACTGGAGGTCAGGGCTGCAGGGGACGTCCTGGCTCCTTCCAGGTCTCAGATTCCTCTTATCTCAGGCGAAGGCAGAAAGTGCAGCTTTCCTTCCTATAAACTGTTTTAACTGAACCTCGCCGCAGGTCCTGGGTGGTGCTGGTTTCAGGATGGATAAGGAATGGGTGCGGCTCAGTGCGGGATGTTGGCCGATGGGGGTGGGCAGGGCTGCGACCGGCCTTTGGCAGAGACTTGGATTTGAGCGCCCCCAGTGGGGTGAGCCTTGGGCCCTGGGCCATCTCTTTACTGCCTTGAAGGGAGAGTCCGTTTTTCAATTCTGTGATCCCACAGTTGGAGCATTTGGAGCTGGGACTCAGCTTGCTGTTCAGAAATCTGTACTAAACACATAAGCAGACAGTTTAGGAAGAAGGATTGTCTGTCTCACTGAAGGGTGTGATCATAAGAGCTAAATTTTTTAGCACTTCCCAGGCATCTTTACACATGTCAATTGATGAAACCCACTGCAACGAACTGCTCTGAAAGATCGACGTTACTATCACCATTCCCATTTTACAGATGAAAATACCAAGGCTTGGGGGAGTTAGGTAACCTGCTCCAGAGATCCCTCGGCCAGGGAGCAGCCAAGTGGCCGAGTGAACCCAGGGAGAGGCTGCACAGTCATGCAGGCAACACTCTCCTGGCTTATAGAGCTGCGCTCGGGGAGGGTCCAGCCGTCCGGAGCTGCCTTTGCCCCACATTACCAGAGAAGCTGGTTTATCCCCATTTTGAGAGATGAGGAAAAAGATGGCTCCGAGTAGTTAAGGAATTTCCCAGTATTCAACAGGTTGTAAATAGCAGTATTAAGATTGAACCCAGGTCCACTGACTCCAAATATAGAGTCACTCTTTTTTTTAAACTAATTTGTTTATTTGATCTTAGCTGGAGCAAGTGGGATCTTCGATCTTTGTTGCGGCATGTGGGATTTATTTTTTTAGTTGTGGCGTGCCGGGTCTTTAGTTGTGGCATGTGAACTCTCAGTTGCAGCATGTGGGATCTAGTTTCCTGACCAGGGATCGAACCTGGGCCCCCTGCATTGGGAGTGCGGAGTCTTAGCCACTGGACCACCAGGGAAGTCCCTTAGGTCCCTCTTACATCGTTTCCTCCCTTTCTTGCTAACTTGGAGGCTCATCTCACGTTTGTCCAGCTGGCCTCTCTGTGAAGTGCCTGTTCTTTGCTGGTTTGGAGCTGGAGGTTTCCCCAGTGGCCTCCATGTCGGTCCCTTGGGGTCAAGCACAGTGTCTGCTTTGCTTCTGCTCCCCCAGCACCTCACAGGTGAGCCAGAGCTCCCTCCACACGTGGGGTGATCAGAAAACGTGGTCCACTCAGCTGGGCCCAATGTGTGCGCTTTGGTACCTAGAAGCCACGCAGTGTTGAGATGAATGCCGGGTCACGTGTGACCGTGGCCACTTCCACCTCTTCCGTGACTGTTTCCACGGGGTCTGGTGGCTTGAGAGAGTGCGTCAGGGCACTGCTGCTTGAGTGGGTCCTGTCTCCCCTGTGGGTGGTCTTTGCTCTGTGCCAGGTGTTAGCAGACTCTGCCCGTTTAGGGGCCTCGCAAAGCTCTGCAGCCCGGAAGCATTTCCCTTCTGCTGGGCCTAACCCACTCCCCGCTGTGCACATTTCCTTCTCTGCAGAGGAAATGGGAACCAGCTGGCCAGGATTCCTTGCAATCACCTCCTCAGCCTCTCCAAGTAGAATAAGCCCCGAAACGGCATAAGCCATTCCCAGGCTTCCTTCTCTTGTCCTTCTCTAATACTTCCTCCAAGGTCCTGCTCCCCAGGCCGTTTTAGCCATGTCTCTGCTCTCCTGGGGTCTTCTCCAGAGCCTCCAGCAGCTGCGTCCTCCCTGCCTGTCTGTGGGGCCCATCCCCACCAAATCTCTAGTCCTGGGGCAGCTTAGGAGTTGGCTTCTCCTTTGGTCAAAGACAACCGAAGACTCAACCGCAAAGATTAAGAACCCAAGTTAAAAAGGAGCAAAGGACTTGAATAGATAGTTCTCCGGAGATTTGCAGATGACCAGAAAGCACAGGAAATGAGAGAAATGCAAAGCAAAGCCTTCTTAATACCTCCCAGGATGGCTTTGATAAACAAGAGCAACAAACAAACGTTGGTGAGGATATGGAGAAATTGGAACCCTTGTGTGTTGCTGGTGTGGATGTAAAATTGCGCAGCCATTGTGGAAGACAGTTAAGTGAAACATAGAGTTACCATATGGCCCAGCAATTCCATTCTTAGGTATTACCCCAGGGAGTTGAAAACATGTGCCCACGCAAAAAACCGCACCCGAATGTTTATAGCAGCACTGTTCACAGCAGAAGGTGGAAGCAACGCAAATGTCCATCAGTGGATGAAATGAATGTATAAATGTGTGTGTGTATACATCTATATATACACGCACACGCACAATGGAATATATATATATATATGAATATATAGTCCATTGCCTATCTATATACATGCATATGGACGCACAATTAAATCTAATTCAGCCATAAGGAGAGCTACAACATGGATGAACTTGGAAAACATAATGCTAGGTAAAAGAAGCCAGACACAGAGGGTCATATCTTATGTGATTCCAGTTATATGAAATACCCAGAGTAGGTAGATCCATAAAGACAGAATGCAGATGGTGATGACTAGGGGTAGGAGACAATGGGGAATAACTTAGTGGGTGTCAAGTTTTATTTTAGGGCAATGAAAATGTTTTGGAACTAAAGGTGATGATTGTATGAGATTGCAAAATGTACCAAACACCCCTGAATTATATACTTTAAAACAATTAATTTTACTTCATGTGGGTTTCACCTCAGTTCAGACAAACAAACATGGTAGCATTGACGGTCCTCTTAGGTAGTAAAAAGAGGAAATGTAGGACACTCGATTCATGCCAAATCAGGTGTGTCTGACACCGGATTCACTGAGTTCCATAGCGTAGGGTTGGGCCCTTGTATTCCCATTTTCCAGATAAGAAAGTAGAGGCTCGTCTGGGGCACTCCGTTTATAGTGACCCAGACACAAGCGAGCCAGAGCTTGTCTGCCTCTGACCTGCCTCTGACCATTCTTCTATACTCCTTGCCTGCAACACAGAGAGACTTTTGTGTTGTGGTGTTTATTTTAGATACTAAGCTCTGTGGATGACTGTGCTGACTCTGAGGATATCAGTTCTAGGTCCATTTGTGAGATGCCTGCTCTTTTCTTCCCATGGGTCCTTTGAGGTCCAGCCCACTCTGGCCACTCATCTACAGCGGTCTTTTTCTAACACGGACTCCTCACATGTCTTACAGGGAGGCAAAGATTTGTAGCCGGAGGAGACAGAAGATGGGGGTTTGAGTCATGGTTCTGCTTTGTGATCATGGTTGTGTCTGTCAAACTCTCAGGACCTCTGTTTCCCTGAACATGCAATGGGAGATCGTAAGAACACCCACCTCATCCTTCCTGGGTCATCCGTGCAGGGTAAGTGCTCTGAGCATGGAAAACATCATATGGACGCGAGTGATGGGAATGGTCACTCTGAGTCAAGTTCAAGCTTCTTGCACATTCAGCAGAGGACAGACGTAAACTCCAAACTGTAGCACTGTTGGCTGTAGCATGGCTGGCACTCGGCAGTGATTTGTTGCACGAACAATTCAATGAATGAGCCGCATAGGCAGTCAGGGATCTCAACTGTGGGCTTGGTCCAGGAGTTAGATTTGAGATTTGTCCTTTGTCTGTGCTCTGAAAGCACCGTAGGTCGTCAGGAAATAGTTGTGAGCTGGTCTGTCTGTACAGGCGTGCCTCGTTCCATTGCACTTTGTAGGTGTTGCGTCGTTTACAAATAGAAGGTCTGAGGCAACCTGCGTCGAGCAAGTCTGTTGGTGCCATTTTTCCAACAGCATTTTCTCACTTTGTGTCTTTATGTCACGTTTTGGTAGTTCTTGAAATATTTCAAACTTTTTCATTGCTATTGTATTTGTTACGATGATGTGTGATCTTTGGTGGTTAGTGTTGTAATCGCTTGGTTTTATATTTTTAAATTAAGGTATGTACATTGGAAATAATGCTGTTGGATGCTTAATAGGCAGGCTACATTCACCACGGTGTAAACATAACTTTTTAAAAAGGTTTCTTTAAATTTATTTTTCAATTAGAGGATGATTGCTTTACAATGTTGTTTTAATTTCCGGTGTTCAATGGCGTGACTCACCTCTAAGTATAAACGTGTCCCCTTCCTCTGGCGTCTCGCTCTCACCCCCATCCCCGCCCCCGACAGGTCATCACAGAGCAGCGAGCTGAGCTCTCCGCGCCACACCGCGGCATCCTACCAGCTATCTGTTTTACACACGGTACTGGATATTTGTCAGTGCTAATCTCGAGGTTTGTACCACCCTCTCCTTCCCCACCAGTGTCCACAAGTTCGGTCTCTACATCTGCATCTCTGTTGCTGCCCTGTGGATAGGTTCATCAGGGCTGGTTTTCTAGGTTCCATAAATATGCCCTAATACACAGGATAACTTTTATGTGCACTGAGAAACCAAAAAAATTCACGGGACCCACTTTGTTGCCATGCCGCTTTATTTCCGTGATCTGGAACCAAAGCTGCACTATCTCTGAGGTGTGATGGAGGTGGACGGTTTCCTCCGGTCCCTGGATCTGGGCCGCTTTTCCTTTCATAGCGGGAGTTATTGCAGGGAGACAGGTTGGAGGAAGATCGGAGGACTCTGCTCCCATCCCCTCTCACCCTGAAGAAGGCAGAGGCAGGACTGCCGTTCCTGGTGGGCCGTTGTCAGCCTGTCACCTCGGGCTGATGTTGTAACGGTGGCGGGAGACCTGCATTTCTTCTGCCCAGATTCTATCAATTCTATCAGGCTTTTAGGAGCAGGAAGCTTGACTTGGTGGAGGCAGTGGCGGTGTCTCTCCACGCACAAGTCAGGGGAGCGTGAGGGTCACCCCGGCTTCACCAGCAGGATGGCTGGCCGTCTCTCCTTGCTGACTGAGGCTGCCCAGGGGCCCTGGGTGTTCCTGTGGATTTGCTCAGCCTTGGCCACGTGACCTCGGCAAGGTCGCACGGGGTGTTGGAGTCTTAGTATTCATGTCCCTTTTGGCCCCAGAGTTCATGATGCTCTCAGGCCTCAGTGGGTGCGTCCTGTGGCCCTCTTCTCTGTCTTACCGTTTGCTGCCTGTACCCCCATCCTTCCCTCTGCTTATCCTCCCACCCACCCCCTTTTACTCAGCAGCCCCTCTGGACCTGGCCTTATGCCAAGTCCTGAAGATGCAGAGATTCAAACAGGCTCCCTGGCCTGACACGCTCACAGTCACGGTGGGACAGAAATATTTGAAGAAAAGAGGACTGTCAAATGGAGTGAGCCCTGTGGTCCAGAAAGGGGAGACTGGTAGCCACAAAGGAGGCCTGCAGCCACTCCTTAAAGATCCTCGATCAGGGACTCGGGCTGCCTCCTGCGGCAGCTCCTGGACGGGCTTGTCTTGCTGCGGGGGGCGGCGCAATGTTGATGATGACCTCAAGTGGCCCCTTCGGCCACAGGAATCTTTGATGTGGAATGCTCAGTTGCTGCCTTTGCTGGAGAAGAGGGAGAGAAATAAAGAAGGGAGAAAGAGGGGCAGGCCGGCCCTCCTGCGCATTTCTATTCGTGGGACCAGACCTCCGTTTCCTGGGGCTGTGGGCTGTGTGTGTGGGAGGCGTGGTGGCCTGACTGGCCCCAGGGGCGGCCGTCTGTCCCTGGGGACAGCACCTGCCCCACGCAGCGGTGACGGCTAGCCCAGACAGGCCTCCTCTCTGGGCCCTGTGTCAGCACCCTGTGGCCCAGGGCAGAGGGGAGCCTGAGTTTCCAACAGCCCGGCTGCCCCGCAGAGTGCTTCTCAGGATGCAGCGATTTTGAGGGTGACGCTGGCATTTGCCCCTCAACCCGATCCCCCACAAGGGAGGTTGTGGACAAGGCAGCTTTTCTAATAAGCAGCCTCTGCTTGCCCAGTAGGAGATGAAAGACTGTGTGTGAGAGTGGGTAATTTGGGGTTTTCCTGATGAAAGCAGCTGACATTTGTTCAGCCCTCTGCACGCTGCAGCCCTTTCCTTTCATCTCTGCTATCAAAGCCCAGCTCGTATTGGCCCGCATCCGGGGCGGGCAGTGCCACCGGAATTGAGTTGGGCAGAGACAATACTTTGCCAACAAAAGTCCGTCTAGTCAAGGCTATGGTTTTTCCAGTGGTCATGTATGGATGTGAGAGTTGGACTGTGAAGAAAGCTGAGCGCTGGAGAATTGATGCTTTTGAACTGTGGTGTTGGAGAAGACTCTTGAGAGTCCCTTGGACTGCAAAGAGATCCAACCAGTCCATCCTAAAGGAGATCAGTCCTGAGTGTTCATTGGAGGGACTGATGTTGAAGCTGAAATTCCAGTACTTTGGCCACCTGATGCGAAGAGCTGACTCATTTGAAAAGACCCTGATTCTGGGAAAGATTGAAGGTGGGAGGAGAAGGGGACGACAGAGGATGAGATGGTTGGATGGCATCACCGACTCAATGGACATGAGTTTGAGTAAACTCTGGGAGTTGGTGATGGACAGGGAGGCCTGGTGTGCTGTAGTCCATGGGGTTGGGAAGAGTCAGACATGACTGAGTGACTGAACTGAACTGAATGGTAAAATATAAAAGAAACAGTAAAGTGACCCTTGCGATGGATGGTTTAGTGGTGGCCTCGCGGCAAGTTCTGACTCTCCTGGTTGGAGGTGGGGGGTGGTTCCCCATCGGCAGCAGGTTGTGTATGACCGTCCCCAGTGGGGCCCTTTGAAAAGAGCGTGCCTTTTGGAGTTGGGTAGGACTGGCTGGATTTGAATGCTGGATTCTCTGCTTACTCGCAGAGTGAAGGTAGAAAGTTTACCCTCTCTGATCTGTGTCAGAAGGAATAATATGATCACCGACTCTAGTGGTCTTCACAGCTCATCCTGTGTACCATCTGAAGCCCAGGAGACTCTCAGAAGTGTTCATTAGCTTCCACCCTAATTGATGAACTTGACACATGCTATAGGCATTAGATGACTGGATCTGGGACATGCATTATTCTCTGCCTTGTCCATACACTGCCTGCCGTGTAGCCAGGCCTCTGTGAGTGAATGGCAGATGGCTCCATGAAAAAAAGGAATCTTTGCTTATGCCACCCATACACCTGTTCTGGCTTTGCAGGGTGTGGAGCGGGGAAAAACGGAGGGAGAGAGAGAGCGAGTGAGGGAGTATGTGTGTGTGTGTGTGTGTGTGTATAAACCAACCAAGAGTTAGGCCATGTAACTCAAGTCTCTGAAATACGCTACATCATATGACCTTACCCATGAGTATTCCTGATCTAGGGAGCAAATGCTGAAGATGATGCATTCATAGAAACCCTGCTGCACTCCCATCTAACCACCTCTGAAATAAGTTGAATCCCTGGTTGTAGCAGCCTGGCTTCCCACATGTCCCATCAACCCTTGAATACCTCCCCTGATGGAATGATCACTGCCCCTGAAAGATGGTGTTGACAGTCCTACTGGTTCTCCCTCTCCCGAGGCTTGCGAGATCTTCCCAAAGGCTAGCTTTTGAGGTTCAGTTCCTTGGGGCTCTCCAGTGCAACAGGCCCCCTCTCACAGAGAATTTTCTAGTTGATGAAGGCCGATGCTGCGTCCTTTCGTGGTCTTCTCCATTGAGTTGACCGCCTACTGAGCTGGGTGGCGTGGCTCATGCAGTGTGGCTTATGTCCCTTGACCTTGTATCTCTGGCTCCCCAGCCCTTGAGCACTGTTTAAGGCCGAAGCTAAGTGACGCATCACCCACACCCAGCTCACAGGATGTGCTGGGGGCGCCCGTTCAGCCGGCCGAGGAGCTGAAGGTCCCCGAGCTGCTCTTTGATGCTGATGATTTCAAGATATACGGAGAGAGCTGACTTCTTCTACCACACAGAAGGGAATCAGGTGGCAAAGTCTCTTCCCCTTCTTAACTCTCTGGTCTGGAAGGAAAGTGACTTATTTAATGACACTAAGTCAGTCTGTCTGGGTTTCAAGGAGGTGGCCCTTGAAGACTGAGCGTTCCTCCTTCCTTTTGTGACCTTGTCTGTGGGGGGCCTTCCACTGACCCCTCAAGCTCAGTTGGAGACTGTGGCCCAGGGCAGTGGAAAGGACGTGAAACTGAGAGTCTGGGGACTAGGCACCTTGTCTCTGCTCCACCTGGAAGAGTCTCTGTGCAAGGTTTTCATTGTCTAAAAGGCCTTACCTGTTCAAGCTGTGGACGGTCAGCCTTTCCGAGCCCAGCAGTGTGGGTGCCCTGGAGGGGTCCCTGAGAAGGTCGGAAAGTGGGAAGAAAGCCCCAAGGCCTCACCTATAAGCTCCCCATTCCGCTTTCAGGTTTCTCTCCTCTTTCTCTTGTACCGCCTGCATGCCAGCAGTTGGGGGGCGGTGGGTCTCTGATTCTCAGGCCATATGCTAGGCGCTTCCGCCGGCTGGGAGCACTCTCTGGCCAGTCTCTCTAGACAGGGTTGGATCCAAACCCCTTGGCCTGCCACATCTGCCCTTAACTCCAAACCCAGCCTTCTCTCTTGCCCCCCCTCTTCCCGCTAGCAGTTCCCGTTCCAGCCACACCGAAATTAAGGGGTCCCCCCTATCTGTGTTCCTGCAGACAGATTGCACAGGGAAGCAGAAGTCATCATAACACAAAACTATGCACTCACAAACTCCCTGCTCACATCCAGCCCACCCACATCTGAAGATAATCAGTCATTTACTGATTGCCAGACGTTGTAAACATCTGTCAGTCCAGGGCGAGGATAGCAGAAACCCTTAAGTGACCTCCGTTTGGCTTCCTCGCTGCCCATTCCCTCTGCACTGCAAACCAAGCAAGGCCCCAGGCCCACTGAAGCCTCACAAGTCCAATTTTCCCAATTCAGAGTTTTGTCCTGCCCCCCCAGCTTTGTGACCCTGGGCAAGTTAAATAACCTCTCTGCGCTTGTATGCTTTGTCTGTAAAATCAGACTGATACTAGTTCCTACCTGCCAGGGTGACTATGGCATTAAATGAGTTAATCCATGTGAAGGCTTAGGACAGTGTTTCTTGGAACAGGGTAAACACCCATTAAATGTTAGCTATTGAAACTGGTGTGCCCGCAAAGCTTTTTACTGCCCCTTGACTCATGTACTGGCCAAAAGCAAGTTGTGTTGGTAATTACGTATTATATAAACCAATGAGAACGGAGCTGTTGCATGAAAAACGAGGTTGAGCACTTTGGGAGGCACGGATAACGTTGATTTGCTAAAAACATGTCACCAAATCATTGAGAGACAGAACAGCTGTAAAAAAAAATAGGAAGAAAAAATGGTAAAACTCGAAGGAAGCTGTATTCCATATGTTTGGCTGATGACTCAACTTTTGCACTGCTTTAAAGAAAGGGAAATCAGAAATTGTACAATCATGAGGATGTGTTTCGCAAGAAAGACCATCTGCATCTTTGGTCCATGGGCCAAAGAAAGAAGCTGTTTTTTGACTGGCTCATTAATGTGCAGCTATAGTAAAATATCTATGTGTCAGTCCTATTTATGGTTGCCCACTTGTTCAGTGGCATGGTGCTGGGAGAAACAGGTGACAGGACTTGTTCTGTCCAAGGGAGGCCCACGACCAGTAATTGCACCTCTTGCCCAGACTGCAGGGTTTCCCCATGCAGACAGAGGTGCTTTGGGCAGACCGCTTGAATTACCTGCACTTGCCCTGAGTCTCCTCTGAGCCAGGCACTGATCCAGAGTCAGATAACACCAGAAGTGACCATGGGGAGTAGCCAACAAAGTGGACACAAGTCCCTCCCCTCCTGGGACCTCACAGTGTGTGGGGGTGGGGGGAACTGTAGGCGGAAGTAAAGGGTAAATATCAGGTACTTGCTCCAGCTGCTTGCTCTAAACCAGGGGTTCCCAACCTCCAGGATCTCATGCCTGATGATCTGAAGTGGAGCTAAGGTAATAATAATAGAAATAAAGGGCACAGTAAATGTAATGCACCTGAATCATCCCGAAAACATCCCCCCTCCCCACCTCCCCAGTTTTCCCGCAGAGAACTCTCTTCCACGAAACCCATCCTTGGTGCCAAAAAGGTTGGAGACTCCTGCTCTCAGGGGAAGAGAAGCAGGAAGAGACTTGAGTCCTGCTCTGGGGAAGTTCTCGGGGACCCGGGCAGAATCAGGCCAGCTAACTGTGGAGAAGAGATTAGAAAATGATGGTGACCCTCTAGGTAAATTACAAGAAAGTGATGGAAAAATCCAAAAACTTAAAGAGGTCTTAGGAACATGAGTGAAGTCCTGAAAGGTCTTTTGCAAATAATCCTTTTAATCATGAGGAGTGAAGAAGTCTGTGTTTTGTGAAAAAACTTGCTACAACAGGCTCAGTGTAAGATTCATTCATTCTTTTTGTTTAAAATGGAAATGTAGTCGATTTGATTCATTGTTTTGGGGGACGTAACACTCAGAGCAAACTTTCAAATGACAGCTTCAGGTTTAAGTATAAGACTCATTTTATGTTTAGAACTCGTTATCAGTGATATACACTTACAATATGTAAAAGATAAATGCTTAATTTATGGATATAGAATATTTTGTATTTATAACTGTTTCCTTTTTCAAGATAGCCTCCTAAATAGGCTGTAAGACAAGTGACAGGAGTGGCCCAGGATCACAGTCAGAGGTAGAGACGGGAATCCGAAGCAGATGGTGGCAGTTTGCGTTTTCAAGATAAAGTTCCTCCCTCCCCACGACACACACATGCCCTAAATATCTGGCTCTTATTTTTGGTGGCTTCACTTCAAGTGGCTTTTTTCTGGGCCCTCTTCTCCATGAAGTCTCAGCTCCCCAAGTCTTTGCTTTTCCCACTTCCCTGCTCCATCTGCACCTCTCAGCTTCCTTCTTCCCCTGTAGTCTGTTCATCAGAGGTCCCCCAGTGAACTGGCTCACATGCAGGGGAGAAGCTCTGTACGTCCATGTCCCCCTGGCTCAGCTCTGCCACCAGAGGGACAGGGTGGCGGGCTAGCCCTCCTTCTGCCTTGACTGCCGGACAGACCTGGGGAAAACAGGATGGGTGGGGATCCCCAGAATGAATGGCCAAGGCGGGTTAAAGGTTCTGGTGGAGCCTTTCCCCGGCCTAACAGGCAATGTGATCTCCGCGTATCAGCCGCTCTCCCGAATGTCCAGGCCCCAGAGGGCCGAGGGGTCCCGGAGCTGGGGAACGTTCATGGCTGCCTTCCCACCCTGCAATTTCCCGGCAACGCTGAGAGCGCCTGACGTGTGTTTTGGGCAGTGTTTGGTACTCCACAGGGAACATTTCCTCCCTCTGTCTGGTTTGTGCTCATATGCTGATTAGCCATTGCAGAAGGCTGGGACAGTGACCGGAATCGCCAGAGGTCACAGCCAGGTGAGGGCTGAGCCAGGAATCGGAAGCACGTGGTGGTGGTCGCCCTCCTCAACACTGCAATGATGCCTTAAAGCAGCGGTTCCCAACCTTTTTGGCACCAGGGACCAGTTTCATGGAAGACAGTTTTTTTTCCATGGCCTGGGGTGGGGGGTGGGAGAGATGGTTTGGGGATGATTCAAGTGCATTACATTTATTGTGCACTTTATTTCTATTATTATTCATCAGTTTCATCTCAGATCATCAGGCATTAGACCCCGAAAGTTGGGGACCCCTGCCATAAAGGATCATTTTATTAAAGCTCAGGAGTAACTCTGGGAAGCAGGTGGGGCTTTCCGGCATCTTTTGCAGTGGGGATAACTGAGATGCATCAGGTTGAAACAGATGTGAGGCCTGGGAGTTGCATCCGAACATTCACCCTTGTTGTCTGGTGTTCAGGTTGGGGCTGCCTGACATCAGGTATCAGACAAGCACAAGGAGGATGACCTCGGGGAGGCCTCAGAAGGCGTTCCTGGTCTCTATGTGCACCTTGCCGTTCTGGCCTGGAGCCCCGCACCCTTTCTGTGTGGTGGGGTCTATGGAAGGCAGACCGTGACCCTGCAGCACCCTTCTTTCACTGAAACTGCTTTATCCCAGTAAGAGCCATGTGCCCTGTGGCTTTTGGAGGAAAGGACTATTTTGTCTTATTCGGCGGGCGCTGGGGAAGAGGAGACTAAACACTGGAGACCCCTCCCAACCTGCGGGCGCGCTTTGAGGAGGAGGCAGGGGCGGCCGGCTGGGCTGGAAGGTGAGGCTGGACTCCTGGTAAGTGTCAGGCTCCCCGGCGCAGGGCTTCCCTGGGTTGTATAATCAGCTGTCACTTCAGCATTTCCCTGCACCGTGCTTCGCAAGTACAGATCGAACATTAAACAAACAGTGACTGCTTTATAAATATTTAACTCCCACTGTTTAGGAATTGCCTGGGGCAGGAGACAAAATAAGAGTTCCTGGCGGGCTGCTGCGTGGCCCCTCTTTAGTGGCTTTGGATTGTGAAGATCAGGGTGTTTTGGAGGTGGAAGGGCAACTGTATTCTGGAAGCCTTTTGTCCAAAGGCTTTCCAATGGTGGTGTCGTCTCTCTTTTTTGGGTGGGAGGATATGGTTTGGGGACTGTTCAGGCCTAGCACGCTGTATTCCAGCTAACATTTCTTTCTTTCCTTTTTAATATTTATTTATTTATTCAGCTGTGTCAGCTCTTAATTGTGGCCTTAGTTGCGGCATGTGGGATCTAGTTCCCTGACCAGGGATTGAACCTGGGCCCCCTGCATTGAGAAGTCCCCCAACTAACATTTCTGTCCAGAGAATGGAACCCATCATTGGTGGTGTTGTCATTCCTTCCTATGACAGCAGAACTTTTTTTTTTAAGTAACAGCTTTAATGACATACCCCACAAGTCACCCATTAAAAGTGTACAGTAAGAGGTTTTAGCGTACTAGTGGAACTGTGATACTATCACTGCAGTCCATTTTAGAATATTTTATCACCCCCAAAGATTGTCTTCATTAGCAGTCACCCCCTAAGCCTCCCCCACCTCCAGTCCTAGGAAACCACCAATCTGCCTTCCGCCTCTGTGGATTTGTCTATTCTGACATCTCATACACACGGACACATACTAGCTTGTTTCCTTTAGCACAGTGTTTCCAAGATTCATCCTTGGAAGTTGTAGCATCTATCAATACTTAATTCTTTTTCATGGCTGAATAATATTCCATTGTATGGGGAGGGATCTTTTGTTTATTCTCATCTGTTGCTGGATGTGTGGAGACAACAGAACTCTTCAGCTGAAAAAAATCAGGAGGCTGATTGAGAACCATCCAACGATGGCAAAACTCATGCACGAATGAGGCTCTCCACCTCATTTCCAAATCTTTCTATCCTTCTGGGAAAAGCTTAGGAGGTAGTTGTTAAGCCTGAGGTGGAGGTTACAATCTGTACAGCTGACAAGCCACTCAGCTTTTATTTAGCTCTAGCTGTATGCCAGACATACAGGCATAAACCCATCTGGTAATTCGTTAGAAATATCTGATCATAGAATCTCTTGCACAGATCTATACGCTTATCATAGACCATCCTGCTAGGTTTTTTTAGGTGGGAGAGTTAAGTCTGTGTTCTTGGCCTGTTGCCTTTGATTTCACATGCTGGCCCTCCCTGGGAGGGAGAAGCAGAGAAGAGAGATGACCTCCAACCGGCCTTGGTGTCTCACGCCCTGCAGACGCACGTCTCCGTCTGGCCATTGTCCCCCGGGGCTGTGCTCACTCTCGGTGTCTGTCACTTTCCCAGATGTTTCCACGCTCACTTGGGGGGCAGATTCAGCCCCCACCCAGGCTCTGGCTTAGGCAGCCCGACTCTGCAGGAAATGTTAAAAAAACGGGACCTGTTGTCCTTCCTGGTCATCTCCCAGTCATTTAATTATGACTAATGGTAATAGATGCTGTTGATATCCCACCCGGGCCCCCTTTACTGGACCGGCACACTCACCCCCCAGCTGTCCAAGTTCACGGTCTGGCGTCCGCTTCTCTGGAGATCTGCTGCCTCATCCAGGAAGTTGCTCACCCCCCACCACCCCCAGTCTCTGCTGACTCAGGGGTACAAAAGGCCAGCCCCCCTGCTTCGAAGTGGCAGTGAGCCCTGTGGTCCCATTTACTACCAGAGCTGCCGGCGAGCTCAGGCTGAGGCTGGAGTCCAGGCCACCCCCAGCCTGCGGGTCCTGCAGCCCTCGCTTCCTTTCTCGCGAGTACATTCCCCAGCGAGCTCGCACAAAGGAATCCTCATCTCTGTTCCTGGGGAGTGCAGCCTGAGACCTGACCTCGGAGCAGAGTCCCTTCCAGAGTCACTTCTGATGACGTTTGGTCTTGGAGATTCTCTGCCCAAGCTTCCTGGCTTGGCTCCCTGAGTGTTTGGTTTTGTTGGTTCGAGTTTCAAAGTCTTTTCAGGCTAATCGGACCCTCGGAAAGGTCTGCACTGAATCACAGTCCTGGCATGTTTTCCCTCCTTCCTCCCCTCCCTCTGTATTTCCTTTCTTTCTCTTCTTCCTTTCATTCCCCACGAGCATCCTTTCCTGTGTCCACAATGACCTCAGCAGAAAGGAAAAAAAAAACAACTTGAGAAGGCATGTGGATAGCTCATTAGCCTTGGTACCCAATGGCCCTGGGTCTGGTGTAAGCCCTGCCTCCCTGTAACCAGGCAGTCAGTAGTGGACACTCCTCTAATCCTCGGTAATCTCTGTTTCTCAGCATTGTCATGAGGATCAGGATGACCCAGGGGGGTGGCACAGTGCAGTGACTGGCAGAGTCTGAGTTCAGCATGCAGGACCAGGAAAGTGTCCCAAAGGACTCCTGAATGCCCTAATACTGGATGCCCTGGATACTCTGGGCTTCACCCTTGGCAACCAGTTGTTATCTGTCTATTCAGGCTCTTGCTCACATTGTGCTTTCTTCCTGGGCCCCTTTTCCTTTTTTCTCTGAGCCCCATTGAAGGCAACATTCAAATGCCACCTCCTCCCTGAAGCCCTCAGGTACCTGGCGTGTGGAATCAATACTTTCCAGCAAAGCACTACCTGACTTCCTGAACAAAGGGTTTGTGTGGAGGATAATGACGAAATAGGAGAGTGTGTTCTGGAGTCAGATAGGTAGGCATTGGAATTCTGACCCTGTCTATCACTAGCTGGGTGACTTGGGGCTGGTCGGCTGTACCCACCACCCACTCAGACCCCGAGCACATTATAGATGCTGTGTCAGCAGTGATTTCTCCATACCTGTCACCTCTGAATCAGCCTGCAGTTGGTGGGACGAGTAAGCGAAGAACAAGCAGTGTGTTAGTCGTCCACTCGTGTCTGACTCTTTGCAACCCTATGGACTGTAGCCCGCCAGGCTCCTCTGTCCATGGGATTCTCCAGGCAAGAATACTGGAGTGGGTTACCATTTCCTTCTCGAGGGGATCTTCCCGACCCAGGAATTAAACTCGGGTCTCCTGCATTGCAGACGGATTCTTTACTGCCTTAGCAAGCAGTGAGGTTAAGTAAATGCAGAGCTGTGTGAGCTTAACACCAAGCTAGGGGTTAAACATTTTCAAAAGGTTTTGTATGTCAGTGGTGGGTGAGATGGTCCCTCTGGTCACCTTATAAGGGGGCCTAGGGGGGTTGTCTCCTGCTACCTGTGCTCCATCTTTTCCTCCAACACTCAGGCCCAGAGAGCTGAGCTAAGAGGGGGACAAAAAGGACCATGATGTCCCTGGAAATTGGAAACGAGGCTAGATTCTGAGATGTGGTCATTGCTTTCAGAGGTCGGCCATGGAGGAGTTCATTGTCTTAACCACCAGCCCCCAAGTTTGCCCCCATGAAACAGGAGGGCGGTGAGTCACTTCTCATCTCCCCTCTCTCTCTGACCCCGCCTATGTCTTGGGCGCCCCTCGCCTCCCTTTGAAAGGAACCCAGTGCTGCTCACAGCCCACTGCGGTGGCTGCGGAGAGAGGCCGAGAATAAGCTCGTGTTGGCGGCAGCCCTCCAAATACAGCAGGGCTGGGTTGACCTTTAAATAGACGGGCTCTGGGCCACTCAGTTCCTGGAAGTTTGAAGAAAGTCAGCCTTTCAAGTGATGAGACTTCCAACCTCAGGAAAGGTCCCTGTGTTTGCGAAAGCCATAATTGACTGTTGCTTTTGCACTTCATTATATGTGGCCGTGCAGCCGCTGGGAGTCAGCATGCCAGGGCGAGGAGGGGAAAATCCTCAAGTATTTTAATATCCCCCTTCTTAGAAGCAAGATAAACATACGTATTGTACTTTGCAACAGAGGCGGGGGCTCGGAAAGGGAGCGAACTGGCACTGTCTGAAAGATCTTTTTAAGCCGAACTCTGAGGTTTCTCTTTTTTTTCTCTTTCTTTCTTTTTTATCTGTAAGCAAAGCTGGCATGCATGAATGATGCCAGCATCTCCTTGGCTGTATGGAAACCATCGTTCCTCTCCAGACTGCAGACTGTCCATTCCTTCCTGAGTCATAGACGACCCTTCATTGTTTTCCCCCTGACTGGTGAAAAATGATGGGGTGAAGGTTGTCGTCAGGATCACAGTCAACTTAGAGGATTTACTTTCATCCAGTAAATCTTCCTTCCAACTCTTACTTTGCAATTATGCAAAAAAAAAAAAAAAGTTAATGAAGATACAGACCATGAATTAATCAGGGGAAACATCTGATAAACCTAAGTAGAGGGACATTGTTGTTCAGTCGCTCAGTCGTGTCCAACTCTTTGTGACCCTGTGGACTACAGCACGCCAGGCTTCCCTGACCTTCACCATCTCCTGGAGTTTGCTCAAATGCATGTCCATTGAGTCAGTGATGCCATCCATGTGGGGGATGTGCTTCAAACTAAAGAAATGCCTTATCTGTCAAGTATCAAGGTCATGAGAGTTAGGGAAAGACAGGAAGAGTTCCAGATTGAAGGAGACTGAAGAGATGTGACAACTGGATGTGACACTTGATTGGAGACAGTTGGTGACGTTTGAATCGGGTATGAGAACTGGATGTTAGCTATGTATCGGTGTCAGCTTCCCAATTTTGCTGGGGAAACATGATGCTGGGGAGAATGTCCTGGCTTCAGGAAATAAACATGGTTCTGGGGTGATGGGGTGTCAGACAGTCACTTGCTCCCTGTGTAAAGAAGCAGGATTTGCACTCTACTCCCAACCTTTCTCTCCGTTTGTGGTTATTTATGTTGGCTGCACAGGTGCTTTGTCTAGTTGCTGTGAGCGGGAGCTACTCTAGTTGCAGTGCACGGGCTTCTCACCGCGGCGGCGTCTCGTTTCAGAGCACGGGCTTCAGTAGTTTCGGCCCGTAGGCTGTCTTTGTGGCACGCGAGCTTAGTTGCCCCGCTCCATGTGGACTCTTTCTGAACCAGGGACTGAGCCCATGTCCCCTGCCTTGGCAGACGGATTCTTCGCCACTGGACCACCAGGGAAGTCCTGTGACTGTCTGTAAGAATACTGGTTATTACGTGTGCTGGTGGATTCTGACTAGACGTACTGTGATCATTTCACAATATTTGCACCTAGCGAATCATTGTTTGAAGCTGATATAATTTTGACTAATATATGTCATTTATGTCTCAATAAAAAAGAAACTCTAAACAAAATAATAGCAATAATAATAATAATTTAACCAACCAGCAGAGGGGGAAAAAAATCCCTTTAGTGGACAATGAAGCAAATCTGGATTTGAATTCTGAACCTTTAAGCTTAACTTAAACTCCATGTGCCTCAATTTCCTCATCTTTCAAAATAAAGGGTGTGTGTGTGTGTGTGTGTGTGTGTGCGCTCATGTGTGTGTGAGATAGTATGTCCCTGACGGGGTGGTGGTGAGTAGGAAATGACACAGTGAATGTGCACAAATGGCATCGTGGGTCTCTCCATTCTCCAGGATGTGTATCGTGTATGTACTGAGAAGTGGGTGGATTTACAGGCTCCCTGGAGAACTGACTCCCTTTGGGCACCTTCTGCCCACCTCAGTCATGGCATCATGATCATGCCCAACTGCCAGTTGATTTGGAGTGAATTTTAAGATTTTGTTAAATGCTCCTCTTATCGTCCAATGTCTTCAGGAAGAACTTAGTGTTTATTTCTGTGCCTCCCTCCTCTGCTGGCTGCTTCAGAAAGGTCCTTGACCATTTTCTTTTCCAAAGTGCCCGGCGGAAATGACCCTTCTCCTTCTCCATGTGCGGCCACTAGTCCCTGTCCAGTCTGCACAGACCCTAAGACCCTTCATTTTACTTTGTATTTTGTTATCTGTCCTCAGAGGTGGGGGCTGCATGACCTTTATCACTGGGACCCCACTCAGAACATCATCAGAGGCTTGTTTTGTGCGATGCATCACTCTGAGCACGGAGTGCGTTTGATCCCAGTTCAACCTCAGCAGCCCTGGGATTCAGGTGCAAGGATTTCCCTGCTCCAGGCGACTGAGGCACAGAGCAGTTGAGCAACTTGTCCAAATCACATCGCTGGCAGATGGTGGAGGAGGAGACTGGCAGCCTGGGCCCCCGAGCCCAGACTTACCCACTGGGTCTGCATGGGCACTCGGCGGATGTGAGCTGTCGGAACGAGGCTGCTGAGACTGAGTCAGTTTCACTCCTAGCACTGAGCCAAGCAGGACTCCGGTCCAGACCTCTCTCCGCCACCCTAATAAAGCCAGTGTTTACACGGGGTAGAGGTGCTCATCAAATGCTTTTGCCAATCCCCAAATACGGCCATGGCCAGAATGCAAGGGGAGGGGGGGGTTGCCTGTTATGTAAGGCCCTCGGCCGGTCCCCACACAATGCCACTTCCTCGCTTGGCGATGTGTAACTGCCTAACAACGGGTTACTCATTTCCTCTGGAAAAATTGGCAGGGCCACTGTGCCCCGTTTCCTCCTCCTGCCACATCCCGGGGCTTCCTCTGTTGAACGGGCCCCAGATCCCTGAGAACACCCCCACAGAGGGCCTGTGCTGTGGATGGGAGGGGGTGTGAGGAGCAGAGCCTGCATCATTGCTGGGGTCGGTGTGTACTCACAACCCACCTCCCGAAATTCCAGTGTTGGTGGCAAGTGGGAGTCCAGCCACTCGGGTGCAGAGACTTCAGGGTGCAGGGCGGGGTTTCGGGTGAGCAGCTCGCCAGGTGTCAGCTCCTCCCATCCCTGACAGGTGTGCACTGAATCGAGAACCCTCCTCCTTCTCTGCCCCTCTCCTGGCCCAGGGATGGAGGAAGGGATGGCAGAGGAGCAGTTCAGGATGGATTTTCTCAGGTGGTCATGAACACTGGGGCTTCCCGCGTAGCTCAGTCGGTAAAGAATCTGCTTGCACTGCGGGAGACCTGGGTCCGATCTCTGGGTTGCGAAGATCTCCTGGAGAAGGAAATGGCAACCCACTCCAGTATTCTTGCCTGCAGAATCCCATGGGCAGAGGAAATTGGTGGGCTACAGTCCGTGGGGTCACAGGAGTCGAACATGACTTAGCTCTTTCTTTCAGAACAGTGTAGGGCATGTAAAAACACTTTTGTTGTGTGAGTTTTCTTTCCATCCCGTTTGCACAACTTCAAAGGTGAGTCCTGAAGGCAGTCAGCCCTGTTCACTTCTCTCATAGCAGTGGCTTCACCAAACTCCCGCAGAAGTGATGGAGTCCTAGCCTTCTGCAGGCAGGTCAGTGGATTCCTATTAACTCCGTGCAGATGTGATGTTGGGGTCAGTTTCCCTGGTAAGTACGGAGTACCGCTTTGCTAGCTGCATCTTCGGCACTTCTTCCATCATCAGATAAAAACAACCACATACACACAATTCTGTCTTGATAGGAATGTGCATACATGCACATATATGCCACACACACGCATGCACTCGAACGCATGTATATATGTTTGTTTACCCCTCATGTGTGCGAGGGTATTGTGCTAAGTTATCGCCATACTTAATTTTACTGTGGTGTTGGAGAAGACTCTTGAGAGTCCCTTGTCCATCCTAGAGGAAATCAGTCCTGAATACTCACTGGAAGGACTGATGCTGAAACTGAAATTCCAATACTTTGGCCACCTGATGCGAAAAACTGACTCATCGGAAAAGACCCTGATGCTGGGAAAGATTGAAGGCAGGAGGAGAAGGGAACGGTAGAGGATGACATGGTTGGATGGCATCACCAACTCAATGGACATATGGATATGAGTTTGAGTAAGCTCTGGGAGTTGGTGATGGACAGGGAGGCCTGGCATGCTGCAGTACATGGGGTCACAAAGAGTTGGACACAACTGAGTGACTGAACTGAACTGAAGTGAATTTTTCTTTGTGTTGACCAACTGTAAAGGTTGTCAGGAATTAAGGATGTATTTATGATACCAACCAGGACCCTAGCTAAAAGTTCTTTTCCTGGGTTATTTTACCTTTTCATCAGCCTTGGAGGTGATACTTGTTCTTCCCACGTGACAGACGGGACTTGAGATCCATTCTGTGACTCCATGTCACTGATTTTTTTTAAGTGCCTCTTGTGTGCTGGGCACTTGTAGGTCCTGGGCGAAGAAAGAGGACTCAGCCCTGCCCCCTGCTTTCCCAGGAGAGACGTCAGCTCTGTGACCACTGTCTCATGCAGGGAGCTCTCCAACAGGGCTGGGGGCTCTGTGTATGGGGTTGAGTGGGACACAGGAGACAAATGAGGAGCTGATGCTGTCAGGCTAAGAGGTCTTCCTGGGCTTGGTAGGGGGCCAACCCTTGTGACCCCTGCCCAGCATGTGGTCACCTTGAGCCTGCTGGGGCTCTCTTTTCACTTGCTTTCTGCTTCCTCTGGATGTGACTATGCTTCCTAAAGCCAAGTAAGAGACAGGCAGGGCTGGGTGTGACTGCTGCCTCCTCCGCTCTCTGGACGAGTGACTCAGCCCCCCTCGTCTGGCCCCTCCAAGTCCAGGCCGAGCTTGGGCTCTGCTGGCCACCGTGCCCTGGAGCTGCTGTTTTCCTCAGGTCAGCATTTGAATTCAACAGGCTCAGGTTCCTCTGCTCCAGGGCATGACGTGCATTTCACGGCATTTTGGCAGGTCTCCTTTGCTCAGTCTTGGCTATCTGCTGAATGCAACTGGGAATGCGTCCTTCACATTTGCCAAAGGATGGAGCAGCCTTCATCTCACGGAGGCATTTCCCTGGGTGGCAGTGAAGAATATGAAAGTGAGTTAAGTTGCTCAGTCGTGTCCGACTCTGTGATCCCATGGGCCATAGCCCGCCAGGTTCCTCTGTCCATGGAATTCTCTAGGCAAGAATACTGGAGTGGGCTGCCATTCCTTTCTTCAGGAGACCTTCCCCACCCAGGGATCAAACCTAGGTTTCCTGCATTGCAGGCAGATTCTTTACCAACTGGGTGGCTTTTAGGGGCCAGGATCTTGTTTATTCAATTATTTACCAGAAATTTATTGGAGACTTGCTTTTCCCAGGTACCCATCTTGGCAAAGTGCAGTAAATAAGACAGCCCCATCTTCATCTGCATTAAGCCACCAGGCTGGTGGGGGCATTGGGGGTGGGGTGCCCTGGGCCACTAAACCCCTTGCCTCTGTGCCTCCTCCTCTCCAGGAAGGTCTGAACTCTGGATGGATCCTGACTGCCTCCTTCCTGCAGCCCAGCCTCCCTTATCTCTGCAGTGTGTCTGCAGGTCCCCTTCATAGTTTTCAAACAGGGCTAGGACTTCATTCTTCAGGGTATATAGATCCACCTCAAGGTGCCGGGGAGGTTGAGAAGCTCCTTCCAGATGTTTCCTTGTCAGCAGTTTTTCAGAGAACCTGGCGCTGGGGTGGGATTGCTCGTTGTTTAGGCATTCTCCACTTTGGTTGCCTTGGGTTTGGGTGGGGTTGGGTAAAAATAACATTGGATAGTTTTGGGTTTTGTTTTATCTTCATTGATGCACCCAGATGCTCAAATATGCAATCCATCCACATCTTCCTGAATTGTCTCTTCTTTTTTGGCCTCTCTTCTCTTGGGAAGGAAGAAAATGGCATAATCAGTGTGCTAACTGGCTCCCCAGGCATTGGGTGTCTTCGGGTGTCTGTGGGCTGCTATTCCTTTCTGAGGGGGCCTCCCAGGTGGCGCAGTGGTAATGAATCCATCCGCCTGGAGATGAAGGAGATGCAGGAGGTGCTGGTTCGATCCTTGGGTGGGGAAGATCCCCTAGAGTAAGAAATGGCAACCGACTCCAGTATTCTTGCCTGGGAAATTCCATGAGCAGAGGAACTTGGCGGGCTGCAGACCATGGGGTTGCAAAGAGTCAGACACGACTGAGCATGCACGCACAATTCCCTTCTGAAGTTTATCTCGTTTGCCTTTTTCGAGAGGTCAGCTCAGTCTGCCTGCCTGTCCGTCTGTCTGTCTGTGTTATGTCTGTCTCTCTCTCCCCTCTCCTGCACGCTCACCAAAGAGCCGCCATTTTTAGCGTCTGCCGGGTTCTGTGGGTGTCTTCATTCATCGGCACTGAGGCAGCCAGGGTGCAGCGCAGGTGCTGTGATGATCTCCTGTTTCAGAGGAGGAGGGGCTGCTCCAGAGAGAGGTGGAGGGTCTTGTCCGAGGTCTCTCGGCGTTGGAATCTCCCTTAACCCAGGGGTCTGGTGCACAGGGCAGGGGACGGTCATGTGGGCACAGCCCAGTGGTATGCACTTTGGGCGCATGACCGGGACAGGTTCCTGAACCTCGGAGAACCTCAGTGTTCTTCCCTGTAAATTGGGAGAGTATAGCACTTGCCCCAGAGAGTCACTGTGAGCATCCACTGAGGTCAGGTCGGCCACAGGGAGCACCGGACCGTGCCCGGCGGGCGGTGTGTGCTCTGACAATTTCAGCTCTTGCAATCACGCTGGTTCAGGTGGATTTGACAGCAGCTGTGATGACTGCCTGGCACCAGATGATTCTGAAAGGTGTCGGTGGGAACAGTGGACCCAGAAAGCAGGGTTTTATCTGGGGAGGCCAGATGGCTAATGGAAGGCAGAGGGGTAGGGGTCCGAGGGAGCAGAAGTCTTGGAATGAGCACGGGGAAGACATGGCCCTCTCCAGCAGGACTGAAGCCCTGCCTGGCCCAGGCAGGAGCTCTCCTCTGTGGCTTGGAGCTCCCCACCCTGCCAGCAGCTTTCGTTCTGCTTTGATGGTCTTCCTCAGAAAGGAGGAAGGCTGGGCCACTGGGGGTGGCCTCTGATTCCTATGGCTGCCCTGATGCTAGCCGCGCTCTGAATTTGGTGTGCCGTTGCTTCAGCGCCTTGTCCCGGCCTTTGGCACAGGCCAGGTCCCCCGGCTGTGGTCTGGGTGGCATCACTGCCCTCCTCCATGGGTATCCAGCCTCAAAACTACACAAGGGAGTGAGGTGAGCGCTGTTGGCCTGCCTGCAGTCTGCAGGGCAAGGCTGCCTCCTCTCTAGCTTCTGGGTGACTGGGTGGCTTGAGGCCTTTCCAGGAGGACCTCACCCAGAAGGGAGCCAGAGCAGGTCTTCGTACCACAGCCTTGCCTGGGAACATACCCTTCTTTGTGACCTGGCTTAGCTCCCACCCCTGCAGGCCATCTGCCCCACCAAAGAGCCTCTTCCTCCTTAAATACCTTGGTTACCTTTGCTTGGATGCTCCAGAAGAACAGGGCCAGCTAAGCCTTGCCCTGTGTGCATGCATACACGCCCCTAGGGCAGGTTTTGCACGAAAAATTAATTTGGAGATGACCACTGTCATCCTACTCCCCATCCCCACCTTCAAGTCCAGACTGAAGTCGCTGACCTGTGTGGGCCTGGCGTCAGCGTCACTGGCCAGGTGGTAACCTTCAGTTACCCGGTTCAGTCGCTTTGTTACAGGCACCTTGTTACCACTCCTCTTCTCCAAGTAAACCGTGAGCGCAGTGACAGCAGGGACAAGGCACTGACATGTCTCAAGGGCAGATCTTGAGACGCTCAGCCACATCATCTCATGTAATCTTTCTGAGCATCAGACCAGGTTGTTGTTAAGTGGGGTTCCAACCTTGAAGGTCAGAGAAGTAAGACACCTCTGGTGTTACTCATTGGGAAAGTGACAGAGCTGGGGTTTGAACCCAGGCGTTTCTGTCACCCCAAACCATGACCTTTCCCCCGTCCTGTCTGGTTCCTAGCCCATTTAGAGATGGATGATAAAGAACCCCAGTCTCTGTTGGTTCTTCCATTCTTGGCTCTTGTCCTGCATCTTCCACTCTTTCATTCTAGGCTGAGGTCCCTGGAAGTCCCCGCCCCGCCACCCCGAGGAGTTTTCATCCTGGAGAGAAGCCTGAATCGCATTGTATTTCTTCTTGGCCAGAGATGAGCCTTCTTCATTTCAAACGTCCATATCCCTTGCCTGCTCCTCAAGGGCAGCTGTTCAGGATGAAGATGAGAGATGCCCCCCAGAGTTTTGAGAGGCTTGTGATGGGAAGGAAAGGTCTTACCCTGTGGCTCCAAAAAAGTATATGTTTGAAAGCCCCCAGTGATACAGATTACACAGAGGTTAAATGTATGATTCCTTTGGGGTTCTGATATTTCTTAAAATGTGTTTAAAGAAAAAAAATGACACCTTTAAAAAGCAAAACCCATTTGTTCTCAGGGCTGCAAAACTGAGAAAGATGGAAGCCTCCCTGGGAACGAATGAAAATTGCAGGCTGTTTGTGCAAATGGGCAACACCTTGGGCTGATTGCACGTTTGTGACTTTGTCCTGGGGGCTGCATTCAGTAGGTGTGTGGTCTCTGTTGGGGCTGCTGTCATCACGTGGTAGGACACCCCTGGCAGGTCACTAAGAGTATTCCCGTGTGACTCTCTCTGGAGCAGCCCCTCCCCCCGGTGAGGTACACAGGGCAGACATCGCGCCCATTTGATAGATGAGCAAGCTGAGGCCAGGTGGGATTGAGTGATCTGGGGCTGCGTGATGTCTTGGAAGCCCCTTCCTTCTCTTTTCTGGTGTGTGATTCCTCTCCTGATGAGGTTAGATTGAACTCTAGGGACCAGGGGGGTCTTCTTGTTTCATCTTTGTTGGTGCCAAAGCTCTGTGGTTATTGAGAAGGAAAGAGCTGCATGTTTTCCACCTGCTCAGAGGTTCTACTCTCCCACCTTCCTTCTCTTTAACCAACATGTGTTAGGAGTCCCCCACTGCAGAGGCTGGGCTGGAGCCCTGCCCTCCAGCTCTGCAACTCTGAATTCTGAGCTGGGAATGGAGATGAACCATAGTTCATGGACAGAGGAGACGGAAGAAGGGGCACAGGTGGATGAGGATGCTTCTGGCTGAGCCAAGTAAGGGGGGGGTCTTCCAGAGCCCCGAGTCCCTGGGTGTGCTGCTCTGTGAAGCTTGCCTTTGGTTCGCTTTTGTTTCTGCAGTTACCCCACTTCCCAAAGCCATGTTCTGAGGTGCCCGTGTGGCCTTGGCACATACCACCCATCCCGGTGGTTCTTATTGGGTAGGGGTTGAATCCATAGCATCTCCACTTTGAACTGCACAGCAGGTGGCCCTCTTGGGTTCTGCATTTTGCCATGGGGGACACTGAGATTTGGATAAGTGAAATGGCATCCCCAAGGCCACGTGCTCATTGGCGATGATAGAGTCAGGCTCAGGGCCAAATCAAGGGGTCTGTGTGTTTTCCTCATACTTCTCAGACCCTCTGAGGCCCCGAAGAATGGAAGCTTTTCCTCCCTTTCAGGAAGGAGGCCATCTCTCTGCTGGAACTGGTGTTTTTTACCTTTCTCTCAGTCTTTCTGGGGGTGATGTTCAAAATATTCACGTATTTGCAATCAGGATGCACGGGTGCCAGGGTCCAGGACTCTCCCAGCTGTGCCAGGCATGAACCCTGCACTTTGTGGCGGTCGAGGGGGTGGTGGGGAGACTTCCCAGGTGGTTCAGTGGTAAAGAGTCTGCCAATGTAGTAGATGCAGGAGATGCAAGTTCGATCCCTGGTACAGAAAGAGCCCCTGGAGGAGGAAGTGGCTACCCACTCCATTATTCTTGCCTGGAAATTTCCATGGACAGAGGAGCCTGGCGGGCTATGGTCCATGAGGTTGCAAAGAGTCAGACGCGATTGAGCAACTGAGGACACACGCAGGGGTAGGGGGATGTGGCCCAGGAGACAGGTCCAGCTGTCCTGGAACAGGAGCTGTCCTCTTAGGAAGCTGCTTTTTATCCACTGCTGTGAACACTTCTCTATTATTTTAACTTGACTGCACGATGGGTGATTTCCTGAAGGACACTGGGCCTGGTCTCCCTGGGCACATTTTATTAACCATCTTCCAGGCAGAGGCAAGATAGAATCTTCCCCTTCGTCTTCCTGAGGCAAGTTGCAATTGTACTACTTTGTATTAGTATTCTTTTTCTCAATTTCAGTCTTTTAAAGTAATAACTATGTATTTTTTTAAAAAACAGACTTCAGATAAGAGTAAGTCCAAAATGCATCGCTCGCAGGGACTTGATTTGAAATCATTCTCCTGTGAGACTGTAGAGTAGGGTCGAGGAGGCCAGAGGTCTCTGGAGCCTGTCTGCCACCCTGGGTCCTGGCTCTCCACCTCCTGGCTGTGTGGCCTGAGGCGCTGTGATTCATCTGCTCATCTGCATTCACGGCTGTGAATGCATTGTATTAGTTTTCTATGGTTGCTGTAACCAATGCAACACAGATTCATTGTCATGCATTCAGCATAGCTCACTCAGGTCTCACCGGGCTGAGATTAAGGTGTGTGTTACTTTCTGGAGGCTGTAGAGGAGGGTGGATTTCCTTACTCTGGTTGGCTGTGGCAGAATTCAGTTCCTTGCAGTTGTAGGACTGAGATCCCCCCGTTGTCTTGCTGCCTGTCAGTTGAGCACTGTGTCTAAAAAGCACTGTTTTTAGGAGCTGCCCACGCTCCTTGGCTGGTGACCTCCTTCTCCATGGTGAGACCTAGCAGTGGTGGGTCCAGTCCCTCTCACACTTCCAGTCTATTCTTCTCGTTGCTTCTCATCTCTCTGATCCCAGCAGGGAAAGTTTCTTTGATCTTAGGGACTGTTATGATTAGATTAGCTCCCTGTCCTCCTAATAATCTGGAATAATCCCTACCTCAAGGCACAAGGCACTTAACCTGAATCACATCTGTAAAGTTCCCTTTATCATAGGAGGTAGCGTCCATATTTTGTTATTGTTCAGTCGATAAAGTCACGTCTGACTCTTTGGGACCTCATGGACTGCAGCACCCCAGGCTTCCCTGTTCCAGGCTTCCCTGTCCTTCACTATCTCCTAAAGTTTGCCCAGATTCGTGTCCATTGAATTGGTGATGCTGTCTAACCATCTCATCCTCTGCTGCTCCCTTCTCCTCCTGCCTTCAGTCTTTCCCAGTATCAGGGTCTTTTCCAGTGAGTCAGCTCTTCACATCAGGCGGCCAAAGTACTGGAGCTTCAGCTTCAGCATCAGTCCTTCCAATGAGTATTCAGGGTTGATTTCCTTTTGGATTGACAGGTTTGATCTCCTTGCTGTCCAAGGGACTCTCAGGAGTCTTCTCCAGCGCCACAATTTGAAAACATCAATTCTTTGGCACTCAGCCTTCTTTATGGTCCAACTCTCACATCTGTACTATGACTACTGGGAAAACCATAGCTTTGACTGTATGGATCTTTGTCAGCAAAGTGATGTCTCTGCTTTTAAATCCCAGACAATAGCCTACCGTGGTATGAATCATTGTTTACACCATTCCAGGAGACAGGAATAGTGGAACCCTGGCAGCGAGACTCTTCCAACAGAGCCTTAACATCCAGATGGTTGTGAACCTTCACACCATGGTAGGCTATTGTCATAGCTTTTCTTCCAAGGAGCAAGTGTCTTTTAGTTTCATGGCCGCAGTCTCTGTCCTCAGCCCTGAGAATGTGGACCTCTCTGTTTTTGGAAGGCAGGGGCAATTATTCTGCCCACCATACTTCATAAAACTTGCTGTGAGAATTAAGTTAATTGATACATGAAAAGTGCTTAAAGTATTAGGTTAAATCCTATGAAATTGCTCCAATTCAACTGTTCCCTACAAGAAGTCAATCTAATTATATCTGTCATTATTCTAGTGGTGGAAATGTCACGCTTTATTTAACCAGTTTGCTACTGTTCTGGTTTCCTATGGTCGTGCATTCCTTTCTCAAGTGAGTTGTTATTATTTTGGTATGGTAATGTTGATGTGCCCATCCTGACACATCTCCATTATCATGTCTTTCACAAATTAGGGACAGCTCATCTGAGGAGTGCCTGTTTCCTCTTTGCCATCCTTCTTCACCACCCCATGCTCAGCTCACAGCTCTGTGCCCACTTCTGCTGGCCTGGAAGGATCCCTTTTTTTTGCCTGGCTCCTTGTCCAGCACCGGCCTGGCTCTGGAATGTGGACGTGGGCCAGGACCTTCCTCCTGTGGGAGGTTCATCCTCTTGTTCTTCTGGGGACCGAACCCTTTCTCTTCCTCTGGGCCTTTGGCTTTCTGAACTGGGCATGGAGCTGCCACTGTTATGGGCCCACGTTCAGGGTCAGTAACACTGTGACTCTCTTTGCATGGGCCACCTGAGTCCCAGGCACCCACCCCCACAGACTTTTGGTCGCCTGGGAGTGTGGATGTGTGTCCCCAGTTCTGTAATGCCCTGTGTGTGGTTCATGGACATTTTGAGGGTGGACCCTGGCACCGGACAGCTCCTAGTGGTCGCGAGGTCGCGCCTGTTACGGATTCAGCTGATCTCTGAGAATCCGTGCCACTTGCCTAGAGGGGTCGAGCCGGCGTCTACACCCAGGCTGTCCAGCTGTGGCCTAGGAAAGGATTCAGACGTGGTTTTCTTTCACTGTGCTGTAGCCGCCTCTCATTAATGCTTCCTCTTCTGCGTGTGACCCCCCGGCCGGTGGAGGGAACTGGCCTGAACTCCAGCTCTGTGCCCTGAAGCTGGTGACACCACCTTCTCAACTCATCACTGCACCCGTGGGGGTGTGCTCCCCAATTCTGCACGTGGAACCAGGGCCCTGAGAGTGTCCAGGGTTGCTCTGAGGTCATACCGAGTCTTAGTGACTTGGAGGCCTGGTTCTTACCTATGCCTGTCATTCCTGGTTCAGACGCATCCAAATGCCAGTGTTGAGGAGGGAACCTTCAGTTCCTGGGGGAGCCGGAGATCTGCATGCGTCCTCCTTGATGGGTGTCTCTGCCACAGCTGTTCTGTGGTTTTTATGGGGACCCTAGTGAGTTCCATTCTGGTGGAACAGGTTTCCGGAGGAAGGATGGCCCCCACATGGAGACAAAGGCAACCAACTTGTCCCCTTCACTGCTGGTACCCAGGAGGAAGATGCCAGCCTCAGGAGTCGTGGCCATATGGCCGGCGGGGTGCCTGTTTGGGAGCAGTCAGCCAGGCCCCTTTGAAGCGATTTTAAGACCAATTTGGTAACTTGATTTAGAAAGGGGTATCAGTGACTTCAGGGCACGGGCTCATTAGCTGTCTTCTGGGCCCTGCAAATTGGGTTAAGTGGAATGAAATCAGCTTTTCCCCCTCTCTGGGCTCGTGGCTGAGGTCCAAACCCCATTGTAACGGGAACCTCTCCTGGGGAAAAGACACTGAAAAGCTTTCCGGGGAGTCTGGCGCTCTGTTTTCACATGTGAATTCTGCTTTCCCCTGGAGGGCAGGGCAGTAGGCTGATAAAAATGAACCTGGAGTGGGCCAGTGAGCGGGAAGGGGGTCGATGTGAAGAGGATGAAGACTGACTAGTTGAGGAGTGCTCCTCAAGCACTGGCTGTCCTCCTGTTGAGAGATGCTGTGCGTGATACCTTTTCTGTTTCCCCCCCACTGTGTGTGCGGGGGGTGGGGGGCCTCCTTGAGTTCCCTGGGGCACGTGTGAGCGCACCTAGGGTTTACACCCAGAGTTGACACTGCTGCCTGTGGGACATTCTCCATGTTGCAGATGGTACCGAATTGCTTTCGAGAATAACCCCTCCAATTTACATTCCCACCCGCTGTGCCCCAGAGCCCTGTTTTCCCTACTTTGTCACCCACCTTTGCTATGTTAGATTTTTGCCATCATGCTAGTCTCATTGGTGAGCTGCAGTTTCTGGTTGTTTCCTGGACGACCAGGAGGCGGACTGCCTGTCCTTGTAACTGACCCAGTGGAGAAGGGCTCCAGAGGCCACCTGCATCCTTCCAGCCCACCTGCCCACCCCGCCCCCTGACTCCCAGGAAGATGGGCGGGGCTCATTCATTGCTTATCTGAAACGGTTCCCCTTCCCAGTTCAGTTTTGTTGCCAACAAGCATCTGTTTTTGGACCCGCTGCTAAGCAGTTTTCTCTACCATTTAGGTGCAGAGAGGGCTGGAGCCGTGTGTGTGTGTGTGTGTGTGTGTGATCTTTCTCTCTTTTCTCCCCTCCCTTTTTGGGTCCCAGTGCCTCCCTCACTGTTACCCCATCAACCTCTTCTCCCTATTTATTCTGCCCTCCCCCGCCCCCATCGCTGGTCTTAATTGACTTTGGCTCCCGTCCCAGACCGCAGCCTGGCACCCAGACCTGCTGTGCTATCGTAGCACCTCAGATGGTTAAACAAACAGAGGGTGGCATTTATTGAATGCCACGCACCCGCGAGTCTGTCCCCTCCTCGCCGGCTCTGTCCTCATCTTTCTCACCATTTGCAGCGTTGAGGGCTGTGGAGTTTCAGCCTCTTTTACGAAGCATCGCTCATTGCTGGCCGCTGAGTGTCAGGCCCCAGGGACCCGGAGGCCGGCGCTGGCTCTGGAGTTCCCCCGGCCTTACGGTAAAAACGCATCACCCTGAACGCGGGCCAGCTGAGGCATCAGCCCAGCTCCGCCCTGCCTGCCGAGCAGCTGGATCCTGCCCCCGAGCCTTAGTCACTGGCTGGAGACTCTCCCTGTTCAGGCTGAGTCCAGCCCCTCCTCCCCACTGCCCGGGTTCCTGGAAAAACTTCATCCGTGGGACGTGGACTTCTCCTCCTACTTGAATCATTAGAGCTCTCATTTGTTGAACACTTATTAAGTGTCAGAGACTGCACTAAGCCCTTTATGGGCATCTGCTCATTTAATCCTCTTAATAATCTCCCGTGGCAGGTGTGCCTTTAATCTCCTTTTCACTGATGGAAATACCAGCTCAGCCAGGTGAATACTAACAATAGAAAGTGTCTCACCTTTATTAAGTGCTACTGTGTGCCAGGTACCTGGCTTAACTCCCAGGAACCCCGCAAAGGCATGCTGTTGCTATTAAGATTATGCCCATTTCACAGACGGGGACGCTGAGACCCGAGCGTGTCTGGGTCCCCTGGCTCCTGTGTGTAGTTTGCCTGTTGATTGCTCAGCTGCAGGGCTGTGCTGTAATGAGAGAAAATGCAAACAGAGTTTCCCAAGTGAGCAGGCCTGGCTGGTACCCTGACTCCAGAGCCTGGGCTGGGCAGAGGTTCCCGCTTTCCCAGACGGGCGTCAGGGAGAGGGCTGTGTGGTTGCCCAGCACACTCAGCAGATTTGCTCAAGGGACTCTTGGGAGAAGAGCAGGCCAGAGGTTGAGGATGTGGCGGGGAGCCACTTAGGGGAGAGACTACTACAGATTGACCAGGGGAGGACTGACCTTCCATTCAAGAGGGCCTGGGCCCCCCGCTTCCTGTCTTTGCATCCAGCCCAGGTTTGGGCTGCAGCCATGGGACCAGGTCTGGTCCACGGACTCCTTGCAGCCCACACTCTCTCCCTCCCACCTCACTTCCCCAGTGACCAAGAGGAGCATCTCCCGCCGGGAAGTGGGGTGGGAGGGTGGCTGACACAGCCCTTGCCCGCTCAGCAATTTTCCAGTTTATGAAGCATTTCACAGATGTGATCTCATCCCATTCAGCAGTCACGTGGGGATTCAAGCCCCTGTCTACCAAAGGGGGTCCCACGGCTTCTGCAGAGAGAGCTCCTGCTTTTTCCACTCCATGGTGCTGCTCAGTCATCCCAAGGCAAGGGGTTCCCCGCACAGACTTCCCAGGTTGGCGCAGGGGTAAAGAACCTGCCTGCCAATGCAGCAGACGCAAGAGACACAGGATCAATCCCTGGGTCAGGAAGATCTGGAGGAGGAAATGTCAACCCACTCCAGTATTCTTGCTTGGAGAATCCCATGGACAGAGGAGCCTGGCCGGCTACAGTCCATGGGGTCTCAAAGAGTCAGACACAATTGCGTGACTATGAACTGCACTGTCCAGGGCTGTGGTCGTCATTCTACCGGAGTCCCAGCAGTGGCCTCTGGAGCGGGAAGCCCAGGCAAGGCCATTGGGTGGAGTTGAGGCAGTCTTAGTATGAGCAGAAGGAAGATCGCCTCACCGTGTGGGGCTTGTGTCTCAGGAACCTCCGGAGGCCACAGAGTGGTCTTGAAACTAGAGCTGAATGAAGACTTCCAGGAGGAGAAATGAAGAGGCGTGGAACAGAGCGGTGGGATAGCAACAGTGCCACCCCTGGGGGGCCATGTGTCTGGACTCCCCTCGCTGTGTGGGTCCTCCGCACAGCCCCCCACAAGGGGAGGGCTATTTGCCCCATTTTGCAGACTGGGAATTGCATCCAGGATTAACCTAGGGGGGCTGACCCCAAATCTCCCTTCTTCCCTCCCTGCTCTGCTCTTTAGAAAAACAAAACCAGAATTTTTTTCATGTCGCTCTAGTAAATTCAGTTTTTAAGAAATTAATTTCCTTCTCTGATGCCTGGCTCGTGACAGATCGTAGATCAGAAGGCAGATCTTGGGTCTTTGCCACTCAGACAGTCTCAGAAAGGCGCCGCCCCCCCACCCGTGTCAGGGGAGGCTGGGAAGCCGGCAGTTTCACTGTTTCAGCAGAGATGGAGGAACCTGTTAACCTGCCTTAGAAGCTAATAAAAAAAAAAAAAAAAAAAAAAATCCCAGTGAGATCATGTCTGTTAAAGCCCTTTGAGCCCTTGAGCTCAGAGGCTGTATTAACGCATGCTGCTTTTATTGCTTACTCAGCAAAAATGTCCCCAGGCTGCAAAGCCCATTCCCTCCTTCCAACCCCTTTGCTTCCTTACGCATTTTCTTTGATGCTTCCTTTGCATCTTGAAGACCTGCCAATTTCCTGGTTCACCTGCTGTACTAGAGGCATACTGTGGGTGCTAATTTCGTGCTGAACCTTTTTTTATTCTCCTTTGACCCTCACAGCCATCCTACGAAGCTCTGTGTATTCCCATTTTCAGGCAAGGCAAAAAGAGGTTCAAATTGGGGAGGTCAGCAAGGTCCCAAGGCCTAGAAAGACAGACAGGGTCCCTTTCCAGGTTGTGTATTTTCCGGCTCCTGCCTTGCCGAAGTCATGCCTGTGCTGCTTGCCTTAACTGGAGGAGAGAAGGACCCTCCTGGAGTTGGGCCCTGAGATGATGCTTATGGTATGTGAGTCATTTTTGCTGCTAAGGGTAGGCTGGACCATGTCTGTCCTTTTTGTTCTAAAGAATCTTGGCCCTGATTTGTTAGGCGGTCACCCCACTGCACGCCCCTCCCCACCCACCCTGGTGCAGATGTGAGAGCCTCTCTGCACCCACCCTTTGCTTGACTCTCTGCATGAGATGGACAGAAAGGGGGACCCTGAGGTTGGAGACGCCAGGCTGTGACTTGCCCTGGGAACCTGATCCGGCCCCACCACTGCTGTCTCCATGGGCAAAAATCAGGCTGTTTGTAATAAATATCTTGATCAGAGGTTGGCTGTGGAGAAGAGAGGAGGAATAGTTAACAATAACTAAAATTGGTCGAGTGTTCAGTAAAAGACAACCAGTCTTTCAGACGCTGTCCTCGTGTTTGGTTTGCCAGGAACAGCCCTGGTCACACCCTTCCCATCTTACCATAGGTTTAGCAGGTCATTTGCTCCCATTTTACAGATAAGGAAGCTGAGGCTAGAGCTGCAAAATTGGGGCTGAAATGCAGATTGCCTGACTTCAGGGTTGAAATGTTCCCCGAGTGTCACATTGTGAGACCCTTTCTGTGTGGATTTCCTAGACAGCTGGAGCTCTCTCTCTCTCTCCCTACCTTCCTCTCTGTTTTTGGACGATAGCCCAGATAGGTGGTCAGAAGCCGTCTGGCACACTCTTTCTCCTTCCTGGTGGAATTTTATCTACAAAAGATGCATAGATAAAGACAAAACTTGGCTAAGGGAGCTGGCTTCCGGGCTTTGGAGAAAACAGCCACCAAATTTCAAATAGTACTGATCTTGAATAACTGTTAGTTACTGGCAAAGAGGCCACAAACTTGTGCAAATATGGAAGCAGAATCACGGGCTTTTGTCCTTACTTTGGCAAGGAACCAAGAGAAGTCTTGCCAGGGAGGTCAAGCTGACCCTTTGTCACTCTTGGCCTTCCTTTTGGTCTCAGAATATTCTTAAAGAATCATTATTAGAGGCAAGAGAGGCCTGGCAATGCCCATAGAGATGTTTTTTTGATGAGCTCGTATCTAGTTGCAGTGTGTTCCTTGTGACCTAGGCTCAGCGTGCAGCCACTTGTACGGGTGTTGTGTCCTGCACAGAGCCCTCCCCAGGGGCAGCGTGGCGTGCATGGCCTGGACCAGGGTACCTCCTGGAGCACGACCCCTCAGATGGAGTTCTCAGAGTTCTCCGTCTCTCACTCACGTCGTGCGGGGTGGACAGTCTGTCTGAATCTGTGATGGTTTGAGATTTGAGAAGAGCACCTCAGGCATGTACCATACTGTGCTCTGTGGGCTGAACTGTGTCCTGCCACCATTATCTGTTGAAGCCCCATACCCCAATAACCCAGAATGTGGCTGTCTTTGAAGTTAGGGCATTTAAAGAAGTAATTAGGGGCTAAGATGGTTAGATAGTATCACCGACTCAATAGGAAATAGTGAAGGACAGGGGAGCCTGGTGTGCTACAGTCCATGGGATCACAGAGTTAGACATGACGTAGTGACCAAACAGCAACAGCAAAGTTAAAATGAGGCCATTAGGGTGGGTCCTGATCCAATCCGTCTGTGTCCTTATGAGAAAATTTGGACACACAGAGAGATACTAGGGGCGTGCACACACAGGAACGACCTTGGGAGGACACAGTGAGGAGGTGGCCGTCTAAAAGCTGAGGAGAGAGACCTCAGGAGAATCCAGTCCCGCCCACACCTTGATCTTGACTTCTAACCTCCAGGACTATGAAGTTAATTTCTATTGTGCAAAACCCCCAGTCTATGATATCTGATATATTGTGTATCTGGGGCCATGCCATCAACCAAGCTAAGTGTGCTATAGTTAAACATATTCATTTTCATATTAAGTGAAAAAAATAAAATCAGTAAGCTGCCTCATGTTAGTTCATTGTTCAAAACTTAAACGATCGAATGTGGATCTTGAGAGCATCTTAGATCTGGGAATTGTGCACGAAGCAGTATTAGTCATAGTTACTGTTTTGCAGACGAAGGTCCAAGCTTACAGAGGCTTAATAACTTGCCCAAGGCACCACCTTAGTTAGTGTGAGAGCTGGATTTGAACCTAGGTAGTTGGGCTCCAGAGCTGTGAATTTACAGACACTCTGGAGCACTCGACCACCTCTTGACAGAGATTGCCTGGGACGGTGGCTTAGAGGAGCTTCCGGGGTAGACAAGTGAGTCAGCAATTGCGGTGTAGTTAGAATGGAATACGAGAAGGATGTCTGGGACTCATGTTGAAGTGGGCAGAGCCCCGGCTTTGGCCCCAGCACTCAGCTGCTCCAGGCTGAGCGCTAGGACTTGTGCCCCAGGGAGGACCGTGCTGAGCCAGGCTGGTGGGGCTGGGGTGGGAGCCTGGCCGCAGATGAGCCACCGCTCCCCTGTCTAGCGCCATCAAAGGCTGTTTCTTGGCCGGTGTGGCCGGAGCCGCAGCCCACCGTGTTTGCTCTGGATAGAGCCTGCTTTGTCTTTCCAGACTGTGTGGGGACAGGCAGGGAGCTATGGCAGGGGAAAGCCCAGCCACGTCTTTGCCATCTTCTCTGCGAGAGGGAAGACACAGCCCTTCAGTGTAGCTTTGTTGTCGTTAAGTCCTATGTGTCTCTGCAAAAGAATGAAGACGCAGTCTGCTTCAAACCCAAGCTGGAACCCACCTCTTTCTGTAGAGGCTCCTCGTTGTGTATCTGATTGTTTTTTTTTTTTTAAAGAATAGTCATTTCAATTCTAATCCAAAAAGATACTTGCCTTCCAGTGTTCATAGCAGCACTGTTTATAACAGCCAAGACATGGAAACAGTCCAAGTGCCCATGATGATTGGTTTAAGAAGATGTGGTATATATATGCAATGAAATACTACTCAGCTATCAAAAGGAATGAAATACTGCCATTTGCAGCTTCAAGGTTGAACCTAGAAATTATCATACTAAGTAAGACTGGCAGAGAAAGATAAATATTATATGATATCACTTATATATGGAATCTACAAAACAAATACAACTGAATTTATTTATAAGAGAGAAACAGACCCACAGACAAGGAAAACAAACTTATGGCTGCCAAAGAGGAAAAGGTGCAGGGGAAGGGAAAGACGCGGAACTTGAGATTAACAGGTGCATCCTACCGTGTATAGAAAATAGATAAGCAACAGAATTTGCTGTGGAGCACAAGGAACTATATTCAACATCTTGTAATAATCTTGAATGGAAAAGAATCTGAAATATATATATGCATATCTACATATATAACTGAATCACTTTGCTGGATCTTGAAACTAACAAAACAACTTATAAATCAACTATACTTCAATGAAAAAAATAGTTTTGACTTTCTTAAAAGAACTTTCATTTCATAGGCTTCACTTTTATGATGGGTACTGTTGGTATTATCATTATCACCATCATTATTATTTTTTTCTTTCTGTAGAAATTAGCCAGCAATACTGGCCTGGTTGCTTGTGTCTTTTTTTTTTTTGTTTTTCTGGTCATGCCTTGAGGCTTGTGGGATCTTAGTTACCTGACTAGGGATTCAACCTGGGCCCTGGCACGGAAAGCGCGTCTAGACCACCAGGCAATTCTCTTGCATGGTGCTTTGTGTTTTTTTTAAAATTAATTTATTTATTTTAATTGAAGGATAATTACTTTACAGTATTGTGGTTGTTTTTGCCATACGTCAATATGAATCAGCCATAGGTATACATGTGTCTCCTCCATCCTGAATCAACCTCTGCTCTCCACCTCCCTCCCCCTCAATGCTTTTCAAAGAGCATTTGCAGCCTTCCCCCTCCCTGACAGGGGGAGCCTGCCTCAAGCTCAGTTCCCATCCGCAGTCTTCTGGGTGCTTCGGGCCAGGTGTCCAGCCTCCCTGAGCTGCATCTATAAGATAGGGATAACCATTTGCTGTCGTATTTATATGGCGGGGATAACGCTGGGAATGGCGCCTACCGCCTGGCAATCTGCCTTCTCTTCCAGGCTTCCTTCCTCCCTTCTGCTCTGCCCAGCGTCTCAGCTGCTTCTCTCCAGAACCCAGCACAGCTCCCCTTCCAGAGCCTGGGTGAGGACGCCTCGAGGAGAGCAAACCCCCATGCTCTTTGTCTTCCACATTTTACCACCTTTTGCTCTAAGCGTTTGTGTAGCTCATCAACCGTGGCCACAGGGCGGCCACCTTCCTGGTTGCCAGCCCTGTCCAGAAATGGGCCGGTTTTCACAGAAGCCCTCAGAGGAAGGTGCTATTTAGCATCCCCATGTTATAGCTAAAGGAGACAGAGACCCAGAGAGGCCAACTCATTTGTTCAAGGCCACACAGCATTTACACAGCAGGAGGAATCAGCCCGAGGCGGCCTGGCTTCATTGCTGGTGCTGCAGCCTGCAGCTGGGCCAGAGCTCATCTTGTTCCAGGGGTGGCGGCATGGATTGTGCTGTGATCTGCTGTGATGACCAGTGTGGTTCACAAGCAGAGAGTGTTTCCTGCAGGACGGGGACAGAGGGTGAGGGGTGTCATTCCCAGCTTCCCTGCGGCTTCTTGTCCTGTCGGGTAAGGCCCGGAGGTGGGAGCAGCAGTGCGATCTGTGGGCTCAGCCTGTTCTCACATCTTGGCTGCGGTTTCCAATTCCCTGGCATCAAAAGTTCAACTGAGTGATCAAAGCAGGCTGCACCTAAAAGAAAAGATGAGGGGACAAATGGGGATGACTCGGGTTGGGGAGGGGGGTGATGGGCAAGGAATCAAGCAGGAACGGACAGAGTGGTTGGTTGGCTGAGTGATCTAAGCATGGGTGAGTTTGTAATTCATTCATTTAAGTAAATATAGTTACTTAACACCTTCAGTACCCACTTTAGAAAGCTTTATGCTTTCTGTTCTATTTGATCCTCCCTTTGGGAAGACAGAGAAGGTTTATAGATCTGAGGTCCAGAGGGGGGAAAATAATATCCCAGAGGCTTTAGGGGGGAAAGGCAGGATTTGAACCAAGGATTTAGGATCCAGTTTCAAAGCGGAAATGTGTCTTGACCTCTGAGATCTAGACTTAGGAGACGTGTGCCTTCTGTCGCTCAGCAACTCTCAAACTATGCCTGCCTGCCGCCTCACTGTTTAACAGCAGTAAGCATGATAATTATGTAGCCCCCGGCATGGGTACTGTGTGTGCCAGGCCCAGTTCTGAGCATTTTGCGTGTATTGACTCATGGGGCCCTCATAACCTTCTATGAAGCTGGCCCTATCGAAATGGGGCCATTGAGGCTCAGAAAGTTGTCCCCGGTCACACAGCTTGTCATTGGCAGGATCAAGAATGGAGCCCAGCCATTGGCTTGGGTCCTTACGCTCTTGCTGCCACCCTGCAGTGGCTCTGAAGGCCAAGTGTTCAGTGGAGTGGGGCGGGGGCACCGCTGAGTCTGTACAAGAGGAAGGGCAGGAAGGGGTGGGGGTGTCTGCTGAGCACTCAGCCATGGAGTGCATTTGACACCATTCCTCAGGTGACTTCCTGTCTATGTTTTCATCTTGTTCATGTTTTTACTGAGTGTGTATTAAGCGCAGTGGTAAAAAGAATCCACCTGCGAGTGGAGGAGATGCTGGGGATGCGGATTCGATCCCTGGTGTAGGAAATGGTCACCCACTCCAGTATTCTTCCCTGCAAAATCCCATGGACAGAGGAGCCTGGCGGGCTACCGTCCGTGGGGTTGCAAAGAGTCAGACAGGACTGAACATACACATACACATTAAACGACTGCTGTCTTCCAAATATTGCTAGATTCTGAAGCTGCAGACGGTATAAGGCTCCGTTTCTGCACTCAAAGGAGCTCTTCCTCCTTGAGGAGAGGAGGCAGGAAGCCAACATGGGTTCTATGCCGGGTGCTGCTTTAGGACATTACAGACATTCTCCCTTGTATTGCTCAGCATCTGAGAACAAGTCAGGTGGGAAATGGCAGGAGGGGGTTAGGACCCGGGTCAGTGGGCCCCTCAGGAGCCTGTGTTCCTGCTTCTCTACCAGCCCTTCCTCGCCGCCCAAAGACCAGGAAACAGAAGCCCCAGAGGAATTCTTACTGGGTTGAACTCAGTTTCTGGGAGATGGCATTCATGTAATTGTCCCTAAATGGAGGCTTTCTCTGGTGCATCTGTACTTGCCCTGGTCTTTCCCAGATGCAGCAGATGATTCTTGTTTGGACATTTCTGCACACAGGGATGCTGTCATCTGCAGCAACCCAGGGTAACAGAATTCCTGGAAAAATCCCTGATTTCCTTCTGCCAAACAGTTCTCTTCTGCTGGGAGGAATTGACAGAGGCAGTCATGATGTCAGTTCCACCTGTCCAGCTTGGCCCCCTGAAATGATGATTATTATTGCAGTTGCCAAGTGGGAGGTGCCTTGGTCGCACCCCATTCCTTATCCAAAGGAGAAAACAGGGGATCACGAGCCCCCGAGAGATGGGCTGATCCAGGTCACACAGCTGGAGAGGCAGCCTGCAGCAGGAACCAGGATCGGGCCTCGGCGCGACTCCCTACCATTTGCCTCCCTGGTCTCTCGCCTCCTGGAGGTCTGTAGATAAGAGACACCCTTCCTGGAAGGACAACAGTTTGGGGACTTGGCAGATAAGGCTGAGTGGGTGTGCCTGGCAGGCCCAGAATAAAAGGATTACGGAGAGAAGTTAGGAATGGACCTTCCTTGAGGTCGGTCCTCCAGATAAGGATGCTTTTGAAGTTCGGTTGGCAGGAGGTGGGATCTGTGTGGCAGAGCCTGTCACCCGTGAGCCTTGTGGATGGATGCACCCCGATAGGGAAATCAGCAAGCTCATGATAGGCAGAGAGAACTCTTATCAAGGGAGGCGTCTGCAGGGTTTGCTTTGAGGTACTTCCTTCCTGCCCACCGACTTCTGGAATCTGTCTCCACTTTGCAAATGCAAAAACTGAGGCATAGATAATGCTTCTGTTTTTTTTTTTTTTTTTTTAAATCCTGATGGAGATGTCATTGTTTCAAATCCTGGGACTCCTCAGAATGCTCAATGCTTCTCATTAAACTGAAGTCGCTCAGTCATGTCTGACTCTTTGCGACTCTGTGGACTATAGAGTCCATGGAATTTTCCAGGCCAGAATACTGGCATGGGTAGCCTTTCCCTTCTCCAGGGGATCTTCCCAACCCAGGGATCGAACCCAGGTCTCCTGCATTGCAGGCAGACGCTTTAACCTCTGAGCCACCAGGGAAGCCCATGCTTCTCATTAGGCAACAGTTTAGTTGAGCGTATACCACAGGCCCCGGGTGTGCTGCTTTCTCGGAATATGGAAATATGTAGGACCCTCTCTTTTCCTCTAGGGAACTTTGGTTCTCCTGGCAGGGGAGTTTTGTTTATTTATTTAAACTGTTTATTTTATATTGGCATATAGCCGATTAACAGCGTTGTGATGGTTTCAGGCGAACAGCGAAGGTGCTTAGCCATACATATACGTGCATCCCTTCTCCTCTGAACCTGGCAGGGTGGCTTTAGTTAAGAAATCAGACAACCACAGCAGAAGGCTGGAGGGCAGTGCTGGGGCTCCTGGTTGCCCTAAGCACACAGACTGTCTCATAGTATGGACCCGGAGTGGTCAGGAAAGCAAGGAGGTGGCACAGGGGGGAGGCGGGCGGGAGCTCTTCAGGTTAGAGGGGAGAGAAGAGGGATTTGGCAAGCAGAGACCCGATCCTGGAAAGGAAAGTTCATCTTGCCTTTGTGCTGAGGGCAGTGGAGAGGAGAAGGCTACCTGAGGTTTAAGTGCTGGCATAAGAGGATGAAGCTGGCGTTTCAGAAAGCTCATTACCCTGACTGATCAGTGAGACGGGATCAGAACAGGGGCTCAAAGTAGCAGTGAGTGCTGATGGGGGCATGCCCTGTTGAGACGGGAGTGGTTGGGAAAGGCCCAAGAGAGACAAAATCCCCTGAAGGTGGCGTGTGATGAGCTCGGGGGTTTACGGGAGGCAGAATTAAGTGTGTTGCCACCTGTCTGGCTTAAGCACCTGCATGAATTGGATGCTACACACTGCTCTGGAACATGCTGGTGTGTGTGTGTGTGTGGCAGGGGGTGGGGGGTGTGTGAGATGAGCTGGTGGATCTGGGAGGCCCCCCAGTGCAGCGGTGGGCGAGCTGCTGAGGGCTGGTGAGACCCCTGCCCAGGGCCCAGGGTACCAGCCAAGGCTAGGTTCTTCCCAGCAGTTGCATTGAAAGCTCCTGAGACAAGACCTGCCACCTTGGTGGTGCCACCTGGGGGGAGCCTTGGGCCCCTCCCCCAGCATACATTTCTCTTCCCCCAAACCATTGAATAGCATGAAGGAGTGTTTTGCAAAACAGAAAAGCAATTTGCCTGCCATGTTTCTCTTGAGCTTTCTTGTCTAGTCTGCAGAAGGGAGTGATGGAGCTCCAGGGTCCCTCTGCCTGGGCCTGTCTCCTGGCTTTGGTGGTGACTAGCAGTATAACCTCACGTTCTAGTGAAATGGGTATGATCATAGCAGCTCTGCATCTTACAGTTTGGTTGTATGGCCGAGGGACTCTGAGTGTAGCGCCTGCCATGCCTTTAGGAGGTTGTCCCTCCCCACATACCCCATGTTACACTGCTTTCTAGCTTGATGGATTTTTAACACTTATTTTCCTTCTTCATCCTTAACCCAGTCCTTTGAGACAGGTGTCTTTAACTTGTTGATTTTTTTTTTTTTACACTTCCGCTGCATCACTGAAGCTCATCCAGTTCTGCTCTGACCTTTCTCTGTCGATATGAGGGCTGAGGATCAAAGCCTCTCTGAGGGGCTTGGACTTGTGTTGGGTGCTCTGTCTCTTCAGTCCTGTCTGACTCTTGGTAACCCCATGGGTGGTAGCCTGCCAGGCTCCTCTATCCAATGTATTGCCCAGGCAAGAATATTGGAGCAGGTTGCCATTTGCTTCTCCAAGGGATCTTCCCAACTCAGGGATCGAAGCTGTGTCTCCTGCATCACAGGTGGACTCTTCACCACCGAGCACCAGCGAAGCCCAGGGGCTCAGACCTGCATCTCCTCTGCTCCAGTTGGACTTTTTTCCCCTGTGTTCTGGGAGTTTTAGTGTTCCCACTCCTGCAGAGGAATGGGCTGAAACTTACAGCTGGGTGACTGGCATCAGATCCCCACTGGGGGAGTCGGGGGAGAGTGTGGACCTTCACCCTGTGGGATCTAGGTCTGACCCAGGTCCTTGTTCCTATCTGTCTCTTTTGAAATCGGGATCTCACCTGGCCTGGAGGCTCCATCTTCTTCACGGTGGTGTCTTTCAAGTTCGGAGATCCGTCACCACCTCTAGGCAGCCTTCTCCTCCCCCTGCCCCCGGCTGCCCCTTCTCTTGTCCTGGGGCCCCAGACTCCCCTCCATCATTCACTGTCCCTTTGGTAAATGTCTGCTCCTTCCTCCAGTTGTGCGTTCTTTGCCAGCAGCTGGGGATTTGCAGTCTTCAGGCCCCTCGGGTCTCTCTCGGTCTCGGGCCCTAGTGAGACATGGTGGCTGCGTGGTGAATAAGTGAAGGCAGTGATTTTCATTAGTTGTTATTGGACAGCGTTCAGTCCTCCTCTCACCCTTTCCTGCCTTCTCGGAGGGAAGCGTGGCACAGCAAGCAGTTCCCAGAAGTACGAACCCAGAGGGAATTAGTGCGCTTAGTTTTTATTTTTATTTTCCCACTCAGAAATCTGTCCCCATGTTTTGAGCAGCATTTCCAATATTAAGGTCTGTTTTTCATACCCTTTCCCCTCTTCTGCCCAGTTCTGTGTTCATTTAATGACTGCTTATTCAACAGATACATTCCATGCACCTACTATGTGCCAGACCTTCTTAGTACTCGGAACACTTCAGGGAGCGGTCTGTTGAGCAGGAGGCTGATGCTACAAGAAGTCTGGTTGGCCAGAAGCAGAGGTGGCAAGGCCTGGAGCCTGGGTGTCCTGGGACCCCGTGCTGCCCAATCCCTCCACTTCTCGGGCCCTTGGTGTGCACGTATGTGGAGTGAGCAGGTAGATTAAATATGTCTTCAGGGTTTCTTTCCAGTTCTGGAATTATCGATTCATCCAGCGATGCTCATCGAGGGCTGGGGACAGGGGAGTGGAGGCATCTCCACCATCAGGGAGTTCTTGGCCAGTGGAGGGGAAACCCGGCCAGAGTCAGGGGAGGAGAGCACAGGTGTAGGGGACCGTGGGGCGGGACCAGCTGGGCTACAGGACTGCAGTCAGGGTGAGGAAGTGGGGTGGAGAAAGGTGTGCTTACACCAGGTCCAAGGACAGCAGTACCTGCCAGGAGCCCTTTTCTCCGGTTATCCTTCCAGACTCGGGGGCCTTGTCCCTGCTGTGGGCCTGCTTCCCAAGGTCAGAGCGGAGGGCAGCAGTTAGTTCATCCAGGAGTGGTCATACCTCTTCTGCCTCATTCTCAGCTCCCGGTACAGCTGCTGACCACCCAAGGCATTGACGGTTCTGGAATCAGATGATGGAGGTTCGCAGGATGCTCTCGGCCCCTTTGGGCTTCAGACCTCCGTCCCGAGTCATATCTGCTTCCTTCCTATGCTGGAGGCAAAAGGTGCCATATAAATTTTCTGTGGCTGCCCAAATGACTATAAACTCAATGGTCTAAAAGCATAGAAATGTATTCTCATACTTCTGGAGGTCAGAACTTTGAAATCAAGGTGTTGGCAAAGTCGTGCCCTCTCCAAAGGCTCTAGGAAAGCATCCCTGTCTCTTCCAGTGGCTGCAGGCATTCCTTGGCTTGTGGCCGCATCATCACTCCACTGTCTGCTCTGTCTTCCAGCTGGTTAAGGGCTGGCTGGCAATTCCGAGCGCTTGCAGGTGGAGCTTGGGCAGTACCTGCTTATTGCTCCTTTCTGAGCTCTGAGTTCTGGTTCTGGTGGGATGTGAAAGTCAAGTTCAGGCCATAGTGGGGTGTAGGAAGGACTTTCGTGGAAACCCTTTGTCTGTTGAATTTGACTCTGTTTCTTCTACCTTCACAGCAGGTGAACCCTGCTTGGGGGACATCAGAGTGTTGTTCCTGTCCCTCAGATGTGCTCAGACTCCTTTCCCTCCATCACATGGTTCCCTGAGCCACGGCAGGTATGCAGTCACCTGAGCCAGCCGAGTCCCAGACCCCCTTACCCCCTAGAAGGGACCTCCACCCCCCGCCTGCCCCCCCAACCCCCCGCATCGCTAGGCTGATGATGCTGCCCTGGAAGGCTCACAGGAGGGTGAACTGCCTGACAGCCCCTCGGGTAATGAGTGTTTTTTTCTGGAGGCTCCTGGGACATCACCCTGGCTGATTGTAGGTTGTATGGCTTTCAGGATGGGCATCCACCCACTGTGACGGAGGGAGAGGTCACTAGGAGGGCAGGGCCTTTCCTCCAATGGAAAACCAGATCTGAGGCCCCCAGTGGGAGATCAGGAGTGAACTGGTCATGAATCGAGAGGCAGGGAGTTCAGCATCCGCTGGGCTTGGAGGAGGGGTCGGAGAGGAGAGGACCCAGGCATTAGTCCATGAAGCCTGGGTCTCTGTCTCCTCCCCTCTCCCCCTATCTCCCGAGCCCCAGGGGCACAAAGTAGGCTGGAAACACTCTGTGGGTGGAAGGGACAGACTCAGGTGGGGGCCGTCCCGACAAAGAGGGATGCTCACCATCAGGTGTGTGTTCTGGACCAAACTGCAGGGTCCGCATGTGGCCCTGCCCAGCCCCCACCAGGCAGCTGCATCTGGCTGGGTCTGGAGCGTGCTCCGTGGTCCGAGAACGAGGCCACTTCGGGGAAGGTTCACACTGGCTTTTCCCTGCCTCCACTGAGATGTCTCCTAAGGAGGGACAGCTTCCGCGGTCACTACTGCCCCTTCCATAATGACAAGACGGAAGAGTGCCACATGCTGGAGGACCCCACTCAATCTCAGGCGCACGCATCTGGGCGAGGAGAAGGGCTGACACACGGGGCTTCTGAACTCGCTCAGCAGGGTGGTTGGGAGGTCTGTGGGTGCACGCAGCCTCGTTTATGGACAGAGAAGTCTGTGTGCCCGGCTTACCACACCTAACATTTGCTGATGCCTGTGGTCATGCTCAGGCGCTTCCTTGAGAGGGGCTTCGCAGGCCTGCCATCCCTTGTCCTCCGTGCTCTCCTCTGTTCACGCGTCTGCCCAGCCAGGAGAGTGGGGCTTGAGAAGCGTTTGTGGAAGGACTGCCTGGCTGATTGGACCCACGGATTTCACGGTTCTCCAAATGGCAGCTGGGGAGAAGCTGGGGGTCTTTCAGAGCCGGGCAGAGTCTCCTGCAGACGCCCAGGAGCACATACACCTTTCGAGGGATACCGCCTGGCCTCTGAGGGAACAGGCTCCGTGCTCGGCTATTCTTTCCAACAGGTACAGAGACCTCTGTGGTCCTGGATCTGGGTGTCTCTTGAGCACAGAACTCTCGACCCATTGTACAGTGGGGTGGGGGTGGCCCCCTTTCAAAAACACCATTAGGAAGAGGAAAATGGATCTGGGGACAGAATGGGGGGGTCTTCACTGAAGACTCCTCCACCCTCTTCTCTGTCTTGTCTCGTGAGTGGCTTAGCTCCAGAAACACTTGTGTGTTGCTGTGAATACAGCAGTTCAGCGCTCCAGAGCTGAGCACCAGGCCGATACATGCAGCCCCAGTGGTCTTACAAACATACTGTGCATCTTTGCTTGGTCAGGATTCATTCCGTGTTAGGGATTCCGCGTGTCCCCATTAACTGAAGACACTGGGAGGTCACAGCTAACCCGGGCGATGGTTTTAGTGAAAGCAGACCAGGGGAGGATGTGAATGGGAAGAAGTGGTAAAGGGGTAGAGTGGGTGGGATGTGTACCCCGAAGGCGTTTTCAAATCCTAACCCTCAGTATCTGTGAATATGACCTTATTCGGAAGTAGGGTCTTTGCAGATGTCACTGAGTTCAGATGAGGTCGTGTTGGAGTAGGGTGAGCCCTAAGTCCAGTCCATGGTGCTTTTGAAGAGAAAGGACAGACAGACAGACACACACATGGGGACAAAGGCCATGTGAGGACAGAAGCAGATTAGACCTTGTGTCTCCCAGCCAAGGAGCACCAAGAATTGCCAGCAAACCAGAAGCTGGAAGAGGCTGGCAAGGATGCTGCTCTAGTGCCTTCTGAGAGAGCATGGCCCTGCTGACACCTTGATTTTGGGCCTCCGCCCTCCGGAACCGCGAGAGAATTGAGTTTGTTGTTTTAAGCCACCTGCTTTGTGGTCACTTCTTACAGAAGCTCTAGGAGCCAAGCACAGAAGGGAATCCAATCCTGTCCCCAGGCGAGGGCTTTCCCAGACCCCATTTAGAGTCTGCAGTTGTAAGTTAGTGAGTGCACTTTCCTACGTGCCTCTGCTGTTAGATTTGGCATTCCCTCACTTATTCACTCATTATTGTTGGGCAGTTAGAGTGTCATGGGATCTGTCTTGAAATCTGCTCAAAGCTCTTCTTCCTTGTCCTACTCTCCAAATCTCAGCCTATCATTTGCTTCAACCAGGTGGTGGCCCCATCCTCTGGGTCTCTTCTGATTCATGCCTTCCTCCTTGGCTTCCCTGATCTACCTGAAACCTCCGAATCCATCTCAGGGGCAGGCCCCTCCCAAGATACCTTCTGAGACCTCTCAAGGCTCCCTACCCCCGCTTTGAAGCCCAGCAGTCCTCTGAGTTGGACCACCTGTGGCTCTGGTTCTCAGCCTGGCATCGGTCTTACAGACGTGTCTCCTGGCTGACAGTGAGCACCCTGCAGACGCTTTCTCATTGACTCCTCACGGCAGCTCTGGAAGGGGGTCCTGTTATCAGCCCTGCCCTGCAGAGGAGGGCCAGAGAGGGGTCAACTGGGGTCATAGCATGTATGCAAGCAGATGGCTTTCATACCCAGGTCTGGAACTCACAGGCTGCTCCCTGAAGCCCATTCCTATGGCCCTCACCCTGTGCCCAGCCCCTGTGGGAGGTGGCCCCAGTCCTCACAGCTTAGAGAGGTTTTTATGGGTACTTGATCTGTCTAGGGTTGTTTATCAGGGATTTAGGAATATCTGATTAGGTGAGCTCTTGAGAGGGTGATTGTATCTTTACCCGTGGAGAGTCTCTGGCCCGCCGCCCCGGGCTGGCAGACAGCAGGAGCCCGGTGATGCAGGAGACCGAAGGGAAGACTCAGAGGAGGAGCAGCCGTGGAGCCAGGCCTCCGTGGTGTCGCACAACAGAGCCTGGCTCCTGGAACCCCTGAGACGCCAAGATCCAGCTCTGTCACATGACCTTGGGCAGAGTAGCTGCCCCACTGTGCCTCACCTTCCTCATCTGTAAAATGGGAATAACAATAGCACCAACCCCCAAAGTCTGCTCTGAGCGTTCCGGGCGTTACTGGGGGGAAGTGCACAGGAGGTTCTTAGCCAGTCATCGGTGTGATGGAAACAGAGACTCTTAGATAGAAGTTCAGACAGCGTCTGTTGAGGCTGCTTTAGGAATGGAGACGGAAGAGTAGCTTCCTGGCCTTTGAACAGCCAAGCAGCGAGACCTCCGGGCAGGTCAGAGTGTGGCAGATGGTCTACAAATGTCCCTTTTTTTCAGGCATGGCCAGGCCACGCGCCCTGGTGTGGCTCCCTGCCCTGGGGAGGGAGGGAGGGAAGGCGTTCTGGTCCCAGGGCCGTCTTGCAGACTCATCGGCATCTCTCATTGTGCCGCCGGAGGCTGCAAGGCCTGGAAGCCTGCGTGCTGGGGGAGGAACGTCATGTTTCACACGGGAAGAAAAGGTCGCAGTATCTCCCTTCAGTGGCATTTCACACCAACCGCAGCTCCTGCCACATTGATCAAGAGCCTGGCCCGGAGCACTCTCCCAGGCCCCCTGCGGGGAAGGCTGTGCCCATTTCTCAGATGGGGGTCTGGTGTGGTCCCCCTGCACAAGACACCTGCCTCCTCCAGAGATGCTGGGCTCACCCCCTCTGAAGTCAGTGCCCCTCCCGGAGGCCTGCCTGCTGTCCCTGCAGCAGGGACGCTCCGCGAGTCTGCCGACGTGGGGAAGGAGGCCATGGGTGGCCGGGGGATTTGTAACCACTCCCGGCCCGTCGCTGTCGCTGTCTGCAGTGGTCAGGTGCTTCCTAGTGGTCACTGTGGGGCAGGGCGCTCAGCTGGTCCACCCCACTGCCTTGCAGGAAATCACCAGGTTGAGCAGGAGGGCAGTAAAAGCAAGGGGAACCCCTGCCATCTGCCCATCACTCAGAAAGTGCTTGATTCACTGAAAGGAGCTGCTGAACTATGGCCTGAATCAATGAAGAAAGACTCCTGCCTCCTGCTTTCTGAGGCTCAGGGATCTGGAAGGGAAATCACTGGTCACTCCCACCCAAATTAGATGTGCCCCAGGCCAGTGGCATGGTGGATTCAGCTTTAGAAAACAGCTGTGCCAAGGTCCCTGCCCACAGGGAATCAGATGTAATTGTGCCGGAAGGAATTGGGGCATTTGTGCTTTTTGAAGCAACCAGGTAATTCGAATGTCAGCCCAGGTTGAGCTGCAGGGGGTCACTTACAAGCGTGCCCTCCCTCACCACATAGGCGCATGTGGTTGATGAAGACCTCCCAGAAATCTGCTAGACAGGAGACTCCAGAATAAGACTGATGGTGAAAGCAAAGGGCGAGTGAGTGCCCGCAGGCACCAGGCACTGTGCTGTGTGTACTGCTCTCGGTCTTCATCATGCCTGTCTGAAGAATGTTCTGGAAAATCCCCATTTTATGGATGCAGAAACTGAGGTCACGAGGGTGAAATACATATCCAAAGGTGCAGGACTAGTAGGGTTGGAGTTGGGCTTGTCCAACTGTGACTTCACAGTGCTGACCGCTGACTTGACTGCCCCTGCCTGGATTGGGATCGGCGGGGACAGCTGTTCACTGAGATTGCTCTGCACTCTGGAAATCTCATCTGGGTCCGACCCTATAGAAAATGAAAGTTCCATGTGACCTTGAGCACCACGTGTAGAAACTGGTTGAGGTTGCCTTTTTGAGAAATACCTCATTGAGGAAATTCAGTATTTAAATGATGTCTAGGTTTCTGAGCAGAGTTTTATGTTTTAGGAGGGTAGATATTTACATATACACAGATCCAGGGGTTTCTATTCCTGTTTGAGTGTGTGGGCATGGCGGAGAGGAGGAAGACTGACTCTCAGAAAGCTCAGATGATCAGATACCACCGGATGCTCTCTGGGGGCTGGAAGGTGACGTTGCTGATACGTGGCCCCATGGCTGCCTGTATTTTCCATGCTTTGCTTAGAGATCACAGCTTCTTTGTGTTGATCTTCAGATGCCTCTGGGTTTGATCATTTCTCATACCTTGAGTGCTATTTCTAATGCCCTGGAGTTCTGCTCACTCCTTTTCCATACATTAGTGAAGTTTTATCAGTGAAAATCATCATTATTGTTGTCATTTGTTGCACAGATAATGTTATGATTGCAAAGAACAGAAATGTATTAGAAAAGGAAATCACTAACCACTTAACCAATCAGATTGTTTTCAGACATCTTATATGTCTGTCCATATAGTAACAATCTGTTGTTTAGCCGCTAAGTCATGTTCGACTTTTTCGGGACCCCGTGGACTGCAGCCTGCCAGGCTCTTCTGTTCATGGGATTTTCCAGGCAAGAATACTGAGGTTGCCATTTCCTTCTCCAGGGGATCTTCCCAACCCAGGGATCAAACCCACATCTCCTGCATTGCAAGTGGATTCTTTACCATGAGCCACCTGGGATATAAGCATAGGTGCCTATACAGTGCCTTGATATAGACATAGGTGTAGGGAATATTCTGTAATCTGACATTATATCCTAAGCATTTTGTTTAAGCACCTTACTAATGATCATTTTTTAAAAAGTTCATCATGTTCTAAACCAGTGCTGTGTTGTTAAAAATGAAGGTTCCTAGGAGTTTGCTGTAATACTTAAGGGTGCTCTGAGACGCTTTGTGCATATAACTCTTCTCTTCTTGGAAAATCCTTTGGACACATTCTCAGCAGAAGGATTATTGAGTCAAAGGCACCGTTTTATGAGTTTGATGAACACTGCCAAATTACTCTCAAATAAGGTTTTTTGACACTCTTCCCATCAATGTGTGGACCTGCCGATTCACCATAGCCTCATCAACACTGGGTATTATTAGCTGAAAAAAAATTATAATTCAATCATTGGAGAACAGTTCTCTCATTACATTTATACTTTTTTATCCTTAATGAGGCCAATTATTTTTTCATCTGCTTGTTTACCAACTCTCTTGGGGAATGCTGATGTTGGCTCCTCATGCAGCCAAATTCATGACTTTCCATGTGAACGCCTTCAAGTTGAGCCAGCTGCAACTCAGTCTTTACTGAAAATGAGTGAGCTTCAAAATCGAGCCTTTGTGTGAACTGCTGATCAGCACACAGGCTTCTGGGTTTGGACGCTGGGCTGAAACCCCCTGCTCCTCCCGTGTGTCGTGGAGTTCTGCTTGCAATCTGAACTTGCCCCTGTAGTCTTCATGACTTCAGACATCAGACTTGTTCCCCTAGATTTGTCTTTGGAGCAAGGCAAGATTTGTCTTCGGAAAGCTTTGCAACATAGTTTTTCAACTATTTTTGGGCTTCCTAGCTTTAAAAAAAAAAAAAAAATGAAGAAAAGTCTGTTTCCTGTTAAGTCGCTTTATTTGTGGTGCTGTTTGCGTTTCTAGATAGCTTTCTCTGATTTTACTTCTTTACCTTGCCACATCCTGTGGGGCTGGGAGGCTCCTCCAAGCCCTGTTTAGCTCTGCCTGTCTGTCATTGGTGCCTGGCGTCCTCGCCTGGCTCCCTAGCTGGAACCTTCCTCCCTGGGATGGCTGAGGCCAGTTGGGAGACACCAGGATGGATATTAAAGAGCCTTGTTGTCCCTAATGAAGAGCAAGGCTTACACTGGTAGGAGAGCCTGCATTCAACTTAGGGGGAATAATTGGATGGGAATTGGAATTTCCGTTTAGACTTAGAGCATCTTAGGGTGAAAAGAAACCTCCTGTCCTTCTCTGGAGCACGACTCCCACCTGGGAGGTGGGTTCTTCTTAGCCCAGGTTGTGCAGGAAGGAAGTGGTAGAGCCCAGATCACTGAACAGGATGGACTGTCTGCCTGAACTTGAGCTTTACTGCCTCCCTGTGACCTGTACCTTCACCCTGGCACTCAGCATTCCCCTGGAGGTATGTCTCCTCTGCCTTCCACCTGTGATGGCCCCAACCTTGAGCTCCCAGTTCAGTGATGAGTCATAGGCCAAAGTCATCTGTGTTTTCTTGAGTATACAGTACTGCATAACAGATAGCTTCTGTGACATCACTCAGTTTGTAATTTTCCCGAGTAAACTTTATCCCTTCCCCATTGTCCTCATCACTTACTCTTGTTTACACAAACACCAGGCTCCCATTTATTCCATTTCCCTTGGCACTTCGATCTGTTTCCCCAAGCATCATCCTCAGAAAGGAGGACTCTCGCTGGGTGAGGTGGGTGCCTGGGTGAAGATGACCCCCAGGATCTGTATATTTCCTAGGAGGACTGAGTCTGGCATCTGGGATTCTCCCGTGTTGATTCTGCCCCAGAGGCTATTTTCTCAGAACGGAGCGTCTCCCAGGTCCCCAACTACTAGGTATCCTGAGCAACTGCCTACAGCCTGAAGGATGGATGACTTAAGAGATCTAGCATCAGTTCTGAAGCTTTGGTTGCAATCACCTCGGTTTCATGACCTTGATGGCTTCCTAGGGCTGTAGGAGTAAGTCTCCAAACTGCAGGGTGCAGGACCTTCCATCAGTGTTACTCTCCCTGGTGCTGGGAAGTCACAGCCCACATTCATGCTTGTGGATGCTACGGTTATGGAAGGCTTCCCCTACCCTATGTCCCGGGCTGTCCCAGCAGCCTGGTGAGAGAATGGTTATGTACTGGGTATCTGACGAGCAGTCAGATCCCAGTTGGCTGATGTCAGCGGCCCATTTCTCTTGTTTCATGTGCCTTCTTAAATCTCTCACTTCTTTAAAGCTATTGATCACAGGTCACCTTCTCTAGGGAGTTCTCTGTGAGTGGCTTACTTGTCACCTTCATCGTGTGACTGTTTCTCAAGGACCATGGTAAATGCTTACACAGATTACATAATTTAACCTATTCCTAGTCATTATCTTTCATTTGTTGTCTAACTGCTTAAGTGTGACTGCCTTGTTCAACCCAATATATATCCACTGATCCATTCCACCATCATTGAATCAGTCAGAAGAGCTCTTTTCCTGTTTTAGGTGCTAGGGAACATAGATGAAGAGTATGTCTCTTCCTTAAGGATCTGGGACTCATCACACATTAAAACAACTACAGATGTTTGCTAATTCACAGCTCTCCTCTATCAGGCTTAGCCCTGAGCCTGGTCTTGGCATCCTTGTCAGTAAGCACTCTAAGGAAGCTGTTCCCCATCAGGGATGGTCTGTTCACTTGCCTGGTCCTGAAGCCTTCATCCTGGTGGCACAGGGCCTGATCATCATTCATGAGAACCATCTTGCTGTAGTTGGGTTTCCTGGGAAGCAGATGCTAAGGTTGTTCTTGTTGTTCATTCGCTAAATCATGTCTTACTCTGTGACCCCAGGGACTGCAGCAGGCCAGGCTTCCCTGTCCTTCACTATCTCCCAGACTTTGCTAAGATTCACGTCCTTTGAGTTGATGATACTATCTAACGTTCTCATCCTCTGAGATGTGGTGTTTACTACGGGGTGCCTTTGGGGTCAACAGCTATGAAACTGATGGAGAAGAAATCAAGATGGAGCAGAGGGAGAAGTTAAGCAGGGAGAATGACTAACCAAGACCCCAGTCAACCCCCTAGGAGCCCTGGTGCTAGAATGGCCTTTCAGAATTGTCCAGAATCTAGATGAGGATTGGTCAGTCATTGAGGGCTCCCTTGGAAGGGGGTGCCACCTTAGCAAGGCAGTGTCTTCAGCCAGGATGGTCTCCAAAGAGAGCCAAGAGCTGAGGCCATCTTCTGCCAGCATGTTCATAAGTTGCTTTGGTGATGGCTGGATGGATTGATGTCTGCTTTGTTCACCATTTTATTCCTCATACCCAGCAGTGACAGAATTCTTTTCCTGGGCTCCAAAATCACTGTGGATGGTGACTGCAGCCATGAAAGTAACAGACGCGTGCTCCTTGGAAAGAAAGCTATAACAAACCTAGACAGCATATTAAAAAGTAAAGACATCACTTTGCCGACGCAGGTCCGTATAGTCAAAGCTATAGTTTTTCCAGTAGTCATGTACGGATGTGAGAGTTGGGCCATAAAGAAGGCTGAGTATTGAAGAATTGATGCTTTTGAACTGTTGTGCTGGAGAAGACTCTTGAGAGTCCTTTGGACTGCAAGGAGATCCAACCAGTCAATCCTAAAGGAAATCAACCCTGAATATTCATTAGAACAACTGAGGCTAAAGCTGAAGCTCCAATACTTTGGCAACTTGATGTGAAGAGTCAGCTCATTAGAAAAGACCCTGATGCTGGGAAAGATTGAAGGCCAAAGGAGAAGGGGACGACAGAAGATGAGATAGTTAGATAGCATCACCGACTCAATAGATATGAATTTGAGCGAACTCCGGGAGATAGTAACAGGGGAGCTGGCGTGCTACAGTTCATGGGGTCACAAGCAGCCGGACACAACTGATGGACAGAACAACAGTCACAGCAACGGCCCAGCACACCGCTGACACTCAGCATTTTGGGGGCTGGAATTACATGAACTTTATATACAGCATGATTAACACATCCAGCAAGTATTGACTATTTTAGCAATAATTTTTGAGCATCTGTTATATACCAGGCACTATTATCGTGCTTTTGGAGTTTATAATCTAGGGGGTTTGGGGTGGGTGGTGGTTCAACTGGGCTTCCTGGAGGAGGTGACATTCAGTCTAGGGGTGTGACTTCCTGGAAGGTGGGCCCTGGCCCAGTGTTGGACCCAGTGTTTCCCTGGCTCCCTAGGAGATGACTTTTTGAGATGGAGAGTGAACGGGTAAGGGATGTTTTTCTCAGGGAGGGAGGGGACTCTCCACCCAGCCCACCTGTCGGCGTACCTGTCCGCTGTGGGAAATTCCCTGCTCGGCTTGCGTCCACTGACGTTTGATCTCCCAGGAGCCTGGAACTTCCCCAGGGGTCCCATTGGCCCAGTGACTTTTGAGTAATTGGAGAGCGGAGGGACCACTGTTTTAAGCTGAGTGGAAACATATATTTTCTTCTTTGTGAGTCACCAAAAACTACAGCCCTGGGTAGTTGCTTTTTTTTTGTTTCCTGTATGTAAATCAGCTGTCATTACAGTTCAGGAGGTTGAGACTCTGAGCAAGGAGGGCGAGATGGAATCAGTGAATTTTAGATCTGAAAGCAACCTAGAGGTTGTGCGGTCCAACCCCTTCCTTTGCAAGAGGCCCCAAGTGGGGAAGGGACTGACAAGGTCACCTAGTGGTCTTGGAGAGAGGGGCAAGGTGTTTGACTCCCTGTAAGGCACTGGCCGGTGTACTTGGTCATTTCTTCCCAGTCCACTCACTGCCCCACGGGGCACCAAGATGCACTCCACAGCCTGGCCCACAGCAGGTTGTTTTTATCTGCACGCATCGTCATCAAGTGATCTGAGAGGCTGTTACCGAAAGCGATAGCTTTGATATTCTGGGTGACAAGACCCAAGTACCGTGGCAGGAAGGGAGGTTTTGGGCGTTTGGAGAATCGAAACTATTTACCTTGGGGTTGATTTAATAATTTTACATCTTTGGAGTGGGAGGGGTGGTGAGAGAAAGTTGAATGCAAGTGCAGCTATGAAAAAGCGAGTTTGGGTTGGAGAGTTAGGAAGTAAAATGCTGTAGAGCTCCAGGGAAAGCAGCCCAGTAAAGGGTGACCCTCCAGAAGGTTCTTCCTCCCCCGGCCGCCACCACACCCTCTGTTTTGATGGGAGGATTTGCACGGTACTTTACAGTTTACAAAGCATTTTCTCAGATACCTGCTTCCATTGACACATGGGGCAGTGCTTTCAAATTCCGTCTGCCCCTACACTTTTGCACCATTTGGGGGGAGCTTGCCTGGGAACCCAGGCATCTCTGACTTCAGTTCCTTTCTTCTTGGGACAGGGACAGGGTGGGTTCTCACTCTCCTTCCTGGGGGAAGCATAGGGCTTAGCTGTTTCTGTGCTCCCCACCAGCCTCTCCCCTTGCAGAGGTCTTGAGCATGGTTTTCAAGCACCCTGTGCCTTTGTTTCTTGAGCTGTAAAATGAGCAACCTAAGAGTCACCTCTGGCTGAGGGCTCTGCCTGGTTCCTGGCCCTGGAGTTAGAGAACTCGGGGGGATTAGTTCAGGTGATGTTCCCACCTTGCTCTCACAGCAGCTCTGCAGTTCCAGGGACCTACGGGCTGGTTTCTTGGTGACCAGATCTCAGCATCCTCAAATATAATGGATGTTGCCGCTCCTTCTGGGTCTTTAATCATTCTGGTCCCTGCACCTCTGAAAACAGGAGGATGTGCGGTGAGTGACAGCTGTGGATGGGGCCAAAGCATTGTCAAGCAAGCACAGAAGGGTAGATCCTCAGAGCAGACTCTCACCGGAACTAGGTCAATTTCTTTTTCTCCCTGTCTATTAAAAACAACATCAAGCAAACCTTTTTGAAGAGATAAGTCATTCACAGGACAAAACACAGAAGGGATAAAAGTGTTTTCGATTAGGACCCCTACCTATCCTGTCCCCAGACCCTTTTTTCTCCTCACTGATGACACTGATGTCCCCAGTTGGCTGGATCCCCCAGAGATCATCTGGATGTTGCTGAAACTCCTTGAAAAGGAAGATGTATTTCTGTGGCCACATCTCCAAACAGGGGTTGGGCATCGAGTGTATATAGTGCAGAGCGGCCCTGGTGGGAGAACACAGGGTAGACAGCCTGGATCTCAGGCCCCTTGTGGCTGCACTGGGACTGCAACCACGTGGTGAGGGGCTGGTCCCTCGGCTTCAGGGGCAGGATGGACTCGGTGCAGGCTGCTCCTTGGCCTGGAGTGCCAGCCTCCCTCCTGCCTGTGGAAATCCCATGGATGCAACCTGGGCTCCTCCCAGCTCACTCATGCTCCAGATTAAAACCTGGACAGCAGCCTTCCTCCAGCCTCATTTTCCCACAGTGTGGAAGGAGAATGTTCTTGTTGCTCAAGTCTCTCACTCACTCCTGTCCAACTCTTTGCGATCCATGGACTGCAGCACACCAGGCTTCCCAGTCCTTCACTATCACCCAGGGTTTGCTAAAACTCATGTCCATTGAGTCAATAATGCCATCCAACCATCTCATCCTTTTTCGCTCCCTTCTCCTGTCCTCAGTCTTGCCCAGCATCAGGGTCTTTTCCAGTGAGTCGGCTCTTTCCATCAAGTGGCCAAATTATTGGAGCTTCAGCATCAGTCCTTCCAATGAGTATTCCAGACTGATGTCCTTTAGGATTGACTGATTTGATCTCCCTGCTGTCCAAGGGACTCTCAAGATTCTTCCCCAGCACCACAGTTGGAAAGCATCGCTTCTTTAGCCCTCAGCCTTCTTTATGGTCCAGTTCTCACGTCCATACATGGCTCCTGGAAGGGGAATAACAGTAGAATTTGCCTGAAGGGTTCTTATGGGGATCAGATGACTCAAGATGCAGACCACTCTCACAGCGCTGCCTGGCACATAGCAAAAGTCAGCCTTGGCTGCACTGGTCCCTGCTGCCGCTGCCTTCCTCCTCACCCTGCCCCTCTCCTGAATCGCTGCTGGATGGCAAGGATGTGGGCCCTCCAAGCCTGGCCCTGGGGCATGGCAATAAAAGTAGCCACTCAGCTGTCTTTCTTTTTCTTGGTGGGAGTGGTGTTGGCTCCTTTGTAGTACCCTGGTGGCTCAGATGGTAAAGAGCCTGCCTGCAATGCAGGAGACGTGGGTTCGATCCTTAGGTGGGGAAGACCCCCTGGAGAAGAGAATGGCAACCCACTCCAGTGTTCTTGCCTGGAGAATCTCATGGACAGATGAGCCTGCTGGGCTACAGCCCATGGGATCACAAAGAACTGGACACGACTGAGCAACTAAACCACCATACAGTGAATTGTAACACTTTTACATCTGGTTTTGGTGGGAAAACCTTGTGTTTTGGGCCTGCACAGTTGGTCTCTACTAGACCTTTAGGCCTGTTCCCGCCTTCCTGCTCCTCAGCTCTTGGTCATCTTTGATTCGAGCATGATTTCAGAACGGCAGGAAAAATTACAAGGATGGTTTCCGGGTCAGGAGTCCCCATGCAGTTGCTCACTTCATGGCCGGCTTACTGTCTCCTGCCAAGCAGCCCAGGGCTCTGCCTGTGGGGTGGCTGGTCCTGGCTGCCATCAGTGTGCCCAGGTGACCTTGCTGCCCAGGCAGCTTCCAGGTGGCATTGGGGCTGGCTGCCTGGCGACAAGGTGGCCTTGCTCGCAGCGGAGCTCGTGATTAATTATCCAGCGCTGCATGTCACACTGTGTGCCCCTTGCCTTCTCGTTGGAGAAAGGATGATGGTATGGTTCCTTTTCTCAGGCAGTGGATAAGAGTAGACAGTCTGGAGCTGTGATGTAGAGCAAGGAATGTCCCCCTCGAGGGGCTGGGGTCTGGGCCCCCATCTGTCTCTTTCTTTCTCAGGACCTTGGGGGGTAGTGGGTCTGCCTGGCACGGGCACTCAGGCTCCCCATCCATCAGGGCCCAGCGCTGGACCCAGCAGTGATGTTCCTCCATCCCGAGTGACATCAGGGAAGTACTGTCGGCATCCCCACGGAAGCCCGTGGTCCCCTGGTTCAGGCTCAATCGCAGAGCATCTCCATGAGCCACAGTGCAGGTGAATGTCTGTCCTCCGGACAGCGTGTCAGGCAGGAGGGTCCTAGAGCAGCAGCCCCCTCACCCTTCAGGCCCAGGCTCCCGGCCTCTCCCCCACCCCAGCCCCCCTCCCCCCTTCTGCTGAGCTTGCCGGATCCCTGGGAGAAGTGGTCTGCACACACTGTCACCCTGGGCCAGGCCGGTCTCCTCTCCCCCGGCTTGTCTCTCTGTGACTGCCCTGCCTGCTGGCTCTGGGTGCTGAGGTTGTGACCCGCCCAGTCTGGCCGCCGGCCACCCAGGCTGTCTCCCACCCTGCTCTGGCTGGGCTGATTCTTGGGGACAAAGTTAGATATTTTAGTTCTTTAATTTCCACAGAACACTGCTCCATGTGTGTGGTTTAAAACATTAATTAAAAACATTAATCAGTCTGGCTGCCTCGGAAAGAGGTTATTTTAATGTAGGAGCTGATGTTCTTGTTCCCACAGGTTCCTTTCCAGGACAGGGTGGGGGGAACACGCAGAACCGACTCTTCAGCCGCAGATTTGCTGGTTGGTGTTGGGCAGCCTGCTTAGCTGAGCTTTAGTTTCCACATCTGTAAAGTGGGGATGATGGTTGTACCTGTGGCCAGACCTCCTGGGGTCCTGGTAGGTGCTCAGTGAGGTCTGGGGGAATATTCCTTAGCAAAGGGTCCCTTACCAAGTGTGCTTGTAAATGACACCATTATGATGAATTTCATGAATTACATCCTTAATACTTGTGGTTTTCCAGAGCCCCTTTGCATGAACTCTCGTTTAATCCTGGCAGCATAATGGGGAGGTGGGCTAAGTGTCATAATCCGTCCATTTCACAGATGAAGAAACTGAGACCCAAGATTCACAGCCAGGTCTGGAGAGGAGTGGCTTTGACTCAAACCTCAGCTTTTCGCATGACTTGCCTTGGCTTCACTTATTCCCTGAGCCCCTACACTGAGCAAGTCACAGTAGTGAGATAGGAAGAGAGGAGACCTTGTTTTCCCCTCTTATTGGGAGGAGACTGAGAAGTTAGGGCCCAGGCATTGGCTTAAGTTCAGTACTAACAATGACTGACGTTTCTCAGGTTCATAGCGTGCATAACGTGCCAGGTCAAGTGCTGAGTTCTGCAAAGATTCTCACTCAACACGAAGAACAAACCTCTAGGATGAGAAACGGAGGCTCAGAGAACTGGTCACTCGCTCAGGCTTCTCATAGGACTTTTCCAGGCATAGAAGCGAGATGCCAACCCAGGCACCCTGACAAGAGCCCACAGTCAACCAGGAAGCCGGGCTGCTGCCTTTTGTAGGCAATGAAGCGAGTGCACTTTGACAATGAGGCAAAAAGTGCTTTCCTGGTCAAAATGCCAGAGCAGCGTGGGAGGCTGCCCACGGCTCAGCGTGGATGTGCTGAGGAGGGCGTCTTTCTGGGCGCATGGCTAGTCAAGGGGGCCTCTCCGAGGGAGGGGGAGATTCACCCTCTCCTGCTGGGAACTGGAACTCAGATGGATTAAACTGGCACTCGGTGGGAGGAAACAGGAACTCTCTGGGGCTTGCAGAGCTGTTGTAGGTTGGTCCGTGATGCTAACACATCCGGAGGAGGCGTGTGACAACCAGTGGGCCTCAGAGAGGCAACCTGGGTCCAAGGTTTCATAGAAGAGAGAGAGGGACTTGATGGCGGGGCATCCAAGCCGCCTGGCCTCCTCTCTCGGCTGGGACAGCAGCGTCCTGAGCTGCTCCAGCTTTCTAGACTCCAGGGCGAATTCCCCTTCGGAACTTGTCAGCCTTCTTTCTCCTGAATGTGGGCTCACTGAGCCCCATCTCCTTGATGATCTGGCTGCCAGGATGCTGGGAGTTTTTGTGGGGGCAGGACAGGAAGGAGGTCTGGAAGGGGAAAGGATCACTCTGTTGTCAATGTGACAGTGGGTGCCACACTACCCCTTGAAGGAGAGGACAGGGTCCGTGTCGGTGCCCGCCTCCCCCCAGCTGGGCATTCAGCCCTGATTCCAGGGAACTTAGGAGGTCCTCCCAGAGCTGGTGAACCAGGGACAGCCCCTGGTTGTGAGTTGTCCCTCACCCTGCCCCATGCTTTAGGCCTCTTCTTGTAAGCCGCCTGGATCAGCAGTTAGGATAAGAATCTCTGGCCTGGCTGCAGTTTGGGTTCCCTGAGCAATGCACAATGTCCACTGGTCACATGTGACAACATGACAGTGTTGGGTGCAGATAAAGCTGCAGCCGAGTTAATCTGATGTCGTTCCGTGGTTCACAAACTCCCCACCATCCGTGGAATGGGTTGGGCTTCCAGGGACTGGCCATTCTCAGAATGAAGTTGTTGGGTATGTTTTTCCTTCCCTTCTGCCCAGAATTCCTGGAATCAGATGAATGAAAAAGCTTAAGCGGGGAAGGCATGGGACTGCAATCAGTAGATGGAGGCTTGGAAGTCAGGAAAACCTAACCTGACTGTGATCTGGGTGCTTACGTGATGTCTGAAACTGCCACTACCAAGACCAATGTCATAGGATCAAATGGCTTCATGCATTCAAATGTCCAACAGTGCCTGGCACATAACTGTTGTTGTTTTAATCACTAGGTCATGTCTGACTCTTTGTGACCCCATGTAGCTCGCCAGGCTCCTCTGTCCACAGGATTCTCCAGGCAAGAATACTGGAGTGGGTTGCCATTTCCTCCTCCAGGGGATCTTCCCGACCCAGAGACTAAACCTGCCTCTCCTACGTTGGCAGGTAGATTCTTTGCCACTGAACCACCAGGGACACCTTGGCACATAGTAGCTACTCGATAAATGCTTGCTCTTCTGATGCTTCTCATTTAGCACATAGTAAAGATGCACTTCTTATTTTTTTCAATGAGTGAGATGTCTCATTAACAAATTCATTCGTGTGAGCATTGACACTAATAGTTCCCTCTTCTTGTTTATTTCTAGAATTTTGTTACACCTGGGATTTTGGTGCCTTTAATCTGAGAAAGAGTACATATCCACTCAATAATCCAAAAGGACTTGAAAACTGCTCTTCTCTAAACTAAAGCTGGAATATCATTGGATTTAAAGAATCAAGGTAAGAAATTTTCTCCTCCTGAGCCTTTTGGAACCAATGATGGCCATTGGAATTGGTGATCTCTTGCAACACAGGTTGGGGGGTGGTTTCTGACTGCTTCCTGTAAGGCCGCCCTGGTACACAAGACCCAGTTCTCAGGGTTTGTTTGCCTGGACCTCGTGCCTGGGGGCAATCCCTCTGTCCCCAACTGAGGGAGGGGTTCACAGTTTCCTGGTGGATACCCCACACTTTTCCTTCCGGTGAAAGGAGAGGATGATCGGGCCATCCTGCTGAGGTGCGTGGAGCCGGCACCAGGGACAGACTGGGCAGGTTTGGTGGGATTATGTGATCAGGTCAGCAGATCTTCCTGGGTATCCGGACATAATCTCTTCCTGTCCCCGCCTCCTCGGACTGCCTGTGCCAGCTTCCAAGTCTCAGGCTGCCTGCGGGGCGAGGGTAAGAGGTTAAAACTGACACCTTCAGGCAAACCTCCGTTTACCTGGTTTTGCTTCTCACCTTTCTCAGCTTCCCCAAGCCTTGATTTCCTCATTTATAAAATCAGCATCCTATTAGTGCCCTGGGAGGATGTAGGTGCTGAGTGATATGGGGAGATAAAGTTTACCCTGCTGCCTTTCATGGAGGAGGAAATGCTCCGAAACGGAAGAAGGTTCTTTCTTGGGTTTGTTTTCAATTCATTAATGACACCATTTCAAGGCCCTGCCAGGCAGCAGGCTGTTTCCAAGTCCTTGGTCTGTGACTCTCTCTGCCTTTCACCTGCCACCAAGTCTGCCTGGGAAAGGGCTGGTCGTGCGTGCATAGCCCCTTGCCCCGAGCAAAGTCGATTTCTCCCTCCGCTGGACTGGAGCCGGCAGTTGAAGGCATGCCTTTAGGATGCCGTGTGATTTCCCCATCCTTCTCCGTCCCCCTGGGAGTCCCTGCGGTCACTGGCGAGCTTGAACTGCCTTACACATCCTGACGCCCCAGGCTTGAGCCTCCCGTGGTGGACGCTGACAGAACAAATGAATGAATTATTGAGGAGGAGGGTTTAGAGAGGAAAAGCCAGACTGGGAACTGGAAGGAGAAAGCTTTTAAAGACATAGAGCGAAGAGTGGGTTCCGTTGTCATTTTTTACTTCAACGAGGTACTGTAAGGAATAAATAGCATGATGGAAAAAGGAAAAATGAGTCTCCCCACACACGGCAAAGCTCTGCAAGGGTGGAGAGCTGGGTGACAAAGTGTGGACTGGGGAGGAACTGGTTAGGGTCGTGCTGAGGGACTCCTCTTGTCACCTTGCCTCCTGTATCTCACGTCTCTTCAAAGTGCGTTTGGATCTCTGACCTCCTGTGGTGTCGAGGAGCCTGTGACCCTCAGCAGGGATGAAGAACACGAGGCTCTGCCCTTCGGTCAAGGTGGGAGCCCTGACGCACAAAGGCACTGCCCTGGCGCAGTGGTAAGAACCCACCTGCCAGTGCAGGAGAGACAAGAGATGTAGGTTCGATCCCTGGGTTGGGAAAGTCCCCTGGAGGAGGGCATGGCAACCCACTCCAGTATTCCTGCCTGGAGAATCCCATGGACATAGGAGCCTGGCAGGTTACAATCCATGGAGTCTCAAAAAGTCGGACCCGATTGAGCCACTGAGCATGCACACGCTGCAGATTCACAGATGTCTGGGAGGCCTGGGGAGGGGCCCTTGTTCATTCTGAGAGGCTTGCTGCCTCTTGAGACTCTTGGATGATGCATGTGAATAAGAGCTACCTGGAGCTGAGCTGCTGAGCGCTAGAGAAGCCTTTCCCCCTTCAGGTGCTCCGCAGCCCAGCACACTCACCTCCCCCATTCCATTTTTTAAAACTGTATCTGGCTGCAGCCGAGTCTTGGTTGTGTCACGTGGGATCTCTGTTGCAGCGTGTGGGATCTATTAATAGTTTCCTGACCAGGGCTCGAACCCAGGGCCCCTACACTTGGGAGCATAGAGTCTTAGCCACTGGACCACCAGGGAAGCCCTTCCCCAGTTCACTTTTATTTCATCATCAAAGTGCTCATTCTGGTGTCAGAAGGCCGGGGCGGAAGGTATGGCTCACAGGCCTTCCTGTGAAAGTGCTGCACGCCTCTTCTGGGCCCTCGATCACACGACCAGTCCTGAAGCTTTGTTTCAGAAGCCCATGCTCCCAGTCCAGGCCGTCAGCTCGGGGAGCAGGAGTGTCCGCGGACACGCAGCCGCCTCGCTCAGCATCCTCCCCTCTCCCTGTAGCACCTGCAGGGCAGGGGCACACTGTTCCTGTGTCCAGGGGAATGGCCGATGGGAGTTCAGGCACTGGGCGGACGATCTGGAAGCTGGAAGAACTGTTCTATTGACAGAGGAAAGGCTTGGCAGGTTTGTCTGGGGGTAATGGGAGAGGAATTTCCCTAGAATTCAGCCGCTGGGAGCAGGAGTGGTTGCAGAGAATTCAGGACGCGCGGTCCTGAAGGCGTCCCCGGGCAGGCCTCCGAGAAGAGCCCAAGCTCTGTGCTTATGCCTGAGGTCCTAGGTGTTCTGAAGACGCTGCTCTCCTCCGGGGAGCCCGTCTGCCCACCTCCTTGCCTAGAAGTCAGCTTACCTGGGCTGCACGCCAGCGAGGGCATCCACATCCGTGGGGCTCTTTGCACTGTTCCTGCCGTGGAACAGAAGTACTGATAACCCGGATTCTACCCCAGTTCCCCTTCCCACCCCGCTGTGACTCTGGGCAAGTCCTTACAGCTCACCATGCTCCTCTGCCTCAGCTGCTGAATCCGGTCCAAGGAAATGGTCAGTGAGAAGGTGTCCTTGCTGTCTGCCTCTCCCCCACCTCCCTAACCTGTTTGGCTCCCAGCCACATTATTCTGTCTCATCCCAGCCCCTCCTCGCACCTGTGCATGGGGTTGCCTTTTTCCCTCTGACCATGCTTTTTTGGACTCCTCTCCCACCCCTGCCTCCCTCTGGAAACATCTCTTGGCTCCTGATGGATCCTCCCAAACCAGCCCTCTCTGGCCATGGGTGAGAGGGCGTTCGAGGACACCTTCCTGCCTGTCCTTGGACGCCAGCCAGCCCTGGGCTTTAGCCGTAGGGTACATGTGTCAAGATCACTTCCTTTATTCAGTGTCCGCGGTATCAAAAGAACTCCTGACCCACTCGGAACTCTCCCCTTGAAACAGAAACAGATTCGCAAAATACCTCTGCTGCTGGCCCGTTTTACTATTGCTGTTTCTTGTGGTTTCATAGTGAGGTTTTTGGCTCATTGCATTTGACCTGGTATTTATTTTTAGTCATGAAGACAGAGTTCAATTAATGTCAAAACGTGAGGGCAAATGCAGAGGAGGGATTCGTAAGTCTAGGGGAAAATGTGCCAATTTTGTTTCTTCTGATAACGTCTGTCATACCAGCAGAGGCTGAGCTTCCACGGCTCTGCCTGTGATGGGCTTTGCAGAGGCAGCGAGTCCAAGCCACCCCCGAAAATGAAAGCATTTCTGGGTCTGTTTCACTCCGGTGTATCCAGCAGCTGGCCGCAGAGCTGAGTACTGACCACAATTATCATTACGAGTGATGATTATTATAATTAATATTGGAGTAAAGGCCAGCCTTTGGAACCTTCAGTTCTTTTTTTATAAGATTTTTTTTTTTTTAATGTGGACCACTTTTAAAGTCTTTATCGAATTTGTTATACAGTGTTGCTTCTGTTTTCTATTTTGGGTTTTTTGGCATGTGAGATCTTAGCGCCCCAAAAAAGTGTTAGTTGCTTGGTTGCTGTTTGTGACCCCATGGACTGTAGCCCACCAGGCTCCTCTGTTCATGTAATTCTCCAGGCAAAAATACCAGAGTGGGTTGCCATGCCCTTTTCCAGGAGATCTTCCCAACCAAGGGGTCGAACCTGGGTCTCCCATATCACAGGCAGATTCTTTACCATCTGAGCCACCAGGGAAGCCCACTTAGCTCCCCAACCAGGGGTCAAACCCTCACCCCCTGCATTAGAAGGTGGGATCTTGACCCCTAGACTGTCAGGGAGGTGTTATCATCTCGCCCATGGGTTTGGTTTCCTTCTGTCTCCAGAAGCAGCATCCACTTCCTTGAACATTAACTTGTCTCCCCAGATCATGAGTGTTTTGAGAACAAACTCCGGGTCTTGCTCCCTCTTTGGCTGCAGCTTTTGGCACCATGACATGCTCAGGGAATGTCCTCTTAGATTTCCCGTGTTTTTGGACACCAAGTTGGGGTTAGAATGTCAGATATCAGGCACAGAGTGCTCCTCCTTCACGGGCTCCCCAGTCTGCTTTAGGATCTGGGAGGGAACTAAGGTCCGCTTGCTTAGGACTTTGCAGTTGATAGAAGTTCTTTCTTTCTTCGATCCCATAACTGTTCTCTGAGAATCTGCAGTGCGCCTCTGTGCAGAGTGCCTGCAATAAGGGACGGAAATCACCATTCTTGCTCTGAAAGAAATGCGGAGACGGAGGCTGGCTTTATGGATTCCCGTTGTTCTCAACCGTGCGTTCGTGTCCATCCTGTCCAATTCAGATGTCAAACCCTAATCCCCAGTGTGATGGTGTCAGGAGGTGGGGCTTTGGGGAGGTGGCTGGGTCCTAAGGGTGGAGCCCTTACAATGAGATTAATGCTCTTATAAGAAGAGGCATGGGAGAGTCCTGTCTCTCTCTGCTATCCGAGCTGGGCGGACATAGCCAGAAGACAGACTTCCGCCAACCAGGAACTGAGCGGGCTGCACCTTGGTCTTGGACTTCCAGCCTCCAGAACTGTGAGGAATCAATTTCCATTGTTTTCAGCCACCCCGACTGTGATCTCTTGGTCACAGCCTGAGCAGACGAGCCACCTGTATTTCACAGATGAGTGAATTGGAGACTCAGAGCAGCCGTGCTGCTGTGAGCGCCCTGCTGGTTGGTGGTGGGTCCCACAGAAGCGCGTGGATCTTCTGAATCCAGGCCCCTGAACCTGCTCGCCTCCCACCACCATCTCCCATCCCATTCTGCAGTCATGTCTGGGCTTTCTCTTTGCTGCTTCTCACTGCTCCATCTGTCTTTCCATCCTCTTTCCTCTCCTCTCCTCCCCTCCCCTCCTTTTCTCTGCTGTCTCCCTTTTCCCTTCTTCCGGCTCTTTTCCTTCTGAAGAAAAGGATCTTTCTCTCTATATATGACTATGACTTTTTTTTGGTGAAAGGGACCTGTGATAACAGGGCTGTGTTCGTGCTCTGCCTGGGGTGGTGTCTGTCTTGGTGAATCTACCTACTGTGGTGACTGGCGTGATGTAGCAACGTCCTCCTTCCTTCCTGCCCTCCTCCACTTTCCTGCTGTGAGCCAGGCTTTGCACTCATCTATGGGAGACAGCAGAGGAGGTAAAAAATGTCCTGGGGAGACACAGCGTATTCAAACCCCTGTTTGCACAGCCTTGTGGACTATTTGTTATCCTCCAGCCCTCCAGATTCATAGACTGAAGCCCTAGCCTTGAGTGCAGCTGTACTGGAATTAAGGGAGTAATTAAGGTTAAATAAGGTCATCAGGGTGGGGCCCTGTTCTGATAGGATTAGTGTCTTTGTAAAAAGAGACACCAAAGACCTCCTCTCCCTCTCTGTCATGTGAGGACAGGGCCTGAAGGCCACCGTTTGCAAGCCAGGGCGAGGGTGCTCACCAGACACCAGATCAGCCAGAGCCTTGATCTTGGACTTCTCCAGGGCTGTTGTGTGTGCCACAAAGCCTCTGGTGTTTTGTTAGGGCAGTCTGGGCTGACCAAGCCATGAGGTGGATACATGTCTCGGGTCATAGGCTGCAAGCTGGTTTGATTGCCTTGACTCCACAGTCTCTGGTGTTGAGATGAGGCTGTTGCCTTTGAACCTTCCCAGCTCCTAGTGTTTAAAACTAGGAGCCCAAACCGAGTTCGTGTCCTGCTTGCTCTGTCTGTATCCTGACATTCAAGGTTTCCCTGAGTTGGGCTGAAGTCTTTGTTTTCTCCCTTCTTCCTTGCTCAGACATAATCAGGTAAATACACTGAACTCTCCTGTGGTCACAGCACCAGGTTCCTGGACGCAGAGGCAGCTCTGGGCACCTGGTCTTGCTTTTTGCAACCCACTGGGCTGCCTCCCTTTTAAGGTGCTCTCCCCATATCATAGAAGATTGTTCATTTCGTTAGTCATTGGCACATGCAACTAATTTGCCTCTGAAGAGCTAAGGAGTAGTTATTCTAACAGCTCCTATTAGGCACCACTAATAAGGTCCTGTCTTTACAGGAGTGAGAGTAGTGTATATAGTATGATGAAGGTACTGCTACTAATACTGCCAGCAATAATAGTAAAAAATAATAATAGCTCAAATGTATTATTCACAGTGTTCCCAGCACTTTACGTGTATTATCTCATCTGCTCTTCAGAGAGTACAAGGAAATGGGGATTAACTAACGTGCTGAAGACAGCAGATGAGACATCTCCCCACGGAACGGATGCGAAGCACACATCAGCAGGTGCGGGCTTTGTGCTTTGCACAGTCTCAAGCTCTTTTCCTTTTTAAACTTGAGGCTAATGCTTAGAAGCTTTTACTAACGAGAAGACCGTCAGCTAAACTGATACAAGTCCTACACATCACCAGTAACCCCATTCCGGTGTGTCTCCCCGTGCCTCTGACCGTGTCCCCACATACCACCCGTTCCCTCAGGGGCCTCCCAGCTTGGGCTCCTGGTTTTCTCCAGGACTCACCCATCACTTTCTGCTCCCGTGGGACCTAGGGATACCCAGTGGAACTGAACAGAGTGAGGTCCAGCAGGTTTTATCCTTGGTTTGTAATGGAGTGAATGCCAGAGCCCCACAAGGTACACGACTGTCTAGCTCCCTAACTGGTTCTGGGGTGCAGGTGGCTTTCAAAAACCCTGAACTGCCACGGCTCTGGGCCCTTGTTGTTGCTCTTGGTATTATTGCCTGGTCTGCTGGAAATTCACATTGTTTGGCCCCTAGCTGTTTTCTCCCCAGTCTTATCTCTCTTCTGCAGCTAGTTGTAATGGGTACCTTTAAGAAGTGGGTAACATTGTTGGATGGAAGGCATCCGGTGGATAGTTTTTCCTCTCCAAAGGTGGCAACCGTCAGACTAAGGGGATCCACCTGTCCCAGCATCATACAATGTTTGGCCGCAAGGACTCAGAGGGGCATTTTCCTGCTGTTGAAAAGCAGAGACACCTGGCTTCATTCCTGTGGGAAATGAAAAATGCTTAGTCGCTTAGTTGTGTCCGACTCTTTGCAACCCCATGGACTGTTGCCCACCAGTCTCCTCTGTACATGGGATTCTCCAGGCAGGAATACTGGAGTGGGATGCCATGCCCTCCTCCAGGGGATCAAACCCAGGTCTCCCACATTGCAGGCAGACTCTTTACTATCTGAGCCACCAGGGAAGCCTGGGAAATCAGAAAGGGGACTTACAAAAAAATGGTGGGTTAAGGGAAAGTTTTATGAAAATAGAAATAAGAGGAAAAAAAGGAAAACCAGTCTAAGCATCACCCTCTCTGAGCTGACTTCTTCGCTGAGTATCAATCAGCCCTACCCCTGCTGGAGCTGGAGGGAATTGGGAAAGTGACTGGCCATGGTCGGGGTGGGGTGGGGGTGGGTTGTGGAGGTAGGGGAAGGGCACTGCACAGAAAACAGTAGAGGAGATGGGAGCCTTGGTCTCTCTGCTTTGCCACTTGACAGCCCTGGGCTGGGATGAAGGCTTTAGGCGCTTCTGAGCCTTGGTTTCCTGTTCTGAGGACCAAATGACATGATCGTCTGTGACTTGTCTAAGTCACTGAAGATGCTCCACCCACAGACACTGTGCTGAGGAATTCATTGGCTGTTTGCTTTGGGTCTTTGAACTTCATTTTCCTCACCATTAATTGAAAGCAGAGGACTGGACAGTTGCCCTGGCCAGTCGGTCCCTCCCAGCTTACACGTTTCACTTTCACGCCAGTTCCCTTTACAGACTGATAAATTTTTTTAAACTACAGTCTATACATGAATTTGAGTAAACTCTGGGAGTTGGTGATGGTCAGGGAGGCCTGGCGTGATGTAGTCCATGGGGTCGCAAAGAATCAGACACGACTGAGCGACTGAACTGAACTGAACTGAACTGACAGTCTATACAGACCACACCTTTGTTTAGGTTTCATTTATTTTTACCTGAAATCCTTTTTCTATTCCAGCATCCCATTTGGGATCCTATATTACATTTAGTTATTGTTTCCTTGGGCTTCCCAGGTGGTGCTGGGAAAGTGGTAAAGAACCTGCCTTGCCAATGCAGGAGACATGAGATGCAGGTTCAATCCCTGGGTCTGGAAGATCCCCTGGAGTAGGGCATGGCAACCCACTCCAGTATTCTTGCCTGGAGAATCCCATGGACGGAGGAGCCCGGCAGGTTACAATCCGTAGGGTCGCACGGAGTCAAACATGACTGAAGCGACTTAGCATGCACACACACATTGTGGCTCCATAGGCTCCTGCTTTGAAAAGGTTTTTCCAAACTTTTCTTGTTTTTGATGACCTTGATAGTTTTGGGGGAGTACAGGTCAGGTATTTTATAGATTGTCTCTCTTAGGATCCGTCCTATGGTTTTCTCATTATTAGTCTGAGATGATGGGTTTGGGGAGGAAGACCACAGGGGTAAAGTAACCTTGATCACCTGGCTACGGTGCTGTTCGTTAGATTTCTCCACCATAAAATTACACACCCCCGCTCCAATTTCTCACCATGCTCAGAATTATGTCACACCTCTGGAATGGGACATTTTGCTTCACCTCAGTGGTGGAGTATTTACAAAAATTGTCTGGAATTCTCCGTGGGAGATTTTTCTCTTCTCCCCATTTATTTATATCCATATGGACTGGTGGTTTGTTTGTTTGTTTAATAGATTTTAGATTCTAATTCAATACAACTTTATGTTGTTGCTCAATGTTTATCAGCTTTGGCCTTTGGTAATTTCTTCAGCTAGCTCCTGGGTCCTTCTGATATACCCCCATCATTGTAAGCAGATTTGTTTTTGGCTTTTTGTGTTTTTGTGTGCATTCCCTTACTTTCTGACACTACAGGATGCTCCAGGTTCATTTTGTGCATTTCCTGCACCAGGTCTAGGATCAGCCCCTCCCTAAGGAGCCCTGGTTCGCTTTATCGGAACATGGTGGTGGTGGTGTTCAGTCGCTCAATCGTGTCCGACCCTTTGCAACTCCATGGACTGTAGCACACAAAGAGTTGGACACGACTGGGCGACTGAGCAGCAACCTGGTTTGCTTATTGGGGCGTGGTGTTAGAAATCAACAGATGGGTTCGAGATGTGCTCATTGCTGCTGGGGTGTCACTGCTTCTAGGCCCTCTTAGCCGACGGAGCAAGGAGATATGTGTGAACGTCCTAACCCACATGTATGCACACATGTACCCATTGTCTCCATGTTAAGCTAACCATGAATTCAAACTGATGTTCCAACTTGAATTCATAACCACTCCATACACTTTTGGACAAATTTATTTTTGCCTGCATTGGCTGGCAAGAGGCAGTACTGAAGAGTGAATTCTGCAAGTCCACCTGGGCACAGGGCAGTGCCCTGAGAACACTGGAGTTTTCCTTTTGGGGCAGCGTGGTCTTGTGAACAGAAGCCAAATGTTGGATGCACCTGGACCGACACTCAGAAAGCTGCCCAGAATGCTTGCACACCAGGCCGCTGGGTGCCCTTCCTGGTCTCTGGGCTTTCTGTCCTCCTGGGAAGCCTTCACTGTTCTCCCTCCCCTCCCATATTTCCCCCAACACATACCCTCACCCCCCACACACGTCCAGAGTACCCAGGGCTTACCCCATCAGAAAAGGACCCACTTTATAAAGCCCTCTACCTGTCCACTGCTCCCAAGTAGACCACATCCTTGAGGGGAGCACTAGGTCTCCCAGGCAGTCCCTTGCACAATCCCCCCAAACCAAAGCAGAGTTCAGTTGTGAAGTTGGTTGGGGGAATAAAGCAGTGGATGAGACACACGCCCTTGCCTTGTGGAAGGTGTTGTTGTTGTTGTTGGGTCCCTAAGTCATGTCCAACTCCCTGTGACCCCATGGACCGCAGCATGCTAGGCTCTTCTGTCCTCCACCTGCCAGAGTTTGCTCAAATTCATGTCCATCGAGTCGGTGGTGCTATCTAACCATCTGATCCTCTGTTGCCCCATTCTCTTCCTGCCCTCAATCTTTCCCAGCATCCGAGTCTTTCCCAGTGATCAGCTGTTCGCATCAGGTGGCCAAAGTCGTGTGGCCCTGATAGACACCAAATGGGAATGAAGGAATCCTCATACAATACAGAACCCCCTACCTCGTTTACCTTTTGGCTGGGGTCAGGGTCTCAAGGAGCTGTCTACAGGGGCCGGGCAGGTGATATAAATAATGATGTGGGCCTGGTGGGCAGTCAATGGGGATTTGAGGGCAACTGGAAGGCGTGAATGGCCAATGAAGAGCCAGGATGTGTGTTGTGACACCCTGGCCTGGCCACCCGCCTCAGTTCAGCATCCTGCCTGGTGGGCTGGGGTCTGTGCCTGACCGATTGTTCCTAAGTTTTTTGACCATCATCCCTATGCCTGCCCAGTAAAGGGGTTGGTGCCTAGTCCATGGCTGCTGTTCGTGGTCCTGGACAACTGCTGGCCCAGTGTGGCCAGATCTGACTATTCCAGGGAGACTGGAAGCGGGGCAGATGGGAGAGTCTTGCCCCGTTCTGGTCACTGCTGTCCGTTCCTGATTTTCATGGTAGCAACACTTCTTCCCCTGATAGTGGCACTGGTCCCAAGAGCAATAATTGCTTCCAGTTTACAGGGATTTTTTTTTTTTGCCCCACTCCCGGAACCAGCCTCACTGACTGCTCTAGAGATGACACCCCCAGCTGGGGCTCCCCCGGGCTCCCCAGACTTCTCAGTTCTGATTAACTCTACCCCAGGCCCCATCCCTAAAAAGGTGTGCTTGCTCTCTCTGCAGCCCCTACTTCTCAGATACCTCGGAGTCTCCCTCTTTGCAGTAAATGGTCCATCCTTTACCTGAAATTCAGCGGGTGTGTTTCCTCTTCTTTTGAGGAGCCTTGATGAATACGCAAGGTGTATTTCTGTATTTCCGAGCCTGTCGCTTTGAGGCCCAGACTGCCGCCACCCCCACCCCCCGCCCACCGCCCACCTGCAACCCCGTGCCCGGAAGCCCTGTGTCTGATGCTCACTGCTTGCCCACAACCACGGCCACTCCCGGGGGGCTTGCTGGTGTCCCCTTTCCACAGCCTGCTGCGCCTGGAGGTGATGCTTTGGGTTTTCCATGATGAGCACCCGCCGGTCCCCAGGGTGCGCGGGGCTTCTCTGAGTCTCCAGGGGCATGTGCCCGTGCTCAGTGGAAACAGCCTTGTCAAAATAAGCCGGGGCTGTGCTGACGGGGGAAGTGAGGCTGGCTTGAGGAGAAAACGTGGGCTGGGTGATTCTTGGGGGGTTTCCTCCATGCCAGTGCCCTGCGCAAGGCTGCCTCTGCCAGGCTTGCTGGACCCCTGACTCCCCCACAGCCCTGTCAGACTGAGAATCTCTTGCTCCCTCCCCTCGTTAGAGCCATTCACTCAACAGTGTGCCTTCAAACCAGCTTTTCCGCACAGTTTTCCCCTTGGCTCTGCACTCACCATCCTGAGCTGACACATCGATGGTCCTTTTGTCACCCTGATGCTGAAACTTTATGTTTTTCAGGGTGCGATGTGATTGATTATAAATCATGCTAGTCCTCAGGAGCTCCCAGTTGGTCGCAATTATTGTGATGCTCAGCTGTATCCAGTGTTGGCCTTTGTGAACTGGGAGGAGTCACTGGGGTGTGTATTAGTTTGCTTGGGCTGCTGTAACAAAATGGCACACATTAGCTGGCCCAAAACAACAGAAATATATACTCTCTTGTTTCTCCAGGCTAGAAGCCTGATATCATGGGGTAGCAGGACTGCCTCCCGTCCAAACGTTCTAAGGAAGAATCTTTCCTTTCCTCTCTCCTTGTTGTTCAGTTGCCAAGTCATGTCTGACTCTTTGTGACCCCATGCACTCTAGCACGCCAGGCTTCCCTGTCCTTCGCTGTCTCCCAGAGTTTGTTCAAACTCATGTCCATTGAGTCGGTGATGCCACCCAAGCATCTCATCCTCTGTTGCCCCTTCTCCTCCTGCCTTCAATCTTTCCCTGGTGGTTGTTGGTAAGCCTTGACTGTCCTTAGCTGGTAGTGCATCACTGTAGTTTCTGCTTCCATCCTCACCTGCCTGGATTCCTCTCCCATACATCTGATCTGAATTGCCCTTTTCTTCTGAGTTAGGTCCACCCTAATCTGACCTCATCTTAACTTGATAACTTTTGCCAAGATTCTATTTCCAAATAAGGTCACACTCACCAGTCTGGAACTTAGAACATCAGCCTAACTTTGGCAGGGGGGCGGGGTGGGGGGTGGTGGACATAGTTCACCCTGCATCAATGATGTGAAGAAAAAATTACAACTATTTTTGTTTCTTTCCTATAAAATGTTATACATTTTATAATAATATAGGCATCTCTGTGTGTAAGTTATAAATACTTCTGCAGATATTGGGCTTTCCAGGTGGTGCTAATGGTAAAGAATCCTCCTGCCAATGCAGGAGATGTAAGAGATGTGGGTTCAATTCTTGGGTTGGGAAGATCCCCTGGAGCAGGGCGTGGCAACCCATTCCAGTATTCTTGACTGGAGAATCCCATGGACAGAGGAGCCTGGCGGGCTGCAGCCCATGGGGTCACAAAAAGTTGGACATGACTGAGCATGCACACACACATGCAGATGCTGGGGGTGATGCTCGGTGAGTGATGAGGACATCATTTAAAAACAAAAAACAAACAAACAAACAAAAAAATCAATCAGGCCACTGGTCTGGTTAACGGAGGGCTCGGTTCTTTGTCAACCTGTGCTGCCATAACACAAAACCGTAAATTGGGTGCCTTCAACAACAGGAAATTTATTTTCTCCCAGTTCTGGAAGCTGGGAAGTCTGAGATCAAGGTGCAGCAGATTCAGTTTTTGGTGAGAGCTCTCTTCCTGGTTCTGCTACTTTCCTGCTGTGTCTTCGCAGAAGGGAGTGGGGGAGGGGAGGCACTAGCTTCCTGGTGTCTCTTCTTGTAAGTACACTAATTCTGTGGATCAGGGCTCCATTCTTATGACCTCGTTTAACCTCAATCACCTCCGTAAAGGGGGCTGCTCTGAGTTCTTCTGGCAGCTTGTAGTGATGAATGTTGTTGGCAAAGGAAAATGGGTCTTCTTAGGCACTGCTGGGTGGTGATGAGTTGGACCAGCCTCATTGAAGGGGGATTTGGCAGAACCTCTCAAAGTTGTTGTTTTTAATTATAAAGCAGAGACATCAATTTGCTGACAAAGGTCCATATAGTCAAAGCTGTGGTTTTTCCAGTAGTCATGTATGGATGTGAGAGTTGGACGCTAAAGGAGGCTGAGCATCAGAAAATGAATGCTTTCAAATTGTGGTATTGGAGAAGACTCTTGAGAGTCCCTTGGACTGTAAGATCAAACCAGTCAATCCTAACGGAAATCAACCCTGAGTATTCATTGGAAGGATTGTTGCTAAAGCTCCAATACTTTGGCCACCTAAGGTGAAGAGCCGACTCACTGGAAAAGACCCTGATGCTGGGAAAGGCTGAAGGCAAAAGGAGAAGTGGGTGGGCAGAGGATGAAATGGTTTGATAGCATCACCAACTCAGTGGATGTGAATTTGAGCAAACTCTGGGAGATAGTGAAGGACAGGGAAGCCTGGCGTGCTTCCCTGGGGGTTGAAAAGAGTCAGACACGACTTAGCAGCTGAACAACCACAGGAGCAACAGCTCATAGTTTACCGTGTGTGCCTCCTTTGACCTGGAAGCCCCCAACCCCCGCCAATGAATCTGTCCTCTAGGGATAGTAAAGCACATTTCAAGAGATGTTTGTGTCACAGCATTGATAAAGCAGCAGAGGCTGGGGGACAGCTTCACCGAGTAACCATGTCATACTCCTTAGTCACAGAGAAGAATGAGGTCTTGTGACCTTCTCTAGGGTAGATCTGGAGGTCCTTGGTGCTGGCTTGTCCCAGGACTGATGACGTTTACCTTGATCTCTTGATGAAATTGGTATCTGCCAGATTTTTCCGCCATCAAGTTACTAGTTCTCCTTTTGTAATTAGTAAGTATCTTATCAAGAGATACTTTAATTAGTATGTAAATATCATGTTTCTCAGCATACTTTTACTTAACTAATCTTAGCCTCCATTGATAAGTCTTGCCTGAAACTATTATTACTGGTATTGCTAAACAGCATCTGTTTCCATCATCACTTCTACATTATCAGTTGGAATTCTAATGTAAGGAAGAACTTTCCTTTCTTTACAAATATTCTATTGTAAAGAATCTGCCTGCAATGGAGGAGACCCCAGAGACTCGAGTTCAATTCCTGTGTTGGGAAGATTCCTTGGAGGAGGAAATGGCAACCCACTCCAGTATTCTTGCCTGGAAAATCCCATGGACCAAGGAGCCTGACGGGCTACAGTCCATGGGGTTGCGAAGAGTCGGATATGACTGAGAACACACGCATGCAAGATGCATGAACTCATAAATTCTTAACTGGTTACAATGCACAATTACATTTTTTTCCCTCAAGTTTTCCCAGGTTTGACCACTGGGATGCCCTTTAAGTTGGGTTCTATGTCCTTTTGACATCTCCGGATCATTTTTTGAGCTCTGCTTTACTTTCTAGCACCAGGAGATATTCCAGGCTGATGCTGTGCTCTCCTTGCCCCAGCCCTGGAGTCAGTCATTGCTTCTGTGCTGTTCTCGCCAGAAGTGCATAACCTGGATTTAATCATGAGGAAATACCAGACAAACCCAAACTGAGGGACATTCTGCAAGTCACTGGCCAGTATTTTTTAAAAATGAAAGACAAAGCAAGGCTGAGGAATGATGCCAGATTCAAGAAAACTAAGGGGCGTGATGACTAAAGGCAGTGTGTGACCCTGGGTTGGCTTCTGGGTCAGAAAAAGACATTATTGGTAAAATTTGAGTCATGTCTCTGGGCTAAGTGATAGGAGTAGTTTAGTGTTAATTTCCTGATACAACTTGATCATTATAATGTGGTTATATAAGATATAAATATGAGGATCTGCAAGGTTGTAGACGTTCATTCTGTTTTTAAGCTCTTTGTCAGTGTGAAATTATTTCAAAGTGAAAGTAAAAACAATTTAAATAGATGCATTTATATATACTAGTATGGAAAGGTATTCATAATCAGTTATTTGAATAAGAAAAGTTGTAGTCTTTTTGGTGTAAAATTAGCCCACCCTTGTCAAAACAAGACAGAGCAAAATAGTACACATGCATGTTTGCACATGAGAGAAATTCTGAGAAGGGTATGAGCTTCCTGTTGACAGACATTTCCGGGAAATGTAATTGGAAGGTGTGAGAAACTGGGAACTTTTACTCAGTGAATTTTTTTTTTTTTTTTAAACAAAGAGCATACTTTAATACTGTAATGGGAAAGTGATAAGCATGTGGTTTGTGGGGAGTGGGGTGCGCTTTTGCACGTGTATGTCTGGTTTAATGTCTTCCATCCAACTCAATTTCTATTGCATTTTCTTCCACACACTATGAACGCCCTGCAACAACAAGTCTTACCTCAAGGACACTCACCCATGTTTTGCTTCATGATCTGCTTTCTCACATCCTCAGCAAAGCCTGCTGGTTGTGGACACAAAGGTAGGCTGCAGACCACACTGCTTGATAGTAATGACAGCTACCTCATCTTTATCCTATGAAGCTGGCGACTGTTCACTCTCGAACACTTTAGGGAGAACTTTATTCCTAAGTGAGTATCCTTCCGGTCTCCCCAGAGGTGTGTAAATTAGAAATCTGCCAAATGACAGTCCTAATATTTGCTCCTCTAAGGAGCAAGGATTCGTGAAGTGATGCTGGATGTCTATAAAGCTGATTAATTAGTGTACCACCGTCAGTTTCTCCCAGGAATTTTTAATGATCACTAGGCTTTTGTAGTTCATGTAAAATTTCAGTTAAATTTATTTGTATAGGTTTGTTTTCCCATCTCAGAGCAGATGTTCCTTGATTCAAGAAGGGAGAAGCAACGGCAAAAATAACACATCTTGAGAGCCTACTATGTGTTGTGAGCTGTTACCAATGTTGATAGAACCTCCTCTCTACAGTCCAACCTCTGTATTCTTGGGCTCTGCATCTGTGGAATCAACCAACCACAGATTGCAAATATTTGCAAAAAAATTCCAGAAAGTTCCAAAAAGCAAAACTTGAATTTGCTGCATGCTGGCTACTATTTACATAGTATTTGCATCGTATCAGGTATTATATGCAATCTAAAGGTGATTTAAAGTATACAGGGGATGTGTGTAGGTTATATGCAAATGCTACACCATTTTTAAAAATAAGAATGACTCATTCTGAAATGAGCCCTTTTTGTGTGTTTTAGATGAACCAATCAGTAGGAGACTAGACTGGGTGGTCTGCAAAAGGTTTTTCCATTTTTTTTTTTTTTTCTTTTTGGGGGGAAGGGGCGTGCTGTGCGGCATGTGAAATCTTAGTTCCCCACCAGGGATTGAACCCACACTTTCTGCAGTGGAAGCATAGACTCTTAACTACTGGATCACCAGGGTTAAGTGGTGGCCACTATACCATTTTATACCAGGAACTTGAGCATCCTCACATACCACTATATGTAGAGGGCCTGGAACCATTCCTCCATGGATACTAAGGGAGAACTGTACTAGGTAACATCCTTTGAATTTATCAGTGACAAAACTGACCCCAAAAAGGTGTGCCTGCAGTTTTAGAGCCCAGGGTCTGGTATAGACGGCACTCTGTCCATATGGATGGATAAGGATTTCCTGATTTCAGCTCAGCAGTCATCCCCTCTATAATAAAAGCTAATCAAAGGGCAGGGCTGTGCTGCCTTCCTGCTGTCAGCTCTTTGATACTTTGTGAACTTCCTCTCCCCATTTGTGGCCCAGTCTTTCTTAGAATCCAGAGACCTCTTGCATGTTGACAGTGAACCTCTTTGCGTCTTAAGGGCAAGTAATGCTTATCTGTTTCCTTGGCATATACAACCAGTGCTTAGTAGATTTTGTGCACACCAGGTCAGTGTCTGAGTAACAGTTGCTTTTGCTTAGCAAGAGAACCTTCTGGGGGGGTGTGCTATGGACTGAGTTGTGTTCCCCCCAAATTCATTCATGGAAGTGCTAACCCCCAAGGGGGTAGTGTTTGGAGATGGTGCCTTTGGGGCTGCTTAGGGTTAGGTGAGGTGATGAGAGTGGTGCCCTGTGATGGGATTAGTGCCCTGAATAAGAAGAAGTGGAGAGAGCTTAATTTCTCTCTCTTTCCCCACTATATGTGCACACAGAGAGAAAGTGGCCATGGTGCAACCCAAAGAGGCCTTGAAAGATACTGGACCTGCCTACACCTTGACCTTGGACTTCAGTTTCCACACTTCTGAGAAAGGATTTCTGCTTAAGCCACCCAGTCTATGATATTTTATTATGGCAGCCTAAGCCAGCTGAGACACAGGGTCTGGGGCTGCCTTAGCATCACATAGACAAGACTGGAGGGACATTGAGCAATGGAGGTGGACTTCCATGATGGTTGTCTCCAAATAATGAAAGACTGAGAGGAAGGCAGTAGGTCAGACTTGTCTTTTATGGCCCCAGAGATCAGAACTAAGATGGGAAAGAGAATAGGACAAGCAGACAGGTAGCAACCAAAGAAAAGGAAACGGAGCCTTGTGGATGAATGGGTTGTCTCAGACAGTGGTCAGGGCATCATGGCTGGAGGGGTCCACTTAGAGACTACACTGGGACTGAGAGGGATCCAACATCACACTGTATATGATCCTCTAAGGTCCCCATTGACCCTAAGGTTCCATGAGCCCATAAGCAAGAACCATCTCCTCTCATTTGTAGAACACATTGCAACTTCCAAAGCAGTTCATATGGACTATCTAATTTGATCCATAGAACGACATGATGGTTGATGCCCAGTCCAAGTCTGCTGAGTGGGAGGATGAATAGGGGGTCCACTGCTATACTGTGGATGACAGAAGAGGCAGAGTGATATTTTGCCTCAAAGGTAAAGGCTAAGTCTGGCTTGAACACCAATCTCTCCTCAACTTCCTCCAAGTTGGCAATGATAACACTTTCTCTCAGAGTGGTACTTTTCTGTTTTTGTTTTTCATTTTAGTAAATCCTTCAGCATCTATATCACCTTCAACCCTCATGGTAGCCCTCTGAAACAGGTATGATTATTCTTATTTTGCAGATGAGAAAATTGATGCTCAGAGAGTAAGGGGACTTTTGCCAGGGTCTCCAGCTCCTATGGGGCAGAGCCTTAGGTTTGGGGGCCGTGGGCATTCTCTCCAAGCAAATGCAAGCCCATCATCTTGGCACTGGTGGGCATGCACGAAGTTCTTGGCCACAAGCCGAGATGATGCAGAGCCTGTTTCAGGTTATAGCTGTAGGTAAACTGAGTAACTAGTCTAGGGAAACAGTAGTCCAGCAGTGAAGTCATTTTCTTCTTCTTGTACTCACGCCTGATTCTCAGCGATCTGTCTGCAGTTCCTCCTGCCAGAGTCCTGCTCTGTGCTCCTGGGAAGACTGGAGTTTCTCAGCCCTGGATGCAAAACATAGTCACCTGGGAGCTTGCAGAGAACATCAGGACCAGATTCCTTTCGCCAGCCCTCTTAGCGCATGCACGCTGCACCCTCAGTCCTGTCTGACTCTGCCACCCCGAGAGACTGTAGCCTGCTGGGCTCCGCTATGGGATTTCCCAGGCAAGAATAATGGAGCAGGTTGCCATTTCCTACTTCAAAAGATCTTCCTGACCCCGGGATCGAACTCAAGTCTTTTGTGTCTCCTGCACCGTCAGGCAGGTTCTTTACCACTGCACTCCTCTGTCCATAGCAGTTTTCAGGCAAGGATACTGGAGTGGTTTGCCATTCCCTTCTCCAGGGATCTTCCCAAACCAGGGATCAAACCCAGGTCTCCTGCACTACAGGCAGATTCTTTACCTATTAAGCTACCAGCGAAGCCCTGGCACTGCACTACCTGGGGTTTAGTTGGCCTATGGAGGGATCTGGGCCTCAGGGTTTGTGAAAAAAATCTCTTCAGATGGTTGAGAATCACCAAATTGATATTTGTGGGCAGATCTGTGCATGCAGGTTGTTGTAATGAGGTGTGAAGGCCATGGTCTGCCTTGTTCCCAGGGTCTATCTAGCTCTGTGCTGGATGCTTTTTGCTGTGCGCAAGTGATTTCATTTCTCCTTCTCTCTAGTTCTCCTGATTTGAGGTCATGCTTTCACAGGATACCATGCAGGCACACCATAACTCTTGTCCTTGCTAGCTGTGTGACCTTGGGAAACCAGCTTCACTTCTCTGTGCTTCTGCCTCCATCTCCTCCTCTGAACCATGAGAATAATACTGCTGATCTCCTCCTGAGGCTGTTGTGAGCTTTACGTTGGGGGACCACGCCCAGTGAACAGCTGGGCTCCATAAGGATGGGTTGTGATTATCATTGTGGTAACCACATGTTATGTATGTTTATATAATACCCTTTATGTTTCCTTCATGGCAGAGTCAGCCACTGCTTCTCATATCAGCACTGTCGCTATAGACAGATACTTATATCCATTATGGACTTGGAATGTGCCTTTGTGTCTCTAACTTGGAATATCCATTCCAAAAATGATCATGAGCACTGCTGAGTGCTGGGGAATAGACAGGAGAGGAGCTGTCTCTACTCCTAGAGGAATTTCGTCTTTGAAGGGGACAGATGATGAGCAAGAGGTTTTAACAGTATGCAGTGAATGCTGACCTAATGCTAGGAAAGACTGAAGGCCAAAGGAGGAGAGGGTGGCAGAGAATGAGACGGTTGGATGGCATCACCGACTCAGTGGACATGAATTTGAGCAAACTCTGGGAAATAGTGAAGGACAGGGAAGCCTAGTATGCTGCAGTCCATGGGGTCACAAAGAGTCAGACACAACTTAGCAACTGAACAACAAAGCGGATGCTCTGCGGGGGCAGGTCAGGAAGCCATAGAACTGCTAACCAATGGTCCTAATTTGTTCCTAGTTACCATGGGGGGAGGGGCTTCTCTGATGGCTCAGTGGGTAAGAAATCCACCTGCAATATAAGAGGCTCAGGTTCGATCCCTGGGTCAGGAAGATCCCACGGAGTAGGAAGTGGCGACCCACTCCAGTATCCTTGCCTGGAGAATCCCTTGGACAGAGAAGCCTGGTGGGCTATGGGCCATAGGGTCACAAAAAGTTGGATATGACTGAGCACGTGGCCACACACACCATAGGCTGACTCCTCCTACCAGAACTGACAACTTCTCCTGCCTTGTTTCTTTACGTGTCTGATGTTCTTGGATTTACTGTAATTATTTACCTATGCATCCTCAATATTAATCTATTCTCACTGCCTTGGGCTTCAGAAATGTGTTTTTGTTCTCTTTTGTACTCCCAGCGTGGTTCACTCATTCATTCATTCGACTCAGTTCAGCCCACACCACACATTGTGAGGATCTGTGTTAGATGCTCAGGTCACGCAGATGAAAAGAACTTCACAGAAATCCTCATAATCTTCTGGGGAAGACAGACGTGTAAGTGCACATAGGTTTGGACCATCATGGCTGCTATGATTGCTGTTGGTCCAGTGGAGAATGTGGACACAAAAGGAGTGGGCCCTTGAAAATATGTGGACCTGAAGCAAACATGTCTGTGTCTCTCATTGCGCCTTGGGTTTTCAAGGTGAGGAATCGTGTCTCCCACGGGTTTTTCTCGCAGCCTGACACGTCCGTAGTAGGCGCACATCAAAGGCACGGAGAGTCGCTGGACAGACTAAATATCTTTTCTCCAGGAGTTTGTCCTCATCTCTAAGCTGAAGGTCAGCTAATGTTGTGAAGCTCTCCATCAGCGTTCACATTTGAGAGTCCTGTGGTGGAGGCTGATATGCTGTTTCCTCACTGCAGTGACCGAGAAGGTCACTACTGGGCGACAGCGCCAGATTCTCATCATTGCTAGAAGCTGACTAATTATGAGCGGGGAAGTGAGGGCCACAAAATGCCCCTGTCTGCACAGCTGGCCTCACTGTCGGATCCAGTCTTCATTTCTGATAACTCCTTTGGCTTCTGTGAAGCCGCCTGGTCATGCCTGGCTGTGGGCGGTGCTCACAGTGAACCTCTCACGAGGACAGGCTAGGGGGTGGGGAGGTGGGGCCCCAGTAGGTGGAGAAGATGGCTTTTTTAGCCCATTTCAAAGTAACAAAAAGGCTTTGAGAATGGCTGGTGACGCCTGCTACCACATTCGCTTTCTCTGTTTCCATTGAAAATGAAATTTTGGGTGGAGGGAACTTGACCAGAAAAAGAGAAGGTGGACAGGAAAGCTGATGATAAATGAGACTTGGTTATTTCTAGAGTGCCTTGTACTTTTTAGAGTATGTCCCCCCTGAACTCTTTTTCATTCAGACTCTCAGAGCACTTAAAGAGCTCTTAGCACGTCAGTAGCTGGGTGTTACGGAAAGAACATTGGGACTTCCCTGATGGTCCAGTGGTTAAGCCTCTGCATTTTCACTGCTGGGGGCATAGGTTCAATCCCTGATCTGTCAAGGAACTAAGATCCTGCATGCGCAAGGCACTGCAAAGGGGAAAAAATAAAATTAAAAAGCATTATCTTTATAAACTTTCCATGGAACTCAAGAAAATCAACACTTTTCCAGCTGTGTAATCTTGTCAAGTTTAATTTACCACTTTGAGCCTCAGTTTCCTCATTCAAGGGGAAAAAAAGATGAGAACGTTTCGTTTGAGTAACTCTAGATGCTGTAGCAAATAAGCCTCAACATCTTAGTAGCTCAGCACAAAAGATGTCTATTTCTCACCCTAAAAATAGCCCAAGGAGGATGTTCCTCATCAGTGGGTGGTGTCTCTTCAGACACTGATTGGAAGATCCAGGTCTCTTCCAGGTTGTTGGTCCACCATCCTTCAAGGACTTTGACATCCATCAAGCTGGCAGAGGGGAAAAGGGAAGGTAGAGATGCTTAGACACCTTGTCCTGAAAGTGGCACACAGTCCCTTTTTTTGCAAGAAGCAGAGTCTCCTTGGTGAACTTCAGCTGGGACCTCAGTGATAGGTGCCCTAGTTTTTTTTTGTTGTTGTTTATCTGTGCCTCTCGGGAATGTTGGTGAATGACTGTGAAAGTGCTGAGACTTTGGGGCTACAAAAGAATTTTAGCAAGTGGATGAATGGCAACCCACTCCAGTATTCTTGCCGGGATCATCCCATGGACAGAGGAGCCTGGGGGGGCTACAGTTCAAAGGGTCGCAGAAAATTGGACACAAGCGAGTGACTGTGCACAAATTCACAGATACAGAATCTACAAATAGTGAGGATTGACTAAATATGTCATAATCAAATGTGAGACTTAGGACCCCAGTGAGCTGGAATTCTGGAGTAAGTTTCAAGAATTTTTTCTGGAAAGATTTCCAGAAAGCCAGGGTTGGAAGACTTTCTGTGCAGAGGTTAAGGGAGTGAATATTTTAGGATGGGCAGGCCACACCATCTCTGTGTTACTAGTGTAACACAAAAGCAGCTGTGGATAGTACAGAACACATGGGCATGGAAGTGCTCAACAAACCTTTATTTTTGCACACTGAAGTGAATTTCACATAATTTTCATGTCACAAAACTCTGTTCTTCTGAGTTTTACTCCAATCATTTAAAAATGTAAAAACCATTCTTAGCTGAAAAAAGCAGATGGTAGCCAGATTTGGTCTGAAGGCCAAAGTTTGCCAGCTCCTGCCTTAGACACTGCTAGAAAGGAATACTTAGTAACTATGAAAAAAGTGAAATAATTCAGAAGAGGACAAAGGATAAAGTTTAACAATTCATCTAAAATCCCAAGACCCATGGATTTCCATACATGGCACACATAGTTGACCAGGACCATTCCTGTGGGCCTGTAATGAATTTATGCCTGGAGAATATGTCGTGAGCATCTTTCTGTGTTAGTAAGGCTAGATCTTCATCGTAAGGGTGATAGCTAACTGTTATCTTCCGCATCTGGATCATGATTTATGTTAACTCATTCTTTGCTGGTGTCTTTTAGATTATTTTTAAAATTTGCTATTACAAAGGATACAGCATGAATTCTCATACACACTTACCACTCAGCTAGGATCACAAGGGAAGCAGAGGTGAGTCACATACATATTCTGCCCTCAGGATACTTACAATTCCACAAACCACTCAGGTGACATGGGGTAGTTACCCTGCACAGACAGTGGTGGTTCTCCAAATCAGCGATCCAGTGTTGTGGAGGTTGGTAGTGCACACGATCCTGGTCTAAGTGCGGACACCTGGCTCCTGCCTTTCCGGGGCCAGCAGCTGCCTTCTCTTGGGTTGCCAAGGCTCATAGAGCATCAGATAAAGGATCTCAGACATCATCTCAGACCCATCCACCTATAGATGGAAAAACAGAGACTCAGAGAGGTTGAAGGACTTAAGAAAGGTGAGTGCAAACCTGGCTGGCCTCAGATCCAGGTGTCCAGGTGAGTTGAGCTTCCTGACCTGTATCAAGCTCCCTGAGTGCTGTTCTTTTGAACACTGTGTATGGACCTCTCCTGGACCATGTCCAGGGGACCTTCTCAGTGCGTTCCAGAGCAGTGATAGGATAGCCAACAATGGGTAGGTGCATGATACCCCAAAACTCCTGCTGCCTAGTTCATGATCGAGTACGAAGTGTGTTAGCTGCCTCCTCCTGGGCACCCACACCCTATTTACACTGGCAGCCAGCCTCAGTCAGTCCTGTCACCTGTAGATAGGAGCTTGGTCTCTGTGCTCTCATTTCCCAGTGTCAACTTCAACATGACATGCACCAAGCTGTTGATTTCTATGGGGAAATCCCACCACGGCTGTTTTCAGGCTACCGAAGGTTTAAAAACCATTTTGCAAAAGTTTTGAATAGTTGACAGTTGACTTCCCCAAGGCCCTGCATACTCACAAGTGATCACTTTCTTCTTTCCTTTGGGAAATTGGAAATCTGTCCTGCACACTGATCTGCATATCATTTGTATTTCCGGTATCACAGGCTTCTGTCCAGAGCAGCACCTGCAGTGCCTACTTACTTAGATCCTTTCCTTCATGGAGTGGGGTTTCCATGAAGGTGCACTCTGTTACTTCTGGAAGATTCTTAGAAAGGCAGAGCCTCCCGACCAGGAGTGGAGAGAGGGACAGCATCTCTTAGCCTGCAGGGGGGCTGGCTTCTGTGACATTGTCCACATCTCCGACCCAGGGTGTTCCCTTGGAGTTCAGCTTCTGGCGTCTTGTAAATATGTATACTAATAATCCATAGGCTAATCAAGTCTGGGGGTGACACTTCCCTTCACTCCTGTTCACCCATAGATTCCATTAGGTAATCTCATTTTTCTTCCAGGAAGCCTTTCCTGTTGTTTAGTTGCTCAGTCACACCTGACTCTTTTGTGACCCCACGGACTGTAGCCCGCCAGGCTGCTCTGTCCATGGGATTTCCCAGGCAGGAAAACTGGAGTGGGTTGCCATTTTCTTCTCTAGGAGCTTTTCCTGACCCAGAGATGGAGCTTGAGTCTCCTGCATTGGCAGGTAGATTCTTTACCACTGAGCCACAGGAGAAGCCCAGCATGTCCTGATATTCCCCTACTTCCTGATCTTCAAGGTGGCAAAGTGCCGCTTCTCCAGGATTCCTTAGAACCCAGGGCTATCATCTGTGATCATGCTCACCGTACCTTATAGTTTATTGTATGATGTTTACCAGTTTCCTATTGAGAAGCAAGGAAGCCGGGTAGGCAGAAGAGCTCCATATTCTAACCCCTGGTGTTATGCCTATGAGTTGGCACTCCACATGGCACGAGGGACTTTGCAGACGTAATCAGTGTAAGCAATCAGTGGGCCAGTGCAGCGGGGTTATCCTGGATTGTGCAGGGAATCATCTCTGAATGGGACTGCAGAGACACCTGCAAAGAGGAGTCGGACAGAATCCAAGTGTGAGAAGGGTTTGGTGGGCTGCTGCTGACTTATAAGTAGGGTACATGCTTGCCAAGTCGTGTCTGACTTTTTGTGACCCCGTGGACTGTAGCCTGCCAGGTTCCTCTGTCAATGGGATTCTCCAGGCAAGAATACTGGAGTGGGTTGCCATTTCCTTCTCCAGGGACTCTATCCAATCCACTCATGGAACCCGTGTCTTTTATGTGTCCTACCTTGGCAGGCGTGTTCTTTACCACTAGTGGCACCTGGAAAGCACTAGAGTAGGGTCCTACCTGCAAAGAGAGTGGTGGCCTCTAGTTGCTAGGAGTGGCCTCAGTCAACTTCCAGCAAGGTAATGGGGCCTCAGCCCTACAAACTGAATTTGACCAAAACCCTTATTTTATGGAAGTATAGTTGACTTGCAACACTTGACCAAAAACTTTATTTTATGGAAGTATAGTTGACTTGCAACATAGTATTAGTATCAGGTGTATGACATGGTGATTCAATATTTTTATAGATCATGCACCATATAAAGTTGTTATGAAATAAAAGCTATATTCCCTGTGCTGTACATCACATCCTCTATCTTATTTTTTTATACCTAGTAGTTTGTACCTCTTAATCCCCTTCCCCTGTCTTGTTCCTCGCCTAATCCTTTCCCCACTGATAAACAGTAGTTTGCTCTCTGTATTGTGAGTCTGTTTCTGTTTTGTTATATTGTTTTATTTTTTTAGGTTTCACATGTAAGTGAAAACATGCAGTATTTGTCTTTCTCTTTTCTGATCTATTTCACTAAGCATAATGCCTTCTGGGTTCATCCATGTTGTTGCAAATGGCTAAATTTCATTCTTTTCGTGGCTGAGTAATATTCCAGTGTGTGTGTGTGTGTGTGTGTGTGTATGTGTGTGTGTCTGTCTGCCCGTCTGTGTGTATCACATCTTTATCCATTCATTGTTGATGGACACATGGGTTGCTCCCAAATCTTATTTTAAACTGCTAAGTTTGTGCTGATTCACTCAGGCAGCTGTAGAACACTAATGCAGAATCACAGTGGTTGGGAACACAAGTTTCAGGCTCCTCTTTTCTGACTTCCAGAATGTTTGCTCCTCTTCCAGAGACCCTCAGGTCCTGGTGTCTCCCTTGCACGGTGTCCCAGCCCGGCTTCCAGCTCTCCTGAATCAGGCGACGCCACCAGTTTATCTCTCCCACCATCCACTTGTCACTCCTCAGTGGATTTTACCATCACAACTTGGGGGTCAGCTCCCGATGTCACAGATGCTGCAGTAGCCTCCAACTCCAGGCCTTGCCTCCTCCCAGCCACTGTCTTCCCACCCACCCTCCACACTGCCCATGGCATCTTCCAGAAGCCCAGCTTGGCTTACATCTGTCCCTTCCCAGTGAAGGCATGTGTGATTTTCCTGTTCTCGCTGACCCCGAGGTCTAGAATTCACAGTCCTTACAACAGACGTGTGCCTCTGCAGCCTGGCCTCCCAGGTCCTGCATTTGCAGGACTGTGCATTTGCAGCCTGCTCTTATCCCCCAGCAAGCCCATGCGTTCCCAGCCCCATGCCCCATGGGTCCACCAGGCCTCTCCCTGTTCCCATGCCATCTCAGTCTTGCTCCCCTTGCGGAATCCCCAGAGGTGCGGCCACTTAGATGCATGAAGCACCAGGTACATCTCCCTCTTGGATGGTCCTTGCTTTTGAAGGACTGTTCTCCCCTGTCCTCCCCCAGCACCTCCTGCAGTGCTGGAGACATAATGACACCCATCACCCTTGCTCACTACCTGGTCAAGGGGGTTCCGGAATGACAGAGGGAAGCGACAGCACACTGTCTCCCCTGTTAGGCCTGCAGTTGCTCATTAAAATACCCTTTAAATGAGTATTCCATGGATTCATGTTGTATCATCTTAAAATGGATGCCTGTAAGATCCTGAAACATGAAGCATTTGTATCTCCCTCTCCTGGCAACAACTACTCTGTAGGAGCAGCTTATACTGAGTTCAAAGATGGCCCGAACATTGATGAGTAATATTTTACCATGTATGACTATCACCAATTTTATGAGAATCAGTAACACATATTGACTACATATTGATCATCATTAATCCTCAGGTCATTAAATCTTTTCACAGTACACTGAGGTTGGACTATATGGATGAGGAAACTAGAGCACAGAGGGGTTGAGTGACTTACCTGAGGTCACACAGCAGTAGAGCACAATTTCCCGCCTAGGTGGTTTGTCTTGAGAACTTTGCAGCTGCATCATGCCGTGTACCTCTCTCTACAGCCACGTTTTGTCCCGCTCATCAGAAAGGGATGGCAACCCACTCCAGTAGTCTTGCCTGGAGAATTCCATGGACAGAGGAGCCTGGCAGGCTACAGTCCATGGGGTCACAAAGAGTCGGACACAACTGAGCGAGCAGCACACTCAGAGGAGAAACGATTCTGTGTCCCTTGGGCGAACATCATTAACATTGGTCCTGTAGTTGGTTGGTTGTTGCTATTTTTAGCCCTTCACTGGGATGTGAGGCTGGTGCAAGCAGCAAAATGATTCCCAGTTCATAGATATGTCCCACGTGAAATGCTCAAGTCCAAGGTCGCAATCCCACTGAACCCCATTGCGTACCAAGGACTTATGCCCCAGGACTCTTTGACCCCAGGCTGGAATCTCTTCTTCCACAGGGAGGACCCCTGACCCGGCCCGCCCCACCCCACTTTAAACGCTGCTGTTCCCACACCAGGCAGACCATAGTAGAATCCATGACAAGTATCCGCACCAGCCTGAACTGGAAATGACGATGTTTTCTTTAGAATTTCATTTCTGGTCTGTGGATTTTCCTTTTGTGAGTTCTTATCCTCTGTTGGGATAGGGAGGTCCATATTTTTTTTTTCTTTCTTCTCTTTTTTCCCAAGCTGAGGAAACGTGAAGTAAGGAGGCGAAACATCTTTCCATATTCCATCCTAGGGAAGCCTGCCAAAGAGCCCATCCTGCCGGCTGCTGGCTTGAAGCCCGTACCCGTCCTCAGAAGCCGCGTCCGCTCCTGGGGCTTTAGCCGGCGCCTGGCCCCGGGGACCTCCACGCAGCCCTGTGCATCGACGGCTGCAGGCAGCCCGACCCTGTCTTGGAATGTGCCCTCCAGAGCATAGCATCTTCTTGGCTCCAGAACGCCTGCTCTGCTGGGAAGCTGAAGACTTCCTATTCCCAGTCTTGCCCCGCCCTCTTCATTACTTTTAATAACCATGCAGGAAGTTTCTCTCCCTCCAGGAAAGATGGTCATCACACTTTTCAGCATACCTACTGATGTTTTCATCAAATCCCCCAGCCCCTTGACACAAGTGTGTGAATCACATTTTAGAGGAGCTGAGAGCTCTGGATCTAGATCAGATGAGACTAAAGTTCAAATACGGGGCTGGGCCTTGGTCTGGCTGTGTGGCCCTGGGCAAGTTCTTTAACCTCTCTGAGGCTACTTCAGTTCCGTGTTTGCCAAAGGGGAGATTTTGGTCCCAGCAAGTCTATTGATAAAGTCGTGTTCCTCACCTTGGTGCACACACAGCGGGCCCAGGGGTAACCGCCTTCCTCATGGCACCCCCTCTTTGGATGATGGCTCCCCAGAAAGGGTGGAGGAAGCCGGCATGAGGAGGTGGGCAGAACGTGACAGGTAATGTGATGAAGCCGTTTCCCACTGAAAAAGTATTACAGAAGGTAGTTCATGACCACAGTTTTGCTCTAAGGCTCTGGGGTTACAAGCCAAGTTCAAGAACTTTATTCTCCTGTGTTTAATGGTGCTGAAGGACAGGCTGGAGTTTCTGGTGGCGGTCAGCAACACCAGGCAGAGTTAATGCTTCCCCATCTCTGCAGCCCTGGGGTCAGACCTGGCCCCGCTGACTCCACGTTTACTGGCTTGGGGCCTTTGGACGCTTGAACTTCTCCGTGTCTTTCTTTTTCTCACCTGAAAAATGGTGCTAAAAATAGCCCCACCTCACAGAGTTACTGCGAGGCTTAGATGTGATAATGTAAGCCCAAGTTTAAAATGCTGCCTGCTGTGTGAAGTGTGCTTGTGAGCACCATTATCACAGCTTTCTTTGTGTGTACACCTGGGAGGGTGGGTGTTTGTGCACGCGCTTGCACATGGGTTTATTTATGTCTGTTTCCCACTAGAATGTGAATGTTTTAGAGCTTGGAGCACATAACCAACTCAGTGAGGCGTGGAGTGTTTGGACAGCTACATTTCTTTGCCCGTCTTGGGGGGAGAAGGGGGTCAAAATGTGAGCTGAGGAATCCCTGTGCTGGAGTTGATGGAAAATGCTGTCTCCTGGGCCCCGACCCAGCACCACCGGATCAGGTGCTGGGCATGAGCTGGGATCCCTGTCTGCCCTTTTCTTTCTAGTCTCAACCCAGCAGAGGCAGGAGAGCTGCAGACCCCTTGCAAAGCGGGGTTCGCTGCCCCTCTTCTCATCTCCAGTAAAACCAGGGCGTGGTAGGGTGGAGACAGGAGGAGGTGGATCAAGGAACATGGAACCTTTGCTTGCCCTTGATCCTAGATTTATGGAGCTTGGAAATACAGGGAAGACTGCATTCCTTTCTGTGGAACTGCTTCCTACTTACCCACGTATTCAAGTAGGGCTGCTGGTTGATTCCAACTATTTGACTCGCAGCTATTTGCTCTCATCCGGTATTGGGGGGAGGAAGACATTCAGTGACCAGAACCTGTGTGTGTTCTCAGCCTGCAGGCCCCTTCTCGGGCAGGGTCCCCAGTTGTCACTTCCTCTCCTCTTTCCCTGCGCTCCAGTGGCAGTGGCTTAGGACTTCGCACTGGGCTCCAATCCTGACCGGACTGCTTAGCTCAGTCGCTGCTGTTTACTTGCTGAGGCGTGTCTGACTCTTTTGTGACCCTATGGACTGTAGCCTGCCAGGCTCCTCTGTCCATGGGATCCCCCAGGCAGGCATACTGGAGTGGGTTGCTGTTTTCTCCTCCAGGAGATCTTCTCGACTCAGGGATGGAACCCACGTCTCCTACATTGGTAGGTGGGTTATCACTGAGCCGCCAGGGACTCCCTGTTAGCTTAGTGACTTTATTTAATTCTATGCACCCTGCCTTTTCTCTCTAATAAACAATGCGGTGAACTGACTTCGTGAATGGTCCAACTCATAACCCGTTCCCTGTATTTCTGATGCTGGACTCCACCGTGTGACTGGTTTTGTCCAGTGAAGTGTTAACAGGTACACTGCAAGGAGAGCTTTGAAAAAGCATTTCCATTTGTGCTGTTGAACCTGTCATCACCACAGGAAGGACATTTCCAGACTGGCCTTCTGGTTCCAGGAGAAGGATGAGAGACACATATAGAACATAACCAAGGTGCTTTCATCATCCTAATTAAGACCAGCCTAGATCAGCTGACAACCAGTCAGCTCCCAAACCCCTGACTAAGCCCAGCCAAGATCGTCAGAACTGCCTGCCTGACCACCCAGGAGCATGTACACTTAGTGCTTATGCCGCTGAGATTATGCGATAATCTTTGGTGATAGATAGAATGGGAAGTCCTTAATGACTGTTAGATGAGTTGAATTCTGTAAGGGCAGGGGTTGTCTAGTACCATATGCATTAACTGATACATCTGACATATGACTGACTGATTGACAGATCTCATGAGGATAAATCAGGTATCCCCTCTGTGAACATGACAAGCACTTGCTGTTCCCTCTACACAGAGCGTCTCTAATGGACTGGAATCACTGCCATTTCGCTATTCACTTGGTTTCGTATAGGAGCAGAGGTGCCATTAGTGGATATTAATAGAGTAAGGGGGGAGAGAAAGAGGGAGTGTGTGTGTGTGTGTGTGTGTGTGTGTGTGTGTGTGTGTGTTGGGAAATAGGGTAGCCATGGTCTTAGTTTGCAAAAGCTAAAGGGTAAGCCTCAGCTGATCTGCTGGGTCCTTTGGGCCCCAGACCCCAGGGAATTCCTGTTTTATTCCTCAGGGGGAACATGATTTGACACAGCTATTAGTTTAAGAACCTACCATGGATGAGTTAGAGAAATGGCCACTCCCATATTTTGGGCACTTGCTCCTCAGCAGGCCCTTTTTAGCCATTCTGGTTTGATTTTTCACAAGGCTCTGCAGGGAGGAATTGCCTTTCCTATTTTAAGATGAAGAAACTCACAGACATCAAATGAATGACCAGGGGCACACAGCTAAGAAGGTGGCAGAGTGAACTTTTACAAAAGTCCAGGGAGATAGTGAAGGACAGGCAAGCCCGGCGTGCTGCAGTCCATGGGGTCCGCAGAGTCGGACACATTGAACGGCTGAACAAGGGCTGCCTGACTGCACAAGAGCCTCTTTTAAACCCCATGGCACTCTGCAGGGACCTTAGCTGTCTTCCAAGCCAGTCCGTTCATCACCTGGAACAGGAAACCTCACCTGGAGAGGGGGCGTGGCTTGCCTAAGGTTCTAAATTCTGATCAGGTTACCTGACACCCCTTCTAGGGCCCTCAGGGTTGAGATCTCATTGGTCAGTGGGTATCATGGAAGTGCCTTGGTATGTTTCCCATGAAGGCATTGTCATTTTTCTGCGCTTCACATCAGCACCTTTAAATGCACAGTATGGAACCCTATGGGCTTCCCTGGTGCCTCATATGGTAAAGAATCCTCCTGCAGTGCAGGGTTTGATCCCTGGGTTGGAAAGATCCCCTGGAGGAGGGCATGGCAACCCACTCCAGTAGCCTTGCCTGGAGAATCCCATGGACAGAGGAGCCTGGTGGGCTACAGTCCATGGAGTCACCAAGAGTCGTATGCAACTGAGCACCTAAGCATAGCACATAGAACAGTAAAGAACGCTGTCTGTGTGCTGTTTCCACCCCACCAAGGGGCTGCCCGAGGAGCCCCCCATCCAGGCACTGGCTCGTCCATCCTCCTGTCTGCCAGCTCTGAGAGAGAGAGCGGGGCAGGCGCCAGGGAGGTCACAGGCCTTGGCTCAGGCTGGTGCTGGCTGGGCGGGAGGCGGAGGGAACAGCGGGCATAGGCCCTGCTTGGCCAGCCGCCCCGGGCACCTGCCATCCTTGTGTGTTTGCTCAGCGGGTCGGGAGAGGAAGCAGGATGCTTTCCGTTGGGCCCTGGGCGTTCCGGGCCCCGGGGGCCAGCTGCTGGGGCTGGCACCTTCTCTGAAGAGCTGTCTCTTGCCCTTTCTGTACCTCCCTCTCTCAACTACCTGACAAGCAGGTGATAATCTGACCAGCACCTAACGTCACCCTGGGGAGAAGGCAGGAGACCTGGGTAGCGTGCACAGAAGGAGCACTGGCAGGGTGCCCAGGAGCTCGGCATTAGGCCCGTTCAGCCCCAGAGGAAGAGAGGTCCCCCTCTGGTGGGGCAGTACCCCAGGCCCCTCCAAATGGCCCACTTCGTGCCATTCCCAGCCCGTTTTGTGCCACGTCAGCGAGTGTTTGCTGGAGTTCTGGCAAGAACCTTCGCTGACACACTGCCGGCCTTGGATTAGACATCAGGAGCAATTTCAGTTCATCCAGAGTCTCAGGACAACTCCCTACCTGGTAGAACCATGAGTGAGGTTGGTTCCGAGGCCACTTCTTCTAACAAGAGGGTTTTTGCCTTGATAAGCACTTTCTCATACTTGACCTCACCTCGAGTCTTCCACACCCTGTGAATGAAGGATTCTTAATAGCCCCATTTTACAGGTGAGGCAACTGAGGCCAAAAGGGCTTAGGTAACTTACTAAGTGCCTTACAAGTAGAAGAAATAACACCACGGCAGAAACTGGAAGCTAAGTCTTGCCTTAAAAATCCAGCCTTCTATTTCACCCTTTAGTATTAGGGGACATTAAAGAAGACATGGGTTTTCCATCCAGGGGGGTTGCACCCCAGTAAAGTCAAGCAGAGAGAAAGAAATGAACATTTCCCTGAGTTGCTTTTTTGTTTAGGCTCTACCACATGTGGTGTCAGGGTTTCCCCAGTGTCTCAGCAGTAAAGAATCTGCCTGCAACGCAGGAGACACAGAGATGCAGGTTCGATCCCTGGGTCAGTAAGATCCCGAGGAAATGGCAACCCCCTCCCGTATTCTTGCCAGGGAAATCCCATAGACAGAGAAGCCTGTTGGGCTACAGTCCATGGGTCACAAGAGTCAGATACGACTGAGCGACTCGACAACAGTTCGTGGTGTCCGTTGTCCCATATAGTCTCTGGAGGCAGGTATTTACCTTCATGTTACACCCGAGAAGCCAGGGCCCCCAGAGGCGATACGTCTTCCCCCAAGTGCCGATTACTGTGGACATGGGGGCAGAAATTGGGCCCAGGTCTCAGCCTCCGGTGCCTCACCCTTCCTCTCCACAGGCCACATGCCTGTCTGCTGAGACGGATGTGCCGGGGCCAGCCAGTGGGGCGAGAACGCTACCTCCTGGCAGGGCTGGGTCCGCACCCAGAGCTGCGGATGCTCTGCTGGTCCTTGCGCAGGTAAAGCTCTGGCACCAGCCTTCTCATATAGCCTCCCTGCCGCCCTCCGGTCCAGCCTCGTGAATCTGTGATGCGCAAGGCCAGACCTTATAGGTCCCCTGCTCCAGGCCCTCACTTACCAACCAAGAAGACACCCTGGGGGCGGGGGGGATGGGACTGCCTGCATCCCATGGAAGGGATGGTAGACCTTGGGGTGGAATCCGAGACCCCGCTGCCTCCCGGGTCTGTGTGTGCTCTGAGATCCTTTCCCCTCCTGCCTCCTCCTGGTCTCTCCGTCTCTGCTTCCTCTGATCCCTCGTGTTCTCCTGAAGAGTCACCTGTTAGGACCCTTAACCACACACTGATGTGTGTGGTACCCCTAGTTCCATTTATGCTTGATCATCAGCTCCAGGAAGAACACCAGGACCTCAGAGGCGGGGGCCAGGTGTGACTGTATCTTTGGAACTGGGGCTGTGAGTCGGAGGTTCCTGCTCGGCCTGTGTGCCCGAGGGCAAGCTGCCTGTTGTCTCTGTAGTGACTGCCCCCCACCCCCATTGTATTCTCCTGCAACAATGACTACAGTTTCCTATGACTGGGTTCTTAGAATGTGCCAGGCTGTCTCGCCCCCCGGCCCCCGGCCGTGGCAGTGGTTTCCTGGGATCTGGCAAGGTGCAGTTAGAGGAACGTCTTGTTGGGGAGAGGAGTCCTCCATTGAGGGCTTACCCCCACCTTCCAATGTGCTAATGTACTCCCAGCCTGGGATGTTTATTGAGCACATATTGTGTGCCCGGTACTAAGGCTTGGGAGGTCAGTCACTTGTCCAAGGTCACAGCTGGTGATGGAGTCAAGAGGGGAGCCCAGGTGTCTGTCTCCAGGCCCCATGTCAGGTCCCAGACTTCTGTGGCTTCTGCCCTGTCTTCATCTTGGAGAGGCCCTGGGATTGTACCTGCGCAAACCAGCCAAGGCAGGGCTCCTGTTGCTCTGGCTCACGGCTGGCGTTCAGCGACACAAGACTGTCTGGCTCCTGGTGGCTGGGCGGGAGTATTGGCCTAGGGGAGAGATGGGTGAATTCTCTGCAAGGCACAACCCCCAAGTCCTACAGATCCCTGACACACGCAGCATGTGGCTCTGACGCTGGCCACTGCCACCTGCCAAGGTGCCTTTCCTGGGCCCGGGTTTCCGCAGCGCAGGAGCCATGCCTAGACGCCCCTGCCTACCGCCCGGGGCCGCCTGCACCTCGGGGCCTCCCGGTTGCCGCCCGCCTTCCCGCCAGGGCTCCCGCCCAACCAGGCCACAACGGCCTCCTTTTGTTCTCCCGTCTCGGTTTCGGGCAGACCCGGCCAGCCCGGCCCCCCGGCTCGCTTCACCCACCCCTTTGAAGCCTTGACGGGCAGCCAACGGAGCTGGCCGAGCGCACAGGGCCCGGGGCCGGTGCCAGGGCCCTGGCAGCCCCTTCCCGCCTAGCTGGCTCCCTGGAGCTGGCCGCGCCGAGGCCCCGCGCTTGGGAACAAGAAATGCCCGGATGTTCGCCTGCGCCTTCATCCGGGGCTTCCGGATGCGCTCCGGGTCCAGTTCCCAGGCCTCCTCCGTAGTGAGACTCTCAACCCCACCCCGGGCACCGGGGCCCCACAGAGGAACAGGGGCAGCCTGGCCGGGTTCCGAGCTCTCTAAGGAAAGGCAGGACGGGGTAGCGGGCGGACCACGGGCCTTGGCCCCGGGCCTGCGTTGAGCGCCGCTCTCTGCCGTCCCCAGCCGTGGGACTCACCTGCCTCGTGCCTTAGTCCCCCGCTCTGTAAGCGAGAAGAATAGAGCATTCTAGTTCACAGATGTCCAGGGAGGAGGAAAGCCGTCCTGTTGTTAGCCCGTCGTGAATGTCTGCTCGCTAGTTGCTGGAGCACGTTCTCACTCGATGGTGATGGTCACTGTGGCGGATGCCAGCGTCCCAGCCCGGGAAGAGCAGGAGGCCGTGGCCTCCGGGGACCTGGCCTCATCCCTGCACACCCAGGGGACGGTGAGGGGTCCTCTGCTCATACTCTGTAATTTTGAAAGCATCTCCCAGCACCTGCTGCAAGGTGGGCCTCTGTTGGCGGTCACGGAGTGAATGAACAAAGCCCGCTTCCTCTGTGGCTCCATTTCTCAGGTTTAAGGTGTCTTTCCACGTGGCCGCCCTCACTGGCTTATCTACTCCTCGGCCCAGGGCCTTGTCATTCGTTCCAGGGGAATGTCAACAAGCGAACATTTCCCTCTGCCCATCTCCAAGGCCAGGCCTGGAGCAGGTGCACAGTAAATGAACAGTGGGTTGCAGAAGCAAGGGTCTCTCCCCCGTGGATTTGAGGCAGTGTCCTCGCCACAAACCTATTTCGCCCTCTTTCATCACAGGCGGCGGTCATGTTCCCCAGGCCTATCGAATTGCCGGCGATCTTCCAACCATCACTGGTCCAGAGGCAGCTTGGACCTCAGCCCCTGGCCACCCCACCTGGGCTTGGCGTACACCTGGACTGGTTTGGAACAGAGCTCGCGGCTGAGGGTGAAGTCACACCTGGAACGGCTGTAAGACCAGGCGCCTCCTCTACGTGACTCTCCCGGGCTGCATGGCGGGTGGCGGGTAGCTGGCAGGGGAGACGCCTTGGCACCGCTGCACTCTTGTGTCTGCGGCCAGCGGGGCCTTTGATGCCCTCCAGGGCCGCCTGCCCCGCCGAGTGCATTTGTGGAAGACAAAAGCTGCAAAAAAAGCAGCACAAATAACTTGAAAATGACCCAGACACTGCCAGGGAGCTTATCAGCCTGTTTCCTGGGTTTTGTTGTTGGAGTGGGGAGGCCAGGGGAGCAGTTCTGGCCTTCATTCTGGCCTGCACCTTGCATAGGCGTGATGCGGCGTTAACCTCAAAGCTAGCACCCCTCCCCTGCTCTGCCCTATGGCTCTCTCATGTGTCAGATGGGTTTAATAAGACCAAACTCTGTGTTCTTGTGAGGATTAGAGGCTGGGAGGAAAGAAGCTGCAGGGCAGAAAAGCAGTGTCCTCTTCTTCCCAGGGGTGCAGAGAGACACCAGTATCCCTCAAATTTCCCTCTGGGCCAACCTCCCCCCACATCTAGGATAGAATACAGCAGAGGGTTCCTCTTGTAACTCTGGGAACCTTTGGAAAAGGAGCTGCTGAAACGTCCCTGTCTTGGGGGAATAAAGCCCTTCAGCCATTGATTGAGCACAGCACGCAGACTGGGGCCTCTCCGGTTACATTTCCAGCCTGGAGGATGGAAACTCAGTTGGGGCTCTGACTTCAAAAATGGCCTCTAAGCAGGTAGATCCTCCTTGTAGGGTTGGAGCTCTTTCTCCTCCTGCCCTGCCCTGCTTCACCCAGGGTGGAGCCCCAAGGAATAAAAAATGCCAAAATCAGTCTCTGACCTCCAACTCGGAGGCTGGTCCCTAAGAGCACTGTTCTCAGCTCACTTGCTTCGGGCCTCTGTGCACACTTGTGCTTGCTGTCCCAGGCCAAGAAGACACGGGTGAGGGTGACGGCTGGGTGGCCGGATTTGGGAGGCTGGGCAGCCATCCGCCTTGCAGGCCCACCTCCACACCTCTGCTGAGCTGTAAGCTTGACAGTGGTATCATCTGCACCTCTTTTGCCCCGACTTTGGCCTGATAAAAGCAGAGTGCAGAGCCTTGAATGGGGGAGACAGAAACCAGAGATACCCCCTCTCTCTCCTCCCTGCCTCCCCTTCGCACCTACTCTGTGCCAAACATCAACCCAGGTATTTATTTACTTTTTCAAGTGAACTAGAGGTTTATAAAGAGGATGCTCTTTCCCCTGCCAGAATGAGCCTTCTCTTCCTCCCAGAAAAACTCCTATTCATCTTTCTATACCCAGCTACAGAGCCCCCTCCTCCATGAGGCTTTCCTGTCCTCTGGCTCAAGTTGCTGCCTCTCCACGTAGGTCCACCAGCCCTCTGGGCTCTGTTCTAGCCCAGGTGGTACTTCCTACACTGTTCTGGTTTATCTTTGTGTGTGTCCACCCGGCCCTTTGAAAGCAGCAATGGCGACTTCTTTATTTAACTCAGCATCCCCAGTGCCACAGTGCCGAGCACACATGGAGTAGACCTGTGTGTTCAGAGTGGGGCTGTGTGAGCAGGGACACCCTCACTCAACTGGGCTGGGGCTTCAGATCACTCAGCTCTGGAGTGAAGGCTGGAATGACCGACTCTCCGTGCCTGTAGTTCAACCGTCATTCTTGGCAGATTTGTGTCGGAGTGGAAAGAGCCCAGCCTTAGAACTTGACAGACTCCTTCTTTCTGCTTATCTCAGCTGGTGATTTGGAGTAAGTTACTTCTGCCCCGTGCCTCCATTTCTCCACCTATAAGATGGATGTACAAAGGTTTATTTTGCCTGATTTGTTGAAGAGAATAGAGATGATGTTTGCATTGCCCTGGTGTTAGCAGTAACTATCATTGTGGTCATCTTTAGGGCTTCTCTGGTGGCTCAGAGGTTAAAGCGTCTGCCGGCAATGTGGGAGACCTGGGTTTGATCCCTGGGTTGGGAAGATCCCCTGGAGAAGGAAATGGCAACCCATTCCAGTATTCTTGCATGGAGAATCCCGTGGATGGAGGAGCCTGGTGGGCTACAGTCTATGGGGTTGCAAAGAGTTGGACATGACTGAGCGACTTCACTTTTCTCTGAAAAGGAGCCATTCTTAGTATCTCTTGGGGGTGAGAGGAGGGACAACAAAAGCATTTGTGGCAAGGAGACAATATTTGAGGCTTCTCTGGGTTTGTTTTGGGCTTTCCAGGTGGCGCTAACAGTAAAGAACCCACCTGCCAATGCAGGAGATAAAAGAAATGCAGGTTTGATCCCTGGATCAGGCAGATCACCTGGAGAAGGGCGGGACAACCCACTGCAGTATTCCTGCCTAGAGAATCCCGTGGACAGAGGAGCCTGGCGGGCTGCAGTCTATAGTGTCGCAAAGAGTCAGACACGACTGAGCATGCACGCAAGCCCTGGGTTTGTTTCTTGTGGGAAAGGTGCCTTCATGAGCATACAGCAGTAAGCCTGCTGGCTAAACCAGCCCTGCCTGGGTTCCCAGGAAGTGGGCAGGGTAAGAGCCACCTGTTGCTTGCTGGCCTGCTGTGGGAACACATGGAGACAGGGGGACAAATGTTAGCCATCAGGGACTTCTTCCAGCAACATGCCAACACCTTACACTTTGTTCCTCGTAGATGCAGATCTCCTAGTGGAACTTTCTCCTGCTTGCACTTGGGACTCAGGGATGATGTGGGGTTGGTAGGATTGTGTTCCTTCCCTTTTTCTTCCCATCCTTCCCTCTTCCTGCATTTACTGGGCACTCACTGTATGGCAGGCACCATGCTGTGTGCTGGGAACATGATGATGACTGACACATGCTGCAGGAGAAAGACAAGACCACGCACGTGGTTGGTTCGGTAACAGTCCCCCCCCCCCCCCCCAAAGATATCCTAATCCTAGAGCCGCCTCCCAGATGACTGTCACCTTCCGTGGCCAAGGGGACCTGGCAATGTGGTTAAGGATCTTGACATGGCAAGACTATCTTGGATTGCCTGGGTGGACCCATTGTTATCACAAGCATCTTTGTGAGAGGGAGATTTGGCAACACAAAAGGACAAGGTATCATGACCATGGAAGCAGGTATTGGAGTGATGCTGCCAGGAACTGAGGAATGCCCACAGCCTCCAGACGTGGAAGAGGTAGGGAACATGTTTTGCCTTGGGATCTCCAGGAGCCCAGTTGGTAAAGAATCCGCCTACAATGCAGGAGACCCTCGTTTTATTCCTGGGTCGGGAAGATCCACTGGAGATGGGATAGGCTACCCACTCCAGTATTCTTGGGCTTCCCTTGTGGCTCAGCTGGTGAAGAATCCGCCTGCAATGCGGGAGACCTGGACACAACTGAGCAACCTTCACTTTCATTTTCTCCAGGAAGAACCAGCCCTGCTGACACCTTGATTTTAGCACTTGAAGACTTCTTCTGGACTTCTGACCTTCAGAGCTGTAAGAGTCTAGAACGTAAAGCATTTGTCCAAACATTTACCCAGATAAACAGCAGTGGAGCCAGGATTCCAGTGGGGTCCCCCCCCCCCCCCCCATTCCTCCCCCTTTCTGCACTCTGCCCCGTCCTCGGAGCAGCTTGCTGGGGTTACAAGAGGCAGTTCAGATGCTTAGAGGAAAACAGAAGGAATGTGAAGTACAGGGGACCTTGCCTATTTACACTAATTAAATGAGGAAACAATTTAAACATCAGCATCCTTTGCTGTGATGAGGCTGGAGGAGAGCAGGTACATGTTCGTGCTTCGTGGCAGTTGGTAGAACGCCAGAGTGGGTTTTCTTAGCAGTGTACACAAATGGCCTTGATGGTGTCTGTGTATTTTCATTCTATTACCTCATTTCTCAGTTTTATCCTAAGGGGATAATCCAAAGAAAGAAAAAAAAAGCACTCATTTGTGAAAATGTCCATTAAACCATGATTTTTTTTTTTTTTTTACTTTGGATTATAGATAATTTCAGACATCCAGGAACTTAGAATAGTATAATGAGCACCCATTTACCTATTTAACAATTATAAACATTTGTGTTTATTTACTTCATCTTTTCCTAATATATTTTAAAGTAAATTATAGACATCGTGATATCTCACTTCCATATATCTCAGGTAACTTCAGTTTAGGCTAATAAAAAGTTGAAACCAAACAATTAAATGGAGAATGGTTAAATCCACTATGATTATCTACCTAGCATAATGTTATGCGATCTTTAAAATGATCATTTTTGAAGTTTCCATTACAAACTGTCTTAGGACTCCATACTTTCCCTTTATATCACTTGCCATGCTTCATAATCATTTAATTACCTGATTATCGAATTATTGTCTGTTTCCCCAACTCATTTGATGGGGACAGTGCCCATTTTGCTCACCACTTTTTTCTTGACTGCCCGGCAGGGTGCCTGGTTCATAGCAGGTGCAAAATAAAATTGGTTGACTAAATGCCACCTGAGCATTTTTAGATCCTTGAAATAACATGCTGAGTGATGCAGGCAAAGCACATCATCTCGTATGCGCACGATGTAAAAATGAAAGCGTGCGTGCATACAGATGACTTCCAGAAGGCAGCGCTGGGAATTTCACGTTTTTCTGCCTGCACGTTGGGAGAGGCGGGTGAGAGCTGCTCCTCCTGCTTTATTTTCCTCCATGTGGTGGTCCTGCCATCTCTGTCATCAGGGAGGCAGCCGCCGTCCTGCGGCCCATGTGCTTGGTGCAGTCCGGGAGAAGAGGTTCATCCACGGGGAGTAGGAAGACTCGGTTTTGAAGCGGACACTCCTCTTTACCCCCTACAGGACGTGAGCAATCTCTGAACCTCTCCGAGCAGTTCCTTCAAGCTGAATAGGTGATCATGGTACCGGCCCCTCTTGTCTTTCTCTAATTAGATGAAATAAGGATGGCTCATGCAGGGGAGAGCACCCTGTACCGTGTTCCCGAGCTAGCTTCTCCCCACCCTCCTGCACCATGACACCTCGGCCCCTGGCACTCAGAGGGGCCCTGCCGCTGCCCTCATGCTCTCTGGATGGAGAAGGGATGAGCGGCTGCCACAGGTGCACGGTGTGGTCAGGGCTCTTCCGTGTCCATCTGAAAATCCCTGCTGACTGTCAACGGGAAGGTGACAGCTAATTAACTTGGAGTGTTTTCACCGGGCTCAGTCATCTCGCTAATTGGTGGGTCCCTCAGTCATCCAGTGGTGTTTACTGAGTGCTTACTCCATTCGGATTGCATATTCATTAACTTTCGGTGACTGTTGACCGCACTCAGACTCTGGCACTAGAATCTCTGGTGGGAGTTTCCCAGGTAGCTCAGCGGTATATAAAGAATCCACCTGTCAATACAGGAGATGCAGGAAACGTGGATTCGATCCCTGGGCCGGGAAGATCCCCTGGAGGAGGGCATGGCAACCCACTCCAGTATTTTTGCCTGGAGGATTCCTCAGACAGAGAAGCCTGGTGGGCTACAGTCCATGGGGTCGCAAAGAGTCAGACATGACTCAGCATGCACCATGGAAGAAGTTTCCTTTGAGCTCCAGGGTTCTCCAGGAGTCTCCTTCCTTGAGCAGCCTTGAGCAGCGTTACTGCTCAACACTTACTCATTTAGCACTTTCCACACACCCGGTGCTCCCCTGGGCACGAAGATGCTACAGGGAGGGCCTGTGATCATGTGGAACATGCCAATGATAAACAGGAGGCTGGGAAAGAAATCGGAGAATTACTACTGGTGGTGGTACCTGCTGAGAAGGGGTGCAGCCCAATTCCTGGGCTCAAGGGTGATGGTCTCCGGAATTATAGGGCCCTGTTAGTAATCAAGACACCCTCTCACCAGCCCTGCCCTCCTGCTCAGTCCTGGTTCAGCCCCTCTCAGGATCATTCCTTGTATTCATGAACAGTTCCCATCAGTTGCCTTGTTGGGGGCTAAGTCCTTTATTGTTTAGAACAAGCTCTGGGGCAGGCTGTGTCCCACTCACGGAGAGTCTCCCTGGGCGCAGTCGGGGGAAGGCCCTACAAGGACCTGGAACCTGGCCTAGCTGATGAAACACCTGCAGTATCTAGGCAGGTCCTCGGAGGTCCGCCCAAGTTCTAGAGGACGAAGGATGGCAGTTGCTCTCTCCCTCCCCCAGAGTCTTCAGACAAGGGCTCAGAGGGAGAGGGACTCAGGAGGGTGGGGAGGGAGAACAAGTTCCGTGGCCCTGCCGTCCACTTGGCACAATGCCCTGCCCCCACTCTGGCCCTTCGGGAGGCTTTCTTCTTCCTGGCCATGGTCAGATACCACATCTTTCTGTCTTTGTTCTCTGGCTTCCTCTGGCCGTGGCTGCGGATGTGTGAAACGGTAGCCACTTGGCAGTGTGCTCTTAGAAGATGCCGCGCACCTGCATGAGTTCTCACCCCGCACCCACCCCCCGCCTCTTCTTACCTGGCTGCCAACTAATTCTTCTTTTACAACATGATTCAGAGACTAATCCACGCCAGCTGCCTTAGGAGGTCTTTCAAAGATGCACACCCAAGCCTGCGCCCTCCTCTATTTTAGTTAATATCCTTCGGCTCCCCAGGCAGCCTCCCAGTACTGTCCTCAGGTTAATACCCCAATGTCTTCAGCTTCAGGGTCATTACTTGGCTTCTAAGGCCCTGGTGGGTGCTGGCTGGGCTTCAGGAAATGACCTTTCGGGGTACTTAGAGTTGGGCAGGTCCCCACCCCCACCCTGGGGAGAAATGTGGTCCAGCCACAAAGATCAGGAAAGATTCAAAGATGAAATAGTGCTGAGGGGGTCATAGAAGGGATGTTGGCTCTTGCTCTATCAAGATAGGGCTGTTGGAGGCTTCAGAGCAGATCTGAATTGTGTTTTAACTAAATCCTTCTAGCTTCTGTGCTGGCAATGGACTGAAAATGGCAAAGACAGAAGCAGATGAACCAGTTAAGAGGCTACCACAGAAATCCAGGGGCGGGATGACAGTGACTGTGGTCACAGAGGATGCTGTGAGAAGGGATCAGAAATGACTATATTGTGAAGGTGGAATTTGCTGGTGGATTGGATATGGGGTATCAGATAAAGGGTGATCCTAAGATTTCCCCTTGAACAAGGAGAGAATGAAGTTTCCATTTATTCATAGGGAGGATCAGTGAGCAAGTGTGGTGGGTAGGGATGGAATCATGCTTGAGATGTTAGTTGGACATTAGACATACAGATGGAGATATTCAGGAAGCAGTTGGTTGAATGAATCTGCAGTGTGAAGGTTAATTTCACATCAGCTTAACTAGGTATCCAGACGTTTGGTCAGACACCAGTTTAGATGTCACTGTGAAGGTGTCTTTTGGATGGCATTAACATCTATATCAGTAGACTCTGAGGGAAGCAGCTTACCCTCCCTGGTGTGGGTGGGCCACATCTAGTCAGTTGACAGCCCCAAGGGAAAAAGACTGAAAACCTCTAAGGAAGTGGGGATTCGGCCCCCAGACAGCCTTCAGACATGAGCTGCAGCATCTCCTCTTCCCTGGGTCTCCATCCTGCTGGCATACCCTGCAGATTTTGGATTTGCCAGCCTCTACAATGAATGTTTAAGCCAGTTCCTTAAAATATCCAAAGGAGATCCAACCAGTCCATTCTAAAGGAGATCAATCCTAAGTATTCACTGGAAGGACTGATGCTGAAGCTGAAACTCTAATACTCTGGCCACCTGATGCAAAGAACTGACTCATTGGAAAAGACCCTGATGCTGGGAAAGAATGACAGTGGGAGGAGAAGGGGATGACAGAGGATGAGATGATTGATTGGCATCACAGACTGAATGGAATTGAGTTTGGGTAAGCTCTGGGAGCTGGTGATGGACAGGGAGGCCTGGCGCGCTGCAGTGCATGGGGTTGCAAAGAGTTGGACAGGACTGAGTGACAACGGAAATCTGTCATTTCTCTCCCGTTATTTCTTTGCCTGTTTCTCTAGAGAACCCTGAGAACATGGGGTAGGACATGGAGTAAAGGGATACATATGTAGGTACCTATTTGGGAGTCATGTTATTTAAGCTTTGAGACTGGGCATGGGCAGCAAGAGAGCACATATGGACAGAGAGAGTTGGTCTACTGGGCTCGCCATCGGAAGTCAAGAGATTCAGAACCCGTGTGTGTGTGTGTGTGTGTGTGTGTAATATTTATGGAGCCTTTACCATGTGCTGGGCATTCCCCATCACTGGATGCTGCCTCTTCTTAAAGCCAGACCCATCTATCTCCTTGTTTGTTCTGGAAGGTTGGGAAATGATTCCAATGGAGCCACTTGTTTATCTGACTGGTGTTTTGCAATCCCTATGTCTCACCTCCTCTGGGCATTAGAATGGAATCAGCTGTTCTTCCCTGCATCAGGAACAGATTATCCCAGCCTCATCTTCCTGCCAGGCCACCTTCAGTTCCCTAAACCTCCAGCCTCTTGAAGCCATGTACTGTCTCTAGACGCCAGTAATAGCATTTATTAAAACCCATGAAGCCTCCTTTCTAGCAAGTGTTGGTAAAACTAGTTCTGCAACCCCAAGGAACAGGGTCATTTGAACTTGGTGACTCGAAAAACCTTTGGGGCAAATAATGAAAAGTACACAGGACTGTGGTGATGAGTTTCTCCCGCCCTCTTTGTTCTTTGTTCCTTTTTTTTTTGTTAGTGTGTGTGAGGCAGAATGCTTAACCCATATTTTCCAAGAACTGTGTAGGTGGGTTGCTGGGGACAATTGATTTTTAGGGAAGTATTGGTCTTCTGGATGTGGAAACCATGAAGCAAAGAATAACATTGTGCAAGAGGTGTTCCGATGACCAGGTCTGGGCTAATTATGGTGCCGTGTGCTTGGGCCCCTGTGTCGTCCGAGGCATCACTTCTGCTTGAGTTGGATTTTGCTCTGGACTCAGGGTGATCCCAGGCGCCTTGTCACGTGGATCGTCTACTTTCTAAGGCCGTGACTGGTTCTGAATGAGTGGAAGTGCAGCCTGGCAGGTGGAAGGGACACAGGCCTTTATGTAAGGAATGCCGAGTCCTGGTTCCCATCCTGCCACTAGCTTGCTGTGTGACCTCGGGCAGGTTTCCTCACCTCTCTGCGCAGTGATGTCTTCATCTGCGTTGAGTTTGGGCTTGGTTTTCTCTGAGGAATAGGACTCCAGCCATCCCAGGAGGGTTTTTGTTCAGTCACTAAGTTGTGTCCAATTCTTTGCGACCCCAGAAACTGCAGTCTGCAGCCTCCTCTGTCCTCCACTATCTACCAAAGTTTGCTCAAATACATGTCCATTGAGTCGGTGATGCTATCTAACTATCTCATCCTCTGATAGGGCACATACCTTAAATAAAGGACCACCCTGCCCTCAGCAATCCTGCCAGGTGTTGTATTGTGTGGGACCAGTGCTGCCAAATACATTTTTGGACTTTGTAAGGAAATTTCCTGGATTTTTAGATGTAAGCAGTGAATTCAGAAGTATTTTAAGCATCCTGTGGGTGAAACTTATAACCAGAAAGAGCCCATAGTTCTTCAGCTTGTAACTCTGTACACATATGCACTGTTCTTACTTGGGTTATCACAGGCTGGGGGCTGGATGAGGAATCCAGCTGAGGAATGCACATTTGATGTTTTTTGTCTTGAAACCAGTACAAGTATTTTCAAGGTACTGTGGACACAAAGTCAGACTGGAAACCGGGTCATAAGATGGATGCTGCCTGGAGGCCTAGAGGGAAGCATGACCCTCCTTTTCTCATGGGTGTGAGTGTTTGCAAGGCAGCAAACTCGGTCAGCTGATCTCCTTAGGACTTAACCCCAGGTCCAGCCACCAGCCTTGTCCCTCATCCCATGGACTCTGTGGCGTTCAGAGCTGGAGGAGATCAGATATTTCAGTGTGTTCAGTATTCACTCAGAAATGTATGTTGTAGCTCTTCTTTGTGTGCATACACACCTTATTCCCTTTTAACTGCTGTGTAGTAGTCCATGTTTCCCGCCGCCCCGCCCCCCCCCCCCCCCCCCCCCAACAACTCTTCCATACTAATGGACGGGCTTCCCAGGTGGCACTAGTGGTAAAGAACCCGCTTGCCAACTCAGGAGACACAAGAGATGCAGGTTCAATCAGGAAGATCTCCTGGAGGAGGAAATGGCAACCCACTCCAGTATTCTTGCCTGGAGAATCCCAGGACAGAGGAACCTGGTGGGCTACAGTCCATAGGGTCACAGAGTCGGACACAGCTGAAGCAACTTAGTATGCACGCATAGTGATGGTAATACTTTGCTTGTATCTGTTTTCCGCTTTTATTCCTTCTTCCGCTGATGTCATGTCACAGATTTTTTTTTTCTCACCCTCCTGCACACCTCTTTCCTTCCTTCCTTCCCTCTCTCCCTTTCCCTTTTCTTCTTCCCTTGCATCCATCCATCTCTGGATCCACTGGTGAGGCACACTCTCCCTACAGATGTGAGATGTACAGGGCAAAACCCTGAAGCCTTGCCTCCAGGAGCTCCAGTCCGCGGGGAAATCAGAGAAAAAGCACATTGTGGAGACTTACTGGAAGCAAGTTCTTCGACAGTCTTTACAAAGGAGCCTTTTGGGGTATGCGTCTCTGAGGCAGGTGCCCGTTTTTCAAAGGAGGAGTCAATTTTCGGGCCTGCTGTGTTACGTCGTCTGCTTCCTGGGACCTTGCAGGACCATCACGTGCCACCCAGCCTTCCCTTCTTCCCGTGCCGGAAGCTACACTTTGAGCAGAAAAGCGCCAGTGTTGGCTCTGGAGTGATGGCCCTGAGAAGGGCGCGAGCTGTTCTGGGCTTTTTCCTTTCGTGTGGGAGCCAGGAGGACTTTGAACAAAGTTGCAAATCAGAAGTCAGCCTGAAATGGACCGGGAAACTCAGGTCTTCTTCCTTCAGAGGAAATTAAGATGAATAAAAAGTCAGTGAAGGTGGAGCATCTCAGAGACAGAGGGCCCAGAGCCTAGTCTCCGCCCCTCTATTCTCCAGATGGATTTCAAACGTGTGTTTTGTGCTGTAAGTCTTCTGTGCTTCCCTCTTCTTTCATCCTCTGCCTTTTTTGCTCCTTTTCTTACGAGCCTCTTGACAGTGATCCCAGTAACGATCCACAGAACCTCACTCGTTGGCAAACAGGGTTCTAGGAATGGAAGAATTAATGTGTGCGGTTCAGACGCCCGCAGCCTACTCTGCTTTTCATCACCTCGGTCATCTGAACAAGTCATTTAAGCAATCTGTGTCTCACTTTTGTCCTGTGTAAAGTGGGGAACCTACCACTGTCTTCTTTCTAGGGATGTCAGCAAGGTACATGAGCCATTGTACATGAGAAACCTAACCGAAGCCTGGAATGGCTACCTGGAGTATGGTAAATGCTCAACAAATATCACATACGTGCACATGCACACACGCAAACACACACGTGCACAAATGTCTCCTTACCTGAGAGATGTTTCTGGCCACTCTTTTATAAACAGTACCTACCTCACCCCCATCTCTCTCTGCCTGCCTTCCTCTGTTGATCTCTGTTAATCTGACCCTGTATGTAGTTACTTACTTGACTATCTTCCCTAACCCTAGCCCCTCTCGCTCCCTGCAAATGCTGACTGATATCGCTGTTACTTGTATTTAATTCTTTTTATAATTTATCTTTTAAAAGTCTTTATTGAACTTGTTACCTTATTGCTTCCATTATTATGTTTTGGGTTTTTGGCCATAAGATGTATGGGTTCTTAGCTCTCTGACCAGTGCTTAAACCTGCACCCCCTGCATTGGAAGGTGAAGGACGTCTTAGCCACTGGACCACCAGGGAAGTCCCTGTTAGTTGTACTTAATGCTTTAGTCCCTGGAATGTGAGTAGGGACTCACATTCCCTACTATTTAAATAGCGGTAAATATGGGCTAAATGGAAGAGTGTCAATTTTATTTTTAAATTTTTGGCTGCATTGCGCAACATGCAGGATCTTAGTTCCTTGACCTGGGATCACACCTGCGCGCCCTGTAGGACAGAGTCTTACCCACTGGACCACCACGGAAGTCCCCCAGGAGTGTGTATTTTAGAGATGACCTGCAGGCCCAGACTCAGGCACAGAGAGGTAAAGTGACTGGCTCAAGGCTGAGCAAGTTGAGGAATCTGGAGTCATTTAAGTCTGATGCTTTAAATTCTGATTTAAACCATGAACCCCTTCCTGCTGGTAAAACAACAAAAAAAGAAAAACTAAGCGTAGTGACTGCAACAAAGTCAGGATTCAGTAGATGTTCAGTGAAGGTAGCAGTGATCATCGCTCCTGCAGCAGCTGCCCCAGGACACCCCTGTTTGGTTGTACCCCGGCTTTCTGAGCAGAACTGGGGCATTGGTGGCTGCCATCCTGAGAGGGATAAGGGGGTGGTGCCCAGGTAGGTGGGCAGGTGTGGCACCAGGGTTGAAGCCAGCCTCTGCCCCTTCTCAAAGCCTTGTCTGAGGGAGGGAACCAGCACTCTGTGGAAGACACCACGTTTCCCATGTGGTGTCTGTTTCCAGACTCGGTGGGAGCTTTTAAAATGTGCCAGTGTCTCTCCTAGTTGTACTTGCATTTGCTGTTTTCTTTCCCCTGAGATCTGTTGGGGGGGCATTTTGCAGGGACTTTAAAGGTCAGGAACTTGTCTCTGTGTCCTGGATCTTGTCCCAGTTTTCTCAGGTGGGTTTTATTGCTCCCGTTTTTCGGATGAGGAAACTGAGGTTCGGGGAGGTATAAATTCTGAAGCCGGGATTCAACCCCAAGCCTGCTACTTCCCGAATACCTCCCACCTCTGCTCCTCTGCTCAGACTCTGTGAGAGTTGGATCCTGGCCTGTCAGCATGCATTGAATGATGAGCCCAGGCTGGGTGCCAAGCATCATTTTTTTTTTTTCCCTTGTTTGCTTGTTATGGTTTTTAAACTGTTTTGTTGAAGTGAGGAGGACAGTGCTTGTGGGAGGTACACAGGGGAGGGTCCTCTGTCTCATTCTATGTGATTCTCTGAATTATAGCAATGAGCTGTGGAGAAGGAGCTCAAGTGTCAGCGCACCGCTGCCCTGAGTTCAGATACGAGCCCAGCCTCTAAGCTGCTGTGTGATCTGTGTCGAGTCATCAGCCTCACTGAGCCTCAGTTTCCATATTTGTAAAATGGAACATGGACTCTGACTTGGAGAGGACATCGAGGATTTGAGGTGTTAAATACAAAATGTCAAGCATGTCTCCTGGTGTAGAGTCGGCCATCAATATTATTATTGTTGTATTTTAGCACATAGTGTTATACTTAAATGTTGCTTCTTTCTTTGCCTTACTTATCTTTGTGGTTCCTAAGGATGCAGACTGAACCTTATTCACCTCAGCATCCCCACCATCTAACACAGTTCTTGGTATGTGGTTGATGTGCACTGTTGCAGGGCACATGAGTGAATGAATGAATGAACAAATAAAACAGCTCACGGGTTGTCAGAGCCGCTCTGGCCAGCTGTCGGAGGACTGTTTCCTGGAGTCTTATCCCCTCTTGTCAGATTCAGGCTAGGACAACGGTGTTGTGGTTCCATTGTTCCTAGATAGCACTTCCTATCTTAACGTCTCGGCCGGGGCAGCCCTGGGTCACACCCTGCCCTGCTGGCCTATCACCCACCCCACTTGGACCCTGGCAGGCTCCCTCCCAGCCTGCCCAGATGAAAACTTTCATGAACTACTCGCAGCCTCTCAGTCACAACTATTGTCAAAGGGGCCATTTCTTCCTCCAGAACCTTTCACTTTCCAGGGAAGATATGGAAAATGCTCAGTCAAAATGTTCTGCATGGGAACTTCTGATGGTCCAGTGGTTAAGAGTCTGCCTTCCAATGGAGGGGAATGCAGGTTTGATCCCTGGTTGGAAAACTAAGATCCCACATCCCACATATGCTGCAACTGAAGTCCGAACACTGCCACAAAGAACCACGTGCTGCAACAAAGACCTAGTACAGTCAGAATGTCAAACATTTTTTTTTAAATGTTCTGTATGAGCCTGACTCTTCATAGCTCAACCTGCATGTTCATGTCTTGCCCCTCATCCTCCCCTTGTCTAAATGGTAGGTCAGGTCAATCTAGTTATCCAGCTATCCCTAGTCAACTGCTGAAGAAACTGAACCTCAAAAAGGTGGGACTGCTGGTAACCCAGCTGGTTAGTGAGAGGGCTTAGGACCATTACTAGCTCTCTGCATCTCACCAGTGCTTTCGCCACTAGTTGCCTTCCTGGTTTCATCACCGGGGTGCGGTACCCTCCTCTGTTCCCAGAAGAGCTTTGAGGGGTGTGTCACAGTGTTAGTGACCCAGGCTCTCTCAGTCTGTTAGCCCAAGGTCGCCTCCCACTGCCCTGTGAGGTGTATGGGGTCCAGGCATCATCGCACCTGCCCTTTGGGGGAGAAAACAGAAGCCCGGAGGGCTGAGTGCCTTCTGGAGGCGACACAGCTCCAAGGGTGCACTTTCCCTTTTGCCCAGTTTCCCTTTCCTGCTAAATTTGACTCATAGGTCATGGGTGTGTGTTAGTCACTCAGTCGTGTCCGACTCCTTGTGACCCCACGGACTGTAGCCCTCCAGGATCCTCTGTCCATGGGATTCTCCAGGCAAGAACACTGGAGTGGGTTTCCATTCCTTTCTCCAGGGGATCTTCCCGACCCAGGGACTGAACCTGGGTCTTCTGCGTTGCAGGCAGATTCTTTATTGTTTGAGCCATGAGGGAAGCTCATAGGTCAGTTGTTCTCAAACAGGGTTTCCCTTGGAATTAACTGCAAGATTTAAAATCTTGCTGCCAGGACCCAACCCCCAAAGATCCTGACTTAGGCACAGAGCCCAGGGAAGCAGCGTTCTAACATCTTCCCTGTGATTCAATGGTGCAGCAGCATCGAGAACCACTGTCTCAGGTCATCCTCTTACAGCAATGTAGGGAAATCTGAAAAGATGCTGGCAAATTCCCAAACTCTATTTTAGATCAGGGTTCCAGCCCTCCTAAAGCAAACCATGTTGTTTTGCTCAGATTCATGACCACTTGTGTTTCAAATGAACTGTCAGTGCTGAAAGAGGATTGTAGGGGAACCCGGGAGATGGAGTGGTCCCAAAGCTGTCATGTCTTGGGCCCTTATTGTGTCCTGAGCCCTGTGCTAAGCACCTTATGTATATGAACTCATCTAACTCGCAATCCAGGTACTAGCACTAAGAGGGCACTGCTGATGTTGCCTCATTTCATGGGTGAGAAGGCTGCACATGGAGTAGGTAAGTAACTTGCTCAAGCTGGTAGGGGCAGAGCTGAGATTTGAAGACAGAGAGCTGGCTCCAGAGGCCACTGTGGTAGCCACTTTGTCCATTGTTCTGCAGGATGGCTTACTGGTTCCCACATGGCTGAGAATTGGCACTCACCAACTCATCCTTTCAGAGAAGGCAATGGCACCCCACTCCAGTACTCTTGCCTGGAAAATCCCATGGACGGAGGAGCCTGGTGGGCTGCAGTCCATGAAGTTGCTAAGAGTCGGACACGACTGAGTGACTTCAATTTCACTTTTCACTTTCATGCATTGGAGAAGGAAATGGCAACCCACTCCAGTGTTCTTGCCTGGAGAATCCCAGGGACGGGCGAGCCTGGTGGGCTGCTGTCTATGGGATCGCACAGAGTCGGACACGACTGAAGTGACTTAGCAGCAGCAGCAGCAGCTCATCCTTCATGGTGATGCTGAGACCTAGATCTGATCTGTCACTCTGTTGCTCAGGAGCCTCTGTGAGTCTCCATAGTATCTGGTCATCTGTTAGGGGGGTGAGGGGGCAGGTGGTGGGCAGCAGAGAACTCTTAGCACAGCCTGCGAGGGATCCCCTTTACAGCCTGAGTGCTGGCAGACTGTTCTTTCAGACTTCATGTCACATGTGCTGTTAATACCATCTGCAAGTTTCCCCCACTTTCCCCTGCCTGGTGAATTTCTGCTCTTCAATACCTAGCTCAAATATCCTCTTCTCTCATCTATGCAGGACGTGTCAGTGATGCCTTCCTCTGCTCCCAGAGCTCTTGGTCCCTCCATCCAGGACCACGTGGCCCGCGGCGTTTTCCCCAGTGCCCTCAGAGCTCCCAGTGGAATGTGGCTCTGTCTTGGGCTTTGCTCATGGTTGTTCTTCCCTCAGCATCTACCACTGGATGGCCAGCCTCCCACATGTAGGATGATCCCCTTTACCTTAGCTTCCACTTTATTTCAGCCATGAAGATGTATTCTCTTTGCCTTCTGGATATTAGAAGATTTTTCTGTTTGTAACAGATGCTTTCCTTCAGGGTGCCTCGGGTTCCACGTTGCATAACTGACATTGATTTACTGTGTTTTCTTAGGTTGAGCAGTGATTTTGAAAGAGTTCTGAGGTCCCGTGGAAGGTCTGCCTCTCTCCAGCCTTGGGTTCTCTGCCTTCTTGAGCATCTCAGGGTCCAGAAGAAAGAGAAGAAAGCCTACCAGTTCTAGGAGCAGTTTGGATGAAGAGAGGTAGGTGTCTTGTTTTGTGTTCAGCTTGATTCCTGAATTCAATCACCACGAGCCAGTTAAGGCAGAGGCAGAAGAAATGGTGTTTTGGTGACCCAAGAGGTGCATATTTGTTTGCTCATGTGCTGTTGTGAGGAAGTCAGCAGTTGCTCAACAAGGAGCAGGAAGGCACTTTTTGGGGAGTCCCTGCCAGTGTCTGAACAGGGCAGGTGCGCCAGGAGCCATCAGCTGCCAAGGTGAAGAGTGAGGCTTTCTTATGCCTACTGTGACGGGGGCAGGAAAAGTCAGGCTTAGAGATGCTGGCTGAGTTCTTAGAACTTATTCTGCACAAACACATGCATAGGTGCAGGTGATGTGAATAGGGTCTTCATCTCAACGTTGCTTGAAATAGCCAATGGTGAAGCTGTTTTTATTTACTTATTTATTTACTGACATGCAATGCTTAGTTTTCATTTTATTTTTAAAATAAAAGTATAGTTGATTATACTATTATTTGTTTCAGGTTTACAGCATAGTGATTCAAAATTTTTATAGATTATACTCCATTTATAGTAATTATAAAATGTTAGCTCTGTTCCCTATAGGCGTGTTGATTATTTTATACTTAGTAGTTTATACCTCTTAATCTCCTAACCCTATCTTCAATGCCTGGTTTTTAATCAGATTACTGGCTATGTGAAGAAACAGAAGACTATGACCCAAATTTAGGGGAAAAAATTGTCAATAGAAAGCAAATGGAACTGAGATTTTTGAGCTAAACTTACACTTGCCTGATCAATTTATTTTATTATTATTATTATCATTATTATTAGGTTTACAGAAAAGTTGAGTAGAAAGTACAGAGTTCCCGTATATCCGCTGTCCCCACGTACAACCTCCTTACCAGCAACATCCTGCACCAGAATGGTATATTTATTACAGTTGACAAATCTGACATTCACTGACATCGTTATCACCCAAGTTCATAGTTTGTGTTAGGATTCTTCACTGACATCATTATCACCCAAGTTCATAATTTGTATTAGGATTCACTCTGGGGTTGAGCATTTTTTAACAACTGTGTAATGCCATGTATCCACCATGGTGGTATCATATGGCATATTTTCACTTCCCTAACAGTCGCCTGTGCTTCACCTATTCATCTCCTACAGTGAGACACAATTTACCTGCTCCTTAGTTGGGTATTGCTTGACTGCATCACAGTGCCTCCATAGAATGGAATACTGCTCCAGTCTTCTTGCCTGGGAAATCCCATGGATGGAGGAGCCTGGCCCAGAGTCCAACGGGACTGAGCGACTTCACTGTCACTTTCATACAGCTCTTAAAAGGAAGGGTGGCTTTAAGTAGTGAAATGGAACATTCTTGAGGTTGTACTAACTGCTGTTGGCCTTAACCATGTGGATTTTTTAAATTTATTTTTTATTTTGTTTTTTACTGTTTTGTTTTTATATTGGAGTATAGCCAATTAACAATGTTGTGTTAGTTTCAGATGCACAGCAAAGCAGACTTAGTCACACATAGATATGCAACCGTTCTCTCTCCCCCAGACTCCCCTCACATCCAGTTAACAAACATGACTTTAAAAAATGGAAAAAGGAGGGCATGGCACAGCGTGCAGACTGTGCTGACGGCTCCGATGGTCCGCATCCACCACTCCCAAATCAGCTGCCTAGACTTCCTGCGTCTGCATTTACAATCTGTGGTTCCCAACTCTGCTGATCTGTGAGTCCCAGAAGACAGACCCCTCCTTGAGGGCAGGATCTGTTCATTTGCAATGATAATTATTGCCTGGACCAAGCCCAGATCCAAGCATACAGTAGCCTTTCCCTTAGTATCTGTGAACACCTGAATGATGAATGCAGGGGAAGTTTTCTTTCCACAATGCTGTCTGTCTCCTACTCCTCAAATACACCGGCAGAAGTGGAAGCGCTGGGTGTCCCTCCTCCCTCTCCTGGGTACCATCCCTGGCCTCCCCTTCCCTGCCTTGAGTTTCGATGCTCTGCCAGGCTTCTATATTCCCCAGGTTACAGAGACTCGAAGGAGATGGGAGAGCAGCTTGAAATGGAACTTCCAGAGGATACTGTGTAGCTGACTCTGTCCATCGGGCTGATGTGACTTAATTGATTAATTTAGCTGTAACAGCGGAGTGACCCAGCAGCTGATCTGACAGCAGGTTGGTGAGTCAGACTGGACGGGTCTGATTCCGTGAGCTGGCATGGCTGCCTGTGTGACGTTGGCCGTTTTGCTTAACCTTGCTGAATCTCAATTTCCTGACCTGTAAGTGGAGGCTGAAAACTCTTCCCTTGGGGTTGTCATGAGGATTAAATGCGATCACATAAGTGAAAGTGCCCTTTGAGGAAAGAAGAAGGTGAAGGCGCCTACTGAGTCAGGAGAGAAGTGAGGCGGGCCTGCTGGTGTCCTCTGGGGCCTCATCCTTCCGGAGGAAAAGAATCCCGACTCCCCCAGTCAGATGGATTCTAATTTGGCTCTTAGTCTCTTATTCACTGCGCTCCTCTCGGCTGCCCAGGGCTTTCAGCTTAAGCAAATAAATGATCCTGCTCCAGAGGGCTCTGTGTTCTGTGGCCAGCCATGTGTTTGAGCTTGATAGAGATTCTTATCCGGCCGGGTAATATTACACAGCAAGGGATGACATTTCTTATCAGGAGCCCTGTTGAATCAGAGATAGGAGCCCTTTCTTTTTACTGGCAGCCAGGCCTTCGTGTGCAGGGCTGGCAGGGAGGGTCCCGGGGCGGGCAAGGGCCCGGGAGGTGGGCAGCTTGGCCGGCAGTGGCATCAGCTGGCCCTGTTCTCTCGAGACAGCCACTCCCAATGGCCTGCCTTGACTAAAGAAGGCCGCATGAGATTTCTGCATGTGATAGGAGCAGGGCAGGGCCCGGAGTGGGAATGAGGAAGGAAGGAGAGGCATGATGCTGCTGGACCAGCTTGGGGTGGAGGCATGTATGCCATCCTGCCCTTGTACAGAGAGGCAGGTGGCCTCCTGCTGTGGGAGTGATGAGGTCCTGGGTAACCTCCTGTCCCCACCTGAAGGCTGACCTGTGTGGATGCAATAGGCAGGGTGCTGCATGGGGCTCCTGTGCCCTCGGGCTTCTGTTGCAGAGACACTGGCAGGCCCGACGGTAGGAAGGGAGCGAGATCAGAGTGTTTGTTCCTTCGCTTCTCCCCTGCTGGGTCCCTGAGTGGTACAGGCAGGGTCTGCACAGAAGGGCCTGCGTTAGCATCCTGACTCTGGGACGCATTCGCTGTATTATCGGGCGAGATATGTACTTCGCTGCACCTCGGTCTCTTCATCATTTTCTTGCCCTCTTTCATCACTTGCCTTTGGGTTCCATTGATCTCTGTGTCTGGGTTTGGCCCTGAGGTACCAGGGGCAGGGGCACTGCAGGGTCACCCAGGGCCTGAGGCCAGAGCGCCCGATGGACGGAGCTCCTGCGTGGATGCAGGCAGTCCGGGCGACCACATGATTTGAGTACTGCAGCCTATGTAGGGGACATGTGCCCAGGGTTCTTCCTCTCCTGTTTTGTTGGGAAGCCCTGTTCTCAAGGCATAATCTTATCCTCATCAGAAAGGGAAGAAGTGGTTTCTCCCTCTCCCTGGCCCCCTCTCCAGCCAGCAGTCCTGCCTCTGCTTGCTTCCTGTTTCCTTCCGTCGCCTCGCACCCCCGCCCCGCCTCCTGCCCCGGGTCTCATGTCATCTGTGCTGTTTTCCATGCTTCTCCCCATGGCCAAGTCCAAATTCTGAAAGCACAGCTCTGACCCCGTCCCTCTCCACTTGTAAAAATAGCCTGACCTCTCAGCGTGATATTTAAGGCCCAACTGATTGCCACTCCACCCCTGTGCTTTGATCACGGTCACCCTTGTGTGGGGCGTCAGTCACAATAAGCAAGGCCTCATCCTTGTCTTTCGAACTTGCCAATGCCTTTCTTTGACTTTTATGACTTGTTTGCGGCCTTTCTTCTTTGGAAGCCTGAGGGGTTCGTGGGCTCTGGCCAGCGAGAGGGCTGGGTTCAACCCCAGCTTTACCAGCGGCTGGCTCTGGGGCTGTGAGCAAATCACTTCACCACCCTGAGCCTCAGCGTCCTCATCTGAGACATGGGCATCTCATTCCTGTGCCAGGGCTCTCGTGAGATGAACCTGTCTGAAGGTGTCTGCTGGGGTCTGGCTCATGGCAGGTCCTCAGTAAGTGGGGACTTGCCGCTCTCTAACGGCGTGTCCCACTGTATCCTGATACACCTGAGCTCAAGTTCCATCCCATCTTTAGCCTTCGCTCTGGGCTCTTCCACCTGGGAGTCATCTTCCTCTGTTGGAAGGTCTCTGACCTCCTCTTGTCTGGAGAACAGGAACAGACCTCTTCTCTTTCTACCCATGTCTGACTTGCTGGCATGATGTGGACTCCTTTAGGGCATTGACTGGTGGTTATGGTTTTGGCTTGGCCGTGGGAATCAGTGATTTAGTGATTGAGAAGTTGACACCAAGGGAATGGAAGAGAGTCATCTGTTCTCTCAGTGAATGTAGTTCGGTTGGTATATGGTATTGTGGGTATATGGTTTATGGTATGGTAGTGGTGTTTAGTCACTCAGTTTTGTCCTACTCTTTGTGACCCCATGGACTGCAGTATGCCAAGCTTCCCTGTCCTTCACTATTTTGTGGAGTTTGCTCAAATTCATATCCATTGAGTCTATGATACCATCCAACCATTTCATCCTTTTGCCCTCTTCTCCTCCTGCCCTCAATCTTTCCCAGCATCAATATCTTTTCCAATAAGTTAGTTTTTTGTATCAGGTGGCCAAAGTATTAGAGCTTCAGCTTCAGCATCAATCCTTCCAATGAATATTCAGGGTTGATTTCCTTTAGGATTGACTGGTTTGCTCTCCTTGTAGTCCAAGGGACTCTCAAGAGTCTTCTCCAGCACCACAGTTCAAAAGCATCAGTTCTTTGATGTTCAGCCTTCTTTATGGTCCAACTCTCATATCTGTACATGACTCTTGGAAAACCACAGTTTTGACTCTACAGCCCTTTGTGGACAAAGTGATGTGTCTGCCTTTTAATTTAGTGGCTTAAAACAACACATTTAATTATCTGACAGCTCTATAGGTTAGAATCCAAGGCGGGTCTCACTAAAATCAGGGAACACAGTGCTGGTTCCTCTTGTGGGCTCCTCCAGCTTCTAAAGGTTGCCTGCATCCCTAGGCTTGTGGCCCCTTCATCCATCTATGAAGCCAGCTTCATGTCCTCTTTCCATGCCTTTCTTCCTTTCTCTCATCTTTCTCTTCTGCCTCCCTCTTCCATTTTTAAGGACACTACCAATTATATTGGGCCCACAGAAACAATCCAGGATGATCTCACTGTCTTAAGGTGAGCACTTTAGCCATTTATTTCCCTCTGCATCCTGAATTCCCCTTTGCCATGTAACCCAATATAGTCACAAATTTCAGGGATTCGGGCATGGGCATCTTTGGAGGACTGCTATTCTGCCTATCAGAGCACATCTGAGAATAGAGAATAGAGTCTTGCACACACTGTATACTTGTATACACATTGGTATTGATCAGCCTTAGCTTTCTCAGCTGTGAGATGAGTAGACATCCCATCTGATGTCTACACAGATCCTCAGAAAATCTTTGTTTTCCTGGAGACATTGCCTCCAGGAGACGCATTTCATCCCTCAGTCTTGGATGGACTGGAGGCCATGAGTTTATAGGAAGAGGGTGAGGTCAGTTTCCTAGCTGGCTTTGGAACAGACCAAAAGTTCTTTAGCATGATGACGGCGCTTCTGATTAATTATTGTAATGACTCCTTTTGTTCTTACTATCAGACAGAGGAACCCCCTAGCACAGGGGACTGGCCAACCGGCCAACAGGGCTGGGATGGGCCAATCCAGAGGGGCCAGCCGGTATCTCCATGTGACCAGCTTGTTCCATCCTTCATTTGACAGATCCCTCTGATCTTGCTGCCTACAATAGATTTCAGGGAAAAAGAAACTTCCTGGCCCGATTGATACCGATGTGAAGGAAGCAGCTGCCTTTGGTGCGGGCAAGGAAACAAATTCCAGTGACACTGATAGCTTCTCACCAGTTCTGCGTTAATTGAGGAACTGCTGAGTGACTGTAAGACATGTCCAGTAATGTGGGAGGGTGTGAATTCCTGCAAAGGTGAGTTAGAATCCAGCATGGGAGCAGAGCGGTATTAACCAGTAGGAAGGAAAGAGCCTGGGTTTGGGAATTCCTGGGGTTTGGAGGTTTCATCAGTGACTTTCTGTGTTACTATAAGGTCAACGACACCCTCTGTCCCCTCGTTTGTTTACAGTGGTAGAGTGGAGTTTGCTGGATTTCTCCCCCAAGTTCAGTTCAGTTCAGTTCAGTTGCTCAGGCATGTCTGACTCTTTGTGACCCCATGAACCGCAGCACGCCAGGCCTCCCTGTCCATCACCAACTCCCGGAGTCTACCCAAACCCATGTCCATCAAGTCAGTGATGCCATCCAACCATCTCATCCTCTGTCGTCTCCTTCTCCTCCTGCCCTCAATCTTTCCCAGCATTAGGGTCTCCCCCCAAGTCGAAAGTAAATGCTATGGCAATGACCAGTGCTTAAGATGAAGCTAAAGAGAATCATGAGAAGAATTTGATAGTTCTTTGGACATCACCAAGCTTACCTGGGGAGATGAGGCCAGAGAGGTGAAGAGTGGCCTGAGATCACACAGTCAGTAGCGAGCAAAGCCAGGCCCTGGAACCAACCATGGTTTCCTCCCTCCTTGTGAGTGGACATTCATGCTGCCATCTTTGTTCCTGTTACCTGTTGAGTGAAGCAGATGGTCCATTTCAGCCATGCCTGCTGACCTTATACTCTAGTCTTATTTGCCAGCCAGTGGCTTTGGTGGGGCTGGTACCTTCTTGCTTTAGGCACCCCATGGTTTAATTTGATGGGCTCTAACTGCTAGTGTCATTCTTTCTGCTGACTGTGAGATTCATGATGATAAATCATGACTGTGGCCTAGGAAAGTTGGGTTCATGTTTGCAGGACGAACTGATACGGAGTGGGGAAGATGCAATTTGAGCGTTCCTTTTCTGTGTCAGGTTGGCTAGGCTTTGGGGTGTGTGTGTGTGTGTGTGTGTGTGTGTGTGTGTGTGTACACAGGCAGGAGACATTGACTCCAGCTCTCAATGGAGAAGCAACACACAAGTACAGAAATGAGAGGAATTCGGGGCAGACGTCAGTGGTCACAGTCTCCACCTGGGAGCGGGCTGCCTGTTTCAGTCTCCCCTCTGCTTAGCCTCTTTGTTATCTGTTCTGCTGCACTGAGGGCACACGAGAGCTCTGGAGTCAGTCTGCTTTGTTTCAAGTCCTGCCTCTACCACTGACTGGTCCTGTAATCTTAGGCAAGTTTCATATTCTTTCCATGCCTCAGACTCGTCATCAGGAAAACGGGCTATTAGTGCTAGAGTAGAGATGTTTGAGGAGCAACTGAAATACTAATCCTCAAACACAAACACATAATGTGTGTGTGCCTGTACCTGTGTATGCATGCATGTATGTATACACATGTGTGTATCCACTTGCACATGTAAGTGTGAATGTGTGTATATAGGCTTGTATGTGTGCATGTGTGTGTATACACACATGATTTTATATATATATATACACATACATATATGTGAACACACATGTGTGCTTTTATGCATGTATACAGGCATGTACTGTGCTAAGTTGCTTCAGGCCTGTCCAGCTGTTTGTGACCCTATGGACTGTAGCCCACCAGGCTCCTCTGTCCATGGGATTCTCCAGGCAAGAGTACTGGAGTGGATTGTCATGCCCTCCTCCAGTGAATCTTCCCGACCTAGGGATTGAAGTCACATCTCTCATGTCTCCTGCGTTGGCAGGAAGGTTCTTTCCACCAGTGCCACCTGGGAAACTCATATACATGTATATGTACACAGATAATGTGGTTTTATGCATGTATACATGTATATGTATATATGAAAACATATTGTGTGTAGGTATATGTGTATATATGGTTATGTGTGTATGTATATATATAAAACCATATATACACATATACATATATATAAATATACATATATACATACACACACATATACATATAACAGTGCAGAGTTAATATGACTATTTCCCTGTTTATGTTTGTAGCCTGCAGAGACGTCCCAGCCTGCCTTGCCCTGGGTCCAGTCCCAGAATTTTAAAACTGGTCCTGAAAGCTGGTGCCCAGCTGGGTCTTGAACCAAGACCTTCTGAGGCCAACGCCTGGCTCTTCTCTACTGTGGGAGCGATTCCCAAGCCTGCCCTTGGAAAGTGTCAGAAGTATCCATGGGGCCTGGTAAAATACAGATTATTCACAGACTCCAGCCCAGGCCTTGGAGACCAAGAAGTAGACACAGACTGGGAATATTTAACCAGTCACACTTGGTGACTTTGATGGAACCCCACCATATGCACTCTGCTCCTGGCTGGACTCCCAGCTGCCCCGTGCCACCTCCGATGTAGCCATCTTCACTCTCCAGTGAAGACGTGTCCCTTCCCCTCCCCCGAGAAACACCTAGTGCATTCTGCTCATGCACAACCAGGCTCTCAGAGGGACGCAGAGCACAGGGCCAGCCTCAAATTTGGATTTGCAGTCTAATTTAGCTTTCCCACATCACTGACAGAGACACGCTATCCTGGCCTCACCTTTCCCAGGCTGAGCTGAGGTCAGCCTTAGCTCTGGGTGGCCAGACCACCCCGGGCCTCCTTCCCTTTCATGATGAGCTGATTTCCTTCTGGGTGATGAGACCCCCTTGCTTTCTGAGTCTCCCCCCAAATTAAAAAACAACTGCTATTTATTGAGCATCTATGCTATCTAAATGCATTGCTCTAAATAATTACCCTGCGGGAAAGATAGTATTATCCTGAAGCTAGAAGATAAATAATCTACAGAAGGGCACAGAGCCCACGTTCAAAACCCTGTTCACCTAACTGGAAAGGCCTTTTTTTCACTGTCCCAGAGGTGAGTTACAGAAGATTTATTTTCAAGGCAATAGGTCCTAAATACTTCCCTTTAACATGTGAACAAAACCTCGCAGATAATTTTTTTTTTTTTCTAATTTAACATGCACAGACTGTCCTTGGGATTCCAAACACATTCCAAAAGTCAGGCGCTGCCCGAGTTGGAAGGCACATTAGGCGTGAGCTGGCTGGGGCCGCTGACTTGGAATCAGGCTGCTCACTGCCTTGCTCTGTTCAGTCTTTCAGTCGTAAACTTGTTTTCTTCCCCACACATTGGCATCCATCACGATTTAAATTCTAGGTTGTCAGTCCTCGCAGGGAGAGGTTCAGATCTTGGCATTAAGCCCTGTCCAGCCTGTGTACAGGGCTGTGTTATTGTGGAGCCCTTAGCTGATCTTTGTGGCCACCTGGAGAAGTCACCCACTTTGCAGATGAGGAAAACAGAGGCCCGCATGGTAGAGACATCAGGCTAGTTTTAAGTCAAAATGCTAGTCTTATCACAGCTATTGGGACTCTTTCAGTTTACTGGATCTTTAGGGCTGAGTTTGTGAGGGGTAATTGAGTCTGCATTCAAAGTATGGGAAAAGATCATTCCCGTTTTCATAAGCTGGAGGCCTCTCTGCAAATATCATAGACTGCACTGATGTGTTTACCTAACTAGCTTCCTCATGAAACAGGAGCTCTGTCTGCCTCATCTCCCTCCATCTCCCAGTGCATAACCCAGGCTCATGGTGGACTCTTCCTGAGGATGCACCAGATAAATGAAGAGTGATTCTTACCAATCAGACCACTTTGGGAGAATTGCACTCCTGTCTGGCACCAGCTGTCCTTCATTTCTTATTACAAAGCACAAAATATCTTCTCCAGAAAAATCCACAAACCCAGACAAACATAGGGGAGAAGCTAAGAATACTTGTTATCACTCAAAGGTGACTAATTAAATGAATTAAAACACATGCATATATGTGTGTGTGTGTGTGTATATATATATATATATATATATATATATGTATGTCTATATGTGTATGTGTATATATATATATACACATAAACTTGTAATAGTACGGCAGTCTACACATCAGCTCATAAATATAGCTGTTTTACTAAATACATGATAAATATCTTCCCACATGTGCACTTCCGCTTCATCACTGACTCTTGGGACACCCAGCTTCACGTGTTGTTCAGACATAAGTGGCAAAGCTCCTCCAGTGTTTCTTAAGCATCTGGGACAGACACATGAATTCAACTTTTGCCCTGCTGTGAACAGTGCTTCGGGCTTCCCCGGAGGCTCAGCGGTAAAGAATTCACCTGCAATGCAGGAACCACAGCAGACGTGAGTTCGACCCCTGGGTTGGGAAGATCCCCTGGAGGAGAGCATGGCAACCCACTCCGGTATTTTTGACTGGACAATCTCATGGACAGAAGAGTCTGGCCGCCTACAATCCATAGCGTCGCAGAGTCGGACGTGTGATATGACTTAGCACGCACATACAAACGGTGCTTCACTGAATATTCTCATTGTTAAATCTTTGCAACTACATTTTCCTATTTTATTAAGATGCATTCCCATAAGATAGAAAATCTGAAACAAGGACTCTTGAGGTTGTTTAACTCGCCACGTTCTCCTTCAGGAAGTTTGGGCATTTATCCTTCGGCCCCCATGCGTGATCCTGCTGTGTGCTGAGCCGTCCACAGCAGGACCTTCTTCTCTGGCATTTGGCACAGCACCATTCACCTGGCCCAGCCCACGTGCCCCTTTCTCAGAGGCCTGCCCTCCCCGTGGACTGCACCATGCTCTTCCTCCCTCCAGCCCGTGGTTTCTACAGCACACATCTCCAATCAATGAAATCATGATTTGTGGTGTTTGGAGCTGAGCCTGCGTGGATCTGGTTCCCTGTTGTGTCCTGGCAGCCGGCACGATGTTTTATTATAGTCAGAAGCAAGGGCTCGAGCCAGAAAGACCTGGTTTTACTGTGACCCTGCTGTTTTGCTCAGCAAAATCTTCAGTCTCAGCTGAGTTACCACGTGACCCGCCTCGCACAAAGATGGTGAGGTTTAAATGAGATACGGCCTGTAGCTTAGTATGGGGTCTTTTGTGACCGGTTCTTTCACTTGGCATGATGGTCTCAAGGTTCATCCACATCGTCTCATCTCTTGTATCTGTACGTAATTCCTTGTGATGCCCAGACAGTGTTCCATTGTGTGTATATATATAAACATTTTGTTCATTGGTCAGTTGATGGACACTGAGTTTGTCCATTTTGGAGTTATTATGAATAATGCTGCTCAGATGTACAAGGTTTGGTGTGGATGTAGGTGTTCATCTTTCTTGAGTTTGTACACCTATGAGGGGAGTTGCTGGGTCATATGGTGTCTAGGTAACCTTTTGAGGAACTGCCAGATTGTTTTCTGAAGCACCTGTATACAACTGTTTTTCTTTCCCACTAGACCTGCCTGTTCTTGCTCATCATTCATGCTCATCTTTAAACATAGTATGATTTCTTTCATATGAATTTTTGGAGCACACAAAGTTAATCAGTAGTGCTAGAAATCAGAGCCATAGTTGCCTCTGGGAACAGGGCAGAGGGTGTTTTCTGGGTGAGGGAAATGTTTTGTGTCTTGGTGGTTTAGTGTGTTTGGTATGTGCATTTGTCAGAACTCATCAAGCTGTTCCTTTTAGATCTGGACATTTCACTGAGTGTTAATTATCCCTAAACTGAAGGGGAAAAAAAAAAAAAAAACCCTAAAAATGGCATTGGAGGGGGGAACCCAACTAGGTGGAGGGGGAAAAAGAAAAAAATACACAAATTATCTCATGACCTGACTTATCTTACCCACCTTTTCCTGGACAGAGGGTCTATGCCTGGCAGGCAAGGCCAAGTGTAAAGGACTCCTAATTGATGTGATTAACTATGTCTCAATAGGGAGCCTGGTTAACATCAGCCAGGGTGGGTGATGGGAGGTTATTTTTCACTCTCCCAACTAGGGGACGGCAGGAAGTGAGTGGGGGAGTGGCATTTGGAGGGCTGTTCCCTGCAGTAGGTGAAGGGGACAGCAACAGAGCCTGACTCAAGCTCTTCTGCGTAATACAGCTGCAATTCCCCTTTGGCGTTAAGATACTTTTAGTTTTTTGGATCATTTTCTTGGTTGCTGCAAAAACCTATGCTCCATTTCCATCCACAGGGCAGAAGAAGTCAACCTAATCTGCTGGGTTTGTTTTGTTGTTGTTGTTGTTTGTTTCTTTTTAGTATGTTTTCTAAGGCTGCATCATTCAGCAGAACAAAGGATTTAGACAGAACACTCTTTAATCCTTCCTAAATGCATTCGTGGCTGATGAACAGACAACAGGAAGCAAACAACAGAGAAGTGAAAGGTTTTATCTCTCCCTCTTAGAATCTGCAAAGAAATATGACTTAAGAAAATTGACTTAAAAGCACAGAAGATTAGGATTGGATAGGCATCACTAATTACCCATGGAAAAAATCAGCATTATAACACTGTCGATAAAATTGCAAAAATCGTGTCATTTTATTTGTAGGCTAGAAAAAAATATGTATTTGATGGAAAGAAAAAACTAGAAGTATAAACAAACACCACTGTTATTTGGGGGGAGAGATGTGATTACGTGCTTTTTTTTATTGCTTATCTGTTAATTATTTTTCCCAATGACCACGTATTGTTTGTGAATTAAATTGTTATGGAATTACTTTTAGTTTTCTCACTGACTAGAGAGATCAGTTTCCTCTCTCTGGAATAGATCCTCTTTTTCCCTCTCTGCCATGTTTACAACTTAAGAATTTTAAGGCAGCACTGCATAAAGCATTGAACGTGAACTCTGGGGTGAGCCAGGTCAGAGTTCAGTCTTACAGGATGGTGGCTAAGTCACAGATCTTTTCTGTGTCTTGGTTTTGCTCACCACAAGAATGGAACTGATAATACTCTCCCCGGTCAACTGATGTGAAACATACATGGGAAAATGCCATCATGGTACTTGGTCCTTCCTATCTGTTCATTCCTTTGCCAACCCTTGATAGCCTAGCATCTTCCTGATACCTTGGAAACTACCATTCAGCATTATGATCCAGATGACCTCTGACAACTGGGCTACATCTCTAATTACTGCAGAAACTTGGCAGACACCTGCAAATAACATTTGGGGTGTGTATATGTTCATGGATGGGCTTCCCTGGTGGTTCAATGCAGGATACACGGGTTCGATCCTTGGGTCAGAAAGATTGACCCTGGAGAAGGACATGGCAACCGATTCTAGTATTCTTGCCTGGAAAATCCCATGGACAGAGGAGCCTGGCGGGCTGCATAGTCCACGGGGTCACAAAAGAGTCAGACATGACTTAGCAACTAAACAACAACAACATGTTCATGCACACATGCAAGCACATATGTAAAAACCGGTGCGCATGGCTTGACATTAAACAAAACCTCCCTCTCCATGGATGAGCTAAGACTGCTCGCTGCTGGAGCTAGTATCTGTCACCAATCACAGGCAGCACCGATTGCGGCAAACATCTGGGTGACAGCACTATTTATATATCCTTCTGCAGTTCCAGGCCCTGGTAGCGGTGGTTTCGGTCTTCAAGCCTTGCACTCCATATGTTGGAAATGTTCTCTTCCCGCAAATCACGAAAGCGGATGTAGACCCAGGCCGTGTGAGTGTGAGTAGCCCCCCTGGGGAGGGGCTCGGCACCGGGTGGGTCAGGGTCTTGCAGAGTGTTTACACGCAGGACGCACGTGGGCAGAAGCAGTGTGTACACATGCAAAGCAGGACCCTCTACGCTGTCACCTCTGTTTCACCTCTCTTTCTTCGGTCCCCTTTTTAACCCTGCTTCGTCCTCCAGAATTGCCTACCCTAGGTTCTTTCCTCAGCTGCTTTTTATGGCAGTGGTTTTCAAACTTTAGTTTGCAAATGATCACCTGAGAATCTTGCTAAAAATGCAGATTCCTAGGCTCCTCCACCCTATTTTTCTGGTTCAGTGGCTAGTAGGGGGAAGAGGGAGGTAATGCCCGGAAACGGGCGTTTTCACCAAACACCTCAGATAGGTCCTTTTGACTAGTAAAGCTCTACCAGCAGAGTGCCTGGGACATCTCAGTATTCTGGGGCCCCACAAGCACGTTAGAAAACCTGTGTGTTGATACAATGACTAGTCTCAAAATATGAAAATGAAAACTGCAAAATGGAAATAACATTATGTGTTTATATGTAGCTTTATAGCAGCTTATCAAGTTCCACTCAGCTTTTGCAGTTACATAGGAATTTTTTTTTCAGGGGGATCTGGGCAGGTTTAATATATTTGGCATACTGTGTGCTAGGCCCTCAAAAGCCATGAAAAAGCTCCAGTCCCATTGACCTCGCTCTCCGAAGTGTAACCCTAGGTGATTTCTTATTCCTAGCATTTTCTTTCTTGAAGGACCCTTAGAAATGTTTGTGTTCACTGGTCAGGTTTTATCACCAGGGAGACTGAAGCCTAGAGGAAGAATGACTCAGCCATGGTCACATAGCAAGTTTCTTGAATTATCCAAACCAGAGCCAGCCTTCACAACTCACGTGCGTGTGCACAAGTGTGCATGAACTTGTGACATCTCCCAGGGGTCTCTTCCTCCTGTCTCTCTCACTGTGGCCTCTCTTCCCTTCATTCTTGTCCTCAGACCAGTCTGATGCCCAGTCCCAAGCCCTGAGGGAGGGGAGGAAGGGAGTGAGGGTCTCAAGGCTGTAACTGCTAACAATAGTCATTGCACATGGCAAGCCAGTCTTCAGCATAATCCCCACAGAGGAAGAAGGGCTTTATCACTCCCTGAAGCTGAGGCATGAGGAAGAGCTGCAGACTTCCCTGAAACCCCACAAGTGACTCTCTGCTGGGTATCCTATGCAGCGGGGGCAGCTGTATAAACCTGACCCAGCCCTCAGGGGACTTCCGTTTATTCCTTCATCCATTCATTCCCCAGATACCCTGCTGAGCACGCTGCTCGGTGCCTGGCAGTCTGAACAAGGCGGATGTGGAGCTTCCATCCTAGTTGGAGAGACAGGCAGTTAGCAAGGTGACGGATCCATATACACGCCAAAATTTCAGCAAGACATTTTCTTTGAGGAAACTAATAAAAGAAGCTAATGAGAAGGGGGTGACAGGTCAGATCTCTGCCTCACAGCTCCTGTCGCCCTGGATGGATCAGTAGGGGGCTGCCAGGAGCCTCAATTGGCAGAAAATTCTGCGGTCTCACCTGGGGTCACGGCGACAGTGTGCTGTGACGGGTGGTGACGGCAGCCGTGCTGGCAGATGGGAAGGGAAGGTCGGGTCCCCTGTGTCTCAGTCCCTGCTGTGACTTCTGCGGGAGTTACTCTAAATAACTGGGTTCTTTCCCTTGTCCTCCCTGAGGGCTACCCCAGACCCGTCTTCCCAGAAACTTTTCTCATCAGCTACACGGTGATACATGGTCCTCACCCGCTCCTTCCCAGCACTGATTCCTCTGCCTGGCTTTCAAGGTCTGCAAAAATTCTGGCCCCAACACACCCTCCCAGGACTCCCTGACCTTTTCGTTCTGTTCCAGCCTCCATGGGCTCCTCACCGGCCCCTAATATGCAGAGCCCCTCCCCCATCCAGCCCCTCCCCCACTCCCTGCCCTGTGACCCTCCTTCCCATCCGGGTTCCCAGAGGACTTCCCCTTGCAGCCCACAGGGACCTGCCTTCTTGCACCCAGGCCATACAGTACCCACACATCATCCATCTTCCACTGTCTCATCTTGTTATCTCTCACGCCCTTCCTCCATGTTTATCTGACATTCCTCACGTCAGAGCTTTGACTCCCTACCTACGTTCAACACTCAAAGAACGGCCTTGGTGTTGCAGTTCCTCATCCAGTGTCTTGGCAATAACAAGCACCTGAGAAATAAGTGCTTGAAGAATTGGTTGGATTGGTGGTGCAGGGGTCGGGAGTAGAAGGGGGGAAGCCAGAACAAGACCATCTAAGGACCTCTCCCTCTGTCCTCGCTCTCACCTCTCCCAGACCAGACTCTCCTGCTGTGGCTGGCACAGTCCATGTGTTTCTGTCCACTCCCTGAAATGCTAAGCTTTTAACTGAAAGGTCATTTTCAAAGCAGTCCAGCTCAAGCCATCACTGTTACAGACTCTGGGACCAGAGAAGCACAGGATGTCTGGGCAGGGTGGGAACAGGCATCAGATCAGCTCTCAGAGGCAGGGGGATTCTTCCCAGGGGAACTGATGATGAAGCTGGGCCAGGAAGGAAGTGTGGGAATTAGCCTGATCCGAGGGCAGAGGAGAGCTCCATGGACTTCCCAGTCTGCAGAGAAGCCTGCGTGCTGGCTGGGGAGATGGAATCAGGGGTGAGCAGGAACCAGGGAGGCTAAAAAAATTCTAAAGAATGCCCAGCACCCCAGAGCCAGAATCCACAGCACTCCAGCTCCTACGGTCACTCCTGCAAGTTCCCTCCATCCCTCCAGTGTGTGCAGACATTTTATGACGGAGGCACATTCTCAGTGATGTAGGACTTTTATTTTTTAAGGTTTTTTAAAATGTGGACCATTTTTAAAATCTTTATTGAATTTGCCACATTATTGCTTATTTTTTATTTTTTTAATTTTTTGGGTTTTTTTTTAGCCAGGATGCATGTGGGATCTTAACTCCCAACCAGGGATCAAACGCACACCCCCTCCACTGCCTTGGAGGGTGAAGTGTCAGCCATTGGACCACCGTGGAAATCCCGGATGTAGGACTCTTTAAAGTGCAGTTTTTCATGCAAACGTTTCCATTTGTATCCCTCTGTTTTTCCTTCTTTCCTGGGTGACCTCAGGCTGCCGCTCCTCCGCCCCAACTTTCACACCATACCCTTAGCCCACCCGAGTGAGGGTAGTCCCTTTATGTGGAGATAGATCTCCTAAGGCAGACAGATCTCATAAAAGGAAATACAGAGTATCAGTGAAGCTGGGAGGGAAAGTAAGGCTCACCAGAACAGTGTGACCGTGGTGACCCACCACCTGTAAGTCACCAGTCAGTCAGTTAGTTCAGTTGCCCAGTCGTGTCTGACTCTTTGCGACCCCATGGACTGCAGAATACCAGGCCTCCCTGGCCATCACCAACTCCTGAGCTTACTCAAACCCATGTCCATTGAGTCGGTGATGCCATCCAACCATCTCATCCTCTGTCATCCCCTTCTCCTCCCGCCTTCAATCTTTCCCAGCATCAGGGTCTTTTCAGATGGGTCAGTTCTTCACATCAGGTGGCCAAAGTATTAGAGTTTCAGCTTCAGCATCAGTCCTTCCAATGAACATTCAGGACTGATTTCCTTTAGAATTGGCTGGTTGGATCTCCTTGCAGTCCAAGGGACTCTCAAGAGTCTTCTCCAACACCACAGTTCAAAAGTAAGTCACCAAGAGTTAGACTAACAGGATTTGAAATTTATTCTAAGAATTTTGGGGGAGCCTGGCATGCGCTTCCGTGGCTTGCAGCAGCTTATATTGTTCTTTGGGGAAAACCAGTTGCCAGGAGTTATCAAAGCATCACTTCAACCTTGTGTCCCAATTTGGGGAATGTATTTCAAAGACATGTTCCAGGAGGAGAGAAGGCGGTGATGTGCAGGACGGGATTTTTTACAGCCAGACGCACTTAGGGGCAAAACTAGAAACAAAATGGTGCTGGGGGTGGGGGGCACATGATATTTCTGGGCCACCAGATCTTTCCCAGAGGTCTGAGGGATCACCATGGAGAAGAGGGGACCACCTTCAGGACAGCAACGGCAGTCTGAGATGTGACAGTCACATACAGCATCATGTCTTTCCTGGGATTTGGGAAGTTACAGAAGAGAGGAGCTCTTCACTAGGAGATTCTCAGACTCCCACTCCCCGCAGTGTGTTTGCCACGGGCCCCATGTGGTGCCTCCTGTTCTGTTCTGATAGGTATCTGTTTCTCATTTTGAGAAACAGGATTCTGTTAGAGATCTCCCTCTGTTTTCCTTTTTACTCAGAGCCGTCTTCTTTTTTTAGCTCCATCCTGCTGGCCTGCGCGTGCTGAGCTCGTGTGAGGGGCAGTGTCCACCTCCCCTGACTGCAGGCCGTGTCTTGTTTATTCCTTCATCCCTGCTGACACACTTCAGGGAGAGGCCCGGCCAAGTTCTGTCCCCACGTGGCCTGTGGGAGAATCTCTCTGATACGGATCCAGGGCTGGGAGGGGTGGGGGTGAGTCACTGTGCCACTCAAGCTTCATTTCATAAGTACTGCCAGGTTGTTTTCCAGAATGACTACCTGTTTGTGCTCCCACCGCCGGTGCGCAGAGGTTTCTGTTTCCCCACGTCCCCCCCACCCCCAGTCCCACTCCCACCTGCCCCCAACACCTGGTGTGGTGAGGTGTGTCAAAAAGGAGGCATTTGATAGCTCGGGCTCATCAGGGCACTGGGTTCGCTTCTCTGAGCCGCCCTTTTCTGCTGCAGTCAGCACCGGGTCATGACAGCATCCAGAGCAGGAACCAGGCAGGCAGGAAGAGGGGGATCTTCTTGGAGCAACTATCTGTTTTCTGTTAGGGAAAAAAAATTCCCCAGAAATCCCCAGTCTACTTCCCCTTGTGTCTTATTGGCCAGCTGGGGCCACTTTGTCCTCCGAAGCCAGCCTTCTGGATGGGCCACAGAGGATGGCCCCTTCTGTGGGTGTTGCTGCCTGCCCAGGACCCGAACAGAACAGAGCGTGTCCGCCCGAGGATGGAGAGAGCAGCGGACAGTCACCTGCTGCCCATAGAGGCTGCCACGCCTGGGCTCTAATTGTAGCAGTTTTTTGAGATCACTCTGCCTCTTCCGTACGAGGGATCTTCCCGCCCCGTCCCCCCAAATCTGTGTGATGAACCATTTGTGGAGAACCTCAGAAGCACATGTCTGTTGCCTTGAGGTTAGAACTGTTGGTTCTGGAATCTGATGGTTCTTCCCACTAGGTGAACCTCAGACCTGTTTCCCCCCGCCCCCGACCCAGGCTGCCCCTACGTAGATCTCCATGTGAGCTCCCCACGGGAGAGGTCAGTGCAGAGATTCAAGGGCACAGTGCCCCTGTTCCTGCCTGTGCCGAGACTCCCAGGCAGAATGCCAGCTGGGGACAGGTGGGAATAGCACCATAGCAGGCAGCAGCGCCCCATCCCCGCCCCCCGCCCCCTGCCGCCATCAACCACGTGCCTGCTATAGTAATCCTGTGTTTTTGCCTAACCAAAGAAATTAACTTCTAATCATTAACTTCTGTAACCTACTCAGCCCTTACTCTGTGCCAGGCAGCCCAGTAAGCGTGTTATTTTTTATGATCTCATAACACCGCCTCTGACAGCCTCGTGAGAGCATTTGTGTGTGATGGTTGAAGCACAGGCTCCCGTCAGACCACCTATGGAATCCCAGGACTGACGTTTAATAGCTGTGTGAACTTGGGGAGATTACTTAACCTTTCTGGGCCTCAGCTTTCTCCTGTGTATGCCAAGAACCATAATGGTATGTTACGAGTGTTCAGTGAGTAGAATAATGCTGGCTCAGAGTACACACATAGTTCACACTTGATAAATACTAGTTGTTGTTGTTGCCATTTTTAAAAAATGAAGAAACCAGAGGCTCAAGAGATCCACTTACCAAACGTCGACAGCTGCAAGTAACAGGGACGCAACCCAAGAGTTCGTGATGCGAGAGCCGGCCTCTCATCCAATCAGCTAGACATCATCAGTAGTAGCCACGTGCCTCAAGGGAACAACACCATCCTTGCTGTCCTTATCAGTAGAATAAATGCTCAGTTGAAGACTCAGTAATACCTTTTATGAAGAAATAATTTCCAGCCACCAACCATAAAGACATAGTGTCACGTGTTCAGCACCAGGAGATGTGTGGATCTTTTCTGAAGGTGGCTGGGACCCTGGGACATGAAAGAAAGCATGTGCCCAGGGACGGCAAAGGTACAGCATTTAATTCCCAATCTTGCCACTGACCTCACTGGGGCCTCAGTCCTCATCTTTAGCTTCAGGTTTCAATTGTTCCTCCCAGTAAGGACTTAGGAAGCACCTTATAAGTTGAGCACGGCCAGTACTGCTTATTCTGCAACTAGGATTTTCCATGTTACCTTACATTTTGTTTCTTATCTCAGTTCACACTTACACATTCACACAAAGTATAAGCACTGCATCCCCTGACTCCACTTGAGTCCCTGGAAATCTCTGGAAACCAGGACTTATGCATCTTCTGGGAGAGATCTTACCTTGCCTCACTGAGCTAAGTGGGCTAGAGTCAGGACCCTCTGGCATTTTTAGAGAGGAGGGTGTCTCTAGTATCTGTGAGCCTGGGGACAAATAAACAAGGTAGTGCTCTGCCACATGGGACGTTCCCTCATTGAATTTCTCCAGATTTCTGAGTATTTTCAGACACACGGTATGCTGGGACCAAGTGCTCAGCCTAAATGAAGGATCACAGGCTAAGTGATGTGACTTTAAGCAAAAAAAAAAAAAAAAAGGCTTAGTGGCCTGAATTTTCCTGGGAGGACTTTTAAACTTAACCCTGTATAACAAGTGACTCAGTTATCCTTTTTTTTTTTTTAAATTGAATGTCCCTCCTCCCTTTCCTTTTTTTCCTTCTCTCTTCCCTTCCATCCCTCTCTCCATCCCTTCCTTGGAATACATTCACACCAGTGAAAATCCAGATGGTCTAGAAAGACATGCAGTGAAAGTAAAGTGTCCCTTGCAGGTTCCACTTCTCCAGATAACAAGTCTTCCTCCTGGGAGGCAGTCCTTCCCAGAAGATTCTCGCCTGTCATTCTGGAGATGGTTTGTGCACATACAGGCACGATCTGAGCGTGTATAGGGCTTCCTTCTTGACTGGATGTGGCTGTGTCTTATAACAGAGACCCCATGATCTGTGGTTCATTCCGCCCTCTCAAGGCCTCCACTCCCATTTGCTTATTACCAACTGTTTTCATCTTCCTTTCCACGCTCAAGGTCTATTTCCAGGTGTGTGTGATGACACGGCTCTGGACCCCGGAGTGGCCCAGACAGGCTGATGGAGAATGCCTTGGTTTCAGGAGGGCCTGGGATCTGCCCCGATTTCCCCCCTGCAGACAGGAAGCAGGAAGACTGGACGGCAATCCAGGACAGGATCCGGAAACGGATCCCACCGCAGGTGATCCTCTGGGGAACCCACTCCTCCCCATGAAAGGGCACTTTGTCTTGACTCAGGTCACCGAGTGCAGAATCACACACCTAAGACGTGGCTGAGGGCATTGTTTCTCGAATGTGAGCCATGCATAAACTTCCAGGATTCCTTGTTAAATGCAGGTGCTATGTCACTTACGCCAAGTGGAGCTGATATTCTGCACCAGTGATGAACTCCCAGGTAATAGTGATGCTGCTGGACCACGGCTGACCCATTCTAAGTAGCAAGGAAACACCGGATGCTCCTTCCCACCTTTCTCCACACTGCACACTCCCCGTCTATGGAGCGCTAGGTCACCTACACACGGATTCCGGCTCCATCACCCATCAGCAGTTAAATGTACGTTGACAGCAGTCTGTCTTCCTCACCATCCAGTGAGGTGCACGAGCATAATCCTTTTTTTTTTTTTAGTTTTTAGATGAGAAAATTGCTCCTCAGAGATGTTAAACAACTTGGCAGAGGTCACACAGCTAGTAAGTGACAAAGACAAAAGTTCAAGGGTGAAGGTCGTTCCCAGTCACTGCAGTCCCCCATGAGCCCATAGATATGAATGTGGTCCTCCTAGAATGGGACAGTCTGTACTTAATGAACAGGTTTGGATGGTGACTGTCAGTTTCTTTTCTCTCCCCTTCTTTATCTCCGAGATTTTGATTCTGGCTTCTTCTTTCCAGGAGACTAGGAGACACTTCACATGGTGGGTGGTCCCCACAGCAACACTGACCCAGAGAGAAGTGAATCCTTTTGCCTGGTGACTAGAAGACATATGAAACTGGAAAAAGGAACCTAGAATATTACATTTAACTCACATAGGAGAACACACCTTCCCTTTCATCCTCTCTCCCAAAGCACCTAATAGCCTTTAGTGGTCATACGGTCATTGCTGTGCATGCGTGCTTAGTCGCTCAGTCGTGTCTGACTCTTTGTGACCCCATGGACTGTAACCCACCAAGCTCAGTCCATGGGATTCTCCAGGCAAGAATACTGGAGTAGGTTGCCACTTCCTTCTCCAGGGGATCTTCCCGACCCAGGGATTGAACCCCTGTCTCCTGCATTGGCAGATGTATTCTTTATCATCTGAACCACTTGGGAAGCCCATGGTCACTGCTGAACTATCCTCATTTAATGTGGTTTTGACAGAATAGTTGGTCTGGTTTTCTTTCCAATTAAACTTCCTTGTTGAACTGCCTTGGTTTTGAAAGGATTCCATAAGGATGGCTAATTATATAGCAGTTGCTACAGGAGATGTTTGCACTCAATTTCAGCTCTTAGGTGATTCAGATCAAACGCTTTCTCCTTTCCTCCCTGGAGCTATGTGCAACCATCTTCCTCTCACACAGCAGGCTTCTCATGAGTTATTTTTGGAGGTTCAAATCAAAACAGCAATTCTGGCGAATGGGAGAGCGAAGCGATGCTTTAGTCGAGCAGAGTAGACCATATGTACTGATAAAGACAGCCAAAGACTCAGTGCCTTTAAAAGGCTTCTGAGCCATCTTCCTCCGTGAAGGTTAAATTTGGGGGTAACTGCAAACTGTCCTTGGTGCTGTCATATTCCTTTGTGAATTCAGTTGAGGGACTTCCCCAGTGACCCAGTGATTAAGACTCTGCCTTCCAGTGCAGAGGATGAAGGTTCCGTCCCTGGTTAGGCACTCAGATCCCGCATCCCATGGGGTGTGGCCAAGAAGTGAAAAAGACAGCTGAGATTCCTTTACCGTTACCAAAACTTTGTCCATTTGCAATGTGTTGTCCTGATTGTTTAGCTCTAAGATGGCAGGTCTTGGTAAAATTTACTTGAGGACTTTGCTTTAGCTGCTGGATCTGCCTTGAAACATGGAAATCACTTTATTTCCCCACTCTGCTCTGTTTCCTTCTTTCACCAGAGCACAAAGAGCATCCCTGAATATGTACACCAAGCAGGCAGACCTCCCCCTTCACCCGTTACAGTGTAAGCGCCTCGTGGGCAGGGGCTGTGTTTTTCATTTTGTTCTGTTCCTGGCACAGAGTTGCCGTTCAGAGAATTGAGTGAACAGATGACGTGCTGATTCGCTTCAGTCATGTCCGACTCTTTTTGACCCTATGGACTGTAGACTGCCAGGCTCCTCTGTCCATGGCATTCTCCAGGCAAGAATACTGGAGTGGGTTGCCATGCCCTCCTCCAGGGGATCTTCCCAACCCAGGGATGGAACCCAGGTCTCCTGCAGCTTCTACATTGGCAGGCAGATTCTTTACTGCTGAGCCACTGGGGAAGCCTGAACAGATGGTAGATGAATGAATACTATTCTATTTCCATTTCTCTCTCTCTCTTTTTTTTTTCAAATCAATCACTTATTACATAAATAGTAACTGAATGTTTTTTAGCTTGGGACAAAAAGGCTGTCCAGATAAGGCTAATGTTTTTTCTTGATCACAGCCCTAATTCTTGTTTCTGCCTCCTCTCTGCTTAGGTTATCAGTTTGGAACACATCCTTGCAGAGCTTTCCAGTGCATTTACACACGCATGCACACACAGGCACGCACACACACACACACACACACACACGAGTACTGTTTTTGATAAACAGATTTTTTTTTCAGCTTGCTTTCTCCTACTCAGCCATGTATCAAGGAGTGCTGTCCATGTCAACTACCTTATTCTTGGCACTTGCTCCATAGTTTTATTACATTTGTGTCGATATAATACCTTTTATTTGGGCCAAGAGAATACGCTCATTATCTGCTTTCATGCTCATTGCTGTTCAGGGTCCCTTCTCCCATACACATTGACAGACTAACCATGTTCACTCCTGTCTCTTGGTAGCTACAACACATTTCAAGAGAATCAGCCACCTGCCTCTGAGATTATGCCAGACCTGTGGACAGAATCACGTGAGATGCTAAGGATTGCCAGAGGAAACTGAACGTCTGTGTCCGTAGAAGCTCGGGAAGTGCATTTGGCCCTCAGAATTCCACAGGACTGGATAGGAGGTGATGTTAGAGCCAGTGTCGCCTCTGCCCTGAGCTGCTTGAGTTCCCTTGGGCAGGTCATTTCCTCTCACTGTACCTTACTTTTCTCATCTGTATAGTGGGCTCAGTGAGTGTCTTTCAGCTCTTAGAGTCTGAATAACGGAGTTTAGACAGTGCCACCAGATGGACATAAAGAATATATTAGCTTACATGCTGTTTTGTGTCAGAGTGGGAAAGGGGATATTTAAAACTATATTTAAATGCTCGTTTTAATTAACTAGATTTTATTATATTTTAATTTAAAGATAGTATAAAATTTTAAAATAGAGATCTGTTCCAGAGCCCTTAAATGTCACAAACAGTCTGTGATTGTCCAAGAATGTATCGCCTTTGGGTCTTACTCTTCTTTCTTGTTACTTTATTATCCAATTAAAGTGTATGTGTTTGTTTCCTTTGCTTTGTGTGGTCTTTTCATTCTAATCAAGCCAGGTTGGTGTTGGGCAAGGGGACTATGGACCCCAGAGTTCCACCTCCAGGTTTGTCTAAGTTACAGCTGTGTGTCCTTGGACAAGTCCCTCACCTTCTCTGAGTTTCCATCTGTTGATAGTATGAGTCCAAGTTAGCTAGGTATCCACTTGACAAAAAGTTGAAAACCACACTGACTTGAGAATGTTTGACCTGACATTTCTGAGCCCTATCACCTGCAGATAGGTCATCTCGCGAACTGATGAGACATCCTAAGAGACCACCAAAACTCATGCAGTGGGCTCACTTCACATGAGAATCGTGCAACTGCCCTGGCCCCTGGTGACGCATCATCTTTCAGTGGGTTCCCAGGGGGGCCCCCAGAAGGTTCTGAGCTGCCATGATTCATTGGTAGAGTTTCCCCCTGAAACCCAAGGCTAGCTTGATAGTGTGTGTGTTACCCTACTTGGAGATGCCACAGTGGTCACAGGGGCTGAATCACCCTCGGGCATACTTCCCTGGGGGTCTCAGTAAGGTTTCTCACGTGGGGCCAGAGGTCTGGCCTCTTGTGTTGGCATTACATGTTGGTCTGGAGAGAACAGGGCTTCTGCAGGTGAAAGGTCAGGTGAATGGGTGTGAAAGCTGAATGGGAGCTGAGCCCACAAGTTCTCGGGAGGGTTGGTTTTCCTGTTCCCAGAATGCTTTTGCACCCCTTCTGTGAGCTTCTGTTTATGAACACCCCTCGGGCTAAGTGCTCCCTGATTGAGCAGGTCTCTGTGCGAGAGAGGCCAGTCTGATGCTCTTCTGAGAGCCCCTGGGGTCGGTGACTTCACCTGTACACCTCTGCTTCCTGCCCTCTTGGGTTTTCTCTGAGAAGACTTCACTCAGGTGCTCAACCCTCGTTACCTTCCTTCCCTTTTCCCTTTCTTAAATGGAAGAGCGTGGACTTTATAGGCTCTGAATTTGTCACCGAGCTTCCAAAAGCCTACCATAAACATTTTCCACATGAACCAAAATAAAAGGAAGAGCACAATGAATGGAAAGAACATCATTAATATGGTACATATCTTAAACCAGTTTAAAAAAAAAAAAAGAATAATGAATCATTTCCATTTACCATAGCACACTGCAAATTTTTCAACAGCTGCCCACCACGCAGTTCTCCCAAACTGCCTCCATGCCCTGCCACTGTGTTTGGATGAAATAGGAGTGAATCTATTTTACATCATTGCAGAGAAATGCAGAGCAAGTTATAGTGTCTCTTCTTAATTTGACCCTCCTTTAACCTATTGATAGTGTTGTAAGTTCCCAACCTGGAAACTTGAGGACATGAGTCAGTCTGACATATGATTCACATATCCTCGATCTGAAATGCTTGATGTTGTGTGGGGCCAGGGTGGGAAGTAGAACCAGAAACCAAATTCAGCTTCAGTGAAGTCGCATGGGGGTGTGGTGGGGGGCAGTTATCATCTTGTGGTTTGTGGGGTTTCTTCCTGCCTTCCAGGCTCTGCAATGCATTGGACAGTGGGGGAAACTCAAGGTGACCACATGCTGAGGGCTGCTAGAAGAGTTCCAGTTTATGCCTCCTAGTCCAACCTTTTTTTGCTCAGATAACCTGTCTTTCTACACACCAGAATATAGGATTCTGGGGAGACTAGATTAGGAATTCTGAAAGTCAGAGGTTTCATTTTATTCGTAAGTACATCCCCAGTAAATACAGGCTTGCTGAGTTGGGTGAGTGAGTAAATTCTTCACCGCCTCTCTTGGTCTCTGAATTTCTGTTTCTCATCTATCTTTGTATGCCTAGGGTAACTACTGATTCTTGTTCTCAATAGTATCTTTTGACTAAGCCTGAGCTTCAGATGGTAATTGATTTGGTTCCATGTACACAACTTGCCAGTGCAGCTCTGTGACTTTCAGTGAGTTATCCAGATGAGTTACAGCGTATTAGAGTACCAAGAACAGTGGCTTGCAGAGGCAGTAAGCTCCTAGGAAATGGCAGGAAGGCGGAGATGGTGCTATAGTTATTAGGTGACTGGCATTGCCACCTGTTTCTGTCTTATCTTTTCCTAGTTAGAAGATTCATAGACCTTTTTTTTTTTTTAAAGAAAATAATATCAAAATCTCATAAGAAATTGGGCAGAGACTAAAAAAGCTAACTGTACCATCATGATCTTTGGTAGCACAGTAGCAATTATCATTATCAATGTACTATAAGCCATCAGTGGTGTTTTACGCCAAGTTTTTCCATAGTGGTTATCTTTAGGAGCATTCCATTTGTTGTTGTTGTTGTTTTTTTTTTTCCATTTGCCTTTTTCTGCAAGCATTGTTCATGTTATTTCACAATCTTTTCTGCTACAACTTTCTAATTTGCTTTTGTCCACGTGGTTATTGGTAACTATATATTGCTTCCATTTTCCTTTCTGTGAATGAAATTTTCCTTCTGCTATGCCCTACATTTCAAGAGATTCTCAGAAGTAAAATCACTGAATTAAAAGATACAAATGTCAAAATCTATCTATATCTATAATTTAAAAACTAGACTGTTAGAGAAATTTTAGGTTTACAAGAAACTACAGAGAGCTCCCATTTACTCAATTCAGTTCAGTTCAGTTGCTCAGTCATGTCTGACTCTTTGCGACCCCATGAATCGCAGCACGCCAGGCCCCCCTGTCCATCACCAACTCCCGGAGTTTACTCAAACTCATGTCCATCAAGTCGGTGATGCCATCCAGCCATCTCATCCTCTGTCGTCCCCTTCTCCTCCTGCCCCCAATCCCTCCCAGCATCAGGGTCTTTTCCAATGAGTCAACTCTTCACATCGGGTGGCCAAATTATTGGAGTTTCAGCTTCAGCATCAGTCCTTCCAATGAACACCCAGGAGTGATCTCCTTTAGGATGGACTGGTTGGATTTCCTTGTAATCCAAGGGACTCTCAAGAGTCTTCTCCAACACCACAGTTCAAAAGCATCAATTTTTCAGTGCTCAGCTTTGTTCATAGTCCAACTCTCACATCCATACATGACCACTGGAAAAACCATAGCCTTGACTAGATGGACCTTTGTTGGCAATGTCTCTGCTTTTTAATATACTATCTAGGTTGGTCATAACTTTCCTTCCAAGGAGTAAATGTCTTTTAATTTCATGGCTGCAGTCACCATCTGCAGTGATTTTGGAGCTCCCCCAAAATAAAGTCTGACACTGCTTCCACTGTTTCCCCATCTATTTCCCATGAAGTGATGGGAACAGATGCTAGTCCCCCGCAATTTTGCATATTTTTAACATTTTGTATTAGTGTGGCACATTTGTTGTAATTTACGTACCAATATTGATATATTATGATGGACTAAAGACTGGTTTACATATAGGGTTCACTCTTTGTATTGCATATGTATTGCATATCACTCTTTGTATTTGTAATGCATATGCAATTGCATGTGCATTTGACAAACACATAATTTTATGTATCCACCATTACAGTTTCACATAGAATATTTTCAATGCTCTAAAAATGCTCTGTACTTCACCTATTAATCTCTCTCCCCATCCTCCCAGACCCATGACTACCGCTTAGCTTTTACTTTCTTCATAGTTTTGCTTTATCCAGAACATCACGTAGTTAGAATTATACAGCATGCAGCCTCTTTTGTTTGACTTCTTTCACTTAGTAATATGTGTTTAAGATTCCTTCGTGTCTTTTCGTGGCTTGATAGCTCATTTCTTTTTAGTACTGAATAATTCCTATTGTCTGGCTGTAGTGTAGTTTAATTATCAGTTCACCTACTGAAGGACATCTTTGTTGTTTCCAAGTTTGGCAATTTTAAATAAAGCTGCTATAAGCATTTGTGTGCAAGTTTTTGAGTGGACATAAAATTTTAACCCATTTGGGTAAATCTCATGAAGCAAGATTGCTGGATCATGTGGTAAGACTACTTTTGCTTTGTAAGCAATTATCAAAGCTTTATATTTTGAACATTTATTAAGCAATTTTAGTTATAATACCACTAACATGGTTAACCGTCAAAATAACCTCTGGGTTGGAAGTTATTAATTTCACCTTCTGATTAATGTGTTCAGGATTTATTGCTGAAAAGATCTTTAAACCTCTTAGCTTCCTGAGAGCAAAATCTGCCTCTGGTGTCACCTCCAAGGCCTCCATGGCATAGTGCATGCAATAGGTGTTCGATTAATGTTCATTACACACCGAAGCACCACCTCACTGCACAAATAAAAACATAGAGATCCAAAAAAGGAAAGCAAGGTGCTTCTGGCCAAACATCATTTTACTCATGGCAGAAGCAATGCTAGGAGATAACTCACACTTTGTCAGTTTTTGGACCAACATTTTGAGTGACCAGACTCTCTATCACTGTGCATGCTAAGTCACTTCAGTCATGTCTAACTGCCCACCAGGCTCCTCTGTCCGTGGGATTCTCCAGACAAGAATACTGGAGTGGGTTGCCATGTCCTCCTCCAGGGGATCTTCTTGACCTAGGGATGGAGCACACATCTCTAATGTCTCCTGCATTGGCAGGCAGGTTCTTTACCACTAGCACCACCTGGGAAGCCCCTCTGGATCACTAAATTCAAGCAAATCAAGCTTCAGGACTCAGGAATGCATACTTACTGTTGTAACAAACACCCTCTCCTCACTTTCAATCCCACCCACTACCACGTCTCCCTGAGAGCGGGAAGTGGTGTGTTCAAGTGGATAGAGTACATTGTGGCTACGAAGTCTCATAGCAAGCAAAGGTAACAACATCAGCAATAATAGTGACAACAATAAAAAAAGTCAAGAATTATTGGTTGCTTAAGTGTTGTCAGGCTCTTTACATGTATTATTTCATTTCAACATCACAGCTACTCTCTGGTTAGGCACAATTAAATTAGTGACAATTTATTGAAAGGTCCATGGGGTCGCAAAGAGTCAGATATGACTTAGAGACTGAACTGAACTGAACTGAACTGAACTATTGAAATGTGATTGATAAAACACTACAGTGGATTGCCATGCCCTCCTCCGGGGGATCTTCCCGATCCAAGGATCAAACCCACATCTCCTGCAGCTCCTGCATTGCAGGTGGATTCTTTCTGCTGAGCCACTGGGGAGTTCCCTAATGAACAACAATTTAGAGGTAAGAAGTTTGAGCCTCAAGGAAGTTGAATAGCTTGTTCAAGGCTCCACAACTCTTAGTGGAAAGCCAAATGACCAACCAGTCTTGAGTACACTCAACAATCTACTACCGCACAATAAGAACATGAGATGAGGAGTCAGACGGACCTGGATTAATATTCTCAGGCTAAACATTTTGCCAGCCATGTGACCTTGACCTTGTGGTTTCTAATTGCAATGAATCTCCATCTGTAAAATGGGGATAGTAATAATTACCTGTGGCAAATGCTTTCTGCTTTCTCCTCAGTAACCATTGCCTCTGCACTGCACAGAAACTTTATAGGCTCAGGTCTCCTCAGAAGGAGGCCCCAGATCTCAAGGAAGAAAAGCCCCAATCCCAGCCTCATGAGATGAATCAAGATTGGTTTAAACCAGATAAAAATGGTAATGGCAGGTATGTTATCTAGTTTTGTTAGGGGAAGCATGCTAGGGAGACGAAGCACACATACACACACACACACTGGGAGGGGTCATTCTTATCTTTTTTTCTGCATGGATCTTGGATGCAATACCTGGAGGTGCAGCAGCCATATTGCAACCATGAGGTGACAAGCCAACAGACAGAGACGGGGGAGCAGAAAAGAAAGAAAGAGTCTGGATCTTTTATTGCCTTGTTGAGTCGTTCCACCAGCCTGAGACAGAAGACTACATTTGGACTTATTAAAACAGTTCTTACTGGTTTATGCCACTCTAAGGGCTTCCCTGGTGGCTCAGACAGTGAAGAATCCTCCTGCAATGCAGGACACCCAGGTTTGATCCCTGGGTTAAGATGATCCCCTGGAGAAAGGAATGGCTACCCATTCCGGTACTCTTGCCTAGAGAATCACATGAACAAAGGAGCCCGGCAAGCTACAGTCTAGGGGTCGCAAAGAGTTAGACCCAACTAAGTAACTAAGCACGCGCACACATACACACACACAGGTCACTCTAAGCAGAGTTGTCTTTTATCTGCATCTGAAAGCTCTTCTAATGGATATACAGATTTCCACCAGAGCACAGGGTTAGGGAGTTTCATATGGTGCTCAAAAACCCAAGTAGTAGAGCCAGAGTTTCTGGGTTTTGATCTAAGCTCTGCCACTAACAAGCTGCATGGCCTGGCAAGTCACCCAGCTTCTCTGTGGCTTGCTGGCCTTGTTGATAAAATCCTCACTAAAAGTGTGTTGAGTTTTGTATGAAGGACAATACCAGTGCATGCCTTGTATTGTTGTTAGGAGCATTAAATGACTAAATGTTTTATAAAGTGGTTAAAACATTGCCTGACACATAGTAAGTGGCTATACACATGTTTGTCAAGAAAGAAAAATTGAGAGAAAAATTAGCCACTATCAAAGTCTTGATCTGCCCATCAGGCCTCTTGCGGTATTTAAGCAGAACATTGACCATGTTGCCACTGAAATTCATGGAGCATGAAAATGCCCCTAAAGTCAGTCTCAAACCAGCAACAGTAGTGGTTTCTTTTTGACAGAAAATGCTCCTGGGAGAACACTGACTTGTAAAGAAGGAGGGGCTGTGACTACCAAGTCGTGTCATGAAGTGAAAGACCAAAATACCCAGACTCGACCATGCAAATGGGTGTGGGTCTCCCCTGGCGGCCCTTTTAGAAGACTCTAGACATTTTTGAACTTGTTTTTGAAAGGGTCTTTCCAGCCAGTGGCTTATTCTTTTGCATCTCCTTGCATCTTTCTTGCCAGTGGTTGGGAGGCTGAGGATAGAGAGGGAGGGGGTGATGCCAGAGGTCCAGACCCTTCTGTGCCAGGAGGGACGAGCCCCCTGGCCAGCTTGGAAGGGGGCAGGTTTCACCTGGGTCTTTCCCACTTTCTACGACCCACATAGTGACCCTCCATAGAGATCAGATTTGAATTTGGGCAATGACTAAGCGCTTTTGGAAACCTAGCTTGTTCATGAGGGTTAAGAATCAATCGGGAGGTGTGTCCGTTATCAAATCCTGTGGAATCTTCAGACTCCATACTCATCCCAGGCCTCTACTTTCTACCGATGACAGTCCAGACCAAGCCACCACTACCTTCTGCTTGGATTCATGCAGAAGCCTGTGTCCTACCTAGCCTTTCTGTTTCTACCCTACCTACCCCACCTTTTCTCTCAACAGCCAGGGGGATTCTTTTAAAAGGGTAAACCAGATTTCCCTGGTGGTCCAATGGTTAGGATTTCACCTTCCAGGGGCCATGAGTTCAATCCCTAGTAGAGGAACTAAAATCCCACATGCCACAGGCATGCAGGCACACACACACACACACAAAAAAAACTATAAAAAAATAAAAAGGTAAACGAACTCCTGGCACTCACCTGCTCAAACTTTCCAGTGGAATCCTATCTCACTTAGAATGAAATCCAAGATTCTTAGTATGACTCACAGCACCCTCTCTGCCACTTTCCCCATTGCTGACCCTACTGTCCACACTGGCCTTCGTGCCATAGGCCAGACATACCTGAGTGCAGGTAGGCCTCAGGTTTGCACGTTATGGTTCCCTTTTCTGGGACTCTGTTCCTTGTATTTCCTGCCCGGCTCATTTCCTCATTTCATTCAGGTGTCTGCTCAGATGTCAGCTCTCACAGAGGCCTTCTCTGACCATCCCCTGGAACTTAGCTTCCTTCACTTCTCATTTTCTGTTATTAGCCATAATTCTTAGGACTCGCTGATATTATTACAGATTTGGTGACTTTTTATTTATTTATTTTTAATTAACTATTTTTGGCCACACCAAGTGGCGTGTGGGATCTTAGTTCCCTGACCAGGGATCAAACCCAGCACCCCTGAAATGGAAGCACGAAATCTTAACCATTGGACCACTGGGGAAGTCCCTTGGTGACTTTTTATATTGCCCATAAGAATATCAGCCCTGAAAGGAAGGAGGCATGGTTTTGTCCATTCAGGTGTCCACAGAATCCAGAACACTGTGTAACTGATGCTCAGTAAATACTAAGTTAGATAACATAATGTTTGTCTGGTTAGTGATAAAAGGTGTCTGACAAAGTTTTAAGCCTGATGTCTCTTGTGATCCTGTTAAGTTGGCCCTGATTCTACTTCCCAGAAAACTCAGGATACATTCTGAACAACAAAAGCAACACCGGACCAGGGTTTTAAAAAATCCAAAGTGAATACTTTGGAAGTGAACATATAGGTGACTGAATTCTTCCTCCTGCATTTGTTTTATAATCATCTACATCACAGTTAATTCTTTTTCTCCCTTCCTTTGAACCTGGGTACCAGACAAGCAGTCCCACACATGGTGTCTTTGCATAACTGAGATCAGGGCTCTCATCTGTGATGGTTTAAAAACAAAACAGCCCCATTCCTTGATATTCTCCCTATTGAAAGATGGGATTTATATCATTTACTTGAGTCTCAGTGATTGTTCAAGTGGTGATGGTCATGCAGCATCTTCAGGCTTCCTTAGGCACTCAGTCTGGGGAGTCACAGAGACTGCCTTGCTGAAGAAGCTGCATGGAGGTGCTCTGGTCTGTGCTCTCAGCTGAGCTCCTAGCCAGCACCCCAGGGTTGGCTGATAGCCATGCAAACTGTCATTTTGGATGTTTAGACCATCTGTACTTTCAAATGACCACAGCCTGATATCTGACTACAAGGGCATGGGAAACCCCAGTGAGAACCACCCAGCCTAGCCCTTCCCAGATTCTCCATCAAAAATGCATGAGTAACATAAAGTGATTGTTGTTTTACAAGGCTAAGTTTTGCAGTCATTTGCACTCAGCAATAGGAACTAGAAGTCCACCCTCTTTCTCCCTCATACAAGGCAGTCATAAGTAAGATTTTCTTAAATATTCTGGACATCAGATCTCATATGTAAGTGAGGAGTGACAGTATGTTTATGTGGTGGTTGCTTAGAGGAAAAGCAAGGTTTGTTTTAAACCTCGCATGGTTCCCAGCACATACTCTATTGCCTCAAACTTAAGATGCTATCAGTTATACACCTCATGATTAATTTGTGAACTACAAGAGATGTGTGTGCATGCTCAGTCATGTCCAACTCTTTGCGACCCCATGGACTATAGCCCACCAGGCTCCTCGGTTCATGGGATTTCCCAGGCAAGAACACTGGCTGCTGCTGCTGCTAAGTCACTTCAGTCATCTCCGACTCTGTGCGACCCCATAGACGGCAGCCCACCAGGCTCTCCTGTCCCTGGGATTCTCTAGGCAAGAACACTGGAGTGGGTTGCCATTCCCTTCTCCAGGGGATCTACCCAACCCAGGGATTGAATCTGCATCTACTGCATTGGCAGGTGGATTCTTTTATCACTCAGCCACCAGGGAAGCCCAAATAGACTTCTAAATGCCATTGATTGTAGGGCACATACCATTTTTGGAGATGTTGAAATTTGAAAAGATGTATATCTTAGGACCTTTGATTTAAGGAGTGAATAACATAAACACCTAGTTAAGCCTGGACACAGAACAAGACCCACCCCACCAAATTTGAGGTTTGAGGACCAAGGGGAGATATTAAAGCAAATGCATCTTTGTATGAAAGTCTCTAATTAGCCATTCCATTCTATGCACTATAAACAAAGATTAGTGGAGACAACCTGTGGTCCAGGCAGAAAGTGCCTTCCTTGGGCAGCTGTCAAATGGTTACAATTCAGGTCACATTGCATCACAGTTATTTAGCAGAAGTGCATTTTGCAAGAGGGATGAAGTCAGATCCCCAAATCTGGCTGTGAGTAGACAAGTTCTTTTCAGTGGAAACTCTTCTCTAGTAATGGTACTAGACCAAGCCCCATTTCTCTTTCATTTGGGAGTCTCTTCTTTTTTAGGACTTGATGTAGTTGTTTCCTAAGAGATGTCAGCCAAGGAGTAGAAGCGGTCTGAACAGAAAGACAGAGGAGACTCAAGCCATGTCAACTAGAGCAGAGATGCAAAGAATCATGAGTGCTAGCAGGCACCAGGAGGAAGTCAGTAAGCTGCCCAGAGTTAATGGTTGGCCCTCATTTGAAAGGTGAGCCCCCTTCAGGACAAGATGGGTTAAGTCTCTTGCTCAGAGTAACACAGCTTCATGACGTCCTCTTCGTCCATCAGACACAGAGCCTATGCTCTCACCCACAGTGCTGTGCTGGTCAGAATGCAAAGACATGGAAATGAATTCAAAGGAGACTCCAGGAAGCCCAGGTCTGTTGGCCCAGCTGTCTCTACAGTCTTGCCTAAACAGGGAATTCATTTTAACACCCACCTTGCCTTTGCCAATGTGAGTTTTCCACCTATGAGGCTTTTCTTGACTCCCCCTCTTCCTGTGAAAATAAAGCATCTTTCAAGGCCAGCTCTAATAGGGCAACTGAACTCTTGTTCCCACAGGGAGATTCCTGGCTGCCCTTGGATCCGAGCTAATTGTTCTTGGGACAAGCTTGGCAGTCCTCCAGGTGTTGGGGGCTTTTATTGGTCACTTCTATTAGACTGGAAGTTTCTTGAGGCTCTGCGCTTAGACTGAATTTGAATCCTACCTCTGTGATTTATAACGTGTGTCTTTGAGCATGTTTCTTAGCCTTCCTGGGCTTTAATGTTGTTAAATCTTTGTAATGGGAATAACCTGAGTATCTACTTTCCAGGACTGTCCTGAAGATGAAGTGTGTTTGGTTAGGTTGATGGTAAGGGCTTGGTATTGCTTGTTCTTATACAGAGAAACTTGGGAATTATCTTTATGGATCCACTCATTTCGTTCTCATAACCAGCCTAGCAGGTGCTTTTACCACCAACCCCATTTTACAGATGAGGAAACTGGGATGAAGTCATTTGCTCACAGCCTCACAGCTAGAATAAGACAGAACATTATTCTTATCTTTGTGAACTCCTCTGTCAATGGAATCCCACTAGAAATCTTCCATGGAATGAATTCTGAGGAGGTTTTATCATGTACCAACCTCTGCAGTTCAGTTCAGTTCAGTCACTTGGTCATGACCAACTCTTTGCGACCCCATGGACTGCAGCACTCCAGGCCTCCCTGTTCATCACCAACTCCTGGAACTTACTCAGACTCATGTCCATCCAGTCGGTGATGCCATCCAACCAATTCATCCTCTGTTGTCCCCTTCTCCTCCTGCCTTCAATCTTTCCCAGCATCAGGATCTCTTCCTATGAGTCAGCTCTTCTTATCAGGTGGCCAAAGTATTGGAGTTTCAGCTTCAGCATCAGTCCTTCTAATGAATATTCAGGACTGATTTCCTTTAGAATGGACTGGTGAGATCTCCTTTCAGTCCAAGGGACTCTCAAGAGTCTTCTCCAACACCACAGTTCTAAAGCATCAATTCTTCGGCGCTCAGCTTTCTTTATAGTCCAACTCTCACATCCATACGTGGCAACTGGAAAAACTGCAGCTTTGATTAGACAGACTTCTGTTGTCAAAGTAATGTCTCTGCTTTTTAATATGCTGTCTAGGTTGGTCATAACTTTTCTTCCAAGGAGCAAGCGTCTTTTAATTTCATGCCTGCAGTCACCATCTACAGTGATTTTGGAGCCCCCGAAATAAAGTCTGTCACTGTTTCCACTGTTCCCCATCTATTTGCCGTGAATGATCGGACTGGATACCATGATCTTAGTTTTCTGAAAGTTTAGTTTTAAGCCAACTTTTTCACTCTCCTCTTTCAATTTTATCAAGAGGCTCTTTAGTTCTTCACTTTCTGCTGTAAGACTGGAATCATCTGCGTATCTGAGGTTATTGATATTTCTCCCAGCAATCTTGATTCTAGCTTGTGCTTCATCCAGCCCAGCATTTCTCATGACATACTCTGCATATAAATTAAATAAGCAGGGTGACAATATACAGCCTTGACGTACTCCTTTCCTGACTTGGAACCAGTGTGTTGTTCCATGTCCATTTCTAACTATTGCTTCTTGACTTGCATACAGATTTCTCAGACCTGCATACTTCTTCCTGCATATGTCTCTTGACCTGCATACTTCTTCCTCAAGAAATGTTAATTAAACTCCCTCAACAAAATGAATTAGATTCTATTTGCCAGAGAACATTCTGAGTAAATAGAGTAAAAGGCATTGCCAAGTGAAGCTCTTGCCCCACACCTGGGCAGCCCCTAAAGAAGCTTGGGGGCCCTAAGAGTGGAGAGTGGGGAGGAACCCCCTTTTGGCAGCATGGTGGCCTCCTGTCTCGTTGTGCACCTGGTGAAAGTTGAGGGGCTCAGAGGGGGCCCCAAATAAGCACATTGCCCCAGCTCACTGCACAGACAGGGTAGCAAGTGCCGTGTTAGGGTGCAGCTGTGTGCTTAGCTGGCAGTCAACCTTCACTCTAGCAGCCATGGAGGGATCATAGACATAATGGAGAAAGACATTGGGGGGAAATGTTTGAGGACCTACTCTGTGTCCAGCATTAAGAGCGTTCTTCCAAACAGTTGGAGATTTTCTCCGTATCTACTCTTGCTAACTTTTATTTTTTTCCCATTGTGCTCAGAGGTGTTCTGCATGATTTTAGTCCTTTGAAATGTATTGAGACATATTTTATGGCTCAGCATATGGTTGGCCTTAAGGAATGTTGCCCATGCACTTGAAGGCATACCCTCCAGGTTTGGGGTGGGGGTGTTCCCAGGATGGTAACTGTGCAAGGCCGCGTTGTCTGACTGATGGACAAATGTCATCATACTGCGTGGTCCTCAGGGGGTGGGGGGGGGGGATGAGGGACCGGCTGTCTATGTGGGTGAGGGGACACGCTCAGCCCCTGACCCCAGGAGGCAGACCTATGCCATCCCGTCATATGCGTCATACGCCAACCCGTCATACGCGTAGCCTAATTGAGAAGAAAAGGCCACAATTCTTAACAGACCTCTGAGGCCTAGAGAAAACATCTTAGGAATTTGCTGGAGGGAAGGGCAATCTCCCCATGGACTCTCACTCTCCCCGCCTGCTCCCCGCCTGCTCTCCTGTGCATTCAGCAAACACTTATCAGAGACTTGCTCTTCCTAGGTGCAGATACAGGTGATGATCTGTAAGATTCAGCCTGGCCCCCACCCTCCCCACATTTGCAGGCTGTGAGGAATACGTGCAGTGATGCCTAGCAGGGCAAGAGGCATCATGAGAAAGGATGTGCATATCGGAATAGAGTCATTCTTGCTTTGTTGGTCTCTCCTCTTGGTTGTGCACATCCGCAGGCAAAGGAGGAGGGTTTCCACCAGGAAGCTGAAAGGTGGGGCAATGTGCTGCTATCTGGAAACCTATTAGAAACCTTCAGGGAATTATCTCTTGAAGCACAAGGGACTCATGCATTCCTAAGGTCTGGTCCTTCCAGGTTCAGAGAGTTTTGGATTTTTTTTTTTTTTTTTTTTTGGTGCCTTGGACCCTTTTGACTTTTCAGAATAATGCTTTTAAAATGCATATTATAGAACACTCAGGATTACAAAGGAGAGCAATTATGTCAAAACACAGTTCTATGCATGGACCTCCATGCCCCTCCCCAGGAGAGGGGGCCCTGGCTTTTAGGAAGGGGTGGCAGGATTCTTGGTTGACGAGGAAACATAGTGTCTCCCGAGGTTGGTAATTCTATGTTTATGGAACTGATTACCTCTGAGGCAGGCAGGATGGGAGGTTTTGCTTTCAAATAGGTTTGGGAAATACTGGCGGGGGTAGCCTTTCCCTTCTCCAGGGATCGAACCCAGGTCTCCTGCATTGCAGGCAGATTCTTTACCAGCTGAGCCACCAGGGAAGCCCAAGAATACTGGAGTGGGCAGCCTATCCCTTCTCCAGCGGATCTTCCCGACCCAGGAATCGAACCAGGGTTTCTTGTATTGCAGGTGGATTCGTTACTGACTGAGCTATCAGGGAAGCCTTACAGAAGACTGTCTTCACCTGCCTTTGGTGAGTTCAAGATTTCTAATTTTTGCACTCCAGACTGAGTGTCTTAACTTCTAGAAATAAGCCAGATTGCCTCAGCTGAATTTTCTACCTTTTAAATTTCCTTGGTTATTCCCTGAGTGGAGGGAGGGTAATGAACTGGCAAGAGAATGAATCAATTCAGTTCAGTCGCTCAGTCGTGTCTGACTCTTTGCAACCCCATGAATTGCAGCACGCCAGGCCTCCCTGTTCATCACCAACTCCCGGAGTCTACTCAAACCCATGTCCATCAAGTCGGTGATGCCATCCAACCATCTCATCCTCTGTCGTCCCCTTCTCCTCCTGCCCCCAATCCCTCCCAGCATCAGGGTCTTTTCCATTGAGTCAATTCTTCTCATGAAGTGGCCAAAGTACTGGAGTTTCAGCTTCAACATCAGTCCTTCCAATGAACACCCAAGACTGATCTCCTTCAGGATGGACTGGTTGGCTCTCCTTGCAGTCCAAGGGACTCTCAAGAGTCTTCTCCAACACCATACATAGTTCAAAAGCATCAACTTTTTGGCGCTCAGCTTTCTTCACAGTCCAACTTTCACATCCACAGATGACCACTGGAAAAACCATAGCCTTGACTAGATGGACCTTTGTTGGCAAAGTAATGTTTCTGCTTTTTAATATGCTATCTAGGTTGGTCATAACTTTCCTTCCAAGGAGTAAGCGTCTTTTAATTTCATGGCTGTAATCACCATTTGCAGTGATTTTGGAGCTCCCCCAAAAAAAGTCTGACACTGCTTTCACTGTTTCCCCATCTATTTCCCATGAAGTGATGGGACCAGATGCCATGATCTTAGTTTTCTGAATGTTAAGCTTTAAGCCAACTTTTTCACTCTCCTCTTTCACTTTCATCAAGAGGCTTTTTAGTTCCTCTTCACTTTCTGCCATAAGGGTGGTGTCATCTGCATATCTGAGGTTATTGATATTTCTCCCAGCAATCTTGATTCCAGCTTGTGCTTCCTCCAGCCCAGCGTTTCTCATGATGTACTCTGCATATAAGTTAAATAAGCAGGGTGACAATCTACAGCCTTGACATACTCCTTTTCCTATTTGGAACCAGTCTGTTGTTCCATGTCCAGTTCTAACTATTGCTTCCTGACCTGCATATAGGTTTCTCAAGAGGCAGGTCAGGTGGTCTGGTATTCCCATCTCTTTCAGAACAGAATGAATGGGTGGGGTTAAAGGCTGACTGTGCTGGGATGGAGGAAGACCTGGGGCTGGATGATCAGAGAACGTGTTTTGGGGGTAGCCTTTGGGGTCACCTGATGCCACTCTAGCTGGGTGTTCACTAAACAGAAAGTGCAGCCCAGGAGAGTGGAATGACTCTTTATTATTTATTTTATTTCATTTGGGGGGAGGTGACTCCTGATGGGAGCTGAAGAGAAACCTGAGGTTCAGAGAAGACCCATGCTGTACTCTGGTAGGTGGCAGAGGCAGCGTGCCTCATGAGAACCAGACACCAGTTAGGAAGGAACTATTGGCAGCCACTTTGCTTATATATCTCATTCTCACCACCAGCCTAAAACCCAGGAATCTGTGTTTTATCCATTAACTAACAGACACTGAGCATAGTTAATCCAAGGTCACCCAACTCTAGCTAGAAGCGGTAGAGCTGAGATCAGATTCCACACAGTCCCAGAATCTGGGATCTTTGTTTCCATGACCCTGTGCCCAGTTGCCCCTTTTTAGCACAGAGGCCCTGGGTGTACCTGCTGGGATCAGGTTGCCTGGGGTCAAATTCCAGCTCCACTGTGGAATAGCTCGAGGATCCATGGCAAATTGTTGACCCTCATCTGTAAAATGGGATGATTTTAGTACTTTCTTTATGGACTTTTATTTTTATACTCTTTTTTTTTTTCTTTGCCATGTTGCGCTGCATGTGGGATTTTAGTTCCCCAACCTATTACCCAGTCCCCGCCCCGCGCTGCTATAGAAGTGTAGAGTCCTAACCACTAGACTGCCAGGGAAGTGCCAAAGACTTCTCTCGATGTCTCAGAGACAGTGCATGTGCAGCTTCTGAGACCTCCCAAGCCGGTCGTGCACGTGCTCCGTAAATGCTGGAATGTGATTATTATCAGCCCAGTGGGGCAGGGGGGCAGCTAGGGGGTCCCAGGTGTGTGACTCCTCCTGTGTTTACTCCTCTGACTGTCCTAACTGGCAGGCATTCGTGAGCTTGTTTTTCTGGTACGAAGTTTGCCCTGGTGTTCTGGAGTGACCCGGCAAGGCTGAGATGATTATACAACGATACGTGCCAGGCCACGTTCAGTACTCTCCTTGGCAGCCTGCTAAGCCAGTGCCGCTTGGATAGAGTCACTACCCTTCTGCCTGCTCTCTCGCTTTGGAAAGCTTGACCTTTACTCAGAATCGCCTTCCAATGCCCACGTCAGCTCATTTACCCGCTCCTCCCCTGCATGCACGTGGTCTTCTCATCCGGGGAGACAGCAGGGACTCCGGTGTCCCCCAGACTCAGATTCTTCCTTCATCTCTTTCTCTCTTCTACTGAATATCCCCTGGGGTGTGTCTTGTACACTAGATGGGGATCATAAAGATGTGAAAAGGTTTTGAAAGACAAAGGTTGTAGCATCCAACAGCCTGGGTTTAATACTAGCTGTGGACTCAGCATGGTACGGAGCGACTGCTTACACTTAAGATTCTTTGGTAGCATATCATGTAATATGACATATATATAATATATATATATATATATATATATAATAACTTCTCATCAGGTTATAAAGATTAAATAGTTAAATAGGATAGCCTGTGAAAACATGCCACCAGCACTCGATGCTAACCATTATTTGTTATTTGTTGTTCACTCTTGTGTGATTCTTTGCGACCCCATGAATGGCAGCACATCAGGCTTCCCTGTCCTTAACTATCTCCGGAGCTTGCTCAAACTCGTATATGTTGAGTCGGTGATGCCATCCGGCCATCTCATCCTCTGTAGCCCCCTTCTCCTGTTGCCTTCAATCTTTCCCAGCATCAGGGTCTTTTCCAATGAGTCGGCTCTTTGTATCAGGTGGCCAAAGTATTGGAGCTTCAGCATCAGTCTTTCTGGTAATATCCAGGGTTGATTTCCTTTAGGATTGACTGGTTTGATCTCCAAATGTGATCATTATTCGCAGTCATAGGGAAAACTTAGGATGTATCTTCAATCAAGACTTTGTGACCTCAGGGTCTCAGTTTCACAACCTCAAGCCGGACTGCTGATGGCCGCCCTGGTGTGAATATCAGGATATAAAAGGGGGTGAAGAAGCTGGGCTTTCCCAGGATCAAGAATTGGACGGAGCTCTGCTCCTGTCTGTGCGCCAGGTGCCTGAGCTTCAACCTGGAAGAGCCAGCTACCTCCTTTTTCACCAGCTCACCTGTTAAGGTAAGAAGGTGGGCTCAGCAAACCCTCCCAGCGCCACGAGGGCTGCAAACTCTCTGGCCGAGAATGTCCAGCTGGTGGTCAGCCCCTCTCCTGTGTGGAATTTTCTCCCCTACCCCCTTTCAACACCCCCTTCTAGCACCTTCTGAAATCAGTCACACTCCTAAACTAAGGCACTTGGCCCCCAGGAATTTCAGCTCCCTGAAGCTCATCCCCTCCCCCAGGCAGGAGTCTCAGGTCTTCCTCAGGCCAGCCCAGCCCACCTCCCCAGGGTCTTTCGTAACTTTTGCACAGCCTAGTAAATCCCTTGCTCTCTATACAGCCTTCCATCCCCTCTCTGGGACCTTGTTGTTTCTGCTCCTTGTTGCCCAGGGTACTCCATCTCTGATGGCTGAAATGCCGCTCAGTCCAAATCCATCCTCCCCTGAGATTTTCCCATTGGCTCCAGCTGTATGTATTTTTAAACTTTCAAATCTCTCTCTCTTTTCTGTTCTTCTGATTTTGCGTATTTCAGTTATGCTTTAGCACCTTAAGGAAAACATCTCACCCCCACAATGACTAAGCAGCTGAGAAAATGGAAAGAACACGGCTTTTCTCTATACCTCTGTGCTCTCATCTGGAAAAATGGAGATAAATGTGGTAAATAACCAACTGTCTCAAGAATTGTTTCAAGGCTTAAAAGGGGCTCTTGACATGAATACTTTCCACTTCTTAGATCTGCACATTTTAAAGGATCAATGAATGAATGAATGAGTGAAAGCCTTTACTGTTTTACCTGCAATTGTCAAAGACAGATAAGCTTTTGCTAAAACCCTAGGAATTCTACACCAGCAATCTGCAAACTTAGGGCTTCCCTGGTGACTCAGTGGTAAAGAATCGCCTGCCAGGCAGGAGACTCGAATTCCATCCTTGGGTCAGGAAGATCCCCTGGAGAAGGAAATGGCAACCCACTCCAGTATTCTTGCTTGGGAAATCCCATGGACAGAGCAGCCTGGCAGGCTACAGTCCATGGGGTCACAAAAGAGTTGGACACGACTTAGGGACTGAACAAAAACAATAACTTGCAAGCTTAGGTTCTGGGTTAGACTTTTATACCACGTGATTAAGGCATAAGCCCAACATTCCTGCATAGCAGTGACATCATCTAGGACAGAGGTCAGCAAACTGTGACCTCTGGACGACATCCAACCCATTACACCTTTGTAGGAAGCCCATGAACTAAGAATGGGCGCTGCATTTTAAATGATTTTTACCTTTAAAATGTTATGTCTCTGAATGTACATTTTAAAAGCGAATTAAGTTAAATGGAAACGTAAACATCTTTACATCTTTTGAATTAAAAAAAAAAAGAAGACTATTTCATAATACTTGGAAATTAGAGGAAAATCAGACTTTGGTGTCTATAAATAAAGTTTTATTGATAAACAGCCATGCTTCTTCATGTATGTACTGTCTACACAGTAACAATGTGTGAAGAGCTTTCACACAATAATGGTGTAGTTGAGTAGCTTTGAGAGAGTCTGCATGGCTCACAAAATCAAAAATATTTACTACCTGGCCTTTTACAAAAAAAGTCTACCGATCCCTGGTCTATGAAATGAGAGCAGCGGCGTGTACCCAGCCCCTTGTCTGGAGATGGAATGGCTCTTAAAGAACGAGCATCAAGTGGAAGCTCAAGAAAAGTCCATTCTTCCCCTCTCTTTCCCTTTCTGTCTTAATTCCCTCCCACAGAGAGCTCTTTTATTTGGAGATCCAAGCCACACACACACACACACACACACACACACACACACACACACACACAACCAGAAGAGGATGGCCGGCCCGCTGGGGCACAGTGGCCTTCAGACAGCAGGGCTGTGTTTCTTAGCGCCTCCTCCTGCTCCGGGCCCTCCCTGAGGCCGAGGTCTGTGGGACCCTGTGGGAGAGGCTGGGGCGGTGGTGGGAATGTCTGCATCCCAGACATAGATGAGGCTGTGGCCCTGGACTTCTTAGAGGTCGCTGGTTTCCACTGCTTCCTTTCTTGCCTTAGGTTTTGAAATGGAGGCTTACACTGTACTGAAGTTTCCCACAGCTGCAGTTTAGCTCAGCATACGGTTGACAGCTTGGAAGAGTGAGACCCGGGGCTGGCATGGAGGGTGAGTCGAGGGTCTTGATTCTAACGTGAGGGATGGCATGAAGTGGTACCAAGAACTGAGATATGGGATCTAGCCTGGCATCCTAGCTCTGCTCCTCATGGGCTCTGAGATGTTTCCTCTCTGAACCTCTTTCCTGCATCTGGAAAGCGGGGGTGATGGTTCCTCCTGGGGAGGGGTGGAGACAGGCTTCCGTGTCAGGTAAGCTTGGGGAGCTGGGTTTTGTCTTTTACCGAACTGAAGTCCTGTGCCTAGAATAGTGCCTGGCCTGTGGTAAGCACACAGCAAACACCTATTAGTGGAAGGAGATACAGGCGTGCCTGGTTTTATTATGCTTTGCAGATACTGCATTTTTTACAAATTGAAGATATTTGTGGCAGCTTTGCATTTTCAGGTTTGGCAATTTTTTAGCAATAAAATTTAAATTTTTTTTTTTAATTGTGGTAAAAGTCTCATAATATAAAACATGCTATTTTAACCACATTTAACAGTGCAGTTCAGAGTACTAAGTACAGTCACATTGTCGTACAACCCTCATCATCCATAGCAGTAAAGTATGTTTTAATCAAGTCATATACACTTTTTAAAAAATAATTTTATTTCTTTATTTTTGGCTGCACTGGATCTTCATTGCTGCGTAAGCTTCCTCTAGTTGCAGAGAGCGGGGCTACTCTTTGTTGAGGTGCGTGGGCTTCTCATTGCGCCGGCTTCTCTGGTTGCCAAGCATAGGCACTAGGTGCACAGGCCTCAGCAGTTGCGGTTCTTGGACTTAGTTGTTCCGAGTCCCGTGGAGTCTTCCTGGACCAGGGATTGAACGCAGTCCCCTGTGTTAGCAGGTGGATTCTTATCCATTGTGCTACCAAGGAAGTCCTGAGCCTTGTTTTTTAAACATACTGCTGTTGCACAGTTAACATACTACATACAGCATAGTGCAAATGCAACTTTTATGTGAACTGAGAAAATAAAAACTGCATGTGACTCACTTTATTGTGATATTTGCCGTTTTGCAGTGGTCTGGCACTGAACCCACAATGTCTTTGTGTGAAGTGCACCTGTCTATTCACACTTTGTGTGAAGTGCACCTATCAAATATGTGGAGTGCCTACCATACTACCAATTCTCATTAAATAGTCTATTGTTGTGTCTGTCCTAAGCCAGGAATCAGCAAACTATGGCTCACACACCAAGAATGGCCCATTGCTTGATCTTGTTAATAAAGCTTTATTGGAACACAGCTTTGCTTTTCTGCCACAGGGATGGAGTTTAGTAGTTTTGAGAGAAATGTATGACCTACAAAGCCTCAAATATATACTACCAGACTCAATAGCAAATCTTTGTGGCTCCGGCTCCGAATGTCAAGGGCACCCTGTCTGTAGGTGACCACAGATTTCATTTTCCCCTGATTGCAGGTGTGTGGGCAGTTACCAACTGAAAACAAGTAGCTAGCATGTATTCTCACTGCCCTCTCTAAGACGCTAAATTTTTCCTTTGACGCTCTAATTCTACCACATTATTCTGGCATGGGCAGAACTGACTTTTCTGTGCTTTCCTACTCTCCTTTTAAGACGGTGTTACTTTCATTTCTGTGTGAAAAGAAACTCAAGCCACTAGTGAGTTGTTCGCAGACTCATTAGGGATTGGTCTTGTGTCCTGAACCAAGTCCAGGCTTAGGGAACCACACAGGAGATGAGTCAAGATAAAAAGGGATGACCCACTAGATACAGCTGACTACATGGTACCCATGGATAGGATGTTGACAGGGAGCAGAAGGGATCCACTCTGTCCAGGGCACAAAGTACTCAGGTTTCTGATTCACTCTCCCATTGTTATCACTGGAATGACCTAGGACACTGTAGTTAGCCTTGCTTAGCCTTAATATTCCAGTCTGTAAAGTGGCAACAGTGATACTTACCAAGTTGGGTGGCTGTGGATATTAAATCAGCTAGTGTATCAGGTGCCCAAAACATTGTAACTAGCTAGCTATTTTTATAACACAGTAAGTCATATATTTGCTGGTTTGGGAGAGAGATCGCCAAAGATCTGTGTTATATGTTGTCTTTCCTCTTGAGAGTTAAGACCCACAGTTAGAAACCTCTCAGGATCTTGATTTTGTGATGTGGTGATGGGGATCTTTCTAGATTGCGTGGCATTTATCGAGCACTCTGCAGTCTTTACTTGAAAGGATTCCTGCCCATTGTGCCAGCTGAGAGATGCAGGCTACGCCCTTGTTTTGCTACCATTTCATACTCAGCAGATCTTTTTCTTCCTTTTTCCTCCAGAAGGTCAGGACAACAGACACTCCTAACCCCAAAGAGAGGACAAAGGTGAAGATGGTGAGGTGTGGCTGACTCCTGCCCCTGAGCCTTGGCCCTTCTGTAGCCCCAGGGCTGTGGCTGAGACCCTCACATTCTGGGGAGAGAGAGAAAAGCCCCAGGGTTTAGAACCTCACAAAGAAGAGCGCAGGAAGCTTTGAACACCAGGGGAACTGTGCACTTTCAAAGCTGATGGTGGGATGATGACTCTGCGATCAACAGGGTCGATGCAGGGCACAGGTGAGAATGGAAAAACAGCTGCCGAGGGAAACAGAGAGCTTCTCAAGTCACCCCTGTCCCCTCTTCACCGCACCATCAGTCTTTCGACAAAACCTGCACTTCCGGTGGTGGCCCCTCCACTCCGGTGGAGACTGATCGCTGTGAGCAGAGTGAAAGCAGAGAGGCCATTTTCTGGCTGCGTGATCCGCATGCTCTGCACCTCGCGTTCCTCTTTTTTCAAATGGTGGTGATGATAACTACCTGGTGCATACTAAGTCGCTTCAGTCTGGCCCGACTCTTTGTGACCCTATGGATTGTAGCCCACAAGACTCCTCTGTCCATGGGATTCTCCAGGCAAGAGTACTGGAGTGGGTTGCCATGCCCTCCTCCAGAGGATCTTCCTGACCCAGGGATTGAACCCGCATCTCTTATGTCTCCAGCACTGGCAGACAGATTCTTCACCACTAGCACCGCCTGGGAAGCCAACTCCTGGTAAGGTCTTATATTAGAGAGAATCCGGTTCCTGGCACACAGTAGGTGCTCAGTAGGAAAATGTTTTCTGCAAGGCTCCTCTTCATCCACCAACCCCTTCTTTGGAGAGGTTTCCTTTCTGACCAGCAAACCGGCAGCACCTGATTTCCTCCTGGGCACATTCTATGGGTATTCCCTCTATGGCCATCTGCCCAGACATCTCAATCTCCAGAGGTCAGAGGTCAGAATGGGCAGGGACTGTGATGTACCTTCCGTTGAATGTACCTTCTTGGTTATTCAACAGAGGTGTGCTGCTGCTCCTCCTGGTGAATTTCCGTAGGATAATTACTTGCTAGCATGTGTGGACTGGAAAAGGCAATGGCACCCCACTCCAGTACTCTTCCCTGGAAAATCCCACCGACGGAGGAGCCTGGTAGGCTGCAGTCCATGGGGTCGCAAAGAGTCGGACATGACTGAGTGACTTCACTTTCACTTTTCACTTTTATGCATTGGAGAAGGAAATGGCAACCTACTCCAGTGTTCTTGCCTGGAGAATCCCAGGGATGGGGTCGCACAGAGTCGGACACGACTGAAGTGACTTAGCAGTAGCAGCAGCAGCAGCATGTGTGGACAGTTATTGCTTAGAAAGCAACTGTTTCTACCCTTTTCTCATTCATTTCACAGAACTTGTCCCACTTGACCCCTGTAAGAGCCCCGTGAGAGAGCCATTGTGCCATTTTACAGATGAGTTACCGGAAGCTCCAAGATTAAGCGACTTGCCCCGGGTCAGCCAGCTGACCGACGGGGAGCTGGTCACCCACCGAGGCCACTTCACTCAGCTCCCTCTCTCCACATCATTGCGTAGGGCACCACCTGGTTCACTCGCTCCTTCTTCCCGGGTGATACAAGATCATGAGCTTTTCCAGGAAAGGATGCTATCAAGACACTTTGAATTTGAGGGTGTGTAGAAGGACTCTAGGTCAAGGTCAGACCAGAGAGGCCTCTCAAGGGCCCAGCCAATATGCCGCACTTCTGCTTTAAGGCCTGAAGAAGCAGAGCACTGATGAGGGGTCAGGCACCGCTGCCAGGGTCATTGTGAACAAATGACAGCAGGAAATATCCTCCCTTCCTGCCTGAACCACTTCAGTTCATGCCTTCCCCTCCTTCTAGAAGCCACTCTTGACCATTGGCCTACCCTTCCTATGGGAATCACAGTGGACCATTGCAGCTTCCTGTGGACTTACATGTGTGTTTAAAAGTAACTTGTTATATAAAAAGTAACTTTGACTACAATTTTCTTGTTCCAAAAAAAAAAAAAATGATAATAGCTACATAAAATTTAAATCAACAGCAATAAACAAATTAATACAAGTAATCACCTCATTTGAATATAGTCGGTTGACACTTTGGTGTGTAATCATCCAGAACCTTTTTCTTTGTCTATATGTGTATATACACACATAGAAAACATGCTGCTTTCTAATTTGCTTTTAGTTAAAAATGTGTCCTAAGTATCATTCTCCATAATTAATATGCTTCTACAAAAAACTTTGCTAATGGCTTCTTTTTGTTTTTCACGTCCACTGTCCTGTTATATGTGTGCTAGTTTTGCTTCCTCAATTACATTGTAAGCGCCTTAATTATCCATATTCCCCAGCTTGGTGCCAGCCTTAGGATGGTTTGTTCATTGATTGATGACAAAGCAGGGCATGGGAAGTAAGTGGTATTTGAGGTAGACAGACCTAGATTTCAGTTCTGCAAAATCCCAGATTTTGCATCCTTCCTTCCTCTCTTTCCCCTTCCCTCCCATCCTCTCTTCCTCTCTCTGTCCTTTCTTCAACATATGCATTGTTAAATGTTTTAGATATTTATGCAAACACACATTTATTTCACTATCCTGTGACTGCCTCCATCACTTAGCCCTTAGCATATAGTATTATACATATTTATAGACCAGATCCCTGCTCCCCTGGGTGTGCCAACCCAAATTAAATCAATAAAGGAAAAGTAAATAGATCACTAAAGCAGTTTAAATACACCAGGAGTAAACACTGGGCTGAGAAAGATGAAACAGGGAACACAAGATGTGATGGGGGCCCAGTGAAGCCCTCTCTGCAGAGGTGAGCTTGAAGCCAAAACCTGAAGGATCAGCTACAGGGAATGGGGAAGATGTTCAGGCAAAGGTCCTGAGATGGGAGACACTTTGGCAGCGCTGAGAAACTGAAGAGACGGTGTGGCCTTGGGTAACAAGGTGGGAGCAAGATGTCCGTTGGGAGGCTGGGGGGTGGGCAGGAGCCAAGCGATGCTGGGCTTGTAGGTCCTAGTATGGAGACTGGCTTTACACTAAGAGCAGTGGACTGTCAGCAAGGGATTTTCTGTGGGTAATTTGCATTTTAGGGTCACTCTAGCTGCCGTGTGGAAATTGATCTTTGATTGGGGAGGGAATAAATGAAGCCTCTGGGACTTGGAAAATATAAGAAGACAAACTTTATTTTGGATCATTGAAGGAGCTACAAGCCAAAGACCCTGGAAAATGGGGTAGCGAAAAATAATATGGAGGGCTAGGGATTCCAGGAAGAACTCACAGGTGTGTTCCTCTTGTTCCCACCTTCTGTGGAGGACAGAGGAGCCTGGCGTGCTGCAGTCAATGGGATCACAGAGTTGGACACGACTTAGCCATTGAACAACAACAACCACCGTGGTTGTAATGCAGAATCACACAGAGCCAAAGTTGAAATTCCAGAGCTGACTGGAAGCCCAGGCATGATTTGATTCAGTCTTGTCACTTTTAGCTTTAGAGACTGAGCCTCAACAAAGGGAGGTGGCCTGCCCAAGGTCACCTCGCTGGCAAGTGGCGGACCAGAACTTGAAAGGAGGCAGGTCCCCCGCATCAGGAGCTCCTTGAGTCTTCTTTCCAGCCTGTTCCCACCCTGGGCTCTCCTAGTAGGATGCTGTGTTTAACCTCACCTGTTAAGAGTGTGCCCTGTAGTTTCTGCGAGGAGCTGTCAGCTGCCCCAGGAGTACTTTCATAGCGATTCTCCAGTGGCCCCGACAGACTCCTGTCCAAGCTCAAGGAGGCATGACTTCCAGGCCCTCCACAGCTGATGCTCCAGCTGACCCCCCATTGGACCTGCAGAGGTACAGCAGTGCTGCCTTCTGATGGTTGGCACCTAGACACGCTTAAGGAGGCAGGCAGATCTCTCGGGGGACATGTCCAGAACTGGAGGGGGCTTTCCTCTGCCTCCCTCATCATCTCTTCCTGCTTCTGCATCCAGGTTGGTGATGTGGCTCATTGACTCCAGGACAAGTTGCATTACATCTCATCTCTGGGACAGGAGAGGCTGGTTATCCATGTCCCCCCAACTCCCAACACACAGTCTTTTGTACTCCCTGCCCCAGATAGCCCCTCAGGGAGTCTGCACAGATCATTCTTCTAACTTTTTATTTTGTATTGGAATAAAGATGATTGATAATGTTGTGATAGTTTCAGGTGAGCAGCAAAGAAACTCAGTCTTACATACGCATGTATCCATTTTCCCACAAACCCCTTCCCATCCAGGCTGGCACATAACATTGGGTAGAGTTCCATGTGCTATACAGTAGGCCTTTGTTGGTTATCCATTTTTAAATATACCAGTATGTCCATGACCTTCCCAAAGTCCCAAACTATTCCATCCCCCATCCTTCTCTCTCCCTGACCACCATAAGTTCGTTCTCTAAGTCTTGCACATATCATTTGTATTCTGCCATTTCCTCTTTTCCACCACTGGATCCCAGTGAGGACCTCTAGAGGTGGCACGTCCTGTTTGCAGAGGAGATTCTCGCTCTGTTTATCTAGACTTAGTGGCTTCCAGCCTGCTCCCTAGGATGCTATGCAGAGAGGCCCCTGGGAAGGTTGGTTGGGCTGCTGCACTGGTTGCAGAATTCTACTGGGAGAACTCATGAAAATGTAGTGCCCAGAAGGGTCACACTTTCCTCTCACATTAATAATAGAATCTTTGTCTTTCAGCTGTGCACTTGGTTGCCCAGAATAAAGGCTAAACTTCCCAGCCTCCCTTGCTGCAAGGTGTGGTCACATGACTAGTTTCTCATCACTAGGATAGAAACACAAGTATCCTTCTTGAATGTGTCTTTTGAAGATTTCCTAATGGGAAAGAAAGAGGGAGCACCCCTTCTTTTTTCCAGCTCATTAGAATGTAGCAGTAATTGTTGGCACTTAAGCAGCTATATTGAACCATGAGGTAGAATGTAATATAACAGTATTAAAGAGTCTCCAAAACTAGGAAGTCCTTTGCTAGTCCTGAACTCCCTCCCTCTTGACTTCATGTATATTAAGAGAAAATACATTTCATCTTGTTTGATAGTCAAACCTTATTTTAAGGAATACAGCCAATCACATTGCTGTATGTTGGAAATCAAAAGCCCTCTTGACCTTTTATTCAATAATCGTCTGCTTTATGATCATAGGAGCCATGATTTTGTTAGGTGTAAGAGATGCAAAGATAAAGAATAATTTCCTATTTTTCAGTTGGATTTGTTTGCTAGAGATGCTGTAACAAAATGTCACAGACTGAGAGGCTTAAAGAGAAATTTATTTTCTCACAGTTCTGGAGCCTAGAAGTCCAAGAGAGGTGTCAGAGGACTTGGTTTCTTCTGAGGCCTCTCTCCTTGGCTTGCAGGCAGCCATTTTCTGTGTCCTCACATGGCCTTTTCTCTGTGTGAATCTCCAGTGTCTCTCTTATGGATTATGATCTCACCCTAAGTGGCTTCATTTTAACTTACTCACCTCTTTAAAGATCTTGTTTACAAAGAAAGGGGCTTCCCTGGTGACTCGGTGGTTAAGAACCCACCTGCCAATGCAGGAGACTTGGGTTTGATCCCTGGGTCTGGAAGATTCCCTGGAGAAGAAAAGGCAATGCACTCCAGTATTCTTGCCTGGGAAGTCCCAGGGACAGAGGAGGCTGCAGTCCATGAGGTCGCAAAGAGTTGGGTATGGCTTAGCGACTGAGCACACACGCAACTTTCAAATAAAGTCACATCCAGAAATACTGGAAGTGAGGACTTCAGCATGTGAATACGGAGGAACACAATGCAGCCTATAACACCAGGAGTGTTATAATGCTAGGAGTGAATGGACTTCTGGCAGGAAGGATTGACAGAAACTAAGATTGTACTCAGACTTAAGATAACCTAGTTATTATTGTGTCTGGAGCAAGAAGTAAGAACAGAAAATCCATGTGTGCCAGGAGGCGTCTTGTCCTCATTTCCAAAATCTAAGTGTATTCGCCAGTGTCTGTTCCCAGTCTTGTTTGACTCGACAGTCAACTGTCTTTGACGCAGTCAGTAAACCCTCCTTGAAGCAGCTCCCTCATCTGCCTTCCTGGATTGCCTCCTCGCCCCCAGCACCCAGGTCCCTTAGCCCATTTTTCCTTCTTTTCCTGAACCTATGTCTTAGAGAATCACAACTGTTGCCTTGAGGCCTTGATTCTTAGTTGCCTTTCTTTTCTAATTTATCTCTGTTTTCTAAAATATATTCTACTTTCTATTCCATAACATCCTATGGAAAAATCCAAACAAATTTTTGGCCAACCAATATCTACACACAAGTCCTTGGAGAGCTCCGTTGGTCTCAGGGATATCTTGTCCTCCTTACTCAGACATCTTCCAAATGCTCCGTCCCCCTCCAGCCTGGGGGCTTTCAGCTGCCTCCCTCACGTCTCCACCTGGGTGTCTAACCGTCATCGCAAACTTCCTATCTTCCTCCCAGCTCCTCATGTGTGGTCCTCTCCATCACCAGTAATGGCAACGCCATCTTTCAGCTGCTCAGGCTATATGCAGCCTTGGTGTCAGTCAACCTTCGACTCCTCTCACTCACCCATCACTTCCAGGTGGTCGGTAACGTATACCCGGATTATTAACTCCTCCCACTCCCCATTGCGCCTGCCTTGGTGCCAGCGTTGTATTTCTTGCCTGCATTATTATGACAGCTCTTTATCCTTCCTGCCTCTGCCCTTGCCCCTCTACAGTCTCCTTTCAAGACAGCCTGGGTGACTCTTTGAAATGGAAGCCAGAGCATCAAACCTCTCTGCCTCAACCCCCCACCCCCACAGGTTCCCATCCTGTTCAGGGAAGCCTTACAATGGTCTACGAAGTCCATGAGATCCAGCTCTGCTGCCCCCATCATGTTCTAGTTCTTTCCATTGAACACATCCCACCCTGCCCTCCTGCCGGTTATCCTGCAGACTCCCTGTGAGCTCTGCCTTGGGATTCTGCACCCGCGGTCTCCTCCTGGCCCTCACCTCCCACTTCCTTACCTCCTTCACATCTTTGCTCTGACATCTCCATCAGCAAGGCCAGCATGGTCACTGTATTTAACACCAAACTCAACCACACTCCAGGCTGCCCATTCTTTCCTTTCCTGGCTGGATGTTCCTCTGTGGCCCTTGGTGCCTTTTAACGTGCTTTACTATTGTTTTGGGTGATCCATTAGTTTCTGCAATCCCACTAGAAAGTCAGCTCCAAGAGGGCAGGAGTTTTCATCTCAGCCCCTGCCTGGAACAGCATGTATGATGTGGTAGGCACTCAGTAAATGTTTGTGGAATAAATACCAAAGACAGCCTGCACAGAACATAAACTTTTATTTTAAGCATAAACCTTTTGGTCTACATGATACATATATAAAGTGATAAGATACATGTGTTTTATATATTAATATATGCTTGAAACTTTCAATATTGCTATATGTATATATATATAGCATATCTATCAAGATATACATTATATATATATCTCAAAGACCAAAATACATTTGTTATATATAGCCAAGGGACCATAATTTTTGCACAGGAAAACATTTTCTGGTTTCCCCGGCTGCCTGTCAGGATGCACTCAGGCAGCAACTGTGCAGTAAAGGGGACAATTTTAGCCTCTGGTTTTCCAGAGCAGAGAACACACCCCTGCCAGGAGGCTTCTGCCTCACGTCCACTTCTCCAGAGCGGCAGGCCGGGCGCAGGTGCGGTGCATCTGACTATGAAAGCACCAGTGGCCGCGACTCCCTGCCTGCCTCCCCCCTCCCTGCTGCCTGCGTCAGCCTCTTTCAGTCCGCTTTGGCATGAGCTGGAAAAGGCGTGCCTTTCTCAGAGAGTGCTGAATCCACCTAGATCCTCCCTGTCCCCCAGGACCGTGGAATCTGGTTTTCCCTCCACTCACTGTGCTCTAGGCACGCTGGCTTCTTCACGTCCCCAGAGGCGCCATCTCCCACCCTTCCAGCTCTAGCTCAGGGTTTGGGCAGCTGCTCATGCAACTGTGTTGCTCCCTGAACTCCATAGAATGGGTCTCCCCTGTCCACACACACACACACACACACACACACACACACACACACACACACACATGACAGATTCAGGTCCTAGCCCGTGGCATCTGTAAATGCGACCTTATTTGGAAACAGAGTCTTTGCAGATGTGATCCAGTTCAGATGAGGTTGGACAGGGGTTGGGGTGGCCCCTAACTAATGACTGTGAGTCCTTATAAGAAAGGCACAGATGCAGAGGGAAGAAGGCCACTTGGAGATGGAGGCGGAGATTGGAGTGATGCTGCTACAAGCCACAGAATGCCAAGGATTGCCGGCAGGACCACTAGAGGCTGGAAGAGGCAAGGAAGGATCTTCTTGTTGTGATTTAGTCCCTAAGTAGTGTCTGACTCTTTGCAACCCCATGGACTGTAGCCCACCAGGCTCCTCTGTCCATGGAATTCTCCAGGCAAGAATACTGCAGTGGGTTGCCATTTTATCCCCCAGGGGATCTTCCTGGCCCAGGGATCGAACCCGCGTCTCCTGCATTGCAGGTGGATTCTTTACCGCTGAGCCACCAGGGAAGTCCTAGGAAGGATCTTACCCTACAGGTTTTAGAGTGAGTGTGGCCCTGGTGTACCCTTAATTTTAGACTTCTCCCCTCCAAAACTGTGAGAGTTTATTTCTGTTGTTTTAAGCCACCCAGTGCATGATACTTTGTGACAACAGCCCTGGGAAGCTCATCCACAGCCTTTGCTTCTTGCCTGAAATGTTACCTTTTGGAAGACTTCGCCTGAACTCCCAGCCCCAGCTCTAGTTACATACATGCCACACATTTTACTTTTTCTCTACCTGGTGCTTATGACCCTGTGCCATTCTCTTTTAGATGCTCCTTCTGATAATGTCCATGCTCTGGGGCATCCCTGTTGTTCACTGTGTGTTCCCAGTCTTTGCATCCAGGGAGAGTCTTCCTCACTTACAGACACAGATTTTCTTTATTTAAATCCATCCTGTCATAAGACCCCCGGTCAGAAAGTTGCCCTGGGTGTTTCCCCTGTAAATCATCAGCATACAATTATTCAAATTGAGTCATAACTCATGTCACCCCTCAGTTGCAGGAAACACAAGAGAGATGTGAAAACCTTTGAGAACTTTCCAAGCCAGGGTCCATTCTTACTGTTTAGCGTGAATGTATTTTCCTGCTAAGAGCATGAACCAGAAATGAGTTTTACCAAAGGGTTAGCCAAACCTTAAATAGAAAAGAAACTCCAAAACTGTCGGTTCTCTCACACTGCCCTCCCCCCTCAAACTTCCCCTCCCCACTTCCCATCCACCAGGACCTCCCGGGCTTGGCTCCTGGGTCATGATGAATGGTGGACTTCTCCAAATTCGCCTGTTTTGCCTCCTGGGGTGTGCAGATGGGGATGTCAGGTAGATGCTTTTAAGTCCTTTTATTTATTCATTCATTTTCCCCCAGGGCTTGTAAAAGTTTTTCTCACAGTGTACTGTAGTCTACCAAGTGTGCAAAAGTATCCTTTGCCTCCAAAATGCATAGATCTTAATTCAAAAACATCTCACTGTTCTTCCCTGGTGGTCTAGTGGTTAAGAATCCACCTGCCAATGCAGGGGAAATGGGTCTGGGATGATCCCACATGCTGTGGAGCCGCTAAGCCCATGTACCACAACTACTGAGCCCGTGCTTGAGAGCCCTTGAGCCGCAGCTGCTGAAGCCTGTGTGCCTAGAGCCCGTGCTCCACAATAAGAAAGGCCACTGCAGTGAGGCGTAGCCCCTGTTCCCCACGACTAGAAAAAACCCGCTTGTCACAGCGAAGACCCGTCAGAGCCAATAAACAAACAAATAAATAAATAAATCTTAAAACAACCTCACTGCCAAAAAAATTGAAATTCCCAAACAACTACAATAAAAGCATCAAAGATCACTGATCACCGATCACCATAACAAATACAATAATAATGAAGTTTGAAATATTGCAAGAAGTATGAGTACCAAAATGTGACACAGGGGCAAGAAGTGAGCAAATGCTGTTGGGAAAAAAAATGGCACCCATAGACTTTTTAGTCCTTTTAGATTTGACATCTCCCCTGAGACTTGTCTGTCACGTGGTATGTAGCTTTGGCCTCTGATGGATCCAGGATGGCCTTGATTGAGTACCTAATATGTGCCAGCTTTCACACTAGGCAAGTTTACACTCTGTAGGTGTTTTTTTCATTGAATCTGTTCCAGAAATTCATGTTCACTACAAAATGATCTCCTTTTGGAGACATATTACTGATGAGAGCACTGAAACTCAGAGAGGGTAAGCAATTTGCCTGAGGTCACACAGCCACATGTGGCAGAGCCCTTTCAAATCTAGTCTGTCTGACTTCACAAGTAGTGGGGCTTTTAAGCTAAATTTTACAACTGATCAAAGCAACCCTAACTAGAAATTGCCTATTTAGTAGCAAGGGGCTTTATTCTATAAGAATTTCGCTGTGTCAGTGGTTATCAAGCAGTAGCCTCTTGGGAGCAGTTTTGACTGTCGTGTTTATGAACCCAGGACACGTGGTATGAGCTCAGGCCACTCTACAGACCTGGCAAACACTGGCTGGAAGTCAGCTGCTCCTGGGACTGTGATTTCTGACTCTGGGACATCAGGCGAGCTACATCTCTTTTCAAGCCTCACTGTCCCCAGTCATAAAATCAGGATGCAGATTCAATGATCTTTACACTGTTCTCCTGCCCTGATGATCTAGGGTTTTAGTATTCTGAGGCTAAAATACCCTGTTCTTCCATACCTCTCAAGCTCAAACCTTTCAATTATATCTAGAGCCCACAGCTCACACCAAAACTTTCTTTCTTTCTTTTTTTTTGTAAATTAAAAGCTTTTAGATGGTTAGAAAACCCCATTATACAGTTACAAATGTAAGGCAAAATAGTCATCAAAATGAAAAGTCACATTATGTCCATAGTTACATCAGTCCATTGTAGGGTTGTTAGATGTCATCAGCTTAAGAAGAGGCATCACATGGGATTGTTGAAGGTATTTGCAGATTTGGAGAAAGTCCTTTCCTTGAAGTGGAGATGTCCACCATGGGAAGCCTTCCACGGATGAAGAAGGGAGTGGTCCACAGACCCAGAGTTAGACCAATTGTGGAATGCAGCATAGGAGTGAGCCCAGGACAGGAAGGCACTGTCTTGAGGATCAAATGGCAGACTCAGGATTTTCGGAGTCAGCATAAGTAGGCTCACATAGATTATCAGGCCCATCTGAAAAGTACAAAGTCTTATCCTGAAGGATCCTGGACGAGCCCCCAAGATGAAAGGTTGTTTCTGAGTCACGCAAAGACACTGGGGTTCTTGGCCTCCGGAGGAGAAGAATTCAATCCGGGGCCAGAGATGAGGCTGGATCACTCAGAGCTTTTGTGCAATAAAGTTTCATTGAAATATAAAGGAGATAGAGAAAGCTTCTGACATAGACATCAGAAGGGGATAGAAAGAGTACCCCACACCAAAACTTTCAAGGCACCTGGGCAAGTCCCTTCTGCCAGATGCTTTGCTCTCACCATCTCTCCTCATTCCTTTAGCTCACCCCTCTCCTCTCCTGGAGTTAATCCTGTTGGGGCCCTAGGGTAAGTGTCTTTACCTCTCTGAGGTTCTGTGTTCACTCTGAAATGATCTCTAATGAGTATAAAACCCCACCTCATTGGCTCATTGTGAGGATTACATGAAAAGGAACAGTAACCATTGTTACTTTCCAGGGGCCTTGAACTATGCAGTCTTGACCCAGACTCTGGAGCTCTGCAGATGTGTTCAAATCTTGGCTGCAACTCTTAAAGCCAAGATTTACCTGCTTACCAGCCGAGTGGGTTTGGGCAAGTTGCTTTACTTCTCTGTGTCCCAGTTTCATCTTTTGTAAAGTGTAAATGGTACCAACCTACCCATCAGCTTTTTATGAGGGTTAAGTAAGTTCCTATCTATAGAGCACATAAAATAGTGTGCTATGTAAGAGCCAAAAATTCTTATTAGGTCATCTAATTCTCAAATCAGCTGAATGTAGGGGGTCCTGTTATGATCCTTATTTTTTAAAGGGGGAAGAGCACACATCTCCCTTCATGCTGGCTGTCAGGGTCTTAATCTTAAGCTATAATGACTGGCAGAGATGGGGGAGGTCCACTCTTGGGGTTTAAAGGTCTGCCATAGCCATCTGGGGCTTCCCAAGAGACGCTAGTGGTAAAGAACTTGCTTGCCAATGCAGGATACGTAAGAGAGGTGGGTTCGATCCCTGGGTTGGGGAGATCCTCTGAAGGAGGGCATAGCAACCTACTCCAGTATTCTAACCTGGAGAATACCATGGACAGAGGAGTCTGGCGGGCTACAGTCCATAAGGTCACGAAGAATCAGACACGGCTAAGCATCTGAGCAGCACATAGCCATCTTGAAATTCTTAATAATTTTATCTTTGAATTTATGCTTCCTCTCCTGGTTACCTTCTCACCACCCCAGATGGGTTCCTGGCTGTCTCGTCCCCTGCCTTTGCCACACCCAGCAGCTGCCCTCTGCTTCTGGTGGGGACCCGGGAGCAGGGAGAGGCAAAGCCGAGGGCATCTGTGAGCAGCTGTGCCCAGCCTTCAAATATCCCGAGCTGGAGGGCACACGACATGAACCAGCAAATTAAAACCCCACCGCCGATTAAGACAGAGGGCGCAGAATAAAGTAAAGAGCTTTTCTTTTTCTCTTTGAACAAGAGGCTTTACATTTTCATTTTGCACTGGATGGACCTTGCTAGTTATGCAGGTGGTCCTGGGTACATAGCAAGTCATGGGCGGAAATGAAATGGTAGCTCATTTTTCCTTCAAAACAACAACAACAGCAAATGCACATGCCAGGTTCAGTCATTCAGGGGAGTCTGTTCTTAACTTCTGATCCGCAGGGAGAGACAAAGTCTTTTGATAAAGGCCCCGAGAGTGGGGCCTGCTTGCCGCTTCCCACGATGATGGCTTCCCCGAAGCTTCCTAAGTCCTTATATGATTTGCATCTTCAATATGTGCTGTTTCCCAGCCAGCAGCCCTGTTTGGTAGTGGAAGATGGAGAAATCTTGTTTTTTTTGTTTTTTGTTTTCCCTCCTTCTGTGGCTGTAATCCCCAACGAAGAGTGTTCTCTTTAAAAGATGCTGTGGGCGACTACTTTATGCAAATATGGGCCTCTCTGTGGCTCGCCAGACTGAAGTCAGGCCTCCGAGGTCTGGAAGGTGGACTGCATGGGCTGGGCAGGGAGGCCCTGCCGTTGGGCTCGCGGCTCTCGATGCCACCCTCAGGGCGCCTGGGAGACGACTCAGGCCACAGTGCTAGAAGAGGGAGGGATCTCAGAGCGATGGGGAGGGATAGCTCCTGGTCAGTCTCACGTCTAAGAGATGAAGACCACTGGGGCCTAGCCAAAAGCAACTCCCAGAGACTGCAGGGCCACTGGAGACAGGTGGCCAGTGAGAGGCCTCAGATAAGAGTACGATGGCCGATGCGCTCGCGTGGGAGCGGTGTCTCCTTGCCTGGGTGCAGGCCACCACATCCACGACATCGTGAGGATGGAGAGTCCAGAGAGAGTGAGGGACACAGAAGATCCTGCCAGGGGAGACCAGTCACGGGGACAGTTGGCCTGGGATTGCACGGGAGTTTGGGGGACAGCCGGGCCTCAACCAGTTGCCTGACTTTGGACTCCATCCTGTCTTCAGGAGCCTGATGCCTAAGCAGCTGGGTCGGTCTCCTTTCCAAGCTGGCATCTTGAAACCCCGGATGTAGCAGTGCGGAGGGGGGAGCCCTGGGCCCACGGAGGCCTCTGCGCAGCTTTGTTGTTAGTCAGCCTGTTTCCAGCCCTCCCCCAAAGGTATCCTTTCCCTCCGCCCCACTGCTCGTAAGAACGGCATCTTCAGGCAGCAAAGCACTCCTCTCCTGCTTCTCCATCCACAGCAGGAAGGCTAGGAAGAGTGGGGAGGTGGGCACAAAAGACTTAGTGCTTTTAGGTGGGCTTTGCCACATCTCAGACAGGGTTCTAAGGTCAGAATCCAGATTAGCATGTTGAACTCCCAACCTACAGTTGAATAATTGAAATCCTTCTTACTTTATTTATTTATTTATTTATTTTTTTACTGTTTTCTAATAGTCATTGACCTTTACTGAGTTCTGTCTACCACCTTGGCCCCCTTGCTGAGCTTTCAACATGCATGGTCCCTTTCTAACCTTTTGTATTGAGATTTAATTTACATACAGCCAAGTGCAAGTAACATGAAGTACAGATTTTGGTGAGTTTTGCTGGATGCGTACACCCATGTGCCCATCACCCCAGTACAGGAATACAGGGCGTTTCTACCACCCCAGAACGCTTTCTGTCCCTGTTTCCATTCGCCCTCCCTCCCCACCCACACACAAAGGCAACCACTGCTCTGACTTCTGCCTCCACAGATTGTTTCTCTCTTCTGGAACTTTCGACGGAAGTTCTGCTCTTCAGTGTCTCTCTTCTTTTTTAATTATTATTTTCTTACATTTATTTATTTTTAAATGAAGGATAACTGCTTTACAGTGCTGTGTTGGTTTCTACCAAACACCAACATGAATCAGTCATAGGTTTGCCCAAGTCCCCCATGTCTCCCTTCTTTGACTCCACGTAGTGTTTACAGCGTTCATCGTGTATACTGGTGACTGTTTCTTTCTATTGCTATCTAATATTCTGTTTATCCTTTGATCCACTGTCGGGCATTCGTTTCAGTTTTTTGGTCATTATGAATGTCTCCTGTGTGTTTTCACATACAAGCCTTTTTATAGACGTGTGTCTTGGGGAAATACCTAGGAGTGGAATCGTTGGGTCATATGTTAAGTGTATTTTTAACTTTAGAAGCAACCACCAAACTGTTTTTCCAAGTGGTCATATCAGTTTTTCACTCCCACCATGAGTGTGTAAGAGTCCCAGTTGCTTCACATCTTCACCAGCACTTGATATTGACATTCTTTTTCATTTTGGCCACTCTAGTGGGTGTGAAATGGTGTCTTGTCACTGTGATTTGCATTTCACTGATGACTATAGAGACCTTCACATCTTTTCATGTATATATCACAAATATCTTCTGTTTAAATCTTACCCACATTGGAGGAAGGGGCTTGTTTGTCTTATTGTGTTACAAAAGTTGTTAACAGATTCTAGATACAAGCCCTTTGTCAGATATACGTGCTGCAAATCTCTTCTATCTGTGTCTATGCTATCCCTTTTAATACTTACAGGAATCCTAGGAAGTGGATATCATCTCCACTTTGCTTCAGAGAGGCAGAAACTGAAGCACAGAGAGGCTGAGAAAATGCCCAACGTCACACAGCTACTCAATAGCAGAGTGGGAATGCAGACCCACTGGTGTGTGACTCAGAGCTTTGACATCCGGAAAATTCCAGGGAGAATCTCTCCATACACGAAGACTTGTATCTCCCTGGCAGCCTGGCTACATCAGTGCCCAGACTGGGTTATTTCAGTTCATACTTGCTCCCTCTGCCTTGCAAATACCAGACCATCCTGGGAAGTAGCCGGCTCCTAGAACCCAGTCGGGAGCACCGTCTTTTCGGGAGAATGCCATGAGGCTTTGAGCTGCTCCCATGCAAGACAAACTGCGGGTATTTTTACAGGCCTCTGAGGGTGCTGGCAGGATTACCTCCTGCCAGGAATAACAATGAGGGGCCCAGGCAAGCTTGCTGCCAGCCCTGCTCTGGGAGGCATCTCTGGAGGAGGCCCGCCAGGCAGTGGGAAGGGAAGGCGGCCTGGGAGTAGAAGGTTGAGGCTCAGATATTCATCCACAGCTGCCTCCAAGAAGGGCTGCTGGGTGCCCTGAGGGACTCTGAGCAGAAGGGGCCTCCAAGGTAGTCAGAGTGAAAGGCTGGGAGGTTTGTGAGAGTGGGAACCACAGCCACACCAACCATCAATATGCTAGTCAGAATAAGAAGCCTTAATTGAGGATCCCTGTGTGCCAGGCACTGTGCCTGCATTTGGCATCCCCATTAGATGCTACATATGGTGTGGGTGGTTTGTACTTACTAACTTAATGCTCATAGTAACTCCATGAGATCAATACTAGTAAAATGCCCACAGGAGGAAACTGAGGTTCAGAGAGGTTAAGTAATTTGCCTAACGTCACATCGTTTGTAAGTGGCTGAGGTTTGAATAGAGGTTTAGCTGATTCTAAAGCCCAGTCACTTAAATGCTCTGATGCCTTTCTGTTCACAAACTTGTGTCAAATTCTCATTTGTGTCAAGCACTGCATGAAGTGCCTAGACTAGGGGAATATAATGTTGAACAAGACTCATCCCTGTCTTTGGGCCATGTGGTGGGGTGAATTGTGACCTCCCCACTGAAAGATATATCCACATCCCAGAACTTAGGAACATGAGCTCGTTTGACAAGAGGGCTTTTGTAATGTAGTTAAGGCTCTTGAGATCATCTTGGGTTACTTGTGCATGCATGCGCATTCATGTCTGGCTCTTTACGACCCTGTGGACTGTGGCCGACCAGGGTCCCTTGTCCATGGGATTCTCCAGGCAAGAAAACTGGAGTGGGTTTCCGTTTCCTTCTCCAGGAGATCCTCCCAATCAGGGATCAAACTTGTGTCTACTGAGTCTCCTGCATTGCAGGTGGATTCTCTACCACTTGAGCCAACAGGGAAGCTCCTGGGTAACCTGGGTGGCCCTAAATCCATGAACTGTCCTTACAAGAAACATAAGGGAAGACAGAATAGAAGAAGGCCATGTGAGGATAGAGGCAGATATGAGTTGTATAGCCACAGGCCAAGGGATGCTTAGAGCTCTCAGACACTGCAAGAGGCAAAGAGTTCTCCTCTTGAGCCTTGAAAGGAGCATTGCTCTTGTACATTCTGTACATCAGATCTGACTCACCAGGTCCAGCCCAGACCCTGGAGGGGATTACTCAAGGGCTTGGATACTGAGAGGTGAGATCACGGGGGCCATGGTAGAGGCTGCCCCCTACTGTGCCTGAAGGCAGGACTCCCAGCTACTATTTCTCTGATTCTCCCAAGTCATCTGGCTCTGGATTGCAGGTAGGACATGTGGGCTCCTGAGCCAGACTCTTTATACACATCACACCATGTTGTAACAGTTACCCCTCACCTGAACTCAGTAAGGGGAGGTGTTATCACCCTCATTTGACAGAGGGGGTTACTGAGCCTTAAAAGATGAAAGCCACATGGTAGCATATTAGAATAAACCAGTGGTTCTTGACTTTGGTTGCATCAAAAATTCCCCAAAGAGAGTTTCTAGGCCCCATGCACAGAATTTTTTTGATTCAATAGGTCTAGTGTGGGGCTGGAGAATTTGCATTTCCAAGAAGTTCTCAGGTGAAGTTGATGCTGCAGGTCTGTGGACCTTGCTTTTAGAACCACTGGAGAACCAATGTTGCAGGGACAGTAGAAGCCTGAAATGTTACTGGATTAACAGCGTGCGTGCGTGCTAAGTCACTTCAGTCATGTCTGACTCTTTGACCATGGACCTATGGACTGTAGCCAGTCCAGTCATTGTCCATAGGATTTTCCAGGCAAGAATACTGGAGTGGGTTGCTATGCCCTTCTCCAGGGGATCATCTCAATCCAGGGATTGAACCCAGGTCTCCTGCGTTGCAGGCAGATTCTTTACTATCTGAGCCACCTGGGAAGCCCTGTGGATTAACAGATCAAATGTATTTTATGCCCAAGTCTCAGTCTTGTTGGTTTTAGTTGACTCTATTTGGAGCACATGGTTCCCCAAAGTCACCATGGAAGAAAAAAGAGCTCAAGAGGGTCTTGTGGAGTAAAAGGCAAGGTCTGGAAGTGGATTTCCTGCCTTTTGCTCACACTCCATTGGCCAACACTCAGTCACGTGGCACCAAGCAACTGCAAGGGAGGCTGGGAAATGTAGTCTTCCTCAAGAAGAGGCTATGCTGTGATGAGCACACAGCTGATCAGAGCCAGGCTAGGGCTTGACCTCAGGTGTTTTCCCCTTTTATCTATTGCTTTTTCCCTGGTTCAAGGGCTTTCAGTGGGCTTTCTCACATCAGCCAGAGTCAAGGGGCTTTTTTTCCTGTAAAAATTGAAAAAAGAGAAGAGGAAAGAACAATTTCTTGGGTCTTCCAGAGCATTCTCTTGCCAACAGCATCTTCTGAGGGGCCCAGGTGCTCAGCTTAACAGCTGCCAAGCACATTGAAAGCCTGTAGGGGTTTCTTGCATGAATTTCATTTCCACCATCTTAAGCAACACAGGGCCGGCCCCTCCAATGTTGGAGGAGATCCCTGGCTATGCTTCTTCACGGCCTAAAGCCTGGACTCGGGGTCCATAGACAAGCTCCAGGTGGAAAGCCTACTGCTTCTGCTTCACTTCAACCCCCTCTCCAGACTTTCCAAAGGCAGCTGCCTCCAGGATCTGCTGTTTCTAGCTCTCAAGCCTTTGTTCAGTTCAGTTCTGTTCAGTTGCTCAGTCATGTCCAACTCTTTGCGACCCCATGGACTGCAGAATACCAGGCCTCCCTGGCCATCACCAACTCCTGGAGTTTACTCAAACTCATGTCCATTGAGTTGGTGATGCCATCCAACCATTTCATCCTCTGTCATCCCCTTCTCCTCCCGCCTTCAATCTTTCCCAGCATCAGGGTCTTTTTCAACAAGTCAGTTCTTCACATCAGGTGGCCAAAGAATTGGAGTTTCAGCTTCAGCATCAGTCCTTCCAACGTATATTCAGGACTGATTTCCTTTAGGATTGACTGGTTGGATCTCCTCGTAGTCCAAGGGACTCTCAAGAGTCTTCTCCAATACCACAGTGCTAAAGCATCAATTCTTCAGCACTCAGCTTTCTTTAGAGTCCAACTCTCACATCCGTACATGACTATTGGAAAAATCATAGCCTTGACTAGACAGACCTTTGTTGTCCAAGTAATGTCTCTGCTTCTTAATATGCTGTCTATGTTGGTCATAATTTTTCTTCCAGGGAGCAAGCATCTTTTAATTTCATGGCTGCAGTCATAGCCTTTGTATACACTGTGGTATCTGCCTGAATGCCCTCTCTTCCCTCCAGATTCAAGTGACACCAGCTCCCTGAAGCCTTCTTCACTTAGTCAAATGAACATTCAACTTGCCCACACTTTGGAGCAGAGGCAGAGATGGGTCTCTCTGTCTCTGCCTGTGGTCTGGTGTTTGTCAGGGCCTGTGTAGACTCTAAAGGCTCCTGCCCATGCCTGTTTCTTCTTGAAGAACAAGAGATGTTTAAGAGCAAGGACCACATGGCCTCCTTTACTGTCTTCTTCATTACCTGCAGCACTGAGGTCAGAAGACTTGTGAGTGTTTCACAGAACATTCCTGTGAAATACAAAACCCTCCCCAGAGGTGAAGAGTGAAGATTCCGGCATGGGTTAGAGTCCCAGCTCTGCTACTTGTGCAAGTTTGGGCAAATTCTTAGCTTTGCTAGACTGCAGTTTTCCCATCTGTACAGATGGGCTATTCATGTTATATGAATTCAATGAAATAATGTACCTAAAGCCCTCTGAACAGTGCCAGGGGCATGGGAAACAGTCAAGAAATGCCAAGCATCTTTCTGTTATCATCACTACTCTTGTTACTACCTCTCAACCTTGGCACACACCAACTTACTTCCTTGCTGACAGTCTTGGTGATTTTGCATGTCCCCGTGCTTGCTTTTGCACTTGGTGGTGTAGGTCCCTACTCTCACCCTTTCATTTGTTCACTTAACAAAGTTTCTGCTGAGCTCCCAACTACTCACACCGGAGACTCATCTCAGTCAGCCCTTCCTGGCCAGCCCCACTGGATTCACCATTCCTGTTTTGCAGTCCGTTTTCTTTTTCTGTATCTCTGTGACTAACTTGAGAGCAGAAAAACATGACTTTTCCCCACTGGATTTAACTGCTCTGAATCCAGTTCCTAATGGGGAAGATTACCTGGAGAAGGAAATAGCAACTCACTCCAGTATCTTTGCCTGGCAGGCTACAGCCCATGGGGTCACAAAGAGTCAGACATGACTTAGTGACTAAACTAATATCATACATGACATGTAGTAGGAGCTTAATAAATATTTGTTGAAAAAATGCACAAATGTTACTCATCTCCAAATCTGGCCTCAATGCCTAGGATGTTGCAGGTACTCACCCAGGTTCTCTTTCTCTCGCAGGAAACCAAATCACTCTGTATTCATATCACCAAAAATTCCCAGTGGAGGAGAGTCACTTTTAATCAGCATATCTGGAATTTTCACTTTTTTTCCGATCCAGAAAGCTTTCCCTGGTACTGCTTGACCAAGTTTAAAATGATGGGTGGGGCTCTCTTCTGAAAAGTGCAAGAGGATGTCATTTGCACTTGTGTTTCTTGGACCATCGCCAGACTCATGAGACACTTCTCAACTACCATGCTTGCTGACCCACATCAGAGCATTTGTCTCAGGGTCTTCTAGAACCCAGGGCCTGGAAATCAAGGAGGGAGGGAGAGAGAGAAAGAGGAAGGAGGGAAGGAAGGATGGGAGGAAGGAGGAATGCCTTTCCCACTGGCCACATCTGAGAGATAAGGTTTGGAGGCAAAATGATAGTGTTTCTAGTCTAATGGTATGGGTAGTGACATTCTGCCCAAACAGCCCTTCAGGCCTTTCTTTCATGAATTGTATTTTTTTGGCAGCTGAGGTCCAGTCTTGCTTTGCAAAGCTACTCTAGACCTCAGTCTGCCTTCTTTCTATCTTACCCTCTGTAATTGCTTGGTTCATTGGCCTCTTGGGGTAGCAGGATGGGAGGTTGGCTCCGCCAGGGTGGTCCAGAATAGAACTTCTTGTGCTGGTGATGGGGCTTGGGGACTGGAAGGACTGAGTCTGGCTTCCATCCCACGTGGTACCTTCACAGGGACGCATGAGCTGCTGCCTGTTTATGCCGTGGAGGAATTGTATATCATTTTATGAACAGTTTCGTTTGTCTCTAATACTATTTATGGAAGGTTGTTTTGATGACACAACTTTTACTTCTTTCTAACAATTGTCCTTCCTAAAGCCAGGAATATTCTCTGGATACTCACTTTTCTTCCCCTCTATGAAGCAAACATAATATTAAGCTTTTAGTATGTGTCAGAGACTTTTTTTTTGCTATTTTCACACCTGTTGCCTCATTTATTCTTCATGATAATCCTGCAAGGTAGATATTATCTCCAGGTTATAGGTGAGGGAATTGTGGCTCAGAGATTTTAATTTCACGGAGCTGGTGACTGTCTTTTCATTACACATATAATCTGTCTGCCCCTTTATCGTCCTGCCTTGTATCTACTTGCAGGTTCCTTTTCAGGCTATTTGGGCCTTTGGTTTCTTTGATATCACACATGATGTGCCTAGACTGCCGAGCTTTTGTTTCATGGTCCGCTGTAGTAAATGCTTCCAAACATTGGGCTCGAACACTAATTTGTTTGTAGTTATTATATCCCAGAAGGAAAGGAAAATGTACACTTAGGATTTTTTTTTAAATCTTTCCATACCCTGAAGTGCTGATTCTTCATGGCTCTTTTGGAGCAGATGTAACCAAGAAATTAATATAGCCATTCAGTTAAATCTTGGCAACCATACTGTTGTCGTGCGTCTCCTGCCCTTGTCTGCTGATGTTGACAGAGATTCAGAGCTGGGAGGAGGGGTGGTACTTAAAAGAAGGAATGAGGGCCTCTGAAGTGAACAAGAGAATTAAAACCCCATGGAGCCTCACTTAGCAGACGGGAAATTGCAGGTGGCTGCCTCCAGCATAATCAGGTCCTCCTTCAGAGAAGGCAATAGCTTGACATTAGGCGTGGCAGGGGGATTTGCACCAGGAGGTCCTTCAAAGAGATGAAATCAGCCACCATGGAGGAGCAGCCTAAGCTGGGCTCTCTCTACCTTGAGTACCAGGGGCTCAATATCTGCAGAGGTGGGGTGGGAGTGGGCAGGTCCCATGTGATATTCTGCTTCCGGTGGGTCTGAGCTTTTAAAATGGTGATTAATATTATTATTTATAACATTTCCTGATGCAAGGAGAGTGGGCATCCTTTATGAGCACAGGGCTTGCTTCATGGAAAGCACCCAGAAAATGTTTGAATGGTGAATGTTGGTCCAGTCTGGTTAGTTGATAGAGCACATCTGGTTAGTTAATAGTTATGTACTAAGTGCCTTCTAGGGGTCAGGTGTTGCTCTGAGTGCAGAGGATGAGGGTGAGAGTTCTGCAGCAAACAAAATCCAGGAGACTCCTGCCTCGAGGGAGCTCACCGCCTAGTGGGGACTAGGAACTGAGCCATTAGTTTGAATTTTCTCTCACTTACAGAGTTGGCCAGCAGCACCCCAGAATTTTCCTCTTCTGTGATAGAGTAGCAGTTCTCAACTAGGGGGTGATTTTGCTCTCAGAAAACATTTGACAATGTCTGGAGATAGCTTTGTTTGCCATGAGCTGGGTGTATGTGTGTTACTAGCATGTAGGAGGTAGAAGCCAAGGATGTTACCTGACATCCTACTGGGCACAGGGCAGCCCCACCTCAAGGACTCACCCAGCCTCCAATGCCAATCGTGCTGAGGTGGACACAGAAGGGACTTCTCAGCCAGTGACTGCGTTTCCCAGCTTTCTGTGCAGCTGGCTGTGGTCATGTGACTGGTTCTTGCCAATGGAGTGTGAACAGGAGTGCAGTGCCCACACCCAGGTGCAGGGCTTTTAATAAGTGCATACACCTCTTTCTGCTTCTGTACATTGGAGGAAGAGAACAAGGCCCCAGGTGACAGCAGAGCCACCTGGGGCCCTAAATCACACCCGGGGAGAGCTGTCTCCCCATCAGAGATGCTCTCCTTAGACTGTCATGGGAATAAGAAATGAACTGTAGTTTTTAATTTTATTTATTCCTTAATTGGAGGATTATTACTTCACAATGTTGTGTTGGTTTCTGCCGCACATCAACATGAATCAGCCATAGGTATATACATATGTCCCCTCCCTCTTGAGCCTCCCTCCCACTTGCCACCCAACTGTAGCGCTGTAATCCTATGCATTTCTGGGTCTCTCAGCAATAGCCATTTAGTCTACCCTAACTACTGTGGTCTTGTCCATGGCTCTTAAATGATAAGAATAGCCAACATTTATTGAGCATACACTATGAGGCAAACACTAAGCTTTTTAAATGTAAGATCCTGTTTTATCATCACACCAGCCCTATGAAATAGGTACTATTATTATCCTTGTTTTACAGATAAAGAAGCAAATGTCCAAGGAAGTAAGCAGTGTATGTAAATACCATAGGGAGTTTCATGCCAGATTTCAGTTTCAACCACTGGGAACCAGTTCCTCTCCCCATCCTTAATACCTCTTCACTTGAGCATCATCATTTCCTCTTGGGGTCACCGTTACTGTTCTCTCTTTGGCCCTCTGCCTCCATTCTTTCCATTCTGGACACTGCAGATAGACTGACTTTTGAAAAACCAAATCTGAACCTGCTTCTTTCCTGCCCAGCCTCCTCCCCTGACTCCCCACTGTCCCCAGGATAAGTACACGCTCCATGCCAGGGCAGAACTGTCCCCCTGTGGCCTCCCCCAGCTTCCTCTCCTTCCTTCATCATCTCTTGCTCTTTCCCCTCTAGGCCGTGTTCCCTGAGCTTCAGCCACACTGCAAGAGGAAAGGGATTATTCTTTACCCAAAATTATTCTTGCTTTGCAGAGAGAATCACAGTGAAAGTAACAAGCTTCCCCTGTGTATTCTCAAGAGTTCAAGCAAGGATTGTTTGACCATCTCCCGGGAACACAGTTGAAAGGATTCTTATATTGGGTGGGAAGCTCATTCCAACCAGCCATTGCTATGGTTCTTCAAAACACAGCTAATTGCATAATGTAAAATGAACCCAGTTTTTCAACTACGTTCAGCTCTCAGATTCTATTTGCTCTATTAAAGACCATATTGACTTTGGAGAGTAATTTGGCAGTCTTACACTAGAGCAACTTTACTCCTAATTATACTCCCCAGAGAACTCTCATGTGCGAAAGAGAAATGAACTATTTGTAATGCAAAAAAAAAAAAAAAAAAAAGAACTGCTAAGCTAAATGTCCATCCACAGGAGGATGGACAAAATAAACTCATACAAAGAGTATGATGGAGGAGTGAAAATAAATGAACTAGAGCTCCATGTAGCAAATACAGATGAAGCTCAAAAACATAATGCTCAGCAGAAAAAGCCCTTTGAAGAAGGGTAGGGTAGAGTATGATGTCATAAATAATATGTTGTGCCAGTCAGGGTTCCAGCAGGAAACAAAAGGCACGCTTGGAATTCTAAAGAGCAGGAAAGGAAAGTGCTGTTCACAGGGGTGGCAGGTGTGATAGATTGTTTCGTGGCCACAGATTCCTCCCATTCCATTAGGTATTCTCCCTTTGTTGCTCCTTTCTTCCAGAGGTGGAATTATTTTTCCTTCCCTTTTCATCGGGGCTGATTTTGTGACTTGTTTGAGTGAGTAGATTATGGTGAAAGTGACTTGGAGTAATTTCCAGAGGCCTTGAAATTTCTGCCTTCACCCTTTTGGAATGCTTCTGATATCATGTACAGAAGGCTGCTGGAGGCCTCATGGAAAGAAAGGCCCGACCACCAGCCAACACCCACCACCAGACACATGGGTGAGGCCATCTGGGACCAGCTGGCTTCTAACTGACCACCAGTTGGTTATAAATGTATAGTGAGTGAGTCTAGCCATGACCACTTTGAGCAGAAGAACTTCCTAGCTGAGCCCTGCTCAAATTACCAACCCACAGAATTATGAATTTTATAAAAACTGGTTAATGGTTTCAAGCCAAAACCAAAAAATGGTTTCAAGCCATTAAACCTTAGAGTAGTTTCTTTTTTAAACCTTTTTTATGGAAAAATTACTTATTTATTTATTTTTGGCTGCGCTGGGTCTTCACTGCTGCGATGCAGGCTTTTCTCTAGTTGTGGCGAGCAGGGGCTACTCTTCGTTGCGGTGTGCAGGCTTCTCATTGCGGTGGATTCTCTTGCGGCGGAGCACAGGCTCCAGAGCATGGGCACAGTAGTAGTGGCACACAGGCTCAGCTGCCCCATGGGATCCTCCTGGACCAGGGACTGAACCCCTGTGTCCTGCATTGGCAGGAGGATTCTTCACCACTGGACCACCAGGGAAGCCCCTAGTGTGGTTTCTTATGAGTATACAATTAACCTAAAGGAGTTGAAGAACCAAGAAGTACCGAGACCTCCAGGAACTAGCAAGGTGGGAGTTCCCGAAGCAGAGCGGCAGTGTTGTTACAGGAACCCCATGGGGGCTGGGGCCTCAGAGGGGGCTGCCCCAGAACCCCCAAACCACAGAACTGCAGCTGAGACCGAAGAGTGGGGAGAAGGAAGTCCTCCAATCTCTCTCTCTTCTTCCCTCCAGTTTCCTTCCAGGCCTTCCTTTTGGCTGAGCCTAGCCAGAAACCAGGAAGCAAGGGAGACCAGGAGATGTCATTTTGGAGCCGGGGGTGGAGGTCAGCCTCCTTGGGCACAGAGAATCTGGGTGGGTCTGAGGCAAACGGAGAATAACTAGGACATGCATTGTTTCTGAATAGCAGACTGTAAGAACATTGAAGGGAAAGAGAACCTGCTCATCAGCATAGATTCTCTAGAGAAGAGGGTTTCTAGCTTAAAGAAGGTGGAACACATTTCACAAGCATGCTTCCATATATCCTGCATGTGGGAAGAAAGGAAAGGCATTTTGGGGCAGTCTCACTGCTCCTGACCCGCCACCACATTCTTTCACAGAAAGAAAAAGTGAAAATGTTAGTCGCCTACTTGTGTCTGACCCTTTGCGACCCCATGGATTGTGGCCTGCCAGGCTCCTCTGTCCACAGGATTCTCCAGGCAAGGATACTGGAGTGGGATGCCATTCCCTCCTCCAGGGGATTTTTCCCAACCCAGGGATCAAACACAGGTCTCCTGCATTGCAAGTGGATTTCTTTACCATCTGAGCCACCAGGGAAGCCCCAGCCATGTATAAACTAAGTGGAGAGTCCCTCCCACCAGAGCTTAGGAGTCAATTACCTCTTCTTCCCAGATAAGAGAGTCAGAGGTTGAGGAGCGGCCTCAGGCCCTGTTGCTTGGCACAAGGGCTGTTGAGTTTCAGATTCAAGTCTGTCCACCTTCTTCACCTTTGTCTGGATGAAAGACTTCCCAGTGTCATGGCAAGTACATGCATTTTGCCCACATCTCTCTATTAGGTCCTTCCCTCTGTTTCTCCCTTCCTTTTCTTTGCAGTTGAAGATGGAAGAAGTGATCAAATGATCCCAGAATATTATTTGTCTAAAAGAAAGGTTTAAGATAAAATAGGGTGTGAGAGTCCTGCCATTTTAAAAATAGGCCCCATAGCACCTGGCCGAGGTGGGAGCCAGCATTGGGATGATGGATAGGAATGTTTTCCAAATTCAGCTGTCAAAGCCAGGCAATCATCTCTGTCTCCTGGGTGGAAAGTGATTTACAATTTTCCTCTTTAGTGGCATCTTAAGACAAACAGGCACTTTTGTTTCCATGGAGAACCCACTCTTCGCAAAGGTAAATTGCCTGCCTTTCCTCTCTCCTATCTCTTTCTCTCTTTCCTTCTCTTTTTCCTTCATTGACTCCTCAGATTCCTCTGCCTTCTCCTCCTTCCACCCAGCTTCCTGCCAGCAGCGAGCAGAACCAGAGTCTGCTCTCCCAGGGGAAGGGCAGTGAGTGTCCGCCCCTGGGGAGGGGTCCTCAGAAGCCTCTGTGGGGCGGTGTGGGGGGCTGCTGAGAAGTTTCACTCTAGGTCTTTGGACTGTTGTCTTCCTACCAGCTTATCTGGCAAGGAGCTCAGAGCAGGGGAGCAAGGCCAGCCCCAGGGCCCGGTTGTTGTCGGTCTTGGGTCCGGTTCCGGTTCCGGGCCTCATAGCTGCATGGTCCCTGGGCATCTCACTTCATCTCAGTTTCTTCACTTGCAGAGTAAGAATCAGTCTCCCCAGAGTCATGATGAAAAGACGCTGGTGAGGGCGGTAGAGAGATTCCTTCCCGCTGGTCATCCAGGTCGTTCAGCTGACACCTCTGCCATTCGGCCCTGAAGTGTATTAACAGCCATCGAAGTGGAGCCCTAAGGCCCGCCGAGAGCCGTGGGCTCGGGCAGGTGGAGCGGGCGGGGCCCTGCGGCTCTGTCTTTACCATTTCTGGCTGGGGAGTTTTCAGAAATGCCAATACCGGTCGAGAGCGGTGCCTGGGTGCTTAAACCAAAGGGGAAGCTAAAGCTAGTCTCCGGTGTGTGTCTGTTGCCTGTGAGGAGCTCTGAATGGGTGCCTCTGAGTGTGTTTGTATAATGTGAAGGTGGGTCTGTGCACACGTACACGTTCATGTGTCTCTGTGTCTGTGACTGGATAGTATGAAGATGAGTCTGTGTATACACATGAGTGTCTGTGTGCACATACATGTATATAGTAGGTAGGTCTGTGTACACATAAGCACGCCTACATGTGCACATGGCAATCGTGTGTGTGTATGAGTGTGTGCATATGCACCTTCCCCCTGGGTGGGTGGTAGGCAGTTTGAACAACAGCCACCACTTATTTTGCATCCAGCTAGAGGGTCCAGTTACAGAATGTGAATCCTTAGCATATGGTCAGAATGTTCAGATGTTCAGCTGAGTGGATGAGGCTGGTCTCGGCAGCTTGGTGCCTTGAACAGAAGCCCCTCTATCCACATACTGCCGGTGTGAGAGTGAGGTCTTTGCCTGCGAGCAGCTTTGTGTCCCTGTGGCCTTGTTCTGCTCTGAGATGGGACCTGGTGGCCAGAAACTCAGACTCAGGTGATCATGCATTTCCAGAATCTGTCTGATTTTAACCAGGGTTTCGCTGTGGGTAACTGTGTGTGTGCGATTGGCTCCCGGTAAGTTTGTGCTGATGCTTCTTTCCTTTTATCCCTCCTCCTCCCCTCCTTCCCTCCATCCCTCTCACACACACTGTGCATCTTCTCTTTGCCAGGCCCTGTGCCATGGGCTAAGGATGCAAAGATGATTCAGAAATAGTCCCCATCAGTGAGAAACAGCCAGTATATTTTGGGGAAAAGATAAAGCAAGCTGCCACCACTGAACACAGCGGTGGAGGTGACACAGCGCATTCTGGGGGCAAAGAGGGGAGCCCCTAGTCTCAGGGGCCCCATGAAAGCCTTCCAGGATATAGTGATGCTTGAACTGAGTCTTAAAAGTCGAGAAATTCACCAGCTTTGTCAGGATAGTGGCTGCCTTTTTCTTTTTTTAGGAGATGGTACTTTGGGGCATAGGATAGTCATCTACTCATGTTTGGAGGATTCTAAGAGGTCATAGGATCTTTATTAAAAGTGACTGGTCTGAGGCTTCCCCGGTGGCTCAGTGGTAAAGAGTCTGTCTGCCGATATAGGAGACATGGTTTGATCACTGATCTGGGAAGATCCCACATGCTGCAGACCATCTGAGCTCGTGGTACCACAAGTGCCGAGCCTGTGCTCTAGAGCCTGTGAGCCGCTACTGCCGAAGCCAACGACCCCTAGAGCTTGTGCTTTGCAACAAGAGAAGCCACCGCAATGAGAAGCCCACACACTGCGGCTAGAGAGTAGCCCCTTCTCACTGCAGCTAGAGAAAAGCCCACGTAGCAACAAAGACCCAGCACGGCCAAAAAATAAATAAATAAAATTATTTTTAAAAAATGACTGGGCTGTGATCCAGCTTTGTGCCCAAAAGATGATGAAGTGGGGTGGTGAGCAGGGCAGGGCCAGCAAGGATTAGCAAGAACTGCCTCCTCTGTCTGCCTATTTGGACTCCCCAGGGAGGAAAGAGTGAGTGTGGAGGATGGGGTGAGCATTACTGAGCACCTTCTGTGAGTCAGGCACCTGTTGCCTCATTCTGTCCTCACCAACAGCTCCGTAGGCGGGAGGATGGTTAACCCCATTGACAGCTGGGAACGTTAAGTCTCAGGTCTCAGCCCAGGCAAAGGACAGGACTCTGAATCCCAGTCCAGGTGGCTCAGATCCCCAGCCTGTGCCTCTTTGCAGCCAACCCCATTACCTACGAGAATCTTCTATAGAGAACATAGCATTGTGGCCAACAGACTTCTTATCAGGGATCATAAACTTGGAATTCCATATAAAGTCACTACTAATTCCCCCGTTCCCCAGCCCAAGAATAAAAACCCAAATGCCTGCCTGTTTTGAAAAAATATCATGCCTTGCTGGGACAGACTATTAATAAGCATCCTCATGACATCAGCATTGCCGGCTCTTTCTCTTGAGGAGCCAGGATGCTGCTGATTTGCATACTGCTTTGCATTCATTTGCATCTGCTCTCCATATGCAAAATCAAATGCAGCTAATTAGTGCAACTTTGTTACAATGAGAAGAAGGCCCGGCCTTCTGTGCCAGGGCATATGGAGCCCAGAACAGGGACCCACACCACCCAAAGTCAGTCACATCTTTGGTCAGATGCACTGGTGAGTTGAGAGGGAGATTCACACACTGAATGAAAAATAGGGTGGCTGAGTATCATTATTTTTCAAATATTGTCCCTTTGGAGTAACTATGGCAGAGAGAGAGGGTGAGAAGGGAGAGAGATGGAGAGAGAGGGAGAGATCAAAGGATGTGGCAAGAACTCTGCTTCAGGCAGGAATTCCTTGGAGAAAGAGAATGGAATTTGGAGCCCAAAGACCTCAGATGAAGTTAGCATTGGAGTTTGGCTTTGCCGCTTACGAGCCATGGGACCTGGTACTTCTTGCACTTGTAAGGATTAAATGGGGAAAAAATGGATAAGAATGAACTTTGCAAATGTCAAGGCACAATATAGATTTTCAGGCCTCCAGGCCAAGCTGTGTTGTGACAGAAGGCATCACCAGGGTCAGGTCAGGACTGAGGGTCAGTCTTATGGGGTCCAGATCTCAGATCCTGGGGAAAATGTATCTATATCTACATCTAAATCTATGTTTGTATCTCTGTCTCTATCTCTCTCTAGAAGTTAGCATTTAATGAGCACATAATATGGACCAGACACTGTGTTAAGCACATCACAATTATTTCAGTTAACGAACACTCCGAGAGGTCTAAATTATTATGACCCCATCTTATAGATTTCACCCAGGCAAAATCATACTTGTCAAGCACATCAAGATATCCTTGTCAAATGATTAGCAACTCTGTCTTCTGAGCGACGACAGTGACATTCACAGTTTGCACTGCCCCATCCAGCCCTCCCCACCCTCCAACTTTTTTCAGCTCCGTGTAGACTATGGTCTTTGTACTAAATTACTTCTTCTTTCAGATTTGCCTCTTTGGGATTATTTTGATTTGGTCTTGGCTTTTATTCTATGCCATCTGAGGACTCTTTTTTTCTCACCTGGTCATTTTGATTAGACTTGAATATTTCCGCTCCATAGTTACATTTCATTGCTTAGGATAGTCTCTGCAGAGAACAGCTTCCATCGACTAAGGCAGACTGCATGATGATTCACAAATAGTCACGGCATCTCATGGAGGTAGGATGATGCTACCTGAATGTATAGCCCAGCCTTGTAGTTTTTTTCTGGCCAATGACATGTAAGTGGAAGCAATACCTGTTACCACCAGGCAGACATGTGGTTTGTTATCTGTTTCTTTCACTTCTGACCTGTGTACTTGTGTTCTCAGTCGTGTCCGACTCTTGTGACCCCATGGACTGTAGCCTACCAGGCTTCTCTGTCCATGGGACTTTTTCTGGCAAGAATACTGGAGTGGGTTGCCTTTTCCTTCTCTGGGGATCTTCTCAACTCAGGGATCGAACCCTTGTCTCTTGCATCTCCTGCATTGGCAGGCAGATTCTTTTACCCCTGAGCCAGCAAGGAAGCTCCCTTCTGATCTGATGCTGAAGTATATTCTAGATAGAATCTGCTCCCACAACTAAGTCCTGGAACTTCTGGTGGGCAAGCCATGTGAATAAGAAAGAAATCTCTATTGTTGCAAGCCTTCATGCCATGGAGGATCATTCAGTTCAGGAGACAATAGTCTATCCTGGTGGAAACATTCTTTCTATTGAATATTACAAGATTAGTGCTCCCCTGAGCAGACTAGTTATACTGTAGATAGCTGGTCACTTATCCCAATGATATTGTCAATACTGAAAATATTTTGTAAAACTTCCATTTTGTGAACTGCTTTAAAATGATAAAATTACTACTTTTGTTGATAACAGCTAATGCTTTACAAGCATTATCTTATTTAATCTTGACAACAGCCCCGTGAGGTATGTTCTCTTAATTTCCATTTTCCAGACCAGAGAAACACAATCTCAGAAATGCTCGGTAATGATTCAAGATCGCACAGTTAAGAGGATGGTCAAGACTCAAACCTGCATTCTTCAGAGGCACAAACCCTAATGCCATTATTTTCTGCTCATACTTTACCTACCAAAATGGATATTTACAAGCTGAGTCATACACCTGACTCATCAGAGATGACTACAGACATTTTGGCTGCTTAAGAAAAATCAAAATAATTATTAAGTAATGAGAATTACATTGGATTTGATATTAGGAGCTGTGGGGTCAGTCTTCAGCTGTTTCTTACAAACAACCTTATTATGTGACCTTGGGATACATTTTTTCCCCTTGTTCTGTCCCCTGGTGTTTTCATCTATAAAATGGAGCACTTCACTTCAGACCACCTGGCTCATGGATCTGAAGGATGGGATCCTTATTTCCCTGAAATGTATGCTAAACATTGTATGTGAATTTTTTCCCCCCTGGGTAGAGGATCCATGCTATTCATGAGGTCCTGGAAAAGTTCTGTGACACCCTAGAGAGGAGGAACTTGAACTCTCTTGGTTGAGTATGACTTACCCTTTTGCCAGAAGAAGTGGGTGTAGAGGCAAGGAGATTTCAGTCTGACTAAATTGCAGTTGAGTTGCATAAGTTGAGTTTCAGTTTTATCAAAGGATAACTGGAAGGCAAGCTGTATCCTTTTATTAAAAATAATCATTAAAAATGTTTCTGTCTCACATTCCTGTGGCTCCTTGCTGCTTACGCTGCACAGAAGCCATTCTTTTGTCTCCCTGGCCAGGGACTGTGTCATTAGTTGTGGCTATTGGTCACTTCCTGTCTCACTCAGCCAAATAATCATGTTATTTTGACTGGGATGAGAATGGGTTCAGAGCTGTGAACTTAGCCTCACAATCACTGGCAGATGCCTTTCCTGGAATGTGGGAGGAAAGGAAAACAGAGCAGGAAAATAGCATTCATGGAGCCTCTACATGAACCAGGCTCTGCCGGCAATTCATTCATTGTGATATAGTCGTGCACGTCTCTTTCTAACCAATATTTATTGGGTACATATCCTCCCTTGGTTCTGGGGATAGAAAAGTGAGCAATCAGACAAAAGAGTCCCCACATTTCTGGTATTTATGTCCTGGTGGGAGAGTCAAAAAAATATTAGTCAAATATACGTTTCACATGTCCTACTTCAGGGCAGGATGGCAAGATGTCCTGCATAGTATAACCTCAATATTAAAGATGAGGAAACTACAAATTGGAGACGTGAACTGACTCAACCCAGGGTCATATAACAGGTAACAAGGAAGACTTGAACTTTCCAAGTTAGATTTTTCTGACTCCCAGATTACTTCCCCCACAGAAAGCTGTGTGTGTTTGTGTATGTGTGTGTGTTAGTCGCTCAGTCGTGCCTGACTCTTTGCGACCCCATGGACTGTACCCACCCAGGCTCCTCTGTCCATGGAATTCTCCAGGCAAGAATACTGGAGTGGATAGCCATTTCCTTCTCCAGGGAATCTTCCAGACCCAGGGATCGGGCCTGAGTCTTCCCATTACAGGCAGATTCTTTACCATCTGAGCCACCAGGGAAGCCTCAGAAAACAGCGGTCACAACTTAAAAGCCTATCCTTTAGTTGTGAGTCTTTGAGACAAACGTTCTTGAGGCTAATTCCATCCTGATGGAGATCTGGATGTAGAGAAAGCTGACTACTGTCTTTGCATCCAGTTGGAAAGCTTGAGACCATTATATATTCAAACCATTTTCTGCCCCCTTCTATCTTTGCTTCTTCTTGGGTTCTAATTACACACATGTTAGACAGTGCTTGACTCTGTCCCAGGTCTCAGTGCTCCTACTTATTTTCCCTCCATGTTTTTAAATCTCTTTTGTTTGGGTTGGATAGTTTCTAATGATCTGTCTTCTATTACATATTTATGGTTGTTTTCTTCATTCTTTATCTGCTCCTTCATTGATATCTTATTTTAAACTTTTATTGGATAATTAGTATATCCTTTCCTATGCAATGACCTTTTCTATTGCCTGACCTTTTCCTGAGTATGCATTCCTCTTTTCTGTCTCTTTGCATGTATAGTAATTTTTGGTTGAAAACTGGACATTGCAGATAAAATATAATAGTACATCTGTATTCTGTTGTGTTTTTCTGAGGATTATTGGATTTGGGTTATAGTAAGCACTCAACTTGCCTGGATTCAAAGGTACATAGCACCTGAGAGTTTTTCTCTATTTTTATGGCTTTCCACTACTGCGCCCTTAGCCTGGCTCTCTGATCTCTCCCAGGTGCCTGTGTAAGTTGGTTATTAGCAAGAATTTGGGCAGTAATGGGACTCACATTTTCAGTAGTTCTTTTTTTTCCCTAGGATTTCCCTCCTACTTTCCAGTTTGTCTGCTAACCTCAGGTCCTATCTACTGACATGTCAAGCCCATAAAGCTAGTTTTCTGCTACCCAAGCTATGCAAAATTAATCAAACACGGAGTTAAAGATGATCATATTCTCAAAGCAGGAATAGAGACCCAGATGTAGAGAACAAATATATGGATATCAAGGGCGAAAGGGGATGGGTAGGAGAATTGGGAGATAGGAATTGACATAGATATATACTATTGATTGCTGTTTTTCAGCCACTCAGTCATGTCCAACTCTTTGCGACTATGGACTGCAGCATGCCAGGCTTCTCTGCTTTCACTGTCTTCCAGAGGTTGCTCAAAGCCGTGTCCATTGAATCTGTGTATAAAATAGATAACTAATGAGAGCAAATGGCATAGCACAAGGAACTCTGTTCAGCGCTCTGTGGTGGCCTGAATGAGGAGAGAGTCCAAAAGGGAGGGGACATATGTATGTTTATGGCTGATTCATTTGGCTGTACAGTAGGAACTAAGACAGGTGTTCCCAAGTGGAGTGGTGAAGAACCCACCAGCCGATGCAAGAGCCATGAGTTCAACCCCTGGGTCTGGAAGATCCCCTGGAGAAAGAAATGACAACCCGCTCTGGTACTCTTGCTTGGGAAATCCCATGGACAAAGAAGCCTGGCAGGCTACAGTCCATGGAGTTGCAAAAGAGTCGGACATGACTTACCAGCTAAACAACAACAATAACAAACTAACACAACATTGTAAAGAAACTATACTCCAATAAAAATTGATTTAAAAAAAGAAAACAACAAAGCAAAACCACCCAGAAAACCCACAGATTTCACCCTCTGCAGCTCTACCTTTGAAGAATAGTCTTCTTTCTGATTTCTCCATGCTTTTTCCTGGTCCCTCGGCATCTCTTTTAAATGTGTATCCTTTGGTGTCAGCCAGGGATTTGGGCAGAGATTACACTCAGCACCTGCATCTCACTACTTCTGTCATTCTTTTGTTGCCAGGAATTTCTCCGTATATTTTCACTTGCTTTCCTAGCCCTGTATTCTGATTTCTGGTACCTTGGGTCACAGAGGATTTGGGTTTTCACAGTTGCAGCCCTGGGGACTGTGGAGCAGTTTTGGGTCAGGAAGCCACAAATTCCCAATTCTTTTCCTTACAGTTGTGTGTGTTTTTTTAAATTAAACTCTTCTCTGGCTTCTGCTTTTGGATGCTTTCCAAAGCCTTTAAGGAATTTTTGTTTTTACTTGGTTTTTATAATAGTCATCCGCAGGAGGAATCATGTGACTATTCCATTCTTGCGCTGTTGCTTCTACTTGGATTTGACTCTGAGAAAAATGTAAGGTGTTCAGGGTGGGGTGACATGTCTGTCTACTTCAGACATCTTGCTGAGCCAAGCCTCTTATTTGACCTTTGGTCTCATTTCATTTCTTTTAGTCTTCTGTGCAAGTTATAGAGGCTGTCCCCAAGTAATGTGTAAGGAGGTTAGGGCTTTATACGCAATTGAGCTAGAGGAAGCAGAGAGGCAATAGGGATCAGAATCCTTGCCTATAAGGAGAAGTCAGTGTCACTGGGGTGACGAGTGGATGGACCTGCAGGAACTTTCATAGTTTAATGCTGAGTAACATGCTGCCAGCCATTGTGCTGCAGTTCAGGTGCCATTTGCTTTGCAATACGTTGATTTAGAGATGTAAGGCTGCATGTCATGGAAAACACCTGTCTGCTTTCTTTTGCAAACCCAAGTTTATTCAACCCTGTCACTCTCCTCTCTCGAATCTATGACCGGCATGTATTGTTTTTGCCTGCCAAATACCTACCCTACCTTCTGGTCCAACATTCCAATTTTTCCTTGGGGAACCATCTTGGAATCAACCGCATAAGCTGTGATTGAGTGGGGCTGGGCCTGTGTTCAGGCTAATTAGAATATCCCTTCCTCTGACTACAATCATTAGTTAAAGCATGAGATGTGATCCAAGTTGGTCTACTGAGATTCATTCCCCAGACTTCTGTTAGAAACTTAGGGAAAAAGAAGTCCTTCATTTGAAACTGATGAGAAGATGGGATATAATCTTTACTAACTTTACAGCAGGGCTTCCCTGGTGGCTCAGACGGTAAAGAATCATTTGCCTGTTATACAGGATACACAGGTTCGATCTTTGGGTTGGGAAGATCCTGTGAAGAAGGGCATGGCAACCCACTCCAGTGTTCTTGCCTGGAGAACCCCAAGGACAGAGGAGCCTGGCGGGCTACAGTCCATGGGGTTGCAAAGAGTCAAACACAACTGAGTGACCAACAAACATATACAACTTTATAGTACCAATAACTGCAGATAAAAATAAAAAAATAAAATAAAAATGTAGAGCTGGCCCTTTGTCCTTTCAATCCTGTTTCTGGATCTATGGATGCTGCCTTGACATCTCTTGGCAAAAGTCTGTTTCAGAGAAACCAACACAAGAGAAATTAGACTCCAGAGATGAGATAAGGCATTCATTTGGGCTTCTGAAAGCAGATACGCCTGGCATTTGTACAGCTAAATTTATACCTAGCCTTTTTATTTACCTAAGCCCTTAAATTTCTTTTATGCTTATGCCAATTTGAGTCGCATTTCTGTCACTTATAACCCAAGGAGTCCTGCCTGAATTGTAGCAATTCATTGTCTCTTCAGCCCCTACAGGATGAGATTAGAACTTACGGGCTTCACCGTTGTAGTGGGTTGAATAGTGTCCCGTTAAGATTCATGTTAGCCTGGAACCTCACAGTGTGATCTTATTTTGAAATAGGGTCTTTGCAATAATCAGCTGGGGGCCCAAAATCCAATGGTTGCTATCCTTACAAGAAGACATGGGAACACATAGAGACACAGCATAGATGGAAATGGAAGCAGAGATTAGAGGGAGCCACCTATAAAGCCAAGAAATTGAAAAATTGCCAGGAACCAACAGAATTTGGAAGAGGCAAGGATGGATCCTTAACTAGACCCTTCAAAGGAGCAGGACACTGCCAACACCTCAATTTCAGTCTTCTGGCCTCCAGACTGTGACGGTATAAATTTCTGTTATTTTATACCACTCAGTGTGTGGTAATTTGTTATGCCAGACCTAGGAAATTAATGCAGTGATCTAACTCCTACTTATTTTTCCAGCCTCCTTGTAGAGACAACAGGTCATTGTGGACAATAGCACAGACCTTGCAACTGGGCTTTCTGGATTCAATTTTGGCTTTTTCACACTAACCTTTCAAAGGCACATTTGTCTAAGGGAGCTAACGATGCACTTCTTAAGGCTGTTGTGAGAATAAAATCAGTCTATGTTTAAAGGCATCTAAAGCAGTTTTGCGCACAAATGATACATTCAGTAAATGATGGCTGTTATTATTATTGTTATTATTATGTATTTACATAACCTTCACCACTGTCTCCTGCTACATTCGCAAAAGTGCTGCCTATTCCAACAAGAGGAAACTATTTGTACTTCCTCAAAAGAAACTTAGGCCAGGAGAGTTCAAGGAATTTCCGGCTCATGATCGACCAGCTCCCGTGTGTCAGATTTGGGATTCAAATCCTGGCTGGCCTGCGTCCATATCAGGCGTGCATGCGTGTGTGCGCATGCTCAGTGGCTTCAGCCGTGTCTGTCTCTTTTCAACCCCGTGGACTCTGGCCCGCCAGGCTCCTCCGTCTATGGGATTCTCCAGGAGAAAATACTGGAGTGGGTTGCCATGCCCTTCTCCAGGGGATCGTCCTGACTCAGGGCTTGAACCCACGTCTCCTGCTTTGCAGGTGGACTCTTCATCTGCTGAGCCATGTGGGAAGCCCAACCACGTCAGATACTATGGATCATTCAGAGCAAAAGTAGTGAGTGGCATCGAAGGACCCCCTCGATCTGCCTCTCCTTCCCTTTATCCCGAGCCCTCTCCTCCAGTTCTGTCAAGTCTTCAGCTACTGTCCGGTTATCAGACTGTGGGCTCAGGTGATGGGGTGCCCTCTGAGAGGGACTGTGACTTTTCCTGAGGCCGGCAGGAATTTTCTTCCTCAGGCTAATAGGCCCCTCTTCCTTTCTCTAAAACCATTGAATATCTTTGTTTTGGGGGCGGGGGTGGAGACTTCGAAATCTCATTACTCCCATTTGTGATATTTGCAATCAGTAAAGACATCCCCTAAAAGCACTTTTTATATGCTCAGAAAGAGACAGACTGGGAAGGAAGCCTTGTAAACCTGAAGCAGATACTCCTGATAAAAGCCTGCAGGAAACATGCTCTTATTTACTTCGATGTTCTGCAAACTTTGCTATCGAAACCTTGTATTGATTTTGTCTCGGTCTCTGTCAACATGGTTACCCCTTGGGTCAATACATCCTGATTATCTATCTCAGGACAGTTTGGAATGAAGAAATGGCTTTCTGAAGTTTTCTTTGTGTTAAGGTAAATTTTTTGATACTCTACCAAAACCCCAGGAGGCTATCAGCATCTCTCTCTCTCTTTATATATTATATATATATATATATTTATATTTATATATTTATATACACACACACATGCGTGCACACACAGGCCACACAGACACACATATGTATGATCTATCAATGCTGATATCTACATTTATCGATCCATAGTTAAATTTCAGCATGTTAATAGATACAGATATACACACATGTAACAAATATATACATTACATAAATAGAAACTATAAAAATGAGTAGAGATATTTCTAGATTGATTTACCTAAAGTATTTATATATATTATATATATTATTATATATATTATATATATTATTATATATATTATATATTATTATATACATAATATATATATTATATATATTTATGTATTTATATTTATTTATGTATATATAATTATGTATATATAATTATGTATAATTTATGTATGTGTATATACAACCTCCCATCTCTCATCACAGGTGTTTTCCTTCATGCCCTCCTTCTGCCTGGCTCTCAGCTCTGTCTTTATTTCTCTTCATGTGTCTCCATGTCTCCTTCAGTCCCTTCAGCTCACCCATTTCTCTTGTGTTCATTTCTCCAATTCTGCTTCTGTCCTGTATCTCCAAATAAAACTACCACTGGGGCTTCCCAGGTGGTTCAGTGGTAAAGAATCTATCTGCCAAGCAGGAGGCATGGGTTTGACCCCTGGGTCAGGAAGATCTCCTGGAGAAGGGAATGGCCACCCACCCTGGTGTTCTTGCCTGGGAAATCCCATGGACAGAGGAGTCTGGCGGGCTGCAGTCCAAGGGATTGCAAAAGAGTTGGACATGACTCAGTGACTAAACAACAACAGAACTGCCATTGACTGTCAGGAGAAAATTATTTTTTCCCCTAAGCCTAGAGGAAATTCTCCAACTCATTAGCTTTCCCTCCTTCCTAAGTTGTTGTGTGTGTATCAAGAAGTCATTTTTATATTAACATTTTCTCTCTTTTTGCCCAGTGACCATCCTGTGACATCAAGTTTTAACCCCATGAGATTCTAGAACAGGGGTAGCACACATTGCCTATAAAGGACCAGATGATACTTGTTTTAGACATGGCCAGTCATATGGCCTCTGTGCCTGTTACTGGTCTTGTCCCTTTTATGTGCAAGACAATGTGTGAACAGACAGTGTGTCTGTGTTCCAATTATTCACAAGATAAAGTAGCTTGCTGCCCCTGTCCTAGAACCCTCCCTTGGGAGATGGGCCTCTCAGTGTGTTTCTGGCTTCTGTCCCTGCTCTCACCCTTTTGCTGTGGTTGCCCGTGATCTCGTCGGAAGAGCAGAGCCAGGATTTGGACCAACTGCCTGAACCCCCACTTAGGCTTGTTTCTACTTTGTCACACTTTCCTGAGGAATGCACTTATGCACCCTCCCTTGTCAAAAACCTTTAATGATTTTCCCCATTGCCCACTCTGGAGGGAGTCATTCTCTAAGCCTGGCAGCCGAACCCGCAAAAGCAGGACTCCTTCTCCCCCTCCCCTTTATTCCTCTTGAACTTTTTACTTTATGTTGGGGTCTAGCTGATTAACAATGTTGTGATGGCTTCAGGTGGACAGTGAAGAGACTCAGCCATACATATACATGAATCCATTCTCCCTCAAAACCCCCTCCCACCCAGGCTGCTACCTGATATTTAGCAGAGTTTCATGTGCTGTACAATAGGTCCTTGTTGACTACCCATTTTGAATGTGCACATGTCCATCCCACACTCCCTAACGCTCTCTTCCCCAGCATCTTCCCTTTTTGAGTGTCTGGGCCACCGCTGCATCCATCCATACTTGCTCACTCAGTCTCCTCTAAGCATCTCAAGGTGCATTTCCATAACGTTTCTCAGCTCTGCATGGCTTCCCTCAATGGAACTCCTCTTTATTTTCCTACCCACTTACATCTCTTTCCTGATGTCTGCGTATCAATCCAGGAAAAGATCCTAATGGTCCCCATTGAGTCACAGAACCCTCCCTGGGCAAGTCTTTATTGTAGGGGGACTGGTTTTTGTGATGGGGCTCCTTGTATCCATTCCTGAGCCTGGGGGTTGGGGTGGGCAACTCTGATTGAAATTCTTTTAGGACCGTTTGCAAGAGGAGGGGGAAGTTCCTTCAAGATGCAGAGGTCTTGGGCAGACAAAAGCAGATATATACACTGCACAGATGCCTGTGAATGTTCTTAAGATGTGATTTTGATTGTGCCACTTCCCTGCTGCAGGGAACTGAAGGGATCAATGCTTCAGTGTGGCGACTGAGATCTGAGGTCATGTGGCTCCAGTCTGTGGCTCTAGGACATCTGTGGGCTACTGTATACTGGAGGTCAAGTTCCTTCTTCTCCCGAACACTGTCTTTAGACAGCTGTTAAACTGGACTTTCCAAAAAAGCACCAGTCATGTTCCATCTTCCTTCCTATTCATTTCTGATATTTTCTCTTCCTGGAATGATCTCTTCTTCTTACTCCATCTGAACACGCATGGAAGAAGTGCTTTACTTAAAATGCATCCTGATCACCTTCTAAAATCCTGAATCCCTCTGCTTGAATCTTCATAGCCTCTAATTTACATAGATCATGAATTTTTGTGCGCTTGTATCCTCTCCTGTAAGATAACATGTTGGGTGTCAGGGCTTCCTTTTTCTCATATATTTTTGTATCCCCCTTGTTCATAGAATGTTTCTTTCATACAAAGACACAATATTTGCTGGATTGAATTTAACTGAACTGAATAGAACATGTCACTCTAACTTTGACAATCTGTGCCAGTCATTTAGTATTTGTATTTGTCAACTTTTATTGTTAATTATTTAGGCATATTTTTCTAAGTTGTATCACCTTTGCCTAGGTCATGAAAGGATGTTTTCTTTAATGGGATAAATGTTGATCATGTGCCTGCTACATGCCAGGCATCGTGTTAATTACTATGACCATAGCAGAGAACACGGCAGACCCGGTTGCTGCCTTTGTAGAGCTTATGGTACATAAAATATGTACCTATGGAAACAAGTATTAGGGCTAAGATGGGAGAGGGATGAAGAAGCTGAAAGAGAATATGAGTAGGTTGGGGGAAGAAGGGTCATGTCATCCATGTGTGTAAGATGAATGACTCAGCATTGTAACAGGTGAAAAATAGTCATTTCCTTTCTTGGTTAGATCTGTGTCCCTTCTCCAGCTTACACTGAACTGCCACACAGGGCTAAACCTCACTTCTATTCTTCTAGGTTTCCATGGTTCTCTCCTTTCTTCTTAGTGCATTTAACATAGTATATTGAAATCTTCTCTTTAAAGTCTGGCTTACAGAAAAGCAGATTGCATCTTGCTCAACGGGTCTGTCTCTGAGTGCCTAGCATGATGCTTGGCTCATGGTGCCTAAGAAGTGTCTGTTGACTGCAAAAATGAGCTAACCAAGGTAAGCCTGGGTTGGGTTGGGAGAAACCAGAGTCTTATCAAAAGGTGCACAGTCAGGGATTGCCTTGTGACCTGGATCAGGCACTTGGAGTGTTCATAATAGCCCCTTGTTACAGGGTGAGGGAAGAAGGCGCCAGGGTTGCAAGGACGAAGGCTGATATTCTGATGTTGTTTGAAGCGAGATAATCTCCCAGCTTCAAATAGGGAAGCACATGACCCTTGCGCTAGACCAGAGGGCTAGAGACCTTGACTTGGGAGTGCTGGTTGAGCGATGCCATTATTATCTTCCACCAAGAGGTTACTGGAAAGTACACCTCCCTCCCAATTCCTAAAAGCCAGGGCCATGACCTTGTCTGGGACTTTGTCTTGTTTTGAAGAAGTCTGTACTTTGGCACGTGCAACTGTTTTCCTTTAGAAACAAAAATAGCCTCTGTCCTTGGTACACTGTATTCTCTGGCAGGGGGAGGGGTGCCAAAGTGACATTAGCAGAAGTCAAACTAGTCATTGGAGACTTTTCGTTCAGTAAGATTCATGTCTTAATAAACAAACAAACAAACAAAAAGCAAAACAGAGAAGGAAACACTATGACAAGTTGAGAGAGATAATGTTGCAAAAAGGAAAAGGGTTACATTTTAGCACTTTCATGACACTTTTCCCCTCTGCATTTCCAACATGGGACCAATTTTCATTACATCATCAGCCCCAGTTTCTTGTGAGCAAGGGCTCAGAGAGGGTTCCACCTTGCTCTACAACAAGGAAGTGACAATAACCAAAGTGCCCACATCTGAGCTTGCTCTTGGTGGGTGGGCAGGGCCGTGAGGAAGCAGAGCATGTGTGTGGTGGCATTTCTTTACCAAGAACCCCCCATGCATGGGCCAGTTTGGCCAGTGGTAGGGAGACAGGAAACAGGCAGTGTTGAACTCCCCTGGCTTCCCCAGTGTGGGTCTGTACTCAAACATATCTCTAGACCAAGCTGAAGAATAGTGGAGACTGGCTCAAGAAACTTAGAAAAATATGTGCCTTTACATTAATGTGTGTGTGTGCTTTAGTTCATTTCAGTTCAGTCGCTCAGTCGTGTCCGACTCTTTGCGACCCCATGAATCGCAGCATGCCAGGTCTCCCTGTCCATCACCAACTCCCGGAGTTTACCCAAACCCATGCCCATCAAGTCAGTGATGCCATCCAACCATCTTATCCTCTGTCGTCCCCTTCTCCTCCTGCCCCCAATCCCTCCCAGCATCAGGGTCTTTTCCAATGAGTCAACTCTTTGCATGAGGTGGCCAAAGTACTGGAGTTTCAGCTTCTGCATGAGTCCTTCCAATGAACACCCAGGACTGATCTCATTTAGGATGGACTGGTTGGATCTCCTTGCAGTCCAAGGGACTCTCAAGAGTCTTCTCCAACACCACAGTTCAAAAGCATCAATTTTTCGGTGCTCTTAGTCATGCTTAGTTGCTCTTAAAAGCGTCTTACTTTAAGTTAATAGGTGTGGGTTAAAGTTGCTACTCCATCCCTTTTAATTGTGAGACACTGGATGTCTGCTAAGTACCTCTCACTCAGAATATTTTCCGTCTGATTCTTCCCCTTCTAATTTGCCCAGACTGATCAGCTCAAATGTGCCTCCTTCCTGAATCCTTACCTGATCCTACTTGAGAAAACTGAGTATAGAGAATTTAGGTATATGCGTGTGTGCTCGGTCACTCAGCTGTCTGACTCTTTGCAACCTTGTGAACTGTAACCCACCAGGCTTCTCTGTTGGTGGGATTCTCCAGGCAAGAATTTTGGAGTGGGTTGCCATTTCTTCCTTCAGAAGGTTTTCCCAACACAGGGATCTAACCCACGTCTTCTGCATTGGCAGGTGAACTCTTTACCACTGAACCACCTGGGAAGCCCATTTAGGTGTAGTTTTCAGCTTAGTCTTGGATTCACATGTACCCATTACGCTCTATTACAGTTTCTCAAACATGCTGTTGTTTCTGCTGCCTCAGGTCCTTTGCACATGCTGTGACTTAGACAAACTTCACGGTACACTCCAGGTGGTCTCACAAGGCTGCTTCCTCCTGATCCTCCAGTCCTCAACTTCATTGGCCCCTCCTTGAGGAGTACTTCCTTGATCTCCAGTTTCAGGTTTCCCTATGGCTCTTCTCTCAAAGCACTTTGCTCCCTTCCCTTCATGGTGCTGGGCAGAACTCTTCATTCTATAGTAATTCCTTTACTTGTTGTTTAATGTCTTCTTCCCTCTCTAAACTCTAACATGAACAGGTACAACAGTAGTTTCATAACTAGACCTAAACCATTACTTGACCTGTGTCAGATACATAGTAAGTGCACAACAAATGTGTTTTTTTTTTTTTTTTTTTTTTGGCAGGGGTGGGAGGCTCAAAGATTAAACAAATTAAAGACAAGTTGTGAATAAAGGGAGAGGAGGAAGAAAAAGCTGGAGAATGTAGAAATACTTATTCTCCCTGTGGAATTTGGTGATGGAGGCACATGTGGCTGACTTGGAGAGGCTCTGGGAGCGAGGTACCTGGGTGTTCTGTGAGGCTGCTGTGTGCTGCATGCTGCCAGGGCTGGTAAGGGGGTCTCGGGTGAACACAGCCCTCCCTGCAGTGTGCAGCTGCCATGGAGGCCCAGGCCCAGCTGGATTTTGTCAGAGGTCTGGCAGGTGGAGCTGCCTGCAGCGTTTTTCTTGCCTGGGCACTGACAGCATTCCAACTTCAAAGCTGGAACACACTGACCGGGAACAGTGTGACCTTTGGCACAATTCCTTCCCTTCCCCTCCCTTGCTCCTGTGCAGGGAGGCAGGAGCCTCGCTCCCTTGCGTGGGCTCTTGCCAGCCTGGAGAGCATGTTTTCCTTAGATCCAGATACTGGGGGAAAGGAGAAGCAGAGAAGGGACAGAGGGGCAGCTGCTCTTTGAGCATCAGGGGAGTCAGACTGGATTCCACCATATTTAGAATGTGGTATGTTGATAAATTATGCATCAGCTTGAGAGGCTTTCTCTCTCTAGGCCCAAGCTCTGAGTGGGAGCTACTCACACTTGCCTAGATTCTAGAAAAAAATTAAAGAGTGGGGCCACCACCCCCCAGCTACTTCCCATCTGGTCATCTTGATGAACAGACTTGGATGTAATTTAGCTGGTAGTTATTAGTGGGCTCATTGAACCTCAGTCTACTCATCTTTGAAATGGAGATAATAATAGAAATTTCCTAGGGCCATTATGAAGATGGACGCTAATGTGCATAAAATGCCTAGCATAGTGTCTGGCATGAGACAGCAGGCAGTCATTAATAACAGTTGCTCTTATCACCATCAGAGTTATCATAGTTATCCTTGGCTACCTGGTCACTCTGGGAAATATGAAACCTTACTGACATAGCCTAGCTTGGTAGGCTATGTGGTAAAGTGGTAAAGAATTTGCCTGACAATGCAGTAGACAGAAGAGATGCAGGTTCGATTCCTGGGTTGGGAAGATTCCCTGGAGGAGAAAATGGCAACCCATTCTAGTATTGTTGCCTGGGAAATCCCATGGACAGAGGAGCCTGGTGGGATACAGCCCATGGGGTCATAAAGAATTGGACACAACTTAGCATACATGCATGGGTTAACATAACTATTTCTCAGCTGAGAACAAGGAGACTGGGAGGTTATCAAATAATTTTCTCACGATCACACTGCTAATACATGTTGAAAAAGGGCCCATATATCCAGATCTGTCCCTCTCCATTCAGGGGCTTTCTCTGTCTCCTTCTTCTTCTTCTTTTTTTCTTTTTTCTTTCTCTGGCCATGGCTTACTTCCTTGAGCAACAAAATATGGTTTATGTTGTTAACAGCTGCAGAAGGCATATTATCTTTACTATCAGAAACAAAGAGAATGAGCTGCCAATGTTTGTAGAGGATTTTATAGTTTATAGTTCTTGCCTGGAGAATCCCAGGGATGGGGAAGCCTGTTGGGCTGCCATCTCTGGGGTCACACAGAGTCGGACAGGACTGCAGCGACTTAGCAGCAGCAGCAGCAGCAGCAGGATCCCTTTACCTCCATTGTCTTTTTATGGAATCCATGATTCTGCTTTTGTATATGGAAAAAATCTAGGAAGTATCGAGACAGTGACTCCATGAGATATTTTCCTCTGAGCTAAGGCCTCATTTACATACACTACAGGAGTGATTAGCTAATTCCTGGGTAGTATACTTATGTGGCCTGCTTAATCTCCACTCTGCCGTTCATGGGCCATCTGACCTTGACCATTCTGTGTGTGTTTCTTCATCTATAAAATGGGGATCATTAAAATAGTATAAGACAATGTATAGAAGCACTATCACAGAAGCTGGTGCATGTGAGAACTTGATAAGTAGTAGACACTATTAGGCTGAAAAATACCCAGATTCTTTTCTTAGACTTCTGTTTTTGCAGCAGCTGGGCAAAATCAGACTTAAAAATATTATGTTGGAGAATACCCAGGAAACCTGTGAGCACTGGGGGAGTTGGGCAGAAACCCCCAGTGTTCTAGGATAAACAAAAATAGCAGTCAGCAAGGGGGTGGCTTTGGTTCAGGACCAAGGACAGCTCCAACTTGTTCCCTGCCCCCTCAGTGGGGACACTATGTCTGTAGTCTGTGGAAGAAGGTTTCCACCACAGGGCTTCCCTGTTGGGTACTTGCCACAATCTCCCTGTCTTTCTGTGTTTGCTTCTCCTTCCTCTCTTACCATGAAATATTTCTTACATAACAGGAAGCATAGGGAATAGAATAATCATCACCTTTGCACCTAGCAGTCCAATTTAACACATGTTGGCATTTTGCCACAATTGCCTCTGATATTTTGGTTTGCTTTTTAAATTTTATTTATTTTTGCCATGTCACACAGCATGTGGGATCTTAGTTCTCACACCAGGGATTGAACCCATGCACCCCACCCCCACCCCCACCCTGCGCAGTGGAAGCTGTAGTCCTAACCACTGGACTACCAGTGAATTCCGTTATTTTTTTTCTTTTTTTTAAATGAGGCCACTAAAGCTCCCTTTGTGGCCCTCCCCCCATCACACGCCTCTCCCTTCTGCCCAGAGATGCCCCTGTTCTAAGGCTGGTGTTCCATCTTCCATATCTTTCTCCTTTTACCACCACCAGTTTTCTTCTACTCATCTAAGTCTTCTGCATTTTTAAGAGCGAGGCCAAACCCCTTACCTCTCCAGTTCATGGTAACCTTTCTTGCAGAGCAGTGCTGCATTCAGTTTTGGAGGGTTTTTGAGGATTTCTCTTTTCTCATTTTAATCATTCATCAAACACGTGCTGAGCAGGCCCTAGCTGGAGGCAGCACTCTCCTACTTGCTGGAGTTACAAAAGTGAGTTGCACATGGCCCCTGCCTCCGAGAGCTCAGAGAACATGTCGTGTAGCTTCATATCATCTGTTGGTGAGAAAGCAAGCCTGCTGGGAGAGGGGCCCACCTTCAGAAGTCTGCCACAGCTCCCACACAGGAATCAGACCTCACATAAACCCTGGAGGCCTTGAGACCAGAAGACTGGAAGCAGTAGGAGGACAGGAAGCAAGGTAGAAGTTCCTGTGACATATCAGGCCATGTGTGGGGCAATTTAAATATATCATCTCATTTAATGTTCCACAAACCAGGGAAATGAGTTACTTCCTTCCTTTATTCCATGTAAAGTCAAGGCTTGGAGAGCCAACAGACCTGATTAGAAGTACAGTTCATATTTGAGTTGGGGTTTTCTAAGATCAATGTCAGTATTTATCTGGCTCTTCTTTAGACTATGAATGGCTTGAGACCAAGACTGAACCAAATTCATCTCTCGTTCCCAAGGACCAGAGTGGTCCCTTGGCAGGTACTTGATTCATGAAAATTTATACTGTGACTGATCTCTGGGGCACACTGATCTCTAGGTCCGGCCCTCAAGAAGTTTACCATCTAGACAAGAAGGCAGGCTTTGGTAACAATGCAGGAAAACAGGGTACAAGGCCAATCACACAGATAGGATTTCTACTCTCAATGAGATGGGATATATTTTCTTTGTTGGCCTTACCCTTTAAAAAGCACTTGGAGGATGCAGAATTCCCTGGGAACTCATACACTGTACAGTCAGGCCAGCTCTTTTCTCCCCAGGTCTGACTCACTTGGCCCCATCCTTGGCTTCTCCATCTGCCCTTTGCTCTGTCACCCTTTTGACTTTGGGCTCAAACTTGCCACATGGGTTCTCTGCTTCCTTGTTTCACTTTGGCATCTCTTGCTATCTTGATGAGAATCTTCTACTCCAACCTGTGATACTTAATCAGCTGAACCAAACCCCACCCTTTGGTCCTCCTTACTCCTGCTGTTCACTAACCCCAAAGTCAGAAGGATGTGGCTTCAGATGTACGCTATGACCTAATGCCCCTTCCAGAACCCATATCTTCTCCAAAACAGAGTCTGGGGCAGGGGATCTTAACATCTGGGTGGCATGAGCCACTTGGCAGATTGGTGAAGTCTATGACCCCTCTTTAAAGGAAATGAACCATACTGAGAGATAGTTATCAATCAATGGATAGTTGATAGATAATAGATGATAGATACATAGGCAGATGGTAGATAACTATATTTGTTATCTTTTACTGAGAATCAAATACATACTAAAACAACAGACATCTCTTTTCTCATGGTTTCTGTGGGTCCAGAGTCTGGGTGTGGTTAGCTGAGTCTTCTGGTTCAGGATCTCTCACAAGGCTGTAAGCCAGGAGCTGAGCAGGATGGCAGTCATCTTCAGATCAACTGGGGGTGGATCTGCTTCCAAAGCTCACTCGGTGTTGGCAGGATTTGGTTTCTCATGGGAGGTCAAACTGAAAGCTTTGGTTCCCCAATGACTGTTGACCCGAGATGGTGCTTAGTTCTTTCCCGTAGAGCAGATCACAAGATGGTGGCTGCTTCATGAGAGTGAGCAAGTGAGAGGGATAGGGACTGAGACGGAAATCACCATCTTTGATACCCTCATCTTATAAGTTGCATCCTCTCACTCTTACCATACTCTGTTCTTTAGAAGAAACTCATTAGGTTCAGCTCACAATCACGGGAGAGGACTATCCAGGTCATGAATAGCCAAAGAGTGGGGCTGGGGAGGATCCTAAAGGACCATCCTATAGCCTGGCTACAAAAGTACCTGCATGCCTCCTAAGTTGCTTCAGTCATGTGTGACTCTTTGCAACCCTATGGACCATAGCCCACCAGGCTCTTCTGTCCGTGGGATTCTCCAGGAAAAAATATTGGAGTGGGCTGCCATGCACTCCTCCGGGGAATCTTTCTGACCCAGGACCCGAAACCGCATCTCTTATGTCTCCTGAATTGGCAAGTGGGTTCTTTACCACTCACGCCACCAGGGAAGCCCAGCTACGCAAGCACAATATGCACTTATTTATGGAGGCATTAAATAAGATCTAAGAGATTCAGTAGCTCAGGTGACTTTGAAGTAGACTTGAGTATAGGCACACCTCAGAGATACTGCAGGTTTGGTTCCAGACACCTGCAATAAAACAAATATCGCAATAAAGTGAGTCACATAAATTTTTGGTTTCCCAGTGCATATAAAAGCTATGTTTATACCATACTTATTGTAGTCTATTAAGTGCACAATAGTATTATGTCTTTAAAAAAAAGTGTAGACCATAATTAAAAAATATTGCTTAAAAAAAAAAAGCTAACCATCATCTGACAACTCAGGGTTGTCACAAAACTTCAATCTGTAAAAAGAAAATTTGCAGTATCTGTGAAGTGCCATAAAGTGAAGTGCAATGAAATGAGGTCTACCTGTACCAACAACAATGTGACATATGATAGGAGATTATCCGTAATTTTTGTGGATGACAAAAATCACAGATATTGTTTATACACTGGGATTTTTTGCCTATATTCACAAATAATGAAAGTACTAAATTTCAGTTAGATGTGAGTGAAAATAAAGCTGTATTTTTTTCTCATCCAAACTCACAGATCTCCACAGAACTATGTCCCCTGATCCTTGTCGAATCCATGGACCCAAATGAGGAACCCCTGCTCAAGAGATGGGAGGCAGACAGAAGTAGCCTGTTGCTTGACCACAGATGATGTGTATCATTCACTCTAAGTAATTCAGCGGGTTTGGAGCTAAAACTTTTCCCAAGAGGGTTCACAATGTGGGCAGAAATTAGTGGGGTCACTGCCATCTAAGTTCTGGTTCTCTGCCTTAAATATTTGTAAATTCAATTTTGAGATGTATATCTTAAGGTGATAAGCAATTAAAATTAGATTAAAATTAACCAGATAAAAGGCTGATGTATAATGTATTTTACTCAACCTGCAATGCATTTAATCATCCATTTAATCTCTCATTCCTTCAGCACACATTGTTAAGCACACACTTACTGACCACTATAGTTTTCCAGGCGCAGAGATAAATGCTAGGGCCAGTGGTATCCAAGTAATGGTTAAAGACATAACCTATGACCTCCAGAGGCTCCTGGTTGCTCATGGTGGTTCTTAACTTCCCTTTTCACCCAGACACATGCATGACCATGACATTAACTGAACAGAGAACTGTTCTCTTTTCCAACCATCCCTGTGTTAGTTCACTTCCACATAGAAACTTCTACAATTTCAGAACACTAGGAGAGGAAGCTTCTATCCTGGCTTGCTTCTTTCCATGAAATAATGACTTTTTTTGCTGGTAAGCCTGGTATCCCCCTTCTTAGAACACAGCCTTGTCTTGGTGAAGAGTCTTGAGTAACTCAATGAAGCTATGAGCCATGCCATACAGGACCACCCAAGATGGACCCGTCATAGTGAAGAGTTCTGACAAAACGTAGTCCACCAGAGGAGGGAATGGCAAACCACTCCAATATTTTTGCTGTGAGAATCCCACCCGTGAAGAGTATGACGAGGCAAAAATATATGACACTAGAAGATGAGCCCCCCAGGTCAGATGGTGTCCAATATGTTACTGGGGAAGAGCTCATTTCACATACTAGTAAGGCTATGCTCAAAATCCTTCAAGCTGGGCTTCAGCAGGATGTGAACTGAGAAATTCCAGATGTACAAGCTCAGTTTAGAAAAGGCAGAGAAACCAGAGATCAAATTGCCAGCACTCGTTGGATCATAGAGCAAGGAATTCCAGAAAAATATCTACTTCTGCTTCATTAACTACACTAAAACCTTTGTGTGGATTACAACAAAGTGTGGAAAATTCTTAAAGAGATGGGAATACCAGCACCTTACCTATCTCCTGAGAAACCTGTATGCAGGTCATGAAGCAACAATTAGAATCTTACATGGAACAACTGACTGGTTCAAAATTAGGAAAGGAGTACCACAAGGCAATATATTGTCACCCTGATTATTTAACTTATATGCAGAGTATATCATGACAAATGCCAGGCTGGATGAAGCACAAGCTGGAATTAAGACTTCCGCGAGAAATATCAACAACCTCAGAAATGAAAATTATACCACTTTAATAGTGAAAGCAAAGAAACCGAAGAGCTTCTTGATGAAGGTAAAAGAGGAGAGTGAAAAAGCTGGCTTAAAACTCAACATTCAAAAGACTGAGATCACGGCATCCAGTCCCATCACTTCATGGCACATAGAAGAGGAAAGAGTAGAAACAGCGATAGATTTTTTTTTTTCCCTTGGGCTCCAAAATCACTGTGGATGGTGACTGCAGCTGTGAAATTAAAAGACACTTGCTCCTTGGAAGAAAAGCTACGACCAACCTAGAAAGCATATTAAAAAGCAAAGACGTCACTTTGCCAACAAAAGTCCGTATAGTCAAAGCTGTGGTTTTTCCAGTAGTCATGTACGGATGTGAGAGTTGGACCATAAAGAAGGCTGAGCACTGAAGAACTGATGCTTGCAAACTGTTTTCATGGAGAAGACTCTTGAGAGTCCTTTGGACTGCAAGGAGATCAAACCAGTCCATCCTAAAGGAAATCAATGCTGAATATTCACTGGAAGGACTGATGCTGAAGCTGAAGCTCCAATACTTTGGCCACCTGATGGGTAGAGCTGATTCATTGGAAAAGACCCTGATGCTGGGAAAGATTGAGAGCAGGAGGAGAAGAGGGTGGAAGAAGATGAGATAGTTGGATGGGATCACAGATTCAATGGACATGAGTTTAGGCAAACTCTGGGAGATAGTGAAGGACAGGGAGGCCTGGTGCGCTGCAGTTCATGGGGTCACAAAGAGTCAGACGTGACGGAGCAACTGAATAACAACACCTAGAAGGCTGAGATCAGGACCCTGACTCTCACTAACCTGCTATTCATTGTTTCTCTCTCTCTCTGGAGTCACATGTGTTCTCTTGGTTCCTGCCTTTGACATAAGGTCAGCCCATGGGAGCAGGCTGCACCCTAAGTCAGGTGAGGGAAGGATGAGAGGGGTAAGGAAGAGAGGGAGGGGAGAAGAGAGGAAGCCCTGAAGTTCTGTAGCTGCAACTGGGTGAGGGAGCCCATCAGAAGAGGAAGCCATGTTCTCCCATCCATATTTACACCAAAAGGCAAAGAGGCTGTTCCTACGTAACTCCCAGGTCTGCGGCTCAGTCAGAGGGGAGAGGGGTGTAATTGTCAGCAAACATTTCACATCCTCCCACGGCCATACCCAGGCTGACACATAATTCATGCCCTAGCCACAACTCATATTTGTTTCTCTCATGCAAGAATGCTACTCTTAAGGCCACAGTTCATTTCTATGGGTCTAAGAGAGGATATGTGTATATGAATAGCTGATTCACTTTGCTGCACAGCAGAAATGAACACAACACTATAAAGCAACTATACTTTGATAAAGAATTAAAAAAAAATAAACCCAAAAACCTTATTGTGAGCCAAGCAATGGGCAAGATGCTGAGGATTGAGGCAAGAGTAAGTCAGAGGAATTGCTCTCATGAAGTTTACATTTTGGAGGCTAGAGATATATAATAAACAAACAAACCAAGGTATGGAGATGAGATGCTGGATGTGTTTTACAAGAAACAGACAGCGGATTGGAGTGAGAACCACCGGGATACCCGTGATGTGACACGGTGGTCAGGGAAAGCCTCGCTCTGTGAAGGAGGTGTTGGAATGAGAGCTGCCAGGCAAAGATCTGGGTGGATGGAGGTTGGCTGGAGGAGACTGAAGGCAGAGTCAATTGCATGGGCACTGAGGCTTGGTGTGTCTGAAGAGAGAAGTTTATATACTTTGACTTAATCTTGTTCAAAGAAAAATAGCACATAATATGATGCCTTCAGTATACAGGTGGTATAAACGAACACATTGTCTGCGTGCTAAGTGGCTACAGTTGTGGTTCCTTTGTGCATGAGATTCTCCAGGCAAAAATACTAGAGTGGGTTGCCATGCCCTCCTCTAGGGGATCTTTCTGACCCAGGGATCGAACTCTCATTGCTTATGTCTCCTGCATTGGCAGGTGGGTTCTTTACCACTAGCACCACCTGGAAGCCCCAGTGAATTCGTGCGTGCTAAGTCATTTCAGTTGTGGCTGACTCTTTGTGACCCTATATCCTGTAGCCCCCGGGCTCCTCTACATTACCAGTAAAATAAGGTGCTTTTTTTCCCCTCTGTATAGGCCTTAGTTGTGCTCACCACACTTTATGAAAATGAATCACTGCTTTTAGACTCATGCTAGAGAATGGAGAATAATTCTAGAGACTTGAATTGCTACCAGCCACAACACGTGTCTTTCTAGAACAAGGCTGGATAACTCCCATCTTGGCCTTTCATTCTAGACTCTCCAGACACTGTCTCCATGTTGATCCATTTCATGTTTGATGGATATGCTTAGACTTTTAAGCAATCTGCTCATGTGGCTATATGTATGTTAGTTGCTCAGTCATGTCCAGCTCTTTGTGACCCCATGGACCATAGCCTGCCAGGCTCTCCTGTCCATGGAATTCTCCAGGCAAGAATACTAGAGTGGGTTGCCATTTCCTTCTCAGGGGGATCTTCCTGACCCAGGGATCGAACCCAGGTCTTCTGCATTACAAGATTCTTTACAGGTAAAGAATCTGCTATTCCTTCCTATGACCTCATCCAAAGAGATTTCTAGATTTCTGGGAAGCTCCAGCCTTTATTTTTGTCCTTGCTGAGATCCTTCACCTTTAAGGATCTCTGCCATATTATGAGTACTCATTCTTCTTTATTAGCATTCTTTTTTCTGGTTGTTTGTAAGTTTCCGCCCTGGGAGGTCCAGCTGTGTTGGAATTTCCTTCTCTCTGCCTGCCTCTCTCAGCTGCTTCATCAGACCACATTCCGTCCAGCAGGCAGAGCTCTCTGCCTCTCTCTCCTCTGGGTTCCCTTTGGCCTCAAATGCTCATCGAAGAGCTCAGAAAGGGGATGTAAAAAAGGGGGCTTCCTGGTGGGCATCCGTGAGTCACTGTGCAGACAGGCTGTGGCAGGTCCTTCTCACCATCTGATGAATCATGAGTGTGGCCAAGCAGATGGTCATCGAGATAGATAATGTGTCAGTCTCTCTGTCAACTCTGCTTGGCCCCCCGACACCAAAATAGCTACATCTGGGATCATTGGAGGCATGTGATCCAACAGTATAAGAAATTTTGGCCAACAAAGAGGGTGGTACAGCCTTAGTTTCTAGAAGGTTGAGCTGAAGGTTAAATATTGTCACAGAGATACTCAAGATAAGTTTGCCATCCTGGCCAGCAACCATCCGAGGGATGTCTTGCTGACGCAAGTCCATTCTCTCCACAAACATAAACGCTCTATTTTTCATCTGAATGTGTTCTCATCGTTAAGGTCTCATTTCATTTGTCAGGAAACAACTCAGAGCAAATGAGGGCTCCTTCCTACAAGGCAGAGAATAATGGCAGCTGCTCTGCATCAGGCACCCTCTCGCCCAGGCACTGGCTGCCGCTGTGACCTCTCTTTTACACCTTCTAACACAGGACAACTCACTTTGGGACACAAACGGCAGGATGGAGGCTGGAGAGTTTCAACAGTCTCCCCAGGTTCTCACAGGTAGGAATGGTAAAGCCGATTTTTTGAGAATTATTCCAGTTTTTTTTTTTTTTTTTTATAAAGGATACAAACCAGGACTAGCCAAATGAAGATGCACATAGAACAAGGTCCGGCAGGGTCCTGAACACAGAGTTGCTACGCTTTCCTTACAGAATCAGGGTGCATCACTCTCCCAACATATCATCAACCAGGAAGCTCCTCCATACTTTGATGTTGAGAGCTTTTTTTGTTTTATTGTGCTGAAAGTCACATAATATTAAACATACTATTTTAACCATATTTAACTGTACCTGGAGAAAACCATAATTCCAAGGACACACACACCGCAGTGTTCATTGCAGCACTCTTTACAGTAGCCAGAACATGGAAGCAACCTAAATATCCATCAACAGAGGAATGGATAAAGAAGATATAGTACGTGTATACAATGGGTAAAGCTGATTTTAGAATAAGGTGACCATACAATTTATCAACCAAGCCAGGGCACTTTTGAGGGTGAAAGGGGGCACTCTTAGGAAGTTCATCAGGCAACAGATGTAAAAGTGGAATGTTTCAGCGGGTCAGAATATAAGGATGCTTTTGTTTCGAACCAATCTTTTCAGCTCCAAAACCCAGGTTTTCCCACTCATCATATGGAGTCCTGGGAAGGTAACAGGAGAAATTTGAACTCAGCTCCCACTTTGTTTTGTAACATTTTTGCCTGCTGATTTATTCCTATCTCAGGATACTGCTCTGCTTTTAAGAAGTCCTGCGGGAGATTGTGCTGTGCTGCTGGGTATGGGAACTTCGGCCTCTAAGGCCATGGTGTCTGAGGACAGGAAGTCACTCTCATTCATTGTATCTTAGCATCTGACATAAAGGCATTCAGTATCTGCTTAACAGATGTTTGTTCAATGAATGAATGAAATTATATACAGAGGCAATCAGCTTTGAGTGGCATACCTGGAAGTATAAATTTTGGGGGGTATAAATTAGTGGGAGATGTCCAGCACACAAAGAAAAACAAGACAGAGATAAACAGGCTAAGCTTCAGTTTCATCCTTAAAGCAGAGCCACCAAAGGCTGTGAGTAGGAAAGCCACTTGGTGTGGTTTGCATTTTGGAAACAACACTCCCCATGGTCATGTTCCAGGTGAAGCCCGCAAGCAACTGGACACTGGAGGCATTTAAAACATGTTTTCAAAAGGGCTACTGAGTGCCCAGCATAATATAACCTTTTACATATTTGAGAACTCTCCAAGCTGGGGCAAGCACCCGCCAGGATCAGCATCAGCCTCTGGACACATCCTCGGAGCAGTGATGGGTCACCCTGGTGGGACACCCCAGAGCTGCTTTTTCAGGGGACTTGGTCCCCACTGGTTGCTCACCGGCTTCTCCCCCTGTATCAGCAGTTCTGACCTGTGGGAGGCTGGGTGGCGGGGAGGCTCCTGCCCAGATTCAGGAAGCTGAGGAGTGGGTTCTTTGGCCAGGGCAGGTCCCTTCAAGGAGAATTTTCCTCTTTGTGCTCCCCATCACCTCTGTACCACTGGAGGGCCTGGGCTCAGGCTTGCGGCTGGGGATGGGGTACATGAGGGGCCCTCAGGCATGGCAGTTCTCTCCACCCCCCACCCCGAGTGGGGCTGTGGTTACTACTGCTCTTCCAAGGCAACCCCGGGAATCTTGCTGTTTGCAGCCCTCTGCCCTCAGGCTGCCCGCAAAGCTTTACCCTGTCTGGCCAGCAGGCCACCAAGCAGCGTAGAAGAAAGGCACTCTTCACACTTATGGCGACTGGAATGCTCTGTCGGTAAACCAGGCGATGTGGAGACCAGCTCATAAGCACCTCACAGTCTGTTGGTGGATGGTAGGTCCCTGGTGTCGACCCTTTCACTGGCATTCCTCCAGGCACAGGCTTCTTCTGACACAGTCCCGGGACAGCCTGGGTGGGAGTGTCCAGGCCCAGTGCTCACGGATGCCTGAACACAGGTTCTTCCCTTTCTGGTCAAAGCCTTCATCCTGCACCCACCCTCATCCTATCCTCTCTTCTAGAACCATCCACCACCTGGGAACCTCCTAGTACTACCCCAGTCCTCACCTCATCCCTCTGACTGAATTCTGAGTTATGCACAGCTTGTACCCTCTCCCTTCATCCCTCAAGCACTCATGCACTATTTGTCAAGACTTGACCCAAATCTTTGCAAGAATTTGATCATGTAATTCTCTAGCTCTGTCAGAACTTAGTGGCTGACTTTGACTTGTATCTCTGGGGCCAGAAGGAGTCACACACACTCCTGGTTGCAAGGAGAGCTAGGAATTCTGAGATTCAGCTTCCCAGTTTCCTTATGGGAGGTCGCAATGGGGTGGGAGGGGAAGAAGGTGGGGAAGGTTTTAAAGTAATCTATCAACTCTGTTTGCTCCACTGTTAGCCCCATCATCCCCATTTGGCAGATTCAAAAACTGAGCCACATGGAAGAGAAGTCACTTTCTCCAGATCACCCAGCTAGAGAGTGGTGGAGACATGATTAGAATTTCAGACTGACAGCTCCTGAGTCTATTCTTGTATCCACCAGTCTTTTGTGGGGCCCCTCATAGTGAGGGAGAAGAAGGGGGATTCATGATACATACTAGGAGGTGGAATGGTTCCAATAGAGTTCTGTTGTCTTGGTGAGGGAATGGGGTCAAGGACAACTCTGGGATTTCTGCCTGAAATGGGGCATGTTGGAAATGTAAATGATACTGTCAAATTTTTGAAGGACTTCCATGGACCACTCTCTTCAATGTCTTGGTGGTAATTCTGATAACAAGTGGGCATAACTGCCTTTACAAGATGAAAAAAATCGTAACTCACTGAGGTTACATGATTTGTCCAAAGTCACTTGGATGGTAAATAAAGGTGACAGCTTGATGTGACCTGGGTCTGCATGGCTTCAAAGTCAAGTTGATGACCACGTTTCTCCACGCTGTCTTCTTACGAGGAAAAGCAGGAACGGGAGGCCCTGGCCGGCTTCTGTGAATCGCGAGTTGTTGGGATTCCTGTCCTTCTTCGACCCAGATTTGTAAACAGAGGCTTTGCAAGCCAAGATACACATGGGCAGACGCAAAGCAACAGCGCCAGCAGGAGGGAGTTGCATGTGTCCCGGTGGTGTGAAGCCTGTGTCCACATGGACCCCTGCTGGCTCCATGCTGCCCGGGGCCTGGCGGTCTGCAGATGGCCACAGAGTGGCTGTGGGCTTGTCTGGCAGCAGCCTGGGCGGTCCGGTGGGAGGAGATGCTGAAGGGGCCGCGTGGCCAGCTGACAGAGCTTCCTCTGCTTCCGGGCTCCTTGCTGAGTCCTTTTAAAGGGAAGAAGGAAAATAAAAAATGATAGTTGTCACAGGAACCAGAAAGTCCCACTCAAATAGCAGCTGTCACTTACCTATTCATGCCAAAGGATTGATGGAGCCTCTGCCATCTGACAGGGTCTGTGCTAAGTACTGCGGACACAGCAGGAGTTCAAACAGAATCCTTGCTCTCAGGGAGCTTGCAGTTTGTTGGATGGAGATGGACGATTGGAAAGGTGCAAATGAATGTATAATGTGTGCTGTAACAGAAGCTGTGGGATTTCCCTGGAGGCCCGGTGGTTGAGACTCCGCGCTTCCACTGCAGGAGGCATGGGTTCAATCCCTCCTTGGGGAACTAAGATCCCACATGCCACGCAGGGCTGTCAAAAAGCACAAGGCAGTAACCCAGGATGAAGGAGAAGGACTAGAGAGACTGGACGTGCTCCTTATAGCTGGGAGCATCAGGAAAACCACTTCAAAGAAGCACCATTTAGGCAGAGACCCGAACAAAGTGAGAGAGGGTTGGGCAGATAGCTGGGGCCAGATTGGTCTCTGGCAAAGGGAGCAGCAAGCTCTTAAGAAAGGAGGGGGACCTGGGCTTTCTGGGGTGAGCAGAGAGCATGATGAGGGAGGAAACTGCAGGGGTTGGAAACAGGTGATGGAGCAGGTGTGGAGGGTAGGAAAGAGGAGACCTATGGCTCACAGAAAGGCTTCACATTTGGAAGAGAGGTAAGATTTTTTTTCTGGGTAGTATCAGAAATTGGGATGAGGGGGTACTCTTTTGCCCCCTTCTGATGCCTATGTCAGAAGCTTTCTCTATCTCCTTTATACTTTAATAAAACTTTATTACACACACACACACACACACACACACACACACACACACACACACACACACACAAAAGAAATTGGGATGAAAGACCAGCTGGTGAAAATCACTGGAGGCTGATTTCAGCTCCATGAAAGTTTGAATAACGCCCAAATCTCCAACTCTGGATATAAGGGACAAATATGAATTCATCCATCTATATAGTTATTGAGAACCTACTATGTGCTCGGCAAACATGTGCGTGCAATTCAGTGTTTTGTTTGAATCGTTATTTGAATGAAGTCCGTCCATTGCGGTTGGTTGGTGTGTCTCTTTTGTTGTCTATATGTTAAGTCGTGTCCAACTCTTTGTGGCCTCATGGGCTGCAGTGAGCCAGGCCTCCCTGTCCTTCACTGTCTCCCAGAGTTGGCTCAAACTCATGTCCATTGAGTCAGTGATCTCTCAGGTTTCTTTCAATCATAGATTCCCCTCTCCTGTGTTGGTTAGCCAGGGCTGCCATAACAAAGTACATTGGTTGGTGGGTTAGGGGAGGGGGCTTAAACAGCAGAAGGTTCTTCTCTCACAGCTCTGGAGACCAGAAGCCCAAGAGGAAGGCGCTGGGAGTCTGGTTTCTTGTGAGACCTCTCACTTTGTCTTGTAGATGGCCAGCGTCTCCTGTCCTCACATGGTCTTCCCTTTGTACCTGTGTGTCCTATTGTTTCCTAAGGACACTAGCCACGGTGGATTAGGGCCCACCCTAATGACCTAATTTTAACTCTTTAAAAATTCTATTTCCTTCCTTTCTTTCAAGCTTTATTTATTTAAATTTTTGGCCATACTCTGTGGCATGTGGGATCTTAGTTCCCCAGCCAGCGTTCAAACCCGCATCCTCTGCATTGGAAGGTGGAGTCTTAATCACTGGACCACTGTGGAAATCCACCTCATTTTATTTTAATTACTTCTTTGAAGACTCTACCTCCAATGGTAGTAATAATCAGAGGTACTTGGAGTTGGGACTTCAACGTATGATTTTATAAGAGACGCAGTTCAGCTCAGAGCTTCTCCCTCCCCTCACATGTCATCTGTTGAAGAAACTGAGTTGTTGGTTCTGTCTGTGATTTTCAGGTTGCATCCTGTGATTTATTCCATTTTCTGTAAATGGTACTTAGGCACCTGACTGGATTCAGGTTTGATTTTCAGGCAAGAATCCTATGTTAGTGGTGGCGTGTACTTCCAACAGGAGTTGGATGATGCCTGGTTATCTCTCTTTCTGACAAGTACCATATGGTTTCCACAAGAAATTTAGATAAGTAAGAACAATGACGTTCCTTGATTATTTTCCTAAGTGCTGTTTGTATGAATGGCCTTGAGACATTGAAAAAATGCTGAGGTGCTTTTCAATCAAACCAAGATTCAATTATACCCAACATCATTTTAGCAGTGAGTATTTTATGGGGCTTTTCTTTTGCAGATATCATTACATTTGCATATGAGATGAAACTGCAGTCTGGACCAGAACGTCCTGCTGATCTATACTGGAACGGGACAGATATTTCATGGAATTTCTACATGAGGGGAAATCTAGAGCTACATGAGGGGAAAATCTTCCAAGTCACACAGATCTGGGTCTGGATCCTGGTGCATTCTAGGGGACTGAATTGGTTATTTGTTGCTATGGAACAGATCATCCCAATACTCAGTGATTTCACATCACAACTACTTTTCTTACTCAGATATCTGGGGGGTTGACTGATTTAGTCTAAACTTGTCTGAGGGAAAGGGGTAGGGAAGTACACTCCATCTCTAGGCAGAAGAACTACAGAGATATCTGAAAAGAAGCTTGGATAAGGGCCAAAAAAAAAAAAAAAAAAAAAGCATAGAGAATTGGGACCAATAATTCAATCAGTAACTTGGATTAAATGAAATGACATATGCGAAGTGCTTAGGGATTTCTGGGCTTATGTTCTGTGCCTTGTGAATGCTGGCTATTGCTACTACTATTACTAATCCTTAGTCTTTATTTTGCAACAAATCATGGCTGGAAAGTGAATGCCATGGACCTTTCTTTGAACAGGCTCTTACAGACATCCCCAATACTGGGTGTCACTTAACTTCGATACCATGACAACAGGCGTAGGGTCGTCTGTGTCAGGGGCCTGCCGGTTGACAGAACAGCTTCTCCATGCTGGGCAGCCGTTTATTCAGAGGTGGTCCTGGGCCTGACTTGTCTCTTTCCCTTCAGGTGCTGTTCAAAACCAGGGAAGTCATGAGAGCTCACACTCAGTGGGGAAGGAGAACACAAACTCTTGTTTGAAAGAAGAAATGAATTGCTTGATTGGAGCTTGAACACCTGGACATTCTTGAGAATGTGTTTTTGGCACGTGTTAGGGGGAAGAGGCAAATGAAGAGAAAGCAAATTGGTCTTAGAGATGTATTTTAAAAAGCAGCGGTTTACTTGCCGTGTCTATCCTGGGCTCAGCCCAGCTTTCACTGGACCTCCATCACTAGCGGTCCCCACATGCTCTCTTCTCTGCAGACCATTTGCACCAGAATCCCCTTGGGCATTAGTAACTCATCCACATTCTGATTTGGGAGGCTGATGGGGTAACACTAGGATTTTACAAAGCTTTCTGGTGTATGTGATAAGCAGTTGGATAAAGGGGGACTTTGGTCTCCGGGTTTGGGCGTTCATATCTGGTTGCACTATTGCACAGAAACTAGATTCCCACTCACAGCTGATCAGAACCAGAGAGCTCTGGGGTCTGTGCTCTTAAGGAACAAAGACCGTGTCTTATTCATCCTTGCATCCTGGGACAAGGTGCCCTGGCGGGCTGTGATGTTAAGTCCAGCATTTATGGGGCCTTCATTGTGCAGGACAGGAGACAGAGGCCCAGAAGGGCTAAGTGACTCACCCAGGGGTGTTCTGCCAAGGCATTCCCCACTTGCTATCCCCTGCCCCTGGGGTCCAGCCCTTCCAAACTTCTTCTTGGGGAGGGATCTCCCAGGTGTAATTTAAGCCTTATGCTAGGTGATTCAGACATGTTATTTCCCTTTCTTCTTTTATTAGCAAATAACACTTAGTAAATTAGCACTATTGGCTCCACTTGATAGATGAGAAAAATGTACTGAAAGTCACACTGCTACTGGGGAGGAAGTGGGAATCCAATTGAGGTTTGCTGGGTGGATGCAGTGATTGAAAAGAAGCAGGAGGAGCCTTCCTGGATCGTGATGATTTTCTGGTTCTTGACCTGAATGCAGGTCACTTGTGAAAGGAGGTTCATGGTGTGAAGCTTTGTATACACCCTTTCATGTCCTTTCTCTTCAATGACAAGACAGAAAAACCAACCCGGGTGTGTCTCTTGCAAACTCCTGCTCTCTGTTATCCTTGCTGCCTTCCACTGTCAGAGCCTGGCTCTTGCCGCATCAACTCGTGACAGCCTTTCTCTCTGAAGACACTCAGTGTGGAAAACGAGGGTCTGAGCTAGAAACCAGGTCTTTTTTTTTTTTTTTTTTTCTCCTTGAGCAGTATTCTACATCAGCCATCTCTGGGGAGGTCCCAGCAGATGTCTGAATGTGACTTTTCCTGGGATTACTGAATCATAGGGCAGGTGTGTCTCAGACCTCATTTTATGCAAGATTGAGGAGCTTTCGTTATTACTGACATCTACATCTCTGTCTTCTTTCTTTCATTCTTTCTTTTAAAGAAAACTCAACTTTATCCATGTATAATTGACATACGCAAAGTGTATAGTCTGTTTCGAAACATGTATTTACACCCATATAAACATCTCTACAACCAAGATGATGCTGATAATGAGTGTATCAATCACCCTACAGTTTTCCTGTGTCCCTTGATAATCCCTTCCTTCAGCCCCTCTCTGTCTGCCCCCTCCACGCTCATCTATCCCTAAGGGAACCAAAGACTTACTTTCTGTTGCTGTATGTTAGTTTTCATCTCTTAGAATTTCATATAAATGGAGTTAATCATTACACTCTTTTGTGCATGTGGCTTCTTTTGACCAGCACAATTATATTGATGCATATATCAATCATTTGGTGCATATGTCAATCATTTGTTCTTTTTACTGCTATGTAGTATCCACTGTACGGAAGGATGTATCACGTTATGTGTATCCATTTGCCTGTCGATGGACACATGGGCTGTTGCCCGTGTTTGGGCCTCTCAGACAAAGCTGCCATGAACATTCTTGTACAAGTCTTTGTTGGACATGTGCTTTCATTTCTCTTGTGAAAATACCTAGAGATAGAATGGTTGGGTCACATGACAGGTATATGTATAACGATTTAAAGAGCTGCTAAACACTTTGTTTTCCAAAGCATTTGTACTATTTACATTTCCATCAGTATGGAGGAGAGTTCCAAGTACCTCTGCATCCTTCCCACTCCTTGCTATGGTCAGTCTTTTTCGTTTTAACCTTTCAATTATGTGTATAGTGTAGACTTCTTTTCTTATTGGCTTGTGATTGCTTTACAATATTGCTAGTTTCTACTGTCCAGCAATGTGAACCAACTCTAAGTATACATATATCCTTTCCCTCTTGAGTCTCTCTTTCGGCAGCCCCCCACCCCACCCCCAGGGCCTCACAGCACTGAGCCGAGCTCCCTGTGTTGTATAGCCCCTTCCCACTAGCTGTCTGCTTTACGCGTGGTACTGTGTACATGTCAGCCCTACTCTCTGAATGCATCCCGCCCACGCCTGCCTTCATGTGTCCTGGAGTCGTCTTTTTGTGCAGCTCCCTCCTGTCTTGTTCTGCGTCCTAAGAGCTCTAGCCAAGCTGTGCTACTGAACTTCTAGCTTCATCTCAGCTCACTGTGTGTGCTGGGCTCCGACAGAGTCCCCCCCAACCCCACCCCCCCCCCCCCCCCCCCCCCGCCGTGCTGAGGTCTGGAAACTTTCTCAAGGCAGAAAGCTAGGGCAACTTCAGGGCTCACTTGAGCTAGAAACCAGGTTTTTTGCTTCTTTGCCCAGTATTCTTTATTTCCACACCATCTTTCAGGTATCATGCCCATTTTCTGATGCTCTTTGTTTTGCAAATCATTGTTTCATTGTCTGCTTTTTGCTTATTTCAGTTGTAAACGCAAATCCTATCACTGTTACTTCTATTTGGTTGGAAGTAGAAATCTCTTTTCTAGGGCCTTACATTCTCTCTGGCCCTCTAAAGAAGTGACTCCAGTTTTTCTTTCACATAGAAGTATCAGTGACTCAAAGTTGCTTAAAGTATTCTGTTTCAGGGCACTTTTTATGTAAGTGAAGTCCCTCAGTCGTGTCCGACTCTTTGAGACCCCATGAACTGTAGCCAACCAGTCTCCTCTGTCCAGGGGATTCTCCAGGCAAGAATATTGGAGTGGGTTGCCATTTCCTTCTCCAGAGGATCTTCCCGACCCAGTGATTGAACCCAGGTCTCCTGCATTGTAGGCAGATGCTTTACCATCTAATCCACCAGGGAAGGGAGAGTTCAAATTTTTACATCAAGTGATGGTACTCTTAGGATGAAACTTAGGCATCTGTCTATGGGTATGGGATAATTATATTCTCTCAAGAATACCACCTGAAACATGGTTATGAACAAAACAAGACCAGTGAAGAATAAACAAGTCAAGAAGCAGCTCGTGAATTTAATAAGGTCAATTGACATTGACAACTCAATAAAACTTGATTGAGATACCACTTTTTGCCAGGTGCTTTAACAGGCAGTCAGGAACTTAATATGCCTGTCCTGAGATTATACTCTACTGGGTAAAGATATTCATGAACAACTAATTATAATCATTTTAAGAAGTATAGGATTTGAGTAAGTGTCAGGGTGGTTCCCAGGACTGAGAGCTGGGAAATCTGCCCCATGGAGTCATTCAGAGACTCTGAGTCAACATCCATCTACATACCATCACCATCTCCATCTCATGGCTTCCAAGGTCACGCTGATCACTATCCCAGTCACCTGGAAGTGAAAGGAGTGTGGAGGATAGCATCCAAGGAAGGTTCTTAGGGGCCAGACCAGGAAGTGGTGTGAATCATATTTTCTTAGTTCCTATTGGCTACAGCCTGGTGACATGACCAAAACCAACCACAAGGAAGATTGGGATATGTAGTCCTATGAGCCCAGGAAGAAGAGATAACAGGTTTTGGTAAACTGCTATGAGAATCTGTCATAGTAAGCACTTCTCTAAAATAAGTTTATAAAATATATAGATTTTTTGCTCATGGAATCAATGCTCTTATTTAAAGATACTTGGTGCAGTGACTCTTCCTCAGCATTTGCTCAGGGACTGAGGCTGTCACGTGCATTTGAAATTAACTTATTGCCTTTTTGCAATAAAAGGCAGGTGGAAAGGAACGAGTAGAGTAAGGAGTGGTGTCCAGCTGGGCTGCAGAGGTATGCACCTGGGTACATCTGCTTCTTATCTTTAATAATTATCTGTAATTAGCAGGTTGTGACAAAGAAGCAAAAGGCCTCCTTAGTGAGTTGGTCCCAAAGCCACATCAGGAAAAATAAGTGACAAAAGCAGACCCCAGAGAGATAGCTGTCCCACAATAAGCTGCAGCCTTCATCGTGACATGAGAACAATGTCCATTTATTTACTCTGAACCCCGACTTTAGGTCGCCGTCAGATCTTGTCTAACTGGCCATGTTACAGAATGATTTTGCTTCAGACAGTCCCAGGTTTGAATCCCTGCTCCTCAATTGCTAAACTTGTGATAGTAGGTGAATTACTTAACCTCCCTTGAGATCCTTATCTGTAAAGCAGGGCTAACAAAATACCTGCTCATCATATTGTAGCCACAATTAAATAAGTTTATACTTATAAAGTGGGTATATAAGCCATCTGGTATATACTTCTCAGATGGCTCAGTGGTAAAGAATCTGCCTACCCTTGAAGGAGAGGCAGGAGATGTGGGTTTGATCCCTGGGTTGAGAAGGATCCCCACTGGAAACCCACTGGAAACCCACTCCAGTATTCTTGCCTGGAGAGTCCCATGGACAGAGGAACTTGGAACTTGGTGGGTTATAGTCTGTGGGGTCACAAAGAGTCAGACATGACACAGTGACTGAGCACACATGCACGCATGCTTATAAAACACTTGGTACAGTACCTGACACAATAAAAGAATTCAGAGTAGGTCCTTAACTGTTTATCTATTTTATATATAGTAGTGTGTATACGTTAATCCCAAACTCCAAATTTATCTCCCACTCCCACCCTGGGGGGATATGGCTCAGAGGCTGAGAGGCAGAGAAGAGGTCAGGAGCATTTCCAATGGTGGTCATTGCAATAGTAAAGACTGGAAGCTGGATGGGGGTCCATGTATCAGTTATGTGTAGGAAAGCTTGGTTGCAAATAATTTGCATCTTAGAAAATGGTTTGAAACACTGGAGATGGACTCGGGAAACCAAGATGTAGTCCCTTTGGGTCCTAGGGTTGTCAGATAGTCCTGTCACTGTTCCTTTCCCATCTGGGGCTGCTGTTAATTAAGGCTTCCTCTTTGACCTGGAAGTTGCTGTGCTGATTCACACCCCAGTCACAGGCAGTCTGGATTCCCCTCCGCAGGACTATTCTGGAAACCCCACTCCCCCGTCAGACACTTCAGCTGTCATTAGATGCTTATTAAGGCAAGTGAGTCAGGGTGGTGGCTTAAGACACAGTTTCCACTCTGCTCCACATCCCTTTCCTCTCCCCTCCATGCCATGCTATTTCAAGCATACAAACTCACAAGGCTTTGTGGGGAGTGGGAGAGACATGGGTTCCGAGCTACCAGACCTCCCGGAAAAATCTCCGCTTGCAGTTCACTTCCTTGAACAGAGAGCTAATCTGCTCTGGGCTTCAGTTTCCTCAGCTCAGTGCAGGGGTGTTAAAAGGATTGAATGGGTTTAAGAATAAAGGGCTCTGCATAGAGTTTGGGGCAGGGTAGGTCTGCAGGAAGTGCCTCGGGTGCCTGTGGTCTGACATGTGTGTCCCCTGATTTGCTCCACTTCAGGATGTAGTCCACAGGGCCAATTTGATGTGGGTCACGAGAAGGATCCTGGGAAACCATCCCCTCCTTCCTTCCCCCATAGCTGTTTGTGGATCATCCTTGCAAAATTCCTTTCTGTGGTTCTCTGGGGGTGGGAGCAACACAGCTCAAGTGCTCCCCAAACAGGAACCTTTCACAGCTCCCTGGTCAGCTGCCAGACCCCAGGGCTGGCAGGGCCACGTGAGTTGGTTTCTGCTTTATGGATTTCACCCAGTTGTCCAGACACAGAACCTCAGGTCTTTCTTCACATCAACTCTTTGGTGACATAAACAAGCACCAGAGCAAGCACCTTTATCTGGATGCTCCTCCTCAAAAATGGTGGGGCTGTCCATGGAATTTGCTCTTGTTTCTGACTTCTAGATGGGCTTTCAGACTCTGCTGAAGGGGTTATCCTTCTAGCAGTCCCTAGCTCTTTCTTTTTTTTTTTTTTGGACCACAAAATTCATATACTAGAAAATTCTTCAGGACAAGTGACTCAGTTTTTTGAGCAAATAAATTGCAAGGGAAAAAAAAGTAAATGAAGAAAAGACTTGTGAATTTGTAGATTAAGATACTTTAGAGATGCCTTAATTAGTGACCTATAGGAGCTTAATTGGATCATGACTCGTAGCGGATTTTTTTAACTTTTTATTTTATATTGGAGTATGAAGTGAAAATGAAAGTTTTAGTCATTCAATCACATCTGTAGCCCGCCAGGCTCTTCTGTCTATGGACTTCTTCAGGCAAGAATACTGAAGTGGGTTACCATGCCCTCCTCCAGGGGATCTTCCTGACTCAGGGATCGAACTCAGATCTCCTGCATTGCAGGTAGAATCTTTACTGTCTGAGCCCCCAGGGAAGGAAGCCCACCGTGGAGTGTAGCCGATTAACAATGTTGTGATAGCTTCGGGTGGGCAGCAAAAAAGACTCAGCCACAGCAGCGCCTGACTCTTCCATGGAGTTCCTGCCCTTCTCTCCTTTCCCTGTTCATTGGGCAGGCACAGGGGCTGGCATCTTCTTGCCTCTGGGACACCCAGCTGGTCCCCAGCCCGGGCACACGTTGACAGCTTGTTTCCTTCTCATCAAATCCCCTGCCCGTGGCATTCAAAACTGTCCTGTTTTGTGCCCCATCCACCCAGGCATCTTTTACTAGCCTTGACTTCCCCATTGTTAGGAGACAATGGGCACACAGAGGATATCCACGGGCTGAAAGAATCACTCTCACTTTCCAGAAAATAGAGCTCCAAGGGGGGAGCTGAGGCCATGAAACGAGAGTCATAAAGCTCGCATTCCCAGCCCCACTACTCACTGGTTTTGTAATCCTGGGCAAATCATTTAACCTCTCTGAGCCACCAGCAGTCCTATTTGAAAGGGTGGGGCCAATGCTAATTGCCCTGTTCCCTCCTCCCCCGCCAGACTCCCCATTTACTGTGAGAATCAAATGAGATAATGTCTGTGAAAGTGCCCTGTAAACCAGAGCTGTTATTATATGGAGGCGACCCATTATTATTAAGAACTGGTTTTCCTGATTCTCCCAGCTCCCCCTCCCCCTCCATCCCCTGCACTGGCTTGAGGCTGAGGCTCCCTGGAGGTGGACCTTTGGGGCCAGAAATGAGAAGAATCCTGCTCTTCTTGCCAAGGAGAGTCTTCTGAATTGCTGTGATTTAGGCATGTGGAACCAAAGAAGGAGAAAGAAGTCCGGACACCCAGATATTTTTTGGTTTGGCTTTTGAAAATCCTAGTGGAAACTACCCTGCTAAGCTCCACACAGAATTCACAGAGACACCCTGTTCACCTGGGTGCTCTGGAGGGAAGCTGTTTCCAAAGGCTCTGCTTCCAGGCCTGCCCACCTTGGTCCACTCATGTACCCCGATGAGCTCTCTGAATGCCAGTCTCTTCATACTACTTCTTGGCTTGAACCCCACACTATGGGTCACCATCAGCCTCAAGGTGAAGTCTTAATACCTACAGGGGCTTTTGCTGAGCTTCCCAGCCTTCCCATGACCTCTCACCCCTTCATGCTTTATCCTTTAGTAGTTCAGCTCTCACCCAGTATTTCATTTTCTGTTACCACTTCCTCTTCCTATACAGATCAGCCTAGATGTGACCCATTTATAAAGCTTACCCTCACTTGCCTTGATAAAGTGGGGTGCCTGCAATGTGCTCCCATAGCATCTTGGTTTATCCCTATAGTAGCCTCTCCACTCTTGACTATGGTCATGTGTTAGGATCTGTCTTCTCTAGGAAGCCAGAAGCTCCATTAGGTCAGGTTCTACCACTGTCTTGGTCATCCATTGTAGTCATGACACTAGTTCATAGTCGAGCAGTGAATGAATGAATGAATGATGTGTATGAGCATGCTATGGATTTGTGTCTGGAAGCTGAGGAGCTCAAAAATGTTAATAAATAACACAGATGTGCTTATTTTAGAAAAGAATTAATATATTCCTGAATTAAGTATGCAAACTTTAGTATTAAGTGAAAGAATATTCTTGAGCCCAAGTCTGTTTTCCTCTGAAAGCCATTCTTTGAATCACTATACCTGACTGCAAGGTTTTTTTGTTTTTTTTTTTTAAGGAAGGAAATTCTTTTTGCTTAAAACATTTACTTATTTACCAATATTTATTTGTATGGGCCGGGTCCTAATTGTGGCATATGGGCTGTTCAGTCTTCATTGCTGCATGAGGGTATCTTTAATTGCAGCATAGGAACTCTTAGTTGCATCATGGTGGGATCTAGTTCCCTGACCAGGAGTCGAACTGGACACCTTGCGTTGGGAGTGCAGAGTCTTAGCTGCTGGACCACCAGGGAAGTCCCTGCCAGGGTTTTAGTATTAGGAAAATCTAGGTTTGAATCCCTGGGATTTACCAGTTGTGTTCACTGAAGTAAGTTAGTTTATCCCTTGCACTCTATTTCTTATTAGAGCACTCTGTGAATTAAATAGGATGATGTTTGTAACATGCTTGGCTTTTAGTAGGTTCCTTACGTTAATTGTAAGTTGGTAAGTCAGAGACAGAGTTTAGATTTTCCAAATTCGGGCAATCCTAAAATGAAGACATTATTTTCTTCTATAACATCTTTGAAGAATGGGAGAGATCAGAATGAAATTGAGCTTCTTACTTCTTGGGGGAACTTGTCATTTCTTGAGGTAGGTTAATTAATATGTCCTGTGACAGTTGAGCTTGTGGAGAGTGCTTTTGCAGTCAGCAGAATTCTGCTGTCCTGTGGTCCTACTTGCTCAAAATTGTTAGAGAAAGTCTGGTCATGGTGCCAAACGCACCTCCCCAGTCATCTGAGGACAGTTGTCCTATTCCCATTCTTGCCTCTGCAGTCTTATTTCTCTAGGTATAATGATACTAGTCAGTCCCTCTAACTGTTCTCAGGGAACAAGGCATTATCCACCAATTCTGTACAACGTTAACAATAATAGCTAAAAGAAAGACTTAGCAACAAGGATACTTACTAAAGCATTGATTACATTTGTGAAAAACTTAACATAACCACTTAAATACATATGATGGGGAACTGGTTGAATAGATTACAGCATGTTCACAGTTCATATGAACAAATAGCAAGAAGCCTTCAAGAATGATTGGAGGAATAAATGTTTATTGACTTGGAAATATGCTTATAGTATGTATTGGTAAATGTAAAAAAAAAAAAAGCCAATTATAAACTAGAATGTCATGGATGATCCCCAACTTTGAACCATACTATTTATGAATTTATGGAAGAAAATCTAAAAGTATTTAAAAGGGTGAAAGTGTTTATCTCTTGGGACATGAGATTATGGGGATTTTCTTTTTGTTCTAAATTTTCTATTGAAGGAGGAAGTATAGCTTAGTGGTTATGAAAATGGACTTCAGAGTCAGGTAGACCTGGTTTTAGTCATTTTCTATCATTTCAGAACTTTGACACCTTAGTTTCCTAATCAGTAAACTACAGAGACTAATAGTGTATCCTATTAGTGTGGATGAGAAAATGATGAAGCTGGCTTTGTTTCTGGAGGGAATTTGTGTGTGCCCTGCTAAGCAATTTACTCACATGTTTTTATTATGAGCTCCATTCCATAAATGAAGAAACTGAGGCTCAAAGAAGCTAAGAAACTTGCCGTTATGCTGTGTGAAGGGGCTTAATTTTACTTTCTCCACTCCGCTTCAGTCCTTTCAAGGTTGTTCAAGTTCAAATTTGTTCTCCTGTCATCCACATCTCCCTGCTGACTCATTCTGGACCAATTTTGACTAAAACCCCCCAAACATTTTCATACTGGTCATGTCTCCTCTATCTTTTTGTTGTGTTTTATCTTTTTTTTTTTTTGAACATGAATGAACTTATTATGGAGCAGACAGGTGGATGAGAAACCTGGGCATTCAAATCATACCATGAATGATGAGGAAGTCCGAGAATAAGCCTTGTAATTTGGTAGTGAGAAGTTGCTGATCACACCGACTTCACACCCTGGAACCCCAGGGGTAGTATTAATAAAATGCATGAGCTTTGCATTTTCCTTCTCCACTCAATCTGTAAAGAGTGACTTCTGATGTGAGAGTGGGTGAGTGGAGAGGTCAGGAGTGGTCGAGGGAGGATGTCTTTGGCTTGCCAGGGCTCCTAGGAGACACTGAGGGACAGCGGTCAATAGAACTGAGTGAGGAGCACAAAGCCATCACAGAAATGGGGATGCCTGGCGGTTCTGAGTTCTAATTCCTGCTGTGTCATCCATTGTGTGGCCTGAGCATGTTACTGAAGTCTCTGAACTTCGTCCTCCAAACACAGCCAGTGGTACATCGGTTCCGGAGGTCTGAGACCAAAATGAGATCATGAAAGACTCAACTTTGTGCTGGGACCAATTTCAGCCAGCATCTTCTCTTCCTCGTGAGCCCCCCACTCCCACCTGAGGGATCTGGTAAATGCTGAAACACAAGACAATCTGTGCACCCACAGGTTCCATGCCTAGGGTGGGAAAACCATACAGAATAGAAACTCAGAGCTGCCAGGGAGAAAGGCAGTCACTGAGGTCAAACTGGCCCAGAGGGATCCTTTATCCTCATTTTGACATCTTCATTAATTTAAAAAAATTTCAAAATCAATATGCTTTTGTGGTAAAAAAAAAAAAAAAATCAAACCAGGCAGGAGCATCTGGAATAAATAACAAAAGTTCCTCTTGGTCACCCATCAATCGCATTCATGTCTCCAAAGGGAGGCACAGTGACCAGTCTCCTTGTGTGCTTTTCTAGGCATTTTGCTGGGGATTTGAAGTGTGCATATGTAGGCATATATACTTCCTCACCAACACCATGAATGTTCTGTGACCTGGATGCTTCACAAAGCTTTCACAGAGAGAATGAAATGCTGGTGAAGGGAAGAAGAGGTTCCCCAGGCTTGGTAGTTTCCCCACGACTTTTCTTGTGTGGTGTGGATGCCCCCTGAATGCAGAAATGGCTGGAAGTGGACATTCTACCTCCTCCGTGTGGCCACCACTTCCCGCTCTGGTCCTTGGGCTTCTGCTTTGGAGGTTATCACCTTAGATCACATCTGTCTCTCAACGGACTTGGGCCCTTTGGGTAGAATGATCCTTCCCCATCCAAGGGGAAATAGGACAGGCCCAGGAGGAAATAAGTGTCCGGATGAGAAATTGCATGAGTCAAAGGGACTTGTGAAATTGTTCAATATTATTTTAAAACATATACTGTCTGCAGAGGAGGAAGGCAGTTGCTTCTGCTTTGACTCTTCTTTTGGGAGGGGGCAGAAGCCCTTCAGAGGTGATGTTGGATCCTGTACTTTTTTTTTTTAAATTTTTTAACTGCTGGAAAATTGTTTTACAATGTTCTGTTGTTGGTTTCTGTCATGTGCTCAGTCGCTCAGTTGTGCCCGACTCTTTGTAGCTCCACCAGGCTCCTCTGCCCATGGAATTTTCCAGGCAAGAATACTGGAGTGGGTTGCCATTTCCTTCTCCAGGGAATCTTCCCAACCCAGGGATCAAACCCGCATCTCCTATGTCTCCTGATTGGCAGGCAAATTCTTTACCACTTGTGCCACCTGGGAAGTCCAATGCAAATCAGCCATAATTATATATAAACATATATATCCCTTCTCTTTTGAGCTGCCCTCTCTTCCCTCCATCCCACCCCTCTAAGTTATCACAGAGCCCCAGGCTGGGCTCCCTGTATTATAGAGCAACTTCCCACTATCTGTTTTACACACGATAGTATATGTATGCCAACGCTACTTTCTCAATTTGTCTCACCCTCACCTTCCCCTGCTGTCTCCACAGGCTGTTCCTTCTCTTCTAGGTTCATCAGTACCATTTTCCTAGATTCCATATACATACGTTAATACATGATACTTGTTTTTCTCATTCTGACTTACTTCAATCTGTAAAAGAGGCTCTAGATTTATCTACTTCACTACAACAGACTCAAATGTATTCCTTTTATGGCCGAGTAATATTCCACTGTAGATATGTACCGTGTTCTTTTTATCCATCCATCTGCTGATGATCATCTAGAGAGCTCCCATGTCCTGCTATTGTCAATATTGCTTCAGTGAACATTGCAGTACATATGTCTTCCAAAATTGTGTTTTTCTCAGGGTATATGCCCAGTAGTGGGCTTGCTGGGAGCTCTTACTGTAACATGGTTAATATTTCAATGGTGATATTAGTGTTAATGTACCTTTTGGGTACACAGTTTTGGAGAAAGTTATTAATTGGTCTCAATCCAAATAGTCTGAGGGCTCTTGAGAGTACGACAAAAGCTCCATGGAGTTTCATTTTGCAGATTTCCCCACCCACCTCCCTCAGGACGTTTAGTGTAGAATTTGATTCTAACTAAAGTAGTTTCCTAATTGCTGTAGATTGACATACTTCAATTGTCTATATTCTTGCTGACCATCTATTTATTCATTTGTTTATTAATAAAAATGTTTTGAGGTACTTTGATTTGCTAGGCACTGTGCTATGTGCTATGTATTGATATGGACACAAAAGAGGAAGCCATTGGTTGTCCTTAGAGCTGCAGCAAGAACAAACTTTCAACAGAGGGAATACTTGAGAAAGGTTTCAAAGTAGGAATAGGAGTTTGCCTCCCAAAGAAACGTAGGGGAAGAACATTTCATGAGGGGAAGCTCCCATTAACCAATGTTGGAAATACAGAATGAGAGGGTAAGATTTTGGGTGATGAAAGAAAGTCATGGCCTGGACGGATTGACTCAAGTTGTTCCTTATAGACAAAATCCCAAATATTGATTAGAGAAAGATTTCCTTTTGCTCTATCTAATTGAGTTCCATTGAGCCACTGATTTACTCAAGAAAGATTTACTCAGCAACTACTACATTCTTTGCATTGCGGTGGTGCTAGGAACATGATGTTGACCATTTCCTTTTGGCCATTTCCCCAAAGGCTCAGTAAATAGTATTAAAGTTTAACTTGGCAGTGATCACCCTTCTCTTCCGCTCATGACAAAGCATCTTTCTATTTAAGGGGCATCTATTGTGAGAATGGCATGAGTTTTTATGTTCTGGACAATGTAAGGGAAAATTTCAAACACTTTTATTGCCTTCTCAAAATACAAATTTAGATGTCAGTGTAACTCATTGTTATATCTGTTGACAATACATTGATATGATCAAACCTGATCTTGTGATGGACAACTCATAAATACCTGAATAAAGTTTATAACCCTGCCTCTGAATGCCATCACTTTGTTCAGCACCCCTCTTTTTTCCCCCACAAGGGAGAAATGACTTGGTTACACAATGAGTTTTATTTTATTTATTTATTTTTTCACAATGAGTTTTATAGAGTGGCAGGACAAACATGGTGGCTGGCGCCCAGGCTGCTGCATTCTGATGCCTCCACAAATAAAACGCCCACGTCACGCAGTCAGTCCATAACCAAAACAACAGTGGGATCTGTCCTGAGGTCAGCGTTATTACAATCCAACTTCCTAACCCCTCCTACCTCCACCACCTCCTCCCCAGCTCCAGAGGTTAAAGGTCAACTAGCTCAATTCTTGACATCCTGCCTTTGGTCTCACTTAGCTTGGTTGCCTGGTATCTTCCCACCTGTCAGTCTTCCAAGAAGAGATGCTTCGCCTCCTTTTAAAAATCTTCTTTGAACAGCCCTTTCACTTGCTACTCCAAGTGTCTCTTTGGTTGACAAAACCACAAACCCAGATGGGTAATTAGGGATTGAGGGCATCAGTGGTTTGGGATTTCTTTCAGCTAATTGCTGTCCTATGTGAAAGATTGCATCAGCTGTGACAGCTGGCCTGAATAATCATCCCTCTTTAGCAGTAAGTTTTCACCTTCTGTGTAGTGGGGGACTTCCAAGGCTATTTTGACTGGTGATAAATCTGAAAAGGTATTATAGATACCTCATTGGGTTGTTGTGAAAATTAAATAGGAGACAGCCATCAAGTTTTTGCCATCTGCCTCTTTACAGTAAGCATTTGATTTTGGTTAGGTATTTTTGTCTTCTAGAATCTGTGTATCCTTGACCCTCACACCCTACACTCAACTCCGCTACTCTCTGTTGCTGATGGCACAAGGCCTGGATGGCTTCCTTTTTTCTGTGCTGGTTTTAGAGGTAGAAAGGAGGATGCTGTGATGTGTATATAGTTATTCAGAAGGCTCTGCCAAGCATTAGTTCTTTGCTGGCTGGGGCAATGAGCTCTGGAACACGCTGCAAGGTCTAAATGGGCTTTTCTTTGGGTACAATGCATTATGTTCTCATTTATACCAGTGTAACAAGGATTGCTACCTTGACTATTTAAACTGAGGTGGGAGGGGTGCATGGGCTAGGGGCACAATGGGGAATTAGATGTTCTTATATGTTACTCTTAGAGTTCTTTGGAAATAAGGAATTGTGGCAGGAATTTTTTTTTTTTTTGTCCAGTCTCATATGGCCAAGTACAAACTTGGAGAAGGAGGAAGTTAGTTCATATTCTTGCTTTCTTCTAAGGGCAAACAGATCCACTGACCTGTTCCCAAGGCTCATTTTCCATCTCTGTTGGGCTCATCAGAGTGGATGGTGAGTCTACAAAGACTGATGGGGAGGAATGCTGCTGAGAGCTTACCTTTCGGGTCCCTGCCTTTTTCTATGGAACATGTCCTGGGCTCTGCATCTGGTCCCCGGACCAGTGTGTTTATAGTGGAGGCGGCCTGCTGGGCCATACAGGGGAGCTGCAGGGGGTGTCCAAGTTCACATGGCCCGCATTCCAGGCGAATGTTTTTGACATTGAGCAATAGCATAGCTCTGCCAGGTTTGGGTCTGTCGGATTGGAATGTAACCTAGAAGGAAAGTCCCGGAGTGATTCAAATGTTCACCTCCCCGCAACCTTTTCTTTTTTAAAAAAAATTCCTTTTAATTCTCCAATGACAAACTCAACCCAGTGCTCTCACCGGCCCTCAGCACTGTGGGTGCTGATAAGTCCGGCTTCCCAAGATATAGGAATGCAAATCTGAATATTTTGTTGAGTCATGTGTACTCTGCGGCTCTTTCCCAAACATTGCATCAGACCCATCACTGGCAGCTCCCAGGACTCTGCTGGATGACATTGGAGGTCCAGGAAAAGCTCTGTTCATTTCCCCCAAAAAAAAAGCCTCTCACTCTCTCCCTCTAACGAGTTGTAACATCCTGTTCTTAGGAAAGCCGAACCCCTGGAGGGAGCAGAGGCACAACGGGTTTTGTAGATAAGTTTGAAAAATAGGGCTCTTGGCTTTTCCCACCCACTCCCGTCTCTTAGCAACAGGACAGCTGATGGTATCCACCCAGGGGAAAAAAAAAACACACAGAACATGTGGGGGAGCCTGTCTGCATTCTTGACTGCAGTCTGATTTATTTAAACCTTCCTGCATTCTTGGGTGTGGAGACCCAGGAGTCACGTCATGAAAGCATTCCCCTGCCCTTCTTGTGACCCCCGCAAATGAGCGGACAGAGGACAATCTCAGAACGAGATGGATATTCTTCCACAGCAAGAATCGGCTTTATCTGGGGGCCGGCACTTCCTTTGATTTGGGGGAGTCACCGTTTGAAAACTTGAGCACATTCATAGAGGGAGGTAGAAGGGGGTGTGGCTTTGGAGAGAGCCCTGGACTAGTGGGATGGGAGTCTGGTGCCCCCAGCTCTCCCTACCTTGGGACCCCTGGCAGGAAAGCTCTGATCCTCTCCCTGTTGGCTTTCTCAACTGCAGAGTAAGGGCATTGAATGGACGTTTACTCAGGTAACTTCTAGCACTGAATCTATGGTTTGAGTGTACACATGTGTGAGTGTATATTTACATAAACTTTCTGCTGTATCATGCACCCATCTGACTTTCTCTTTCTCTTGAGCTTAGTGTTATTAAGTGTTAAGTGATAGAGCAAGAATGTGAGGCCAGGTCAAGCCAAGCCTGAAACTCATATTTTTAATCACAGCCCTATAGAGGTGCCATGCGGTTGGTATGTTATATAATATCTTGTGATCTTTCTGTCTATATCTATGAATCCATGGGAACAGAACTGGGATGTTTCTTTCAGAGGATTTAGGCTTTCATGGTCAGAGGGATCTGGTTTCACATTCCTGCTCCATCTCTTAATAGTTTTGTGGCCTCGGGATTCTTGACTGTGACATGAGAGTAACAAATCCTGTGTGACCAGGTTGCTCTGAGGATCAGGTAAAATGATGTCTTTAAAACAGCTGGCCCAGTGCCTGCTACATAGAAAGTGCTCAGTGAAAAGGGGATTGAGGTTGAAATATTGATTGATTATAGGTTTTTTGATGGTAGGAACTTACTTTAATTGTTATATAACCCCACTATATTTTGTGGCACACAGGAGACAATTATGTTTGCTGAGCCAAAGAGATCTCTCTCTATCACAAACACACACACACATACACACACACATATACCCAAAAATGATGAATTTTGTGACTTCATGTTGCTGGAACTTTTTGGTAGGGCTCTGCATTTTAGAGCACTAAATCATAGCTAAGATAACCAATATGATTTAGTTGCAGTTGGCTGTTTATCACACAGCTTGAATGTTCTTCAATCATTTTCAAAAATGAGCAGTTGCTTTTCGAAGTGCTTTTTAAAAAGCCAGATATTGTCAGGGTGTCTCTCTCTCTTTTTGTCTCTCTCTTGGGCTCTGTGTCTCTCTCTTTCTTTTCTATTGAGCTCTTCCTAGGTAGCAGGCACTGTGCCAGTTGTTTTACATTCATTATTTCATTTTTACTCGTAACGACTCTGCCAAATAGGTTTTGTTATTCCCATTTCACAGCTGAGGATCTTGAAGCTCAGAAGGTATGAGTCGTCCATGACCACTCTTAAGACCACAACTCTCAAGTGGCAGAGAAAAAATTTGAACAGAGATCCCTCTGACTATTAAAATGGGGAGGAAAGAGATCACTTCATATTTTGTCTTAGTTATGAAGCCCACTCCCTTGGGAAAAAAGCCATCTATTCCCTTATTAATACTAGGGAACTCTGAGCACGCACTGTACCTGGCTGTGCTAACTCCATTATATATTATCTTATCTAATACTATTCACAAACCTGAAAGGCTAATCCTTTGTTATTAGGCCTAAATATCACAGGAGGTAATTATTGAGTTGCAGATAGATTCAGTCAGTTCAGTTCAGTCACTCAGTCATGTCTGACTCTGCGACCCCATGGACTGCAACATGCCAGGCTTCACTGTCCGTCACCAACTCCCACTGAGTCGGTGATGCCATCCAACCATTTCATCCTCTGTCATCCCCTTCTCCTCCCACCTTCAATCTTTCCCAGCATCAGGGTCTTTTCCAATGTGTCAGTTCTTCACATTAGGTGGCCAAAGTATTGAAGTTTCAACTTCAGCATCAGTCCTTCCAATGAACACCCAGGACTGATCTCCTTTAGGATAGACTGGTTGGATCTTCTTGTAGCCCAGGGGACTCTCAAGAGTCTTCTGCTAAGCCCAAGTAACCCAGGCTTCACTTGGCATAACTGGGAATTTAACTTATGTAGTCTGACTTCAGAGTAAACTCTTCTCACAAACTCATCTACTGGTTTTGTTAGTGTCCATGAGGGCAAGTGGTCTCCATTACTCTTGGGAGCATTATTAGAGCTTCTCCAGAACTTAACTTCTGTTCTTTTAGGTGATGTCCATCATCAACCTCTCCTTATCCCTGAGAATAAAGAGTGAGCATTGAGGGAATGGCTTTAGAATGATAAACTTAGAGATTTACAATACTGAAAGGTCTCCAAACTCAGTGGCTTCGAACCATGGGCATGAGCTGTTTGGCAGTGGTCCAGAGGATCTTCCTGACCCAGGGATTGAACCCAGGTCTTCTGCATTGCAAGCAGGTTCTTTATTGGCTGAGCCACCAGGTAATTCATGATCAATATTTACAAAGTAAGATGCATAGAATGGAAAATATAGGATGTATTGCACTGAGGGTGAAATAATGTTGAGAAACAATTGATTTACTGATCTGCGTGAACCTGTGTTCTGGGCCATTGTGTAAAATACATTACTTATTGAGGGTCATGCTTGTCAGACTTTGAAAACACTGGTTTCATCCAGTGGTTTTTGAATTTTGTTCCAAGGAGCCCACAGATACTTTAATGGAGATGAGAGAAGTTGAGTAGGAAGAGCTTCAAGAATATCACTCTTACAGCTAAAGTAGTCCCAAGTTGATCTGTTTTTCATGTTGAATTTTCATATAATAGTTTATCTTTTTAAAAAATGACTCTGAAAAAAACAATTGAAGAGCCACCGATTACCCATTGGAACTGTGTTTTATCGAATGTTGATTCATCCTTGTGTGACTTCATGTCGTTGCCAAGTACCCTGTGTGCAGCCAATGAGATGGCCGCCACTGAAATATGCAGCAAGATTAGAAAATGTGATCTCTCTGTCTTGAACTTGTTGCAAGAACCAATTGTTAAAGCAACAACTATTTCTTACACCAGATATGGTAAAGGAGTACATGATGATGATGTTCAGAATTTGGTGGGTTCTTTGAGGTGGCTCAGATGGTAAAGAATCTGCCTGCAATGCAGGAGACCTGGGTTCAATCTCTGGGTCAGGAAGATCCCTGGGAGAAGGGAATGGAAACCCATCCAGTATTCCTGCCAGGAGAATTCCATGGACAGAGGAAGCTGGTGGGCTACAGTCCATGGGTCTCAAAGAGTCGGATACAACTGAGTGACTAACATTTTCACTTTTTGTAAATTTATAAAAAGGATTGTTACAAGAATGGTTATGGAAGGATAGAAGCTGGCTAAAGCAATGGAGATGAAATAGAAAAAAAAAAAAAGGATTATACTTTGGTTCAGATCATCAGTGTGAATACAACTGTAATATGAATTTACTTGATAACAGTTTATGACTCAAAGTCTGAACTTGTTAACTGATTTCTAACTCTGTAAGTCAGTACAGTAGTGCCATGTGGACCAAAACCTAAGGTCAACTTGGCTACATATCATGTGTTCATGAACATATGGTATAGAAGACCCCTGTAAAGAGAAATTGCTTACCATGGCCAAAGTACTTTGCGGCTTTCCCCAAGTTAGATAAAGTCTGTTTCTCTTCTTGATTTTGATGGACCCTGTGATTTGCTTTGGTCAATAGAATGAGGCCACAGTGATGTGCCATCTGGAACCTACTCCTCCTGCATGCTGCCTACACAATCTGGAAACACTGGAGTTCTGATACAGGCATGTGAATAAGTCTTGATTACCCTTCTGGAGGAAGGCAATGTAAGAGAGACCTCAGGTGTCCTAACCAAGGTCATCTTGGACCAACCAACCTCTAGCCCATCTGCCAGCCGATGGCAGACACGTGAGTGAGCCCAGATGCATTCAACCACATTCAGCCCAAACTGGAAGAATTGCCTAGCTGACCACTGCAAGAATGAGCTATTAGTAGTTTTTGAAGTGTTTTGTTAAGCAGCAAATTCTTGCAGATGTACCCACTCTCCTCTGGCAAATCCATGCTGGAAGACGCACCATGGCCACATCTGATCACCATCCACATTAGCTAGAGATGTTAACACACTAGAATTTGCAGGGCTTGGAGCAAGGAGAGGGTGTCTGAGGACACACCAAGTGAGGAGTGAGGAGGCTTAGTCTGGAAAGTAAGGGTATTTGTAAGAACATATGCTCTACCTTCTGAGATTTGACATTAGTGGGAGAAGTGGGATGAATTCTTTTTAACGTCTGTGGTTGCGATTTTTATCCCACTGCATCTATTCTTGCAGTCGCCTTATGGTGGGCAGAGTGTATGTTCTCTTGAGCACTATCTTGGAGCTTGGGTTTGGATGTGTCCCTTGTTTTGGCCAATGAAATGGAGGCAGAAGTTACAGCATGCCTCTGGAGGACTCAGTCTTCTGTACTTTTGTTATCACCACCGGAACAGAATGCTGCTGGCCCACTGGTCCCAGAGGAGGAAGAAAGCCATGTGAAACAGAGCCACCTAGAGCCTGCAATACAGTCTTTCTGGGTGACCCATATATTCATAAATGAAAGATGAATGCTTACTCATAGGCTGCTATGGTTTCCTATTGATTTTTACCCAGCCATAGGTGACCAGAAAGACTTCCAAGATTAAACTTAGAATCAAGGAATGGCTGCGTGAGGGAAGCAGTCTTCCGTTGCATTTAAAGATGGGTATCTTTGCCGAGGAAAATGAACCGTTCCAAAGTGAAACATATGGTTATATTAGGAGTCTTCTATCCATGGGCTATTTGAACATCAGGAAACTGTACATGGTCTTCTTAGTTTGAATGGGGATTGGACTTTCATTCAGAGTGGCTAAGATGCTAAGCAGTTTGGGAAATGACTAGCTGGTCACTTCATCTATGTTTCAGCAGAGAGGGAGGACAAGCAGGAGGGTAAGCAAGTGTGTGTGCAGAGAAAGTGTAGGTTAGGAGCAGCAGTTGGTAAAGTGAAAGTGAAGATCACTCAGTCATGTCTGACTCTTTGCGACCGCATGGACTATACAGTCCATGGACTTCTCCAGGCCAGAATACTGGAGTGGGTAGCCTTTCCCTTCTCCAGGGGATTTTCCCAGGGATTGAACCCAGGTCTCCCGCATTGGCGGTGGATTCTTTACCAGCTGAGCCACAAGCAGTTGGTGTGGGAAGCTTCAAATGCCCCATCGAGATGTTGACCTTTTATTCAAACCGGGAGCTTGAAGACCTTGTTTTTCAAGTGGGAGCCCCTCCTGCTTACATCTAAAGATCCAGTTTAAGTCCAGCTTTCTCTCTGGGGAATTTTCCTGACCTTCCTAGTCTTCAGAGATCAACTTATCTCTGAGCTCTTCATCTTGATGTAGTTCATATGCTGTCTTAGCCTTTTCCTTGACTTTTACAGGCTAAGATGGTGGATTTCCATGTGCTCACATAGTGCATTAAAGAGCTTACTACTCTGTGCTATGGTCTTGTATCTTTCTTTAAAGCCATGTGTTGGTTGAAGTCAAAGAATTTGGCTTATTCATTCTGGTACCCTCTCTATGTACCATGGTGCCTGGCACCATGAGGTACCATGCCTGGCACCACTCTAGGGCCTCAGTAAATACTTCTTGGATGAATGCGTGTAGATTCCTTTCATCTTTTTGACAAACTGAACTCCTGAAAGGCAGTTGGTATTTACGTTTCCATTGTGCTTCAAGGTTTGTGCATTTATTCATTCAACAAATATTTTATGAATGAGCCTTATCCTGACTTATGAAGCCTTGTGCCATCTGGCTCCTATCCATCTCTTTGACATCATTTTGTGTGGCTCTAACCCTCATTCTTTCACCTGTTCAAGCCATACTGGGCTTTTCTTCTCTTCTTTGTATTCTTAAAGCTCCTTCCCATCTCAGAACTTTTGCAGTCTCTTTGGTTGCAATCTCTACCCCTTGCTCTTCTATGACCTCCTCCTTGTCATTCAGTTCTGGCTTAAAGGTCTCCTCCTTCAGGAATCCTGTCCTGAGTGTCCAATCAATGATACCACCTGCCTCTGTATCACATTGTTCAGTCCCAGTTCCCTACATGACATTTATCTCTTTCTGATAAATAACTTCATCCCTTCTTTCCTTCCTTCCTTATTTGCTTGATTGTCTCTCTTCCAAAATATAAGCTTCATAATAATAGATACTTTAAAAAATTTTTACTTCTCTATTCCTAGTGGCTGATAACTATGTCTTCAATGGATGAATGAATGAATACGGGTTCAGCACTGTAACTGTGTTGCAAATTTAATGGAAAGAGGACTGATGATTTTACAATTTTGCTGAATGAATGATCAAAGTACGCACAGTACAGCAGAGAAACCAAAGCCAAGCCAGTGAACACCAAACAGAAAACAGCACCCTGGAGTGTGTGTAGCCCACTGATGCACTGGTGCCTCAGCTTCCTCTGTGAGACGAGCCTTCGGTTCGTCACGAGCCTTAAGTGAGAGAAGGAAGGGATAGCTCCCAGCATCATACCTGGCATGCAGCAGGTGCCCCATGAATGGTATTCTCTACCCTCCCCCTCTGATGTGGCAAACAAAATGCACTGAAAAGCTTATATTGGCCTACCTAGGCGATCCACTCCAGAGAACTGAATTCCCATTCCAAACATGGCTCCTAGGCTTAAATTCAATTATGAAAATGTCTCTGGTGCTCCAGTGTCGGCCATGGAGGTGGAGCAGATTGTCGTTCATTTGTGAGCCACGTACTTGGAGTCTTTGAAAGCCTTGGTGAACCCGGGAGGTCTCATTAGTTGCTGTTCCAGGGCAGCGTGATGTGGAACTATGTGATAATTGGCCGTAAGCCACTGAAAAAGGCCAAAGAGCCAGGAAGTGATGTAGACGGGGCTGATCATCAGCAGAGGTGCTGTTGATAACTGCTGGTGTTGCCTGACACGCCATCCTTGGAGAATTAGTCCTTTAGCTTAAATTGTTGCCCGATTAAAAACAACAATTTCAGCAGTCACTTGCATGTTAATAAGAGTTTGCTGAATAGCACCGTTCCATTCTATTATTAATTTAGGCCTTTATAAAGATCTCATTCAATTCTCACATCCAAAACAATGGTGGTGTTGAGTGACCAGGGTTAAGGCAGGTTGAGTCTGCGTCTTGAGGTAGTTCTTTCTGGAGGCTGGCTGGCTGAGTGTCTGGGGTGTCAGGCCCCATCGAAACCCTGGAGAAGGGGCAGGTTTGGCCAGTGCAGGGGCAAGGGCAAGGACAATTACACAACAGAGCTCCCAAAGTGAATTCATATTTGTTTCCAGTCTGTTTTTCCTCTCCCCGCTCCACCTACACAGATGTGCTCTTTAAATATTTATTTGCCCACCTTTGCTGTGTGTGGTAGACTTGATCCCTTTGAAGGTGTTTACTAATTAGATCAGGCTGGGAAGTTGGGCAACTTCAGATGTATTTGTCCTGTGTAAGGTAGACCCTGGGCACAAGACCCCTGAATAGCTCCAGGGAGGTCAGCTGCTCGCTGACCCCCACCTACCCCCCACCCCCACCCCCCGCCTACTTTCTTTATTGGAGGAAGTCCTAATGATTGCTCAATTAAGCTAAACGACACTGGCTCTTTTTCTGCCATTAGCTCCTGACACAATTCTGAGACAGACATCAGAGAGCCTGGAGCCGGAAGGCTAAATGCTCTTAGCAAACACGATTATGGATCAGTTGCATGCTGGGCTCAATTTGACACCATCCACATGCAGTTCTTACTCAGTGACACAGCATCCAGGCCACACGTATTGACTTGCATCTGATCTTGGCTTGAAAGGAAAATCGCTGCTGCAGGAATTCAAGTTCTACAGACCCGCAGGTCACTGGCCTCAAATCTTTAAAAATAATATTTGGTTCAGGAGAATCTGTGCTCATGCATGAGTGGATGTGTTTGAGGGGATGCGAGCAGGGCATGTGTGTATGTTTGGGCATATATATCCAGTGGAAGGAGCTTTTAGAAGAGATGATGCATGTGGTGAGTGGGACAAGCCTATTGTACTGGGTCTAAAGGCAGCCTTGGTCTGTGGTTCAGGTTTATTTGATGCCTTTCAGCCACTTCGGCTATTGTCACTGTTATGATAGTCAGAGAGAGGTGAACAGCTGATGATGACCTTGTGGGATGTCCATCTGTGATCTCAGGGGATCCGCTAAGAGATTCTTGCCTCAAACATCTTAGCTTGTTTCAACGGTAAGACCAAAGCACTTCCCACTTTCAGATCAGTGGCGAGAAGCCTGAAAGTATGCTGGGATTGATGCCTGTCAACCTGTGACAAAGATGTAGGTGTCCCTGGGCTTGGCTTGCCCTGGCCCTCCTCTCTGTTCTGCAGACTCTTGCATACAAGTCTGTCATAGTCCAGAATCCAGTCTCTTGGTGTGTTCACCAGGAAGCTGGGAGCACCTTAGCCTTGTAACCTTAGCATCTCACTCTATTCCCTGGGTCAGCAATGTGTATCAGATGAACCAAACAGACACATCTCACAGGGAGATGTAGGCTTCCTCCTGATGTTACTAAAGAATAAAATGGAGAGCAGAGCCCCCAAAATGAGCACTGGATGGAGAATCTTGGGTGGGCAGGGTGGTGCAGGGCAGGCCCGTGGCCACCTGTCCCGGTGAGATTTGACTTCACATTTGGGGGTGGGGTGGCTTCCCTTTTAATCCTTGTGCTACCCTCAGGTTGTGTGTGTGTGTGTGTGCTAAGTTGCTTCAGTTGTGTCTGACTCTTTGTGACCCTATGGGCTGTAGCCCTCCAGGCTCCTCTGTCCATGGGATTCTCCAGGCAAGAATACTGGAGTGGGTTGCCATGTATCTCTCCAGGGGATCTTCCTGACCCAGGGATCGAACCCATATCTCTAATGTCTCCTGCATTGGCAGCTAAGTTCTTTTCCACTAGTGCCACATGGAAAGCCCGTAAGAATAGCTGACTCATTGGAAAAGACACCAATGCTGGGAAAGATCAAAGGCAAAAGGAGAAGGGGGGAGCCGAGGATGAGATGATTAGATAGCATCGCCAACTCAATGGGCATGAATTTGAGTAAACTCCAGGAGAGAGTAAAGAACAGGGAAACCCAGCTCTAGTTCATGGGGTCGCAAAGAGTCAGATGGGACTTGGCGACTGAACAGGAACAACGCCATCAGGTTGGCCTCCGGTTCATTCTGTTTCTTGATGCAACACTTCAGTTTGAACAGGGATAAACCTCCTTCTTATGATTGTGTCCTTTGGGAATAGAGCTTAGTGTTTAGAGCTTCTAGGGCCATACTACCTGAATCTGAATCCCATCCCCACCATGAACACACTGTGTGACCTTGTGACCTTACTTGTCTCTCCATAGCCCTTCATCAGTTTCCACAGTGGTGAAGTGGAGGGAATACCATTCTTTCTTTTTCTTTTCCTTTTGGCTTGTGGGATCTTAGTTCCCCAAGCAAGGACTGAACCTGAGCCTTATTCAGTGAGAGCATTCCCTCCTAAGCACTGGATTCCAGGGAATTCCTGATACTGTTATTTCTAAAGGTTCTTAAAGGATAACAAGAGACTCTAAGTAAAGGTCTTAGGAGACTATCTGGCTTCACACAAATGCTCAGGTGGCTTAGTAGCTAAGTCATGTCCTACTCTTGCAACACCATGGACTGTAGCCTGCCAGGCTCCTCTGTCCAAGGGATTTTCCAGGCAAGAATACTGGAGTGGGTTGTCATTTCCTTCTCCAAATGCTCAGGAATGGTAGCTAGTCCTTCCTGCGACACATGGACACTCCCTCCCGTCTCACCTATAGCTGTGGCGAGCACTGGGTACTAGACACAATGCACCTAGTCCTGTAAATGTAGTGATCACTATATTTACAGTGATCACTGTTGCTAATGTTGATTCACCAGAACAGATCAGAAGTAGAAAAGAACTTACAGCCTCCTTAGGAATTGCACAGAGAAAATTCAGCACTGGAAATGCCTTAACTAGTTCACTCTCTAGGGTTACGAGTCTTAAAAACTTTTGAGGACGGTGTCCCAGAGACAAAAGACCCAAGGAGGAAATCTTTCCTTTTAATGCTTGATTTCCAAGAGATGCCCTTTTTTTCCCTCTGGAAAATGGACAGCAGGCAGGATGGCACCCACTTAAAAAAAAATACCTCTCTCTTCTGTTCAGGGGCTTTAGAATTACCTAACTTTAGATATGCCAAATCTTAGGACAGTGCCATTACTGTGGGCACCAGGCTATCCCAATATCATCATGCCACAATTTTTTTTTTTTTTTACTATATTCATAATATATGCTTTTAGGAATATAGGACTATTTCAATGTATTTTTGAATAAAAATGCAATACGACTCAAACTATTATTTTGAAATCTTTTTCCTCCACTTAAAAATATATCATAAACTTCCTACCAGATCAGTGAAAAGACTTTTATACCATTTTGAATGAGCACTGAATATTATATAGTATGAATACACCACAGTGTTCTTATGTGGCTCAGTGGTAAAGAATCTGCCTGCAATGCAGGTGACACAGGAGACATGGGTTTGATCCCTTGGTCGGGAAGATCCCCTGGAGAAGGAAATGGTAACCCTCTCCAGTATTCTTGCCTGGAGAATCCCATGGACAGAGGAGTCTGGCGGGCTACCATCCATAGGGTTGCAGAGAGTCGGACACAACTTAGCACATGAGTATCCCACAATGTGTTTAACAAATCCCTGTTTATAGATATATGGGTTGTTTCTCAGGGGCCCTCATTAAAAATGACTCTGAAATGAACTTCCTTATCCTTTAAAATTTTTGCATCTAATTTTTAGTTTAGAATAAATCACTAGTGGTGGCATGTCTGGTTTAAGGGGCATGTACTTTATCACTCGTTTGATAAATACTGCTTAGTTGTCCTTTAAAAAAAGGCTTTACCAAGTTCTTCACCAAATAATGGGGCTTCTTTGGTGGCTCAGTGGTAAAGAATCTGCCTGCCAATGCAGTAAAGGCGGGTTTGATCCCTAGGAAGATGCCCTGGAAAAGGAAATGGCAACCCACTCCAGAAATGGACAAAAAGGCCTGGTAGGCGACAGTCTATGCAGTCACAAAACGGGTCAGTCATGACTTAGTGACTGAAGAACAGCAGCCAGCTGTTTGTGGTGTTAAATTCAAGCACGTTTTTCAGATGAGTTTCTAAGTCACTGGTGGAGGGTAACTCAGGATCATTTCCTCCTCGTTGGCAGAACCTGGTGAGTCTGAATGAATCATGACAAGGCCTCCCAAGACCTAGCAGACACAGAATTTGAATAACCTTTCTATTGAAACTTTATTAGAGAAGAAGTGATGGCAACAACTGGTCTTTGTGAAGGCCACTGCGGCTGACAGCCTTTGTACTTCACTGTGTCTCGTAAAGCTTTTATGAAATCTCTGTCATCCCCTTGGTAAGAAGGGTGCGGATCACAAGGAATACACCATCTATGATTTCTCCCAGATTTCTGATCCTTCCAAGGAGGGAAAGTTAACATTTTGGGGGCTCTTCCCGAGAAACCAAATTGCTGAAGTTATGGGACTTGTTCCCAGTGGTCAGATCTTGTTTGATGAGAATGACTGTAGCTTTATGTCATTCTGGGGATTATTGGCTTAGGTGAGAACTCTCCGACATCTGTTGGAATTTAATGACTGAATGGCGCAGAGAGGAGAAATGGAGAAGGTGGATGTTTATTGACTCAACACAGATTTGTTAAAAAAAAAAATCAGCTACATATATAAAATGTCTTTGCATTAAAAAAAATTACTAACTCTCAGGAGAGAAAATGATTATCACTCACTGCTATTTCTCCTAGGTAAGCAGATGATCATACATACCTATCTCATCAGGAGGGATTGGGGGCAGGAGAAGAAGGGGACGACAGAGGATGAGATGGCTGGATGGCATCACCGACTCAATGGACATGAGTTTGAGTAAACTCCGGGAGTTGATGATGGACAGGGAGACCTGGCGTGCTGCGATTCATGGGGTCGCAAAGAGTCGGACATGACTGAGTGACTGAACTGAACTGAACTGAACTGACGTCAAAGAGAAAAGTTCAGCATAGGTTCAAATATGGCTCCCTGTGTGGTACAGCCTACCATGTATTTTCTGACATCTACCAATGAGACTTCCTAGGATTTCATCTTTCTATTTTTCTTTTCACCTACTCTCTTCTTTTTCCATATGGGAAAATAGAAACAAACAAACAACAAAAACAACCAGGATTTAGAATCAGTTTTCCTGGACTCAAGTCCCCAAGCCTCAGTTTTCCCATCAGCAAAGTGGGCATAATAAGATCACAGGTAAATTGAACATCAACTACCCAGTTAACAAAAAGGTGAAACATGAGCTCTAAAGCTTAGCATGTGTTCATTTTCATATATTTTACTTTCTGCTTTTAGAAATTCTGCTTCTCCTTTCCTTCTTCTGACTCAGTCTCTGGTCTTCCAGAGACATATATAGGCATATTTAGCTCTGCTGGTTAGAATTATGGGTTCTTGAATTTTGAGGTTATTTGAAGACTCCCTGCCCTTCTCTTCTTGGTGTAAACTACTGCTCAGGAAATGAAGCTAGAATCAGAATAAGCCTCTTTTCCTTTTATGATGTCTTTTCACTTCTTTCAAACTTTCCATATAGCTTTTCTATTTCTACCTATATCATGTAGGCTGCTATTGTCATAGGATCATAAGTGGTATTTTTTTTTCTTTTTCTTTCCTTGTCAGCACATACTATACATGGCATTCATTTATCCCTTCACTTAGAAAACATGTATCAAATACACGGTTCTGGGCACTGTAGCTGGTGCTGGACTTGTCCCTGACTAGTTCAAGTGCCTCCTTCAGATTCCCGTCACTTTTACTATAAATGCCAAGCTTCTTTACCTCGGATTCAAAATCGCTTATATACTTATTGCAGTGTCTTTTTAAAAATTATCTCACTCCATAATATTATCACCTCTCAGCTCTGGCTGGAACAAGCTCTCTCTCTCTGCCTTTGCATTTAGCATTATCTCTTCTAGGGATGCTGTCCTCCCTCTCTTTCACTTGTTGAAATCTAACCTTCAGTGGAGAGCTCAGATGTTAATAATTTTGTGAAACCCTCCTGAGTATCCCTCCTGGGGACCCTTGTCACTTCATATCTGAACCAGTATAATTCAAATTACTAGTGACCTTTCTAAGTATATAAGAAGACGGTGAGATTTCAAGGTGTTTGAATGAAAACAGAGAAACATCCTGGCTTACACCTTCTTGCATCCTCCATAGGATCTAATAATACAGTGTCTTGGGATGTTCCTGGAGGTCCAGTGGTTTAGACTTTGTCTTCCACTGCAGGGGGTGCAGGTTCAACCCCTGTTCAGGGAGCTAAGACCCCATGTACCTCATGGCCAAAAAACCAAAACATAAAAGAGAAGCAGTGTTGTAATACATTCAATAAAGACTTTAAAATACTAAAAACACGCCACTTAAATCAGTGTGCTGCTCAACACACACTTGTCTATTTATTGTTTGAATCATATAATAAAACACACACACCAGAAATAATGCACTATTGGAATTATCCCAACAGTTTATTACTTTCCTCTCATTTTGGTGAGTGATGTCAGATGTTAAGTTGGTTCAGACTCCTATCAAAAGTGTCTTCTGCAACTTGGTTGCCACAGCTTCTTAATTCCTCTTCCATCGAAGACCCGTTGCTTTGGAAATTCATGTTACCTGGTCTCGCCCAGAGATCTTGGTATCAAGAAGTAGAAAGAGCTGCAGTTTTGCATAGATGTCTAGGTCTGGGTTGTAATTTTAACTGTAAGCTGTGTAGTCTTGGAAAAGTTGTCTTGGTTCTCTGAGTCTCAGGTCCCTCTTCTACAAAATAGAATGAATAAGAACCATTGTAGGCCTGTTTTGAAAATCTATTGTGATAATATGTGTATATAGTACTACCTAACTCAATTCATACTAGGTGCTTATTAAATTATAGATATTACTGATATAGACCATGAATGTTAGAGTGCTCCACATCTTCTAGGACATTTTGGAAGAACCACTGGGTTTATAAGCATGCATACCAACCTCGCGTGTGGTAGTAGGCTTTCTTGAACTTCCTTTTAGGGAGCTGTCCAGCATCCAACCTCCTTCTCTATTGGAAGAGCACCTTTTTTTGTAGTCTTGTTGCAGAGTAGGGGCCTCTACCTACCACAGATCTCAGAGAGTATATACTCAACCCTCACTCTTAAGCCACCAGAGCTGAAACATCCAGGGCTTGGTCCATTGGATACTTCTGAGACCTGACTTCTCAGATTTGGGATCCCAGCTGTATAACTCTTGCTTAGCATTGACCGACAACTAGGTCAGCTTTGATGGCTGTGTTCAACTGCATTCTTTCTTTTTCCTCTAATATCATTGTTGCACTTTCTCTTCCTTAATCATCCAGACTACTATGATCTTGTTCTCTAAGCCTCTTGTTCTTGTGAGTCGCTGATAAACTTCCAGTAAAACCTGTCCCCTCTCCCCTGTTTTTCATCTATATGCTACTTGAAACGCATCACTGACCATGACATAACTATGCAATTCAGGCACTTCACTCAGTGACAAAGGATCTTTGGGGCATCAACCTGATCTTTGATCCCGTCCCCATGATGGCTTGGTGGGCTCTTCTGCTGCCATTGTCTTTGCACCTGGGCCTCTGTTGTGTACTTTCTGGAAATCCTGAAAATAGAAAGGATGTTGGGTTGCTCTCTAGCTTAGCCATTGGCTTTCAAATCACCTCTCTTCTGTCTTTATGGGGTGGCACTTCTTGTCTTGAATTGTCATCATGTTCCAGTCTTTCTCCCCTGCCTTTAGAAGAGTGGCTCAGCCAATGAACTCTGATGCCTTTTCTTTCACCACCTGAACTTGTCTAGAAAAATGGTTCTGAAGTATTTACAGGGGAGCAACAGAGAAACAGACACAGAGAATAGACTTATGGACATGGGGCGAGGAGAGGAGAGGGTGAGATGTATGGAAAGAGTAACATAGAAACTTACATTGCCACATGTAAAATAGATAGCAAGCAAATATGGCTTGGGAAACTCAAACTCAAACAGGGGCTCTGTCTCAACCTAGAGGGGTGGGTGAGGAGGGAGATGGGGGGGAGGTTCAAAAGGGAGGGGATATATGTATACCTATGGCTGATTCATGTTGAGGTTTGTCAGAAAATAACAAAATTCCATGCAGCAATTATCCTTCAATAAAAAAAAAAAATGTAAAAAATTAAAAAAAAAAAAGAAGACATGGGTTGATAATCTTTATGTAAGCCAGTTCATCTCCTTGTTCTTCAGTCCTCCCACCTATAAACTAGGCTAAGTAGCCATGAGGGTCAGTTTGAGGAGGAAATAAAATGACTGTCATGATGGGATCTTTGCAAAGCAAGACTGATGTGGTGCTATGAATATTTTTCACATTAACAGTGACAATAAAATCAATGGTGAGAATATTAGGAAGGATTGGGTGGGTTTTGGGTTTTGGCTATTAACTGCTGAGAACTGCATGTTAAATAGCAGGGGGGGGGCTGAGGGTTGGGGTCAAGCTGCTGTTTTTCTTTATCAAGTAGTGACCTCTTCTGGGGAGAGGAAGAGGCAAGCAGGGTCTTAACACCAGGGGACTTTTCAAAAACATCTGCACCAAGTAAAGCAATGATAGAGTAGATGGTCCCCAGGGGGAGACCCGTTCAGGATAGATGTTTGCTCTGTGCAACCAAGTGAGGACAACACTGACTGAGCTGAAGCTGAACACCATTTGCCCAGTAGCCTCGTCTGCAAGGACTCTCATAGAGCCAGTGAAACCTTCTGGGTCCATTGGATGGACTATGGTGGGACAGGTGGTCACGCACGCTGCCCAGATCCAGGAAGCCAACACTAGCCTTTGGGGAGAATGGTTCACAAAAGGTTCAGACAAGAAATGTAATTTTTTTTTTTTTTAATATCTATCTAGATAAAAAGAGAAGTACTAGTTCTGATGTAGGAAATAAGGTTCAGAGAATGGCAAGGTCTAGAAGAGCAATGAATTTTGCCCAGTGGTCCTTCTTTGGGGGCAGGAAAGAAGAAGTTCTTACTGAAGTCTTATCAGCTGAATTGAGCATAAGGAAACCAGGAAAAGGTGTTTTTTTTTTTTTTTTTTTCCCTCCTACAAATGGCACCATGTTCCTTTGATACTTCAGGCTCTTGGAAGGAGGAAGAAAGTAAACCTCCAGGAAGCCATCTTAGCAACTCCGGTCACCGCTGTTTTCCTCCGCGCTGCACTTAAAGGGCTCAGGCTGCGCTGGATGATGGAACATTTGGTGAACCAGTCTGTACTGGGCAGCGTGCTGCATGGCACGTTCCTGAGGACACAGGTCATGGCTTCTACTTAGACTTCTGGGTGGCAAAGTGCAGGGTTGATGGAAATCATATTGTTCTACCCCTCCCTGAATAGGACTGGAAGAACTGACTCAGAGAGGGGAGGGAACTCATCCAAGTACAGAAACACAGGGACAGGGCTCCCATTAGAACTACGTCTTCTGATCATTTTTTTCTTTCTCGTCAGCAGGCACTGCTCTTCTACTTCTCTCCAACACCCCCACTTCATACTAAATCAACAAGTAAAGTTAATAAAACCCACATACTAGATGGCATCACTGACTCAATGGACATGAGTTTGAGTAAACTCCAGAAGTTGGTGATGGACAGGGAGGCCTGGCATGCTGCAGTCCATGGGGTTGCAAAGAGTCGGACACGACTGAGCAACTGAACTGAACTGAACTAGATGGATTGGGCTTCTCTGGTAGCTCAGTGGTAAAGAACCCACCTGCCAATGCAGGAGACCTGGATTGGGTAGATCCCCTAGAGAATTATTAATCCATTTAGTGCATGCTCAGTCTCTTACAACCCCATGGACTGTAGCCCACCAGACTCCTCTGTCCATGGAATTCTCCAGGCAAGAAGGCTGGAGTGGGTTGCCATTTCTTTCTCCAAATAATATAGTAGCTAAAATTTATTAAATAGCTACTACACAGTAGCCTATGCTCATTCATTCATTCAGTAAATATTTATTGACTACAGTGTGTTAGACACAGGGGACACAGTATTAAGTCCTCACCCATTGTAAAAATCTCAACCACAAAGTTAAAAGTGAAACGATGCAATCCTTGAAGGCCAGGGATCTGATGCTGTAAGGGAAGGCAGGGCTTTTAGTCCAGGAGAGCTTCTCAGTAAGAGGCCATTCTGCTCATCTAGCTGCTCAGACCTAATATCTTTGGACATCTTGTCTCCTCTCACTTTCTTACATTATATCCTCTCCACTAGCCAATCTGGTTGGCTCTGCATCTGAAATATTCCAGAATCTATTTGTCTGACCACCTCCTCTAGCATCTCCCTTCTTTCAGATGTCCCCCGCCTTTTGCCTGTATCATTGGGGTGTAGTTTCTCTGCTTCCACTCTTGCCTCCTTATGGTCAAATGTATTCAGACAATTCCGGGTCACACACGTGTTTAAGTCGTGTACAGCAGGACTTCTCAGAGCCTGTCATATGTGAATCAACATGGTGAAATGCAGAGGGAGGCATAGTACATACAGCCTGGTCCAGACATATTTGGCCCCAGAAAATCTTTCTTATTGAGCATCTCACACAGCTGCAGGTCCATGGAAACTATTCTGGATAACCCAGATAAAGTCAAGGCAGATACATTATGTAAAGTATTAATATTATCCCATGTGACATGATGGGAGATGGAGCCACTCACAACCATTTGGCTGAACTGAGAGTCAGGTTGGCTGGATTTTAGCCACAGTTAGCTTTTTTTGAGCTGTGTCACCTTGGGCAAGTCATTTACTTTCTCTGAGCTTGGGTTCCTCATCTGTGAAATGCAGATAATGATTCCTATCCTGTCTGCTTTGCCAGGCTGTTGAGAGAATCAAATGAGATAATGAACATTAAAGAAAAGCTATCCTTACCCCCTACTCCTGACTAAGCTAAACCAAAACAAAACCCAGTACCACTACTGTGCTACTGTGGATGCCTAGAAAAACATTATTTCCTGTTATACCAGCTCTGCACTTAGTCATAATCAATGAACAACAAATTAACTTTTAGTTTATTTATTTGAGTGACCGGGAATAAAACCCAGGGAGTTGCTGGCTGTTGGCTAGACGTCAAACAAAACAAAGAATTAATTAAAGTTAAGGCTGTGGGGAGTGCCAGTTTGTGACATGCAAGGAAGCAGGCAAGAAAAGCCAGTTGCCTGGACTGCATAGTCGGAAGAATGAAAAGAGCGGGGAGTGTTATAAAAGGCTTGGGAGATAAGAAAGCCTGAATGAACAACACTGTAGAGAGACTATAAAACTGCAGTGATGCTGATAAAGAGTGAATGACCACCTCAGCTAGTGGTGGTGGCATGCTTCCCCACAGAGTCACTGGAAGGCCCTGGGTGTGGTCACTCAGTGAGGGTCAGTGAGGTAGCGTGGAGATGCCAAGCTGGCAAAGTTCTGTGGATCTTTGTGAAGTGCCTATTCAGAGGGCCTGGTTCATGCCAGGTCAGGAAGCTCTGCTGATGTCCCATTCCAGATCCTGAATACTGCCAGCTTCTCTTTTTCTCCAGGGCTTTTGGCAGTGATTGACCAGTGACCTTGGTCTCAGGACTCTGATCCCCCAAATTAATTCATCACATCAAGATGCATTGTTGAGTCCAACCCAGTGATGACAATGATGAGGATAGTGTTAATGACGACAATAAAAAGTACAGCATCCATCTGGCAGCTTAGAAAGGTGATATCAAACCCCTCTGCTGTCAGCAGAAAATGAAAATGTCCATCTCAAGATGCCTAGAGGGGAACAGAAATCACCCCCCGGGTGGTATGTGCAGAAGGAGGGTGTGTGTCAAAGGTAGGAAGAGGCTGCCCCTTTAACAAAAGAGGGCTGAGAGATTTGAGTGAAGGTATTCATTGTTAGCTCTGGGTATTTCTTAATGTCAGCCTGTAGAGCTAATTATCTGATATTGTCATCTCTCATACTTTCATCTCAATACATCTGTGCATCTACTTGTGTCTCTACACCAAGTATCTGTCCCTGCACAAGAGAAACTGCCTTAAGAGCCCATGATAAAACCTCAGTGGTTTATATTTTCGTGTGTGTGCTAAATCACTCAGTTGCGTTTGACTCTTTGTGTCCCTAGGGACTATAGCCTTCCAGACTCTTTTGTCCATGAGATTCTCCAGGCAAGAATACTGGAGTGGGTTGCCATGCCCTCCTCCAAGGTATCTTCCCAACCCAGAATCAAACCTTCATCTGTTACATCTGCATTTGCAGGCAGGTTCTTTATCACTATTGCCACCTGATAGTTTCATGCATAAAAGAATCATTAGAGAGTGCATCTGTCAGTTTTGCCGAATAACAAAGAACTCTCTACTCTCCAGACCTCAATGATTATAATAACTGAAATTTATTTTCCTTTCATTTTACATGGTGTCTACAATCATCATGGGCTTCCCTTGTGGCTCAGCTGGTAAAGAATCCACCTTCAAAAAAAAAAAAAAAAAGAATCCACCTTCAATGCAGGAGACCTGAGTTCGATCCCTGGGTTGGGAAGATCCCCTGGAGAAGGGAAAGGCTACCCATGCCAGTATTCTGGCCTGGAAAATTCCATGGACTCTATAGTCCACAGAGTCGCAAATAGTCAGACATAACTGAGGAAATTTCACTCAGTCATCATGGCCTCTGCCTGGGACTGTGGGCTGACTGTGAGTGAGATCCATAGGCTTTTTTTGGGTCTGTGACTGCATTGGAAGAACAGCCCCAAGGTACAATGGGCTGGTTGGGCAGAAGGCAAGAATCTAAGAAAGCAACCTCAGGTATGCAGTCATGTCAGACTTTTGCAGGGTGTGCCTCACAGTCCTCTGGCCAAACAAATTCAATGGGCTAAATCTAACAATAGAATTGGGAAATTCACTTGCCCTGCAGGGAAGTTTTTTAAGGGTGTAGATGCACAAACCTTTTACAGAAGGATGAAGTGTAATAAAGACCATCACAGGAATATTCTAAGCATGCCAATTCCAGGGCCTTTCAGCTATTTTAATTTGTTAATAATAAGCCTGATTAAGTAATAACAGTAGTAGTAATAATAATAAAAACGATGGCTAACATTATCTGTTCGCCTCTTATGAGCCTGAGACTGTGTTAAGTACTTAAATGCCTGATGCAGCTTAGTTTAATCCTACAATCTCTCTGTGAGATAAGAACAAGGATGATCTCCATTTTCCTGGAGAAGAAACAGAAGCTCAGAGAGATTCAGAAACTTCCCCAGGTCACACAGCTCATAAATGGTGGAGCGGGCGTATGGATCTGTGGAATGGAACTTGCGAGCCCCAAGTCTTTTTCAGTTCCCCAAATATGCCCATCTGTCTCTGGCCTCAGGACCTTTGCACTTCCTTTCACCTCAGCTTGTGTAACATTTCCTCCCATTCATTCACTTCAGTTCTCAAGTTTCAAGTGGAAAGGTCACTTCCTCAGAGAGGCTCCCTGACCTTGGCCCCTGACTGGCTCACTCTGTGGGTCTCCTAGGTTTTCTGAGCCTCTTCTGACCCTCTGTACTAAGGTGACTCTCTCAATGGACAGCACCACCGCCTGAGTATCACCTGGCTCCCAACACCTCAGGCTTTCTCCTGAGGATCATCTGGCCTCCTAATACCTCAGGTTGTCTCAGCTTTCCTCAGGGAAGGCAGGAGATGAGAAGAAGCCAGCAGACGAGTCTCTCTCCCTTCCTTCATCCTGGATGACTTGCCACGTTTCCCCTGATGGCCCATCATCCGAGCCATCGGCTATGTTTTTCCCCAGACTGTTGCCAGCTTAGGTAACATCACCTCGCATCTGCTTTCCCTCTTTCTTATCTTGCTCTCCCTTGCTTTTCTCTTGTGGCCCTAGGCTGCACCTCCCAAGAAAGCCTTCACAAATAAGCTTTAATCCTAAGGACAGAGGAACTGGCAGGCTACAGTCCATTGGGTGACAGGGGTCAGACACGACTCAGTGACTAAACAACAATAACAACAACAAGGGAAGCGTTACCACAGGCTCTGCTGTCTTGAGAACCCAGCTGAAGGGACTCCCTCTTCCTACCTTCTCTTGACTCCTCTTTTTCTTTCTCTAATACCCTATGCTTTTCTCTCACAACTGGTAATCATATGTGATATATAAATGAATGTGATTATCTATATAACAGCACTTTCTCTCCATCCCCCATAAGTTCCACGAGGCAAAATCATGCAGGGTTTTTTGTTTGTTTGTTTGTTTTTGTCCCTGTGACTTGCAGGATCTTAGTTCCCCAACCAGGGATCGAACCCCGGCCCCGGCAGTGACAGCGCCAACTCCGAACTGCTGGACAGCCAGGGAAGTCTCGATGCAATGATGCAGTGGTTTTCCTGCTTTGTCCTCTGCCCTTGGCACATGCCCGGCACATAGCAGTTGATCAACAACTATTAATAAATGGATGTGCATGTCTAGGCTTGAGTCCTCGCTTTGCCTGTGTTGCCTTTCGATAGGTTACTAAGGCTCACTGGTGAAGAGTCCATTTGCAATGCTGGAGACTTGCAGGAGATGTGGGTTCAATCCCTGGGCTGGGAAGATCCCCTGGGGAAGGACACGGCAAGCCACTCCAATACTCTTGTCTGGAAATCCTCACGGACAGGGAAGCTTGGCAGGGTGCATTCCGCGGGGTCGCAGAGAGTCGGACACAACTGAGTGACTAAACAACAGCAACAGCGACAGTCCTCTGTGCTTCATTTTCCTTCCTTTTTGGAAAAATGAGACTGGGTACCTGCTTCAGAGGTTCTGAGACCTAAGTGTACCTAAATGTCCAATAACTGATCGTCACTGCTGATACTGTTATACTAGACCCACAGTCAGCAATCTTTCTCTGTAAAGGGCCAGAGAGTAAAGATTTTAGGCTTTGCAAGACAAATGAATGACCTGTGTCACAAAGACTCAACCCATGGCATGAAAAGAGCCATAGACAATATCTAAACAAATAGGCTTGGCTGTGGTCCAATAATCGCTTATTTCCAAAAACAGGTGACGGGCCAGATTGGCCGTCGTGTTGTAGCTGGCTAATCTCTGCAGTAAATAGTCTGAGCAGTGTGAATCTACAAGTTTGTAGTAAGAACATCAACAGATTGCGAATACCCGTGAACCTTCTAGGCAAAGCTTGTCTCTTCATTTCTTTCCAGTGTTAAACACGCGCAGTCTTTTCCTGGCAGTGACAGTGTGCTTTCAGGGAAATCTGTGTTCTCAGAGTTGGTGTTTGTTGATAATATTTCTTTAACACATGTGAGTGATAAGAGTCTTCCCACATATTTCTCCTCTGACTCCCTTTTCCCTGGTAACTATGTACCTTCTCTACCTACCTCCAGGGCGAGTCTGTGTTGAGAAAACTTGGGATTTGGGAGACTGGAGCTTTACTTGTCTGCTTAGCAGAAACTTTAGTTATGTGGTAAATCTATTTAGAATAAGTTGTTTCCTAGAAAATATATGAAATAGATGATCCACTTAAAAAAAAAAACACACAACAAAACATAGCCAAATCTTGGGAAGAGGGCAAATTTTTATATATATTAAGTATATAAAATGGGGTTAGGAGAAGGCGAGTCTCCCTTAAAGAGACCATTAGTAGTTTTTTTAGGACTTACTATGTGTCAGGTATGTGGGAGGGGAACCCAGACACCACGATTGCTGATTCATCCAGAACTGAGTGGACTGTATTTACTTATTAGAACAAGAAGGGGGAAGGGATGTTAGAGGTTAAAAAGTGTAGCTGATGTGAGTGAGTAGGACATGGCTCCCCACCTTAATCCTGTGAGCATCAGTTGTGCTGAAGAAAAAAGTTATTGTGAAAAGCACCTTGTCCATCTCCTGGTACAAAATAGAACTGGAATAAAGGGATGCGGCATGTTTTCATGTTTATCTATTTTAATTTTGCATAAAACATGGTGCTCTGCACATCCTGAGAAGGATTAAGCCCATCTGAGCTGATGATATACTTGCTAAACACTGACGCATGTCACCTTTTTGATATCACTGAGGACCCATACTCTGCACGTCTTTCTGTTCTTCCATCCTTAGACTTTTGGCCATGACTCTCCTCATGGTTTGCAACACGGCTGCCTCAGCTTCAAGCATCATGTCTTCCTAAGACATCATCTCAAATGAGAATGAAGTGAGCAGGTGCAAAAAGGGCTCCTTTCATGTATGAGGGAGGGAAAGTTGCCAAGAAGGCCTCTTGTAAATTTCCTTATGTGCCACTGACCAGAAGTATGTCACGTGTCCAGCCCCAGACCAAGCTCTGGCAAGGGGAGTGCAGCAACCATGATGACCTGTGAAGAACCATGATTCGTCAGCCAGGGCTGGGACAGGAATGGGGCATGTCCACAAGATGGGTGGTACTTCTTTTGGCATCTCTCTTTGCTTTTCATGGCTAGAGAGCATATTTGTTTTGTTCACAGTTCTTAAGCTTGATCTAAACCAGACACTCAATGAATATATTTTCTTGTGGAATTAATAAATGAGTACATTATGACCAGGTTATCCTATTTTTTTCACTTTTTATTCCTGTTTCCTCATTTCTTAGAGTCTGGCAGTCCTGGAGCTATTCTTTCTGTCTGAAGGTGAGCCTTTCTAAATTTGGTTACATGGTAAGAGATGAATCTAATGTATGACACTGTCCATTTTCAGTCTTTGGCGCGGGTTGATCACTGTGGTCAAGGAGAAGACAGGGAGGTTGAAACCGCTAGTGCGTTCAAGGACTACATGCCCAGGCATGACCACGACCATCTTCGGCAAGATAGACTGTTCCCTTTCATCTTCTCTCTGGAGAAGATGGCTTTTCAAACTCCTCTACTAGAATGTGAACAAAATCACAGAGATCTGCAGAAAATATTAAAGAGAAATGGTTTGAAATCACCAAGAACCTTGCAGACATTTGTTATCAAGAATTTAATGAGATAATTATAAACCTCTTCCATTGAGCTCATAGTTCAAAATGTCTAAACACCCTTTCTAGGTATCACTTTGTTCATTCAGCTTGAATGAAACTGTAGAAAATATTTTTTTAAAAAAATTCTCCTGGGTTCTTCATGATTTCAGTCTTGTTTACCCCCACAGCTGGGCCAAAGCTTTTATGCTTGATTCTGGAGTATCCTTGGGATGGAGATAGAATGACAGTTCAGTTGAGTTCAGTCTCTCAGTTTTGTCTGACTCTTTGCGACCCCATGGACTGCAGCACACCAGGCTTCCCTGTCCATCACCAACTCCCGGAGCTTGCTCAAACTCATGTCCATTGAGTTGGTTATGCCATCCAACTATCTCATCCTCTGTCATCCCCTTCTCTTCCTGCCTTCAATCTTTCCCACCATCCGGGTCTTTTCCAAGGAGTCAGTTCTTCGCATCAGGTGGCCAAAGTGTTGGAGTTTCAGCTTCAGCATCAGTTCTTCCACTGAATATTCAGGGTTGATCTCCTTTAGGATTGACTAGTTTGATCTCCTTGCAGTCCAAGGGACTCTCAAGAGTCTTCTCCCACACCACAGTTCAAAAGCAGCATTTCTTCGATGCTCAGCGTTCTTTATAGTCCAAGTCTCACATCCATACATGACTACTGAAAAAACCATACTTTGACTAAACAGACCATTGTTGGCAAAGTAATGTCTCTGCTTTTTAATATGCTGTCTAGGTTGGTCAAAGCTTTTCTTCCAAGGAGCAAACACCTTTAAATTTCTTGGCTGCAGTCACCATCTGCAGTGATTTTGAAGCCCAAGAAAAGAAAGTCTGTCACTGTTTCCATCATTTCCCCATCTATTTGCCATGAAGTGATGGGACTGGATGCCATAATCTTATCTTTTTGAATGTTGAGTTTTAAGCCCACTTCTTCACTCTCCTCTTTCACTTTCATCAAGAGGCTCTTCAGTTCTTCACATCTTCACTTCACCGAGAGGTTCTTAAGTTCTTTTTGCTAGAATGATAGAGTGATTGTCTAATCTGAGTTGAATCTGATCTCTATGATTTATTAACTGGGACACACTAGGTAAGTTGTTTAATCTACAAGCCTCAATTTTCTCATTTGCAAAATGGGGACAATAAGCGAGTGTAGTTCTGGCACACTGTTTGCAACAAAGAAAGAGCATAATAAATGCTAACTGTAATTGCTTTTGCCAACATGTTAGGGTCTTCAGTCTGCCATTGACATGAGTGCCTTTCACAAAGGCAGCTGTCCATTTGTCATATTTGAAAAATAGATTGGAAACCCCAATGCCAGTCCAATAACTGCAAGGCAAAGAATAAAGTGCATTCTGGGCATGGTGCTGGGCATTATATGCAGAACATGAGGGGCCTTTCAAGTTGCTGAAAATGACTCTGACCACGCAACTAGGGGTGGTTAAAAACTACTCATGGAATTGGCATCTATTTGTTTTGCAGAAATGAATTTCTTTGGGTTGAGTTGGCTTATCATTTCAATCAAAATGGCTACTTCATGTTGACTGAGTTGACTGTGTCTTGCAGTTGGATATGAAAGATGTAATTTTGTAATGTGACAGCATGGAGGATGTAGGAGACCAGGGCCTGGACGATGTTGGTCTTCACCATGCTATCCACTAACACGTGGTCACCTCAGCAAGTCATCTCATCATTCTAGGACCTCTGAAGTCTAAAGGGAGAATTTAATTTCCACCCATACAACTTACCTGGTTATTGCAGAGTAAAGATGAGAAGATTTTGTTGTGGTATCTATTGTGGTTATGGGCTTCTCAGGTAGCTCAGAGATAAAGAATCTGCCTGCACTGTAAGAGACACAGGTTCAATCCCTGGGTTGGAAAGATTCCCTGGAGAAGGGAATGGATACCCACTCCAGTATTCTTGCCTAGAGAATTCCATGGACAGAGGAGCCTGGTGAGCTACCGTCCATGGGATCTCGAAGAGTCAGATATGACTGAGCAACTAACACTATCGCTTTTATTATTATGGTTATTCAGTGGATGCTGGAAATTCCTTGGGTCAAGGACTATGAGAACACTTGCCCTCCTTTTTTTTTTAAAAAAAATTCTATTTATTTGTTATTTTCGGCTGTGTTGGGCCTTTGTTGCCGCATGGGCTTTTCTCTAATTGACGAGAGTTGGAGCTACTTTCTAGTTGCAGTGTGCAGGCTTCTCAATGCGGTGGCTTCTCTTGATTTGGAGCAGGGGCTCTAAGGCTCAGGGGCTGCTAGTTGCGACTCCTGGACTCTAGAGCACAGGCTCAGTAGTTAGGGCACACGGGCTTTGTTGCTCTGTGGCATGTGGGATCCTCCCGGGTCAAGGATCGAACCCGTGTTTCCTGTATTGGCTGGCAGATTCTTTACCACTGGGCCACTGGGGGAGCCTAACACTTGCCCTTGTATGATCAGTTCTTTCTAACTTTCTGGATAAAATCCACACCAAATGTAAGGAAGAGCTATTAAAAAAAGTCTCTGATTTGATCACCTGGACATCTGAATGGACTAATGTGGAAGTCAGGGTTCTGAAAAGCTCATATGAGGACCGGAAGCAATGCCCAAGAGATTTGCTGGAGGAAACACCTGTGGAGAAACAGAAGGAGGAAGTAGAAGGAGGCAGGGAGAGCCTTCAGACCCTGATGCGGATCTTACACCTGTGAAAGGAGAAGAAGAAGGAAGAATTGGAGAGGAAGAATCTCGTGCTGGAGTGCATTTCTAAAATCTAGTATTTGGCTAGCCAGTGGGAGTTCTTGAGCCCAGACTGTTCAGGACAGCAGTTCCTGTCCGGCAGAAACGGGCTCCCCTTGCCATCCTCAATCATTTGCAGAAAGCCTCTGAGGGGTGTAGTCTTGTCTTGAATGCAGTAGTGGACCCAGCCGCGAGGTATTTAGTCAATGACGCTTCCCATTGGAGGAAACCTGAGTAGTACGTTTTCATAGCTACCTTCCAAATTGTCAGGGGTTTTCTCTTTGAAACAGAGATCTTAAGGAGTTTGAAAAACAAACCCAACCAAATGTTTGTGGTAGGTTTTGCACCCCGAATCAACGTTCTATCCTATCCTAGGACTTTCACTTCCCACTTTGTTTCAGCTAGACCAAACATGTTGTAAACCCCACCCAGGTTTGTAGAGTTCCTCATTTGACAATTAAAAAAATTCTGTTTGTGAACAAGTCACACGAACTTCCTTTGTTTTACCTTCTCAATGAATTAGGATTTACGCTTTCAGAGTTTCATGTGTTTTCTGCTGCTTTACACATTCATCACTCTTTCATATGGGAAAGGTTCACTGAGGTCACTTTGCTCTTCTGCCTTCAAGTCTGACCAGACGGACCCAAAGGGTTTGATCAAGAAGTGCGAGTGTGCGTGCTTAGTTGCTCAGTCGCTATGCGACTCTATGGACTGCAGCCCACCAGGCTTCTCTGTTCATGGAATTCTCCAGGCAAGATTACTGGAGTGGGCTGCCATTCCCTTCTCGGGGGGATCTTCCCAACTCAGGGTTTGAACCTGAGTCTCCTGCATTGCAAACAGATTCTTTACCATCTGAGCCACCACGGAAGCCCCACAGATGATGAGAGGGAGGCATTGGAAGTGTCTCTAGGGTTTACCGAACGTATAGCATTCTTGAAATATGTAATCATCATGGCATACTGCTTGGGTGATCTCTGAAGGACTGCACAAGAATTTGGCATTTTAGAGTCATAGAAAATGGTTGTGTGTTTTTGAACAGAGGTTGCCTTCTTTCAACAGAAAATCAGTTATTTTTCCCATTGAAAAATTGTATTGATGGGGATTGTGGCAGAGACTAGCTGGACACTCCTCAAACCTCTTCCTCTTCCTTCTGAGTATATCATTCCATGAAATTTCCTGTCTTCCTTATAGTTACATGTGATTGTGTAATGAAGTCACAACCAATAGTAAATGAGCAGAAATGGCAACTATCACTTTCAGATCTGCCATCCCTGGCAGCAAATTCTCATGTTCTCTCCCACTCTTTGCCTGCTGTCTGGATGCAGAGGGTACAGTGGAAACTCCAAGGTCCTAGGAAATGGCAGAGCCACTGAATGAACAATCCAGGGTCTCTAAATAACTCTAAATAGAAGAAGATGTTGCTGACCCACACTGGACTGAAAATCGAGTGAGAAATAAGTACTTATTGAGTGAAGCGGCTGAATGTTTGAGTAAGTTTTATCGAGATAAAACAGAGTGTATGGGAAATTTTTGATGAGGACTCATGCCAAGAGAAGGGAGACCTGGTGGAAGGTCAGTGAACTCAATTCAACAAGCACTGCTTGAAGGATATCTTTAATTTTATAATCAGTGCATGTATGCATGCATGCTAAGTCACTTCGGTCATGTCCGACTCTTTGCGACCCTATAGACTGTAGCCCGCCAGCCTCCTCTGTCCATGGAATGAATACTTCAGGCAAGAATACTGGAGTGGGTTGCCACACCCTTCTCCAGGGGACCTTCTTGACCCAGGGATCAAACTTGAGTCTCCTGTGACTCCTGCATTGCAAGTGGATTCTTTATGGCTGAGCCACTGGGGAAGCGTGTCAATCAGTGCAGCGAATCTCTAATTGTAGACAATTGGGAACTAACATCATTCTTTTCCCTGTGGGGAGAGGTTTTGATCCCTGTCCTAAATGATCTTATTTCAGTAGAGGGAAAAATTCACAGTCACCTATTTTTTTTTTTAAGTTTTTATTTTGTATTGGAGTATAGCTGATTAACAGTGTAGTGATAGTTTCAGGAGGACAGCAAGGTGATTCAGCCATACATATACATGTATCTGTTCTCCCCCAGACTCCCCTCCCATTCATGCTCCCACATAATAATGAGCAGAGCTCCCTGTGTTCTAGAGTATGTCCTTATTGGTTACCTATTTTAAATACAGCATTGTGGACATGTTGATTGCCAACTCCCTAACATGCTCACCTATTAAGTCATACTCATTTAATCGACACACTTTTGAGTTCATATCATGTCAGCACTGTGCTAATAGCAGGGGTGTAAGAATAAAGGCACGTCACCTGTTCTTGACAGGTTTCACGTTCTCCTGGGAGAGGAACAGTGACTGCAGTGGGTGGCTAAGGGCCAACAAGAATGGAACCACCAGTGATATGGAAATTCAGTAAGAGAAAACAAGTCCTAGAGGCTGTAAATGGAGAAAGACTTCTCAGGAGCCAGGAACTTCAACTTAAGACTCATTCGGTGGGTTTTGAATGATGGCTTTGAGGAGCAATATAGATTATTAGGAAGACAGAATGAGCAGGATGGACAGAAGGAATCTTTGGTATCTGGCTAGCTGGGTGGTGTGGATTCTGAGTCCACTTCCTGTATGATAGTTAATTAGAGAAATTACTCTCTGTACCCTTGTCTCCTCACTGTAAAATGTTGAAATGGAGGGGACTCACCTGTAGGGCTGTGAAAATCATGGAGCAGCAGGTGTCAGTCAGTCTTTTCTGAAAGGATTGGATAGTAAATGTGTTAGGTTTGCTGGTCATGAGGTCTCTGTTGCAGCTACTGAACTCTGGCAGTTCACTGTATTATTCCTGCAGATATGTGTCCCTCCTGTATTGTTTAATCCCTAAATACCCAATGTGATGACATCTGGAGGTGGGGCCTTTGGCAGGTAATTAGGTTTAGATGAGGTCATGAGGGTGGGGCCCACATGATGGAATTAGTGCCCCTATAAGAAGACAAAGAAGAGAATTCTCTCTGCTTTTCACTATGTGAGAAGACAGTAAGAAGACAGTTGTATATGAACCTAGAAGTAGGTTCTCATCAGGCACCAAATCTATTCACATGTTAACCTTGGACTTTTTGTCTCCTGAATCATGAGAAATAAATTTCTATTGTCTAAGTCACCAGTCTATGGTATTTTGTCTTAGCAGCCTGAACTAAGACAATATGGAAATATTCTAGACAGTAGGTAAATGAATAGTTATAGCTGTACACTAATGAAACTTTATTTATGGACACAAAAATTAATTTCACATTATTTCCATGCCACAAAACATCATTATCATTTTGATCTTTTCCCCCCAATCATTTAAATTGTAAAAATCACTCTTAGCTCTTGGCTAAACGAAAACAGAGGATGAGAAGGCTGGATGGCATCACCAACTCAATGAACATGAGTTTGAGCAAGCTCTGTGAGTTGGTGATGGACAGGGAAGTCTGGCGTGCTGCAGTCCATGGGGTTGCAAAGAGTCAGACACGACTGAGCCACTGAACTGAACTGAACTGAAACCAAAACAAGGGGCTTGCTGGACTGGATGATTTAGTCTACAGATTGTAGTTGCTGTACCATAGCGTAATGTATTCCCAAGGTGAAATATTATTGTTGTTAACCCCACTTATCAGATAGGAAAGTGGACTTTAGCTTGTTCACAGCAGACCTGGACAAGAATGTCTGCTCTGTGGCTCTTCATCAAGTGTTCGGCCCAGTCAAGAGGGAGGAAGGCCACAATTCAAGGGACCAACCCTGAGTTCCTTCTTCACCTTGGATTTGTCTCCACTTATCACCTCTCTTTACATATTATTTTTAGAACTCTCAGAATGGCAGCCCCTGAATGCAGAATATCCAAAACAGAAGAAAAAAGGAACTAATATGAAGGGAAACACCTTTTTCAGTAAACACTAATTATTTCATTTGAGTTCAGCTATTCACCCCAGGACAGAAATGAATCAAAATTTACCCAATGATATGTGAGCATGAAGAGTTAAACCAATTTTTTTTTTTTTACTTTGAAAACATTTTTGATTATTTTTACTTTGAAAATCATTTTTGACTTTAATTATCTATGTCTTGCTCCTCTCCCTCAGCTCAGCCAGCTTCTGTAGTAAACCTTGTCCTCCTCATTTTCTGGGGAAAAATGGATGTTTCAAATAAAAATAGGTGTAAATCACTGTGTAAGTAAAATGAATAAATATGATGTGCCTGGAAACAGTGCTTAATTTGAAGTTGCTTTCTTCCCTTAGCCTGAGGAAATGCATTTGTGTGTTGCCTTGGTTTTTTGAAGGTTTCCATGTACAGTTAGCTCATTTGTATTTTGCAGGTTTTTTAATTGTAAAAAAAGGTGTTTGCATGCTCTCCAAATTTACCATTTCTCCTTCTTCCACTACAGAATAAATCAAAAGAATTGCATAGTCAATGAATTGTAATGAACTTTCCCTTAGCTGGTCTCCCTGCCTATTTCTAGCTTTTATTCAAGCTGCATTCAGGTCATCTTTCAGAAACACACACATTTAACATCCTTAATGGCCATGGGGTAAAATTCCAGTCCCCTCACATGACATGTGAATGACTCTACTATCTGAAGCTTTCTTCACCTTTCCAGTTACATCTCTTCTCCCATTGTGAACTCTGCATTCAAGTCACTCCACAGTTTACAGAAGAGTCCATGCTTCCTCACATATTTATGTTTTTGCTCATAGTTTCCTTGAAATTGAACGCTTTCCACCCAAGAATCAGCCTACCTTGAGCACAGACCAGAAAGAACAAAGGATGCAATTTGAGGAAATTCTATAGTCACCAAATCTCTCAGTTTTTCCGCACTCTTTTCAAACACCAGTTTCCTCTATTATTTTGAAGAATGAGAAATCCTAGAATGGGAATACCACTCCGTGTCCATTGTCAAACGTGCTGAGCATCCTCTGTGTAGTGGGTGCTGGGAATACAGCCATGAATCATCCTTCAGTGAACCTGCAGCTAGCAGGGAAGATAAGGCCAGACCATGCATTCCCAGAACAGCAGGCAGGAAGTTATAAGAAGACTATGTATAAATAGACAGTTCCATATAAAGCTCAGAGGAGGGAAAAGCTATACTAAGCTGGAGCAATCAGCAAAGACATTTTGGAGCATTGACTGTGTGATTTGGACCTTGAAAATGCGAAAGATTTGAAAAAGTGAAGATGGTTCAGGAAGTGGAAGAGTGTTAGTGTCAGAGTTCATTCTGAGCAAAGGCAAGGAGGTGGAAGAGAGCTGGGCTTTCAGAGAGAACAAAGAGACCCAGCTTAGCAAGTACAAGGAGGGGCAGAAGGAATCAGAGAGGAAAGATGAATCAGGGCCCGGTAATGGAGGGGGCAAAGATGTTTGCTGATAACTCACCTGCACATCCCCAGACAACGAGCCAGCAGTAAACTCATGAAGCTTCTCTTCTGATTCAAGTTAACAGAAGAGCTTACCTGGCAGGGATACTCCAGAACTTGATCAGAAAGCTACTCATCAGCTTTCAGATAATCAGCATGGTAGTGCCAATGCCTTAGAGTTGTATTAAAGTACTTTTGTTCATTTTGGACTTCTACTGAATTTATCAGAAACATGTACCCTGAAATGAGAGTTAGGGACTTGCTGATAAGACCTCAATATTGAACAGAAAAAGCCAGAGAAATAGCCAGTGTGTATGTGTATCCACCTTCTTGCAGAGAAATTATAGAGCTTTGCTAACATCATTTCTTGAAGCTTCAGTGCTCCCAGATGACTTTTAAAGGTGGGAATTACAGATATATGGGCAGGAAAAGAAAATTCTACATGGGAATGAAGATAATCAAAGAATTACCTTTTTTGGACATTTTCTGTGTAAGAGAGTACTATGTTGGCCAGAGATGAACCTTGACTCTGGGCTGATCAAACTCTAATTATATAGATCTTGAGTCCAACCACCTGTCACAGCTTTTCTCAAACGGTACGTGGATGACTTCTTATTTCTTATTAACAAATCTTTTCTAGGCCCAAACTAGGCATCGAGGACTGTGCTATCTGCTAACATAGGTAGAGGCATGAAATGAAATGAAAATAGTCCTACTTCTTGAGGTCCTTGCAGTCTATTGGGGTAAACACAGATGCAGAGATCTTTTCAATCAATGTATCAGATAGCAGTAAGCACAGGGTGACGTGGAAATCCTGAGGTGGAGCATCTGGACTAAAGATTTTAGCCTGGACTAAAGATTTTGAGAAGAATCAGGGAGGACTGACTGAAGGAACTGATGCATCAGGACAATTAGAATCATCTCTCCTGTTGGTCCAACTTTAAAATCACAGCATCTCAAAGCTGGTTATCCTCGAAGTTAGAGCGCCTATCAAATTTAATTGTCATCCCTTGCTTAACTGTCTTAGCTATGGTAAACTTCAAAAGACTTCAGCTGTTTTTATTTTGTGCATAACTTGTCTCCACCTCATAACGGTATCTGACACCTCACAGGTTCCTATAAATATAGGTTGTGTGTTAAGGAAGAAAGCATTCGCATGGGAATTTTCACCCTCCCTCTCCAAGTGCCAAGGGGAATTCTGCTGTAACATTTAATGCATTCCTAACTCTGAGCCAAGTCAAGAAGGAAACAACAAAAGAAAGAAAGGCGTGTTAGGATGTTGGACCAAAAGGAACTTGGAAATTGGCTGATGCTATGCCTCATTTCTGCAGATAGAAAATTGAAATTCAGAGAAGTTATATTGTAACTGTTAGTGCAAGGTCACCCAGTTAATTAGTAGCAGGGTGAGTCGAAGCATCAAGTATGATGATGTGCAGCTCTCACTTCTTTCCTGTGAGTCACATGTATTTTTCTGTCAGTTATGGATATGTAGCGAGGGAAGAACAAAGGATTCTGGAAAGGGCTTATTTTTTTTTTGCCTGTGTATAGAATACTCGGATTCTAAAGGAGCCTCATATTGCAAGGAAGGCTTTGTTTAACAGAACATTTTATGTGATAGGATGATGTTCTACAAAACCCCCAAATTTTAAAGGATGCTTTCTTCCGTGCTAAGCAATTGCTTCTGGCAGGAGCATCTTCTACTTTATAAAAAAGACCTCTTCTCCTGCTTTCATCTGATATCTCAGGAAGGGCCCAGAGGGAAATGTTGAGAACTCATGCTTGTTTGAGCTGTAATATTCCCTTGAAAAGTGAAGCTTAAAATCCTTTAGGGATCCCAGTGTTCTTTCAAAATTGATTTTGACACCATAGAACTACATCCTAGCTAACTTCTGTGCCAAAGTATATTGTGGCTAGTGGTTGGAGAGTTGAAGGAATATTTAAAAAATAAGTTTTCGTATCAAGAGCAGAAAAATAAATGATTCGTATGCTGTGACCTGGGGATTGTCCTTAAAAATCATTTTCTAAAGTGGTTATTGAAAGAAATTACGAGAGTAAAAGAGGAGGCTTTAATTGAAGGCTATGGGATACTGTCCTAATAGAAAAGATTAAATGAGCAAAAAAGAGCACCAGGGAAAAACAAAATAAGAAAACTTTTTATTGTGTTGTCAACAATAGAAATCCATGATTTCTAACATCCATTAAGCACTCACTATGTGCTGGGCCCTGCTGTTTAAGCCTTTACAGGAATTAATGCATCTAATCTTTCTAATGACCTCATGAACAGGGTACAATTAATATCTTCCTTCTAAAAAGAGTGAAATGAGGCACAGAAAACAAATGTAACGTGTTGGAGGTTACAGTCTAGGAAGTGGTGGGGTTCATGTTCAGACATAGGGAGTCTGGCTTTGGAGTCCATGTTTCCTTTTATTTTGTAAGCTAAAAATTTTAATACTAACCTAACATGTGTCCTGTAGGCATCCCTCGTGATTCCAAATTCCACTTAACATGAATTGACAGGTACACACACAAATATTTATGTATAAGGATCTTCAGCAAACCATTACTTCCAGTAATGGAAGTTGGAAACAAACCAAATACTGAGCAATTAGGGATGTATTAAGTGCTCAATTGAAAAATGGAAAAAAGAAAGCAAAGCACAAAGAAGAAAATGAAATCCCTCATAATCCCTATGCTCTGAAATAACCAGGAAGAAATCTCTGCATTTCTCTTTCCAGCTTTTTTCTGTATTTTGTTTCTGATACAAAACTGGGATCACACTGGATATATTGCTTTATAATTTGGCTTTTCTATGCAGATAGAATTATAAATTCTTTTCAAGCTGTTATTTATTCTTCTATCACTTATTTTAATGGCTTAAATAAGTTCCTTTATTTGCACATATCGTGATTTACTTATACATTTTATTGTTGGATCTGTACTCTTTTAACCATTATTCTATGATGCCTTAATGGATGGTATCTCATTGATCACTAAAAGTAGTCCAAGCTCTCTAACATGGAGTTCAAGTTGCATGATTTGCCCTAACTATTCTAACTTAATCTTACTGTGTTTCATAATTCACTAACCCTGAATTATAGAATCATTTGTTCTAGAAGTGTAACTGGGTATCTCTTTTAGCACTTGAGCAATTCCTTTTATGGCATGAATATATCTACCTAATGATCTAGCTATATTGTATGAGACAGAGAACTTCTTGCCCGCAGAATTTCTACCTGAATCCGCTTGTTAATCCCACGTGGGAGAATTGTGTCTTACACTTAGTAGATGCTCAATAAGTGTTTATGGAATAAATGAAGGCCTTATGTATTTCTTTTTAACAGTGTGAGATAGTACAAATTCAAATATCTAATGATAGGGGGCAAGCTGAGTTTAAAGAATTTTGAACAATTAAAAGGAAAACCATGACAAAAGAGAAAATGTCTGAAAAGAAGCAGAAATATAAATTCTGAAAAACCAGATCTTTTCCTGCCTCCTCCATCTCTCTGTTCAGTATTCCTCTGCATTAGTCTAACTTCTTTTAATGGTTTGCTGCTCACAAGCCTACGCTTCTCAGCCTCCTTCTCTGAGAGTTTCTGCATCTCTTTGTGTTACAGTATATATCAGATTAGCCAGAGCGCAGCTGGGGCTCAAGGAATGGTTAGTGAGTGAATGATAAATGGAGAGACATGGGTAGACCGCAAGACTTAGGTCCTTGGTCTTGACATTAGCATTATTATTCTCCTATTAACAGATTTTCTTAAAGTGTTCTCCCTGAACCCCCAGGATTACACACACACACACACAAATTGTGGCGATTATAATAGAAAAAATATATTTAGCCTTATTAGTAATGCACAGGCTCAGCAAAATGTCAAGTTTTTCTAATTTTGCTAGAATGCAATCAATTTAGTGGAGCAACACAACCTCATGCTAATTAGAAGCTCTAACTGGCATCTTAAGAAAACTGTGAAGCATTAAAATCACTTAAAATAGTATTTGAAAAAAATGGGTACATGATCTTTTAAAATCTTTCAACTTGTTGGGATAAAAATAATTAGTATAAAAATGAAAACTGTTTAAAAAAGTGAGATTCAGTTTTAATGTTTATAAAATGGAGACTGATCTCCTAGGTAAATCTCAGATATTTATATCCTAGGTACAGATTAAAATTACCTCAGTTCCTATCTTTGTCCACTGTTATACCATCAGAAGGTCAAGATCTCATCTCTTGGTGCATTCCCAATTCCTAAATCAGGAGTTGGGCTACAATAGCCACTAAACAAATACTTGTTGACTAGAAAACTGAACAGGCTCTGAACACTTTCTGAAAAGGAAGAAAAGGAATTATATCCCAGGATATAAGTGAATCATTGAGGGAATAATGTTGAGTTAAACAATATTGACTTTTGCAGAAGGCAATGGTGAGGCCACTTGGAAACAGACAATTTGCAAGTGGAATAACTGCATTGCTGGTGGAGGGAATTATGTAGGGATTCGATGAACCCTTTGGGAATCTCTTTGGATTCCCAATGATGAATCTCTTTGGGAATGGTCACAGACAGTAGAAACAATTAGGTAGCAAGTTTTCGAAAGAAGAAAAAGAAACACAGACAATTATTACTACTGATTTTAACTATCCGTCCTTGCTGCCCGTAAGTCTCTTTCTTTAGTGCATGAATGAAGAAATAAAAAGAGCAGGACCCATAATGACTGAAAAGTGAAAGTGAAAGTCTCCCAGTCGTGTCCAACCCTTTGCAACTCCGTGAACTATAGAGTCCATGGAATTCTCCAGGCCAAAATACTGGAGTGGGCAGCCTTTCCCTTCTCCAAGGGATCTTCCCAACCCAGGGATCAAACCCAGAAGTAAGGACTCAAAAGATAGAGTTTGCAATATGAAGATGAGGAGGATGATGATGACAGCAACGATGCTTATCAACATTTTATGATCATCTACTATGTAAAAGGGGCTTCCCTGATAGCTCAGTTGGTAAAGAATCTGCCTGCAATGTGGGAGACCCTGGTTCAATTCCTGGGTCAGGAAGATCCGCTGGAGAGGGGATAGGCCACCCACTCCAGTATTCTTGGGCTTCCCTTGTCACTCAGCTGGAAAAGAATCCATGTGTATTGTGGGAGACCTGGGTTCGATCCCTGAGTTGGGAAGATCTCCTGGAGAAAGGAAAGGCTACCCACTCCAGTATTCTGGCCTGGAGAATTCTATGGTCTGTACAGTCCACGGGGTTGCAAAGAGTCAGACATGACAGAGCAACTTTCACTTTCACTATGTAAAAGACACCTTACATAATGGGTTAGGACATAATGGAAGGAGAGAGGATGATAGGTTAAGGGGATTAAATACGATTATTAAGTAAAGTACCTTAATCTAGTAGGAATCAATCAATATCAAGTCTTCTTTTCACTCATTAGGTTGAAACAGACCTCTATTTGAGTACAAGTGTACCAATTACTAACCATATAACTCTTGGCAAGTTGCTTAACCTCTTTGAGCTCAGATTTATTACCTATAAAGGGAAAGGAATACATAGTCCACAGTACTATTGTGAGGATTTAATGAAATATTAAATACAATAATAATTTGTTGGACTTCCCTGGGAGTCTAGTGGTTAAGAATCTACCTGCTAATGCGGGGGACACAGACTCCATCTTTGGGCTGGGACGATTCCACATTCTTCAGGGCAACTAAATCTGTTAGCCACAACTACTGAGCTTAGGCTCTAGAGCCTACATGCTGCACCTACTGAAACCTGCGTGTTCTAGAGTCTATTCTCTGCAACAAGAGATGCCACCGCAGTGAGAAGCCCAGGAACCACATCTAGAGAGTAACTCCCACTCGCCATGGGTAGAGATAGCCTGCAAGCAGCAATGAAGACCCAGTGCAGCCAAAGATAAATAAAATTTAAAAAGAAGTAATTTGTTAACTGCCACACAAATATGAGATTTCAAAGGTTTTCTATTTGTATTACTCAACAATTAGATAAGACGTGTACAAACAACCACGAAGCGTAAGCAATGGATATTTGTGTAAGGAAGGAGAGCCACGTGGTGAAAGCTGAGTAGCTGAGATGTGGTAAGGGAACTAAAGGCTTCCCTGGTGGCTCAGATGGTAAGGAACCCACTGCAATTCTGGAGACCTGAGTTTGATCCCTGGGTTGGAAAAATCCCCTGGGGAAGGGAAAGGTTACCCACACCCGTATACTTACCTGGAGAATTCAATGGACAGGGGAGCCTGGCGAGTTACAGTCCACGGGGGTCACAAAGAGTCAGACATGACTGAGCAAGTAACACACACACACACAGGAGAACTAGTGGGGACCATTAATTTTCCTCCCACCATTGCTTCCACCTCTGCCCTACCTTGACAGCTCAATGAAAACTCATAGGCTAGAACCATCCATTCATACCTTAGGTCCCTTGTACTTTGCCGGTTTATTTTTCTGCCTCTACACAGTGTAATGACTGCCACACCTTGTTGAGATTTTGATCCAAGCCACAGAAGAGAACAATGAAACTGAGTGAATCAGGAAGTAAACCCATGACCTTAGATTCAGGAAATCGGTGCACCAACCAACTTCCAGCGATGGAATATTCAGCACAAGCATCAACAGAGTATAAACCAACATCTCTGCTTTCAACAAAATCCCCATTATAAATGCAAGTTCATTTACTCTGTATATTCTGGGGGACAAATGCTTGGTGTGTTTAGAGAGGTCACCAGAGAGCCAGGAAAATTGCCTTTTGCCTTCAAGTAGTACATGCCTCAGTGGGGGAAGTCAGGCTTATTCATGAGAAACTGTATTTTGTATTTAGGAGAAAAGAAAAGGACAATGGATGGATGGAGGGACTGCTGAGAAATAAAATACTCTCATTTCATCATCACATTCTAGAATACAGATCATGTCCCCTGCAAAGTCATCATTAATTCCTCATAAGAATGATCAACAGATTCATGATTCTCCAGAGAATATGCTTATTTTATTATAAAGTTTATTTTATTATTGCAAAACTGATACTAATGTACCTTCTTTGTAACACTAATTACCTTCTTTGTAAAAATTTAAAAAAATAAAAATAAACAACCATAAAAATATAGAAAGTTTCATGACCAGAGATGACTGTGAAATTACATTTTGGGTATTTTTTTCTGTGTATTTACTTATTTTTACAAAAATGAGGTCACACTGTGCTTCTTTGTAGCCTTTTCCTCACTTGATAATAGAGCTGAAGAATCTTCATAAGCATTTGCCTACAAGACTATTTGAATATCTATTATCAATGTCTTGTCTCTATTATGATGGTGATGTGGGCTTGGGGATTGTTTCATTTTATTTTTCCTCAGCATCCAGGACAATAATGGATAACAGGATGTTCTTACAATCACAGAACATTAGAGAGCTCAAAGCTCCCTCAGGCATTGTCTAGTTAATTTCCTACTTTGCAGATGGAAAGTTGGGACTCAACATGTAAAATGGATTGCAGTTCAGGCAGTCAGAAAGTTGTAGAGCCAGAATCAGAACCAAGTGCCTGGATTGCAAGCATAGAGTCCTTTCATTACAAAGTCCAGACTGAAGGCAAACCCATCATCTGTGAAAGAGACATGCAGTGCAAGAAGAGGGTATTTTGGGGAGGAGAGGTCTCTTGTGGTTCTTTTGGAACTTTCAGTTTTACTTCAAACCCTGAGACCCCAGAGGTTCATAGAGGGGTGAAGTTGCAACATGAGGTATGGGGAGGAGGCAGCTTGAGGAAAGAAACTTTTGAGCTCAGGTTTGCAAAACCCACAGTTGTACAATAGCTCAGCTCCAGCCAACACCCTGGAGGATGCAGCAAAGCCCTAGGAGAGTGTATGGCCACCCAGAGTCTCCATTCTGGTTTCATATTATATCTTATTAATCCTTCAGCACTGGGCTCTATGAAACCAAAAAACATTTTGACTTTGCTCATGGTTGGGAATGATTTTTCAGTTTTCATTCTGACAACCCAGAATGTTCCTGACTTCCTGGAATCACTCTCCAAGCCTCCTGTCTGTTCAGGGAGAAAAGAAGTGCTTCAAAAGCTTCAGACCCACATTCAACAGTGAGTGAAGAGCAAGGGATGCTGGGAGTTCTAGACCTGCTATTGAAATTACACCATTATGTCAGCTCCTCTTCATAGTTCCGCTGGTGTGATTGACCTGAAATGTACATGCACTGTGCCACTCCTTGCCTAAAACCTTCCATGGCCTCAGGGAAAAGCTCACTTCCCTTTGTGAAACATGCAAGACCCTCTACAACTTGACATCTGCCCACCTCTGTCTCATCTCTGCCATTCTGTCTTTGGCAACACCAAACTCCCTATGGGTTCCCGTACAGATTCATCTTAGTTTTTCATCCAGTTTCTACTTTCCCGAATACCCTGCCTCTTCTTTCATCTGTGGTTAATCTCACTTAGCTAGATTTTGTATCCTCTGTGTCTACTTGTTTGTGTGTGTGTTAGTTGCTCAGTCGTGTCTGACTTTTTGCGACCCCATGGACTGTAGCCCACCAGGCTCCTCTGTCCATGGAATTCTCCAGGCAACAGTACTGGAGTGGGTTTCCCTTCCCTTCTCCAGGGGATCTTCCTGACCCAGGCATTGAACCTGGGTCTCCTGCATTACAGGCAGATTCTTTACTGTCTGAGCCACCTAGGAAGCCCTCTGTCTACTTCAATAACCCTAAAATTCTGTAATCTGTGATAATGTCTGAAGTATTCTTGGTGATTTTCAGTCAAATAATTGAACTTTTATCTTAAATCTTATACTCTCATCTAGGATCAATGTTATATCACCCAGTGACATGTTCTAGGTAAGATCAAGAGCATTCAGCATGGTTTGGCCATAGACTAATGGTGTTAGGGGAAGCACACTGATTGAAACTGCCCACCCTGGTCAGGTACCATAGTAACCATTTGCATGAGTTGTTTTATGGCAGGAGATCCTGATAAGGAATACGGAACTGATAGGCCACCACCAGCCGGAAGAGATCGCAAAGATCGAGAGGAGACACTACCTGTCCGTCCACTTCCCAGAATCCCTCTTGCTAGCATCCATCTTGGCTGAGCGATGCGTGCGCCACCAGGAAAGACTCTGAATTAGAATGATTGGCCAAAGACCACCCGGAAACTAATCCCATCACCATAAAACCCAAGACTGCGAGCCACGCGGCAGAGCAGTTCTCCTGGGTTCCCTTACCTACTGCTCTCCACCCGGGTGCCCTTTCCCAATAAAATCTCTTGCTTTGTCAGCATGTGTCTCCTCGGACAATTCATTTCCGAGTGTTAGACAAGAGCCCAGTTTCGGGCCCTGGAAGGGGTCCCCCTTCCTGCAACAATGGCATATTCCAAATCACAGGACACCTGCTAAACACACAACATTAATAAAGCAAGGAGCATCAATTTGCCAGACTTGAATCTAAAGAGGATCCCATTGCTTATTTTTCCCAGCTGCAAATTATCTGAATGGCATACACAGTTTTCTCTAGCAGTGCACTTAGAATATTTACTTAAATACTGGCAGTGATAAAATGGTGGGAAAGAAATTGCACATTCATCAAAAGTAGGCGGCCTGATAGAAGTGCATAAACATGGTACTCATCTCAAAATTAAATTACCATGTGTACATGGTTTGGCTTGTCATTTATGTACTTGTATATTTATATACCCATCATCCTTAATCACCTACAAGAATGAATGAGTGCATTTAAGAACAAATGTTTGCAACATAAGCTAATGGTTAATTGAAGATTTCTTCTCGGAGGAGAGAGCTGAAAGACAATAGTAGATTAGACAAAGACTTTTTAAAAAGAACAGCAAGACTTTCTCATACCATCCAGCTTAACTTCTGCTCATCCTAAAGGAAATTCCTGCTGGGAGATGCCTCAAAATTATTATTTTGAAAGCATGCCATACCCAGCCCAGAGAGACAGCTGAGCATATGAGAAAGAACACCGAATTTAGCATCAGGAAACTTCAGGACAACTCCTTGCATGGCCTTTTCTGGGTGTGTGATCATAAGAAATTCATGTAACTTCTTCAAGTCTATTTCCTCAAATTTAATTTGGGGATAATACAGCATCCTTGCTATTAGATTTGAAAAACACAAAATACATGAGCTTTCGTTTAGGTGCTAATTAAGTCTCATTTGCATTAATATGTTATTTTTCTACCCCCATCTGTATCTTATAAAAATCAAGGTCATAGAATCCAAAAATACAACTGCTACTAATGCTATTAGGTGCTACCATTACAACAATAACAACAACGGCTACTATTAGCTAATGATTACTGAGAATACTTACACCAGCATTGTTTCAACATTTTACATGAATAAGTTATTTACGCCTCTTAAAATGCTTAAGAAGTGGCTACTATTATTGTCTCCATTTTATAGGCAAACAACTGGAGATGCAGAGAAGTTAAGAAACTTGCCTAAGATCATACAGTTGGTAATTGCAAGACTGGGATTTGAACCTAAACTTAAACTCCATAGTCCTAGCAGTAAGAATTATGCTTTCTTCCCTATCTGAAAATAATAGTGGGGCTTCCTGTTGGCTCAGTGATAAAGTATTTGCTTGCCAAAGTGCAGGAGACACAGTTTGATACAGGATCTGGGAAGAGCCCATGTTCCATAGAGCAGCTACGCCCCTGCAGGACAGCTATTGAGTTTGTGCTCTAGAGCCGGGAGCCGCAACTCCTGAAGCCTGCGAGCCTGAGAGCCGATGCTCTGCAACAAGGGAAGCCACCACAATGAGAAGCCCGCGCAACTAGAGAAAAGCCTGTGCAGCAACGCAGATCCAGCATAGCCAAAAATAAATACATCAATTATTTCTAAAAATTAAACAATGAAAATAATAGCAAAATTCACTTACAGTTGGATAGCGCTTCATTTTTTTTCATTGAGATAATCTCATTTTATCCCTCTAGTAGTCCTTTGAAATAGATGTTATTATCTTTTACAGATAGGAAACTTGGGTCAAAAAGATTAAGAGATTAGCCCCAACTCACCTTGCTCCAGCCTAGGAAAATCAGATGGACTGCGGACTTCTCCCATCCTGTTTCTGTCTCTATTCTGCTTATGCAGTCACCTCCTCATTGAATATGCCTTCCACAAAGACCCCAGTGGAGTCCTGGTATGTTTTTATTTGTTTTGAAAGCTCTATTCTCTACCATTCTGTGCGACCCTATCTATGACACGTGAGACTGTTTCTACAAGCATCATGTGGTTCTGCAAAATTTAGGAGTTACAATGGACTTCCAGCCTAGAATTCATCGGAATTTAAGGGAGCCACCCTGAGAGAGTGAGTCCAGGCAAACTGGACCTCTGATGTCAAGGTCACCTCCTCCCCAGACCCTGAGCTCAACGCTCAACCACACTTCCTCTGAGGGAAACACAAGCTCATCCTTAAACAGAGTCTACACTATGTCATTGCCCTCTGCAAATGTTAGGCATGAGCTCCATTCTCTGTTGTCTTCAGTTTTGAACCCTCCATAATCTGGCCTTGATTAACCTGCCTCCACCCGCCAGCCTGTTGTCTCCCAGTTATGTCATCTTCCTTTGCACTGACATAGCGTCCTGAGCCTAGGATGTTTCTTCAACTAGAACTCTCTCTTTTAACCCTTGTCTTGCCTAACATCATCTCAGCTTATATGTGACCTTCCTCGACCCCCTAAACCACATCTCTGCCCTTCCATCTCATGTAATCTCTTTTAAAAAAAGATATTCTACTCATTTTAGCATTTGTTGCATTGTTTTGAGATTGCCTGTTTAATTGTCCATCTCCTGAGTATGTAATGAGGTCTTTGAGGGCAGCAGGTTTTGGTATCTTCTCTGTCTGCACATAGTAGTTGCTCAATAAATCACTGTTGATTAAATGCCTCTGAAGTCACCAGATATTGTGAAAGAATCGGACTGATATCCTTGCCTTCTAGACTGTGAGTTTTCTGAAGACATTCTGTCTTATTCAACATTGAGTCTTCAGTGTCTGGTATGGAGAAGGCACTCAGTAAGTGAGGAACTGACCAGAACTTCAGATCCTCAAATCCTGCCCTTCAGCCTCTCCATAATCTGTAATGCCTCTTCTGAAATGCATTCCTCTCCACCAAGCCTCCATCTTCCGTTTTCTCTTTATTTCTGACGCCTTCATTTGTGATTTGTTTCATATCATTTGTTGTTGTGTAGTCAGTAAATCATGTCCAACTCTTTGCAGCTCCACGAACAGCAGCACACCAGGCTCCCTGCCCTTCACTCTCTCCCAGAGTTTGCTCAAACTCATGTCCTTTTGAATCAGTGTTACAAAATTTTAGCAATTGCTTATATTGTTTGCTTCCACTTTTCCTGTGTTTTATTTGTTCATAACCTTCCCCTGCTAATGAAAATAAGTGTAAGCATAAATGGAATCACACTTTTTTTGGTATGATTATAACTTCCACCCACCTTCTTTTTCATATTTCAGATATTATATATCCATGAGTGATAAATACCCACATTTACTAAGCTCTTAAAGTGTACTGCTTGAAGGTGCTTTTCAAACAGATCATGTTGACCTGCACGAGATCATTGGAAGTAGGCATGGGGGAAACTCAGTCTTAGTAAAGCTATGTCTTATCCAGATGGTGAATGATAGAAGCAGAATTTGAATTCAGAGCCCATGCTTTCAGTCATTTCTACCTCTGCACTAGTGATAATTTAGACAAGAATAGGAGCAATAAAAATATTATTAAGGACAGCCATGATTCTGATCCCTTAGTACAGGCATCTATGACTACCATTGAGGTACATGGCTTTTCTGTTTCTGCATGTAGTAAGCCGCCTCTAACTTGAACATGGCTCATAGCAGACCCTCAATGCATCAGTTACTACTGAGGAATAATTCTGACTCCAGAACACCATCAAATAATGATTTATTACTACTTGAGATGTAAGGAAGCATATGTACTTTATTATATTATTTTTTGACCACACTGTGTGGTATGGAGGATCTTATTTCCCACACCAGGGATTAAACCTGTGTCCCCTGCATTGGGAGTGCAGAGCCCTAACCCTTGGCTGCCAGGGAATTCCCACCATATGTATTTTAAAACATCACAGCTTTATTTCTTATTAAATGATATATGCTCATGATAAAACAGTTTTAAAGAATTTTTTTAAAGTATGAGCAAGAAATCAGCAAATCACTTCAAAATGCCACCAACAAGAGATAACCAACATTAGCTCTGGAGGACATCATTCCAGACATAGATAGGTAGGTTGTGCATAGATAGGTAGGTTGGAAGTATGTAAAGCTACTTAGGTGGATAAAAAAATTAGCTAACTAATTACAGATCATAACGCTTTTTCAAATAAAACATTACATAATTTCACTTGAATATAACCAAAGAAAAATAAACTGAAGTGAAACTGAAGAAATTGCTGAAATTTAGATCATGTTTCTTTCTTTCTCCATGGGCAGTGTTACTATTTCCTCAAATATCTAAGTTACATTAAGCAAAAACTTAATGAAACCAAGAAAGTTAGTTTCCTTTTTTCCCCTTTTAATAGACATCTTTCAAATTTTCAGGCAATACTAATTAAATATAACCTCCTACTATAAAAGATTAAGTGTCTTTTTGAGAAACCGCCATGCTGTTTTCCATAGTGTTATTGATATTGAGCACATTTCATGTGCCTATTGACCATCTGCATTCCCTCTTTGGAAAAATGTCTATCCAGGTTTTCTGTCCATTTTAAAATCAGGTTATTTATTTTTTTGATGTTGAGTTGTACAAGCTATTTATATATTTTGGGTATTAACCTCTTGCAAATATTTTCTCCCATTAAAAACAGAACTACTATATGACCCAGCAATTTCACTCTTAAGTATATATTCAAAGAAAAAAAAACAAAATAATGAATGCTAATTCAAAAAGATGAGTGTATCCCAATATTCATAGCATCAGTATTTACAATTGCCAAGATATAGAAGCAACCTGAGTCCATAAAAGATGAATGGATAAAGATGTGATGTGCACACATGTACACACACACACACATACACACACTCCATGGAATATTACTCAGCCATAAAAACAATCAAATTTTGCCATTTGCAGCAGCATGAATGGACTTGGAGGGCATCATGCTAAGTTAGAAGTCAGACAAAGGCAAATACTGTATGATGTCTCTTATCTGAGGAATCTAAAACATACAACAAACTTATGAATATAACAAAAGCAGCAGACTCATAGATAGAGAGATCAAACTAGTGGTTTCTAGAGGAGAGAGGGAAAGAGGGAGGGGCAATATGGGGTAAGGAATTAAAATGTACAAGCTATTATGTATAAAATAAGGTTCAAGGATATATTGTACAACACAGGGAATATAGCCAATATTTATACTAAATGGAGTACAACCTTTAAAAATTATAAATCACTATATTGTACCCTTGTAACATATAATATTGTGCATCAATTATATTTCAATAAAATAAAAAAAGATAAATGATTCATCCTCTGGTACTTTCTCCTATCTCCTTTCCTTTGCCCTGATTTTTGTTTCTTTTATAATTTTAAATTTAAAATGATTGATAATATGTTCTGTTCAGCAATCAAAACTTTTGCTGTTGGGCTGTTGTTTATTCTTACTTAAAGGAATATATATCCAACCAGTCCATCCTAAAGGAAATCAGTCCTGGGTGTTCATTGGAAGGACTGATGTTAAAGCTGAAACTCCAATACTTTGGCCACCTGATACAAAGAGCTGACTCATTTGAAAAGACCCTGATGCTGGGAAAGATTGAGGGCAAGAGGAGAAGGGGACGACAGAGGATGAGATGGTTGGATGGCATCACTGACTCAATGGACATGGGTTTGGGTGGACTCCGGGAGTTGGTGATGGACAGGGAGGCCTGGCGTGCTGCGATTCATGGGGTCACAAAGAGTCGGACATGACTGAGCGACTGAACTGAACTGAACTGAACCGAACTGAACCCCTGTAGTTTGTTCTTTGAACTATGTCTTCACATTACAGGGATGTGTGTCTGTGTGTTTTAATAAATTTATTTTGTGATTGGATTAGTCTTCCAGCATATTTTCCAAAAGGGCTCAAATAGTTCCTCAATTCGTTCATGTTTCAGAATATCTTCAGTTTTAATATTCTTAAGTTATGTTTTTACTCAGGACTTTGTGGGCTTTTGTCTGATTTCTTCTGGAAGAATATGGTTGTGGTGAAGTCAGAGACTACCTGGAGCCTACCTCACCCTCTTTTCATATTCCTAGAAAAAAATCTTCCTCTATAGATAATGTTGATCTGAATAAGTTCAGTGCCTCCTTGTATATTGTACTGTTTTTCTCTAATATATTAATTTCTTATGATTTGAGATTTAGTATTTTTCTAATAACTCAAATGTATATAAAATGATGTCTCTGAAACAATCCCATTTTTTGGTTACTCTCTTTAAGAAATATGTGTGATCTTAATATAGGACAGCTTTGAAGTCTTTATTTATCATCATCTGTAATTGATTTATTCATTTATCTTTTCCTTTTTCATCACTGTGAGGCTCTAAAGCCTTTTCTTTGTGCTGTTATTTGAACTTTCAATTGCACCTAACCTGTTCTCCACTGGTTTACATTTATTTATTTGTTTCATACAGATGCTGCTTTGACCCTCAAGTGTTTCCTTAACCTGGTAATCTGCCTTTTTATCCCAGCGTATTGCTTCATCATCTTGTTTTTGAGTCTTGTATAAATGACTTCATGCTGAGCTTTTTATTGTTCTTTTGCAGATTGTCTTGCCTTTCCCTTTTGTGTTCTAGAATGCTTGCATAGCTGAAATGCCATTTTCTTCCCTATTTTCTCACGCTTAGCATTGAGTCCTCTGTCCAGACCTTCTCTTTGCTCTGACCCAGTGTGGAAAGACGCGGTTGTTCCTTTTGGACATCATTTAGGATTGGGTGGTCTTGTCACTTTTATGTATTTACTGATTTTGGGCTGTGCCTGGTCTTCGTTGTCGTGCGTGGAACTTTACTCTAGTTGCCGTGAGTGGGGGCTACTCTCTCGTTGTGCACAGGCGTCTCACTGCGGTGGCTTCTCTTGTTGTGAAGCATGGGCTCTAGGTGCGCGGTCTTCAGTAGTTGTGGGCTCAGTAATTGCATTTCCTGGCCTCTAGAGTGCAGGTTCAATAGTTATGGTGCTTGGACTTAGTTGCCCCATGGCATGTGAAATCATCCTGGCCCAGGTATCGAACCCATGTCCCCTGCATTGGCAGGCAGATTCTTATCTTCTGTACCACCAGGGAAGTCTTGTCTTGTTATTCTGAGTTAAATTGATTGGGCTGGATGCTTATTTTTGAACACGCTTCTGGAATCTGAGGATACAGGGCATGTGGTGAGAGCTCGGCTCGAGCTGCTGGTTGACCTAACACAGGTTTTCCTCTAGAATCTCACAAAGTACCCTGGACTGGAGCCCACCTCCAAGCATGTAGATGTCCCCTCATTCATCCTACCATCTTAGCATGAAGCTACAGAAAAAGCTGGTCCCCAGTGACTCTTCCTGTTTCTGCTGAGTCCTCTGTACCTCATCAGTATTTTATTTTCATTGCAGGAGTGATAACATTTATTCAACATTATTTATCATATTCTGCCACTCTCCTGCTCAAAGTCCTCCCAAGGCTCCCATCTCACTCACACAAATCCATTTGTGTTGTTCAGTCGCTCAGTCGTGTCGGACTCTTTGCGACCCCATGGACTCGGTTCACCATCTTCCTATCTCAATCACTCAAAGCCATAGCCCTCCAGTTTTGACTGGACCCTTGGTGTGATGGCCCCTGGTACCACCATCCTATCCCTCGCCTCCCTTGACTTAAACCACACTGGCTCCCTTGCTGAGCCTCAAGTGTGCCAGGTTCACATCTTCCTTAAGAAGCTCCCAGCAGGGGTTTTCCCTGCCTAGCCGGCTCTCTCCCAGATAGCCTCATGACTTCCCCTTCCATCCTGCAAGTCTTGGCTTAGAAGTCGGGATGTCAGTGAGGTCTTTCCTAAAGATGCTCTTTCATACAGCAGGTAAGTGGGTGCTCCATCCCCCTTCTCTGACTATGGGGCTCAGCCTCCTTGCCCAGGAAGAAGCTTGTGGGCCTCTAGGTGAGAAAGAGCTTTCTTTTGCAGGTTGCATGACTGGCTGTGAGATATGAGACTTCACAGACCCAGCCGGGGCCACTTGGCAGAGAGGCTGAGAGCCCACGGCTTGGGACAGCCTGCAGAGGCTGAGGTGCTGCGTGAAAACTAAACTTGCAGTTTGAAAGCTTCTGTGAAGAAATTTACAAAATAAAATAATCCAAACTGAACTAAAACTTTGCCCCCCTTTTTTTTCTCTTCCTCTGTGAATACGCTTTTAACCAGACTGTAGAAGAGACGACAGGCCACCATGGACGTCAGTTTCGGGGTGTACATATTTTTGCCCCTTTAAAATAACAGGTGCTTGGAAATTGAAAAAGTTCAAAGTAAACTGCTGCTGAGTTCTGATTCAAAATGGTAGCTGGCTGAGAAGCTAGCAAGAAGCTGAGCATTTCAGTTCAGCTGAGCCATTCAGTTCTTCTTGTTAAAACCATAGATGAGGAGGAAGGCTGAGCTTGAGTAAATATAAGCATGGACAGCAAGCAGGGAAAAAGCGGGGTGAGACGAACTGGGAGATTGAGATTGCCACGTATACACTACTCTGTAAAGGGTTTCCCTGGTGGCTCAGATGGTAAAGAATTTGCTGGCAACGCAGGAGACCAGGGTTTGATCCCTGGGTCGGGAAGATCCCCTGGAGAAGGGAATGGCAACCCACTCCAGTATGCTTGCCTGGAGAGTCCCAGGGACAGAGGAGCCTGGCGGGCTTCAGTCCATGGGATCGCAAAGAGTGGGACACGCCTGAGCGACGAACACTTTCACTTTCACTATGTAAAACTAGCCAATGAGGACCTATTGTAGAGCGCAGGGAGCTGTAGGTGCTCTGTGGTGACCTAAATGGGAAGGAAATCCAAAAAAGAGGGATATATGTACACAAATAGTTCATTCACTTCTCTGTACGGCAAAAACGAGCACAATATTCTGAAGCGACGGTGTGTGCGTGCGCGCACACTCAGTAGAGTCTGACACTTCTTGAGTCAGACAGGGCTGAGTGACTGAAAAACAACAGCAGAGTGCCACCTGGGAAGCCCAGCCTTAAAAAATAAAAAAATTAAAAAGAAAAAAACAACAAAACAGCCTGAGGACAGGAGCTAGAATGGTTTCACAGTGTTTATGGAGAAGATGGATCTGGACTGGGGACCAGCTATCTTGACTCTACCGTACGGCACTCTGTTGCTTTCCTTCATGAAAAAATTCTACTTTGGAGATTTTAGAAGTATTATCTCTCCCTTTTCTCCCATTTTCCTCAGTCCAGGTAAGTGCTAGGAAATGCTGGAAATCACAGGAATGGAGTCACAGGGATGCTAGAGTCACAGGAAATGCTGGACAGAAAACAGGGAGAGATAGAAGTAGCCACGGGGAGGCAAGAGACGCTGCCAAAGCCTGGAAGTAGCTACCTAGTCGTGGAGTCTTGGGCGGCCTCGGCCTGGCAGGGCTGGGGAGCTTGTTCCGTCCTGCATTGGCTCTGAGAACCAGAGGCAGGACTGAAGGCTGAGCAAGAGGAAAGCATATTCAACGTCCTGCATCGCAGATGAGAGCCGGGTATGAAGCAGGATGTGGACTCAACCTGTTGACGAACATAAATTGTGGATTGGAGAAGAGCATTTGACCCCCAGGGCATGCAAGGAGCAAATACTCTTTTAGAAATATTTTATTTATTTATTTGGCTGCACTGGGAGTTAGCTGCGGCACACGGTATCTCCCATCTTCCTTGTGGCACGCAGGAGCTTTAGTTATGGCATGATAAGAACTCTTAGTTGTGGCATGTGGGATCTAGTGCCCTGACCAGGGATGGAACCTGGACCCCTGCACTGGAAGTGTAGAGTCTTAGCCACTAGGCCACGAGGGAAATCCCGCAAATTACTCTTCCTGGCTTTAACCAACAATGGCAAACCAATCTGGTCCTATCCAAGGCTAAGTGAAACCAACAATATCATTATCAACAAAAGAAGGGGGGATTGATAAATCTTGCCACAGGAAGGTAGATCAGGTGGGAGGACTAAGGCAGAGAAATCCAGAAAACAGTTTATCGTAGAATCCAGGTGGTCATTTCAGAAAGCTATATGAGGCTCACACAATCTGCCTGAAGGTCTCTCTGAAACAGAAGCAGCGGTGTCTGGACAAAAGATCTGGAGGGGAAAAGGCAAAACAATCATACCGAGGGATGATGATGGGAGGAAGCAAGAAAAATATATGTGCCTAATGGCTGGAATGAAGTCCCTGTGAGAGGCGAGGAAGGGCAGTATCGCTATTTCCTGCTGCATGAAAGTTTACCATGAGTGTGGAGAGCATGTCTGAGAAAGTCCCTCAGAATTTAGGAAAAAGGAGACAAAGTGTTGAAAGGACGAGAGTAACGATGAGGGAGATTTCAGAGATGTCGGCCAGAAAATGTACAGCTGCCTGACATCAGTATGTTTGTGTGCTTATTGGTGTCCGAGTCTTTTGTGACCCCATGGACTGTACCTGCCAGGCTCCTCTGTCCATGGGATTTCCCAGGCAAGAATACTGGAGTGGGTTGCCATTTCCTCCTCCAGGGGATCTTCCCGACAGAGGGGTTGAACCCTTGTCTCTTGCATCTCCTGTATTGGCGGGCAGATCCTTTGCCACTGTGCCACCTAGGATACTAACATTGCTAAACTAAAGGGAAAGAAAGCCCACAGGAGGCAGAAACAAGATACCCTGATTCAGGAAAGCACAAGGATAAGAGCCTCAAGTCCAAGTAGCTTAGTGGGAAGGACAAGCCTCCCAAGGTAAATACAAAACTGTAAATATTCAGAGGTGAAACAGTGGCGTTGTTTCATGTCAATAAAAATTAACCCAGTCTTCATCTCCTTCTTTCCAGCTCACGAAATGACAGAAGATAATTTAGTAGCAAGGGCTTCTCTTGTGGCCCAGTGGTAAAGAATCTGCCTGCCAGTGAAGGAGACAAAAAGAGACATGGGTTCAATCCCTGGGTCAAAAAGATCCCCTTGAGGAGGAAATGGCAACCCACTCCAGTATTCTTGCCTGCAGAACTCCATGGACAGAGGAGCCTGGCAGACTGCAGTCCGTAGGGTTGCAAGAGTCAGACAGGACTGATCGACTGACCACGACCACGGCAGAGTTTCTAAAAGAAAAGGATGTGATCCTGGAATATTCCATATATGTTCTAGTGAACATTGATGTATGCAGTGAACAGGATGCTACCACTGGATGTGCCAAGGAGATAAAATATATTATTTGCAATCCCTCCTTGAAAAACTTCCTTAAGATGTGTTTGCAAACTGAGCAATAAAATACAGTTAAGAGCTTGTCAACCGTATAGGACTCTCAGTGAGCAGTGATAGCAATTAAAGAAGAGATGAGCTTCAGTGTCACCATTGTGGTTATAAAATTGAATTAAAGTCAGACATTCATTCAGGAAACAAAATGCTTGTAATGTATAAAATAATAGTGTCATAGCCATGATCTGGATCCCAAAACTTCAGAGAATTATTTTATTCTCACGTGAGACAGTGTGTGGAAAAAAATAAAGTGCTTAACTCCTTGCCTTACAGAGGATCTATGAATTTATCATTGTAATGTGTTTCTAGATTTTAGATTTTAGCTTTCTTTGTGTGTGTGTGTGTGTGTGTGTGTGTGTGTGTGTTAGTTGCTCAGTTGTGTCCAACTCTTTGCGACTGCATGAACTATAGCCTACCAGGCTTCTCTGTCCATGGGATTTTTCAGGCAAGAACACTAGAGTGGATTGCCATTTCCTTCTCCATTAGTTTTCTTTCGGTCTACCTATATTTTCTATCTTTCTAACACAAATAAGTATCGACTTGACTAACAAAGAAACAGCAGAAGCTAAAGAAGATAACAAAAAATAAGAAATAAACCACCCTGAGATGAATTTGACCAGGAATTTCGAATATCTACATAAGCTCTAGTCTCAGAAGAGCCCTCTCTGTCTTTTGTGTCTTTGGGAAAATGATACAGAGAGAGGCCAGGTTGGAGATGGCACCCTACTGAAGCTAATGTTACTGACAATCATGAGATATTTTCTTGGGATGAAGGGGGAAGGAAGGGAAGCAAGATAAGGTCAAGCTTCTCCAGTCTTGCAAAGCTAAGGATATTTCAACCTCCATATAACCCAGGAATGTCCCATGGAATTCAGAATTCCCTTATAGTAGAAGAATGAAGGTTTCACTATTTTCTTTTGAGGAGAGCAGTGAGTGTGTGACCTCAGAAATATTATTTTACCTCTCTTGGTCTTTGCTTCCTCATCTGGCAAGTGGGGGAAATATGTTTATCTCAAAGGTCCCTTCAAGGATTCAACATATCAGGGGCATAAAGCATCTAATGTAGCAAGAGAAACTGTAGGTGCTTCATTGATGTTTCCCCTTATCTTCCCAGCACTGCAAAGTTGCTGTCAATCTAAACTTTGAGGGAAAGATGAAAGATGAACTGCCAGTGGGCTGGTGCTCTGGAGAGTTCCAACGTGTCTCTGGGAAGGTTAGGATGGGGCTACCAGGGAAATGGAGTTTAAGGTCAAGGTGGAGAGGCTAACCCTGACACCCACTGAAGTCAACAGTTTCTTTCTCTTGACACAACGACTCCAAAGTGCCTATGAAATCTGTTCTGAGATTTCAGAGGAATACTTCCCATGTACATTTCTATTGAGGAAGGTACCAAATTCTTTGATTCAGTAACTCTCATTCTTAACTCTCTTTCTGTGGAAAAGTTGCTTGCAGTGATCCATCTTGAACATGGGATGCTGAGAAACTTGGGCGGTTTATAGCCACCTCTTCTTCTGGTTGCAAAAGATGAACACTGCTTGGGATGGTGGTACTTCCCTAATTCAGGCTCTTGCAGCCTAGAAAGGGAAACTCCTTTGGTGAATCATTGACCAAGGCCAGGGCTTGGCCAACTCTGGTCTTTCAAAACCTCGTCTCTGGCATCGCATTCTTTAGGAAGTCTTCCTGAATCTCCTCTAAAGTTGAGTTATTAAAACCAACCCCACCTTGTTCTCTGCTCCTTTATATATCCTCCTCTGCTTGGGAGAAGCTAGTCTGACAGTACATTCCCTCAGTTTCTGCCTGCAGGGGTTAAGGTTAGATTCTCCTAGGCAGAGGTGCCAGTTTGGTGTTTTGAAGGCCGAGGAGGAGGAGAAGTTTTTATTTTCTGTAGCAGCTGTTCTGTCTAGGAGTGTCAATGCATGTGGGATGTTGCTCTGTTGAGAGTTTACCACTTCAGCACTACTTACTGCATTCTAGCCTTTGCAAATTTCCCTACTGACCTGACTCTAGCCCATCCCACCATTGTTCCAACTTTCAATTCCCAGTGTGAAGTCTCTTTCTACTTGAAATATCTGGCAAGCCTCCTGTCTTCCATTTCATACTTGGAAACACCCAGACCGAATTAAGCACTCTGTTCTTGGCAAGCTTTTAGCACCTTGGACTGTTACTGCCCAGATCAGCAACTCGGAGGTTGAGTCCATGGACTGTGGAGTAAAGCCGCAATTTTCAGTGTCTTCAGTTGCTGAGACCAGCCAAAGATTCTTTAAAAAGAAACCTAATTGGGAAAAGAACTTGTAAAAGAATAGATACATGTAAATGCATAACTGAATCACTGTATTGTATGCCTGAAACTAACACAACATTGTTAAACAACTATACTCCAAATTAGAAGTTTAAAATATATATACATTCATGATAAAGAAGACGTACTGATTTTTCCCTCTCTTTATGTTGATCAAATAAAAATATTTTATTTTGATAAAAAACTGTGAGGGTGGGACTTCCCTGGCAGTCCAGTTAAGGTGAAGCCTGGTTAAGACTTGCTTCCACTGCAGGGGGCACAAATTTAACTCTGGTTGGGGAACTCAGATCCTGCATGCCACATGGCATAGCCAAAGAAATCTAAAGGAAAAACATGATGGCAAATCAAGAGCCTCCACAGCTAATTCTGATATGAAGGTTTTCAGCAGTATTTGTAGCATTAACAGATAGTCTGAGTATTGAACGAGGACCTAAACTCATGAAATCAATAGTGGTAAATTTGCAGACTCTGATGAGTCATTTCAGTACCACCAGGTTAACCACTCAGATAGGCTACGACTCTTTTTTTTTTTTCTTCTGATGCCTATTTTTATTTCTTTTTTTTTCTTTTTTTTTTTTTATTAGTTGGAGGCTAATTACTTCACAACATTTCAGTGGGTTTTGTCATACATTGATATGAATCAGCCATGGATTTACACGTATTCCCCATCCTGATCCCCGCTCCCACCTCCCTCTCCACCCGATTCCTCTGGGTCTTCCCAGTGCACCAGGCCCAAGCACTTGTCTCATGCATCCCACCTGGGCTGGTGATCTGTTTCACCATAGATAGTATACATGCTGTTCTTTTGAAATATCCCACCCTCACATTCTCCCACAGGGTTCAAAAGTCTGTTCTGTATTTCTGTGTCTCTTTTTCTGTTTTGCATATAGGGTTATCGTTACCATCTTTCTAAATTCCATATACATGTGTTAGTATGCTGTAATGTTCTTTATCTTTCTGGCTTACTTCACTCTGTATAAGGGGCTCCAGTTTCATCCATCTCATTAGGACTGGTTCAAATGAATTCTTTTTAATGGCTGAGTAATATTCCATGGTGTATATGTACCACAGCTTCTTTATCCATTCATCTGCTGATGGGCATCTAGGTTGCTTCCATGACCTGGCTATTATAAACAGTGCTGCGGTGAACATTGGGGTGCACGTGTCTCTTTCAGATCTGGTTTCCTCAGTGTGTATGCCCAGAAGTGGGATTGCTGGGTCATATGGCAGTTCTATTTCCAGTTTTTTAAGAAATCTCCACACTGTTTTCCATAGCGGCTGTACTAGTTTGCATTCCCACCAACAGTGTAAGAGGGTTCCCTTTTCTCCACACCCTCTCCAGCATTTATTGCTTGTAGACTTTTGGATAGCAGCCATCCTGACTGGCGTGTAATGGTACCTCATTGTGGTTTTGATTTGCATTTCTCTAATAATGAGTGATGTTGAGCATCTTTTCATGTGTTTGTTAGCCATCTGTATGTCTTCTTTGGAGAAATGTCTGTTTAGTTCTTTGGCCCATTTTTTGATTGGGCCATTTATTTTTCTGGAATTGAGCTGCAGGAGTTGCTTGTATATTTTTGAGATTAATCCTTTGTCTGTTTCTTCATTTGCTATTATTTTCTCCCAATCTGAGGGCTGTCTTTTCACCTTACTTATAGTTTCCTTTGTAGTGCAAAAGCTTTTAAGTTTCATTAGGTCCCATTTGTTTAGTTTTGCTTTTATTTCCAATATTCTTGGAGGTGGGTCATAGAGGATCTTGCTGTGATTTATGTCGGAGAGTGTTTTGCCTATGTTCTCCTCTAGGAGTTTTATAGTTTCTGGTCTTACATTTAGGCTACGACTCTTATAGCTATGGGCGCCTTAGAGTGTTGGCTTTTTTTTTGATCAGGATACAACACATTTATCTACTAGTGGAAAACCAATAAGTTTCCCAACTGCCTGCCACTTAACCACATTTTTCTTGTTTTGCAGAACTTGATAGTGCTCACTAGCATAAAGAGAGGTGGGAAGAACTTGGTAAAAGATGACCCCCAGTCTGCTTTAGAATATAAGGTCCTACTTCTTTCAGCTGGTCTCGCCATTTTACACCGCTTTACCTTGGAGCACTGGGGCAGAAAATGACAGGTGTCAATCACCCTTAGACAAAATACCACATATATCTTAAAGTAGGAGCAGGCAAACTTTTCTGCCTATGAGTGAGTGAAGTCGCTCAGTCGTGTCCAACTCTTTGTGACCCCATGGACTGTAGCCTACCATGCTCCTCCATCCATGGGATTTTCCAGGCAAGAGAACTGAAGTGGGTTGCCATTTCCTTCTCCAGAGGATCTTCCCGACCCAGGGATCAAACCCGGGTCTCCCACATTGTAGGCAGACGCTTTACCGTCTGAGCCGGCAATGCATATTCTGCTCAAAATTACAATTTTGACTCCTTACTCCAGCCATCCATGCTCTTCAATGGAGGAAGACCCCCTGTTTCTGATTATTCAGGCTACTTGTAAGCCCCTCACTCACACAGACTGAGTACCTGAGCATATGGGCCTAACTGAGGGATGTACAGTATTTGCCTGCTTGATATATACCAACACGCTGATATATATGGGGCTTCCCAGTGGCTCAGTGGTAAAGAATCTGCCTGCCAACGCATGAGATGCAAGAGACATGGATATAATCCCTGCGTCAGAAAGATTCCCTGGAGAAAGAAATGGCAACCCACTCCAATATTCTTGCCTTGAGATCCCATGGACAGAGGAGCCTGGTTGGCTACAGCCCATGTGGTCACAAAGAGTCAAACACAACTGACTGACTGAACATACACACACACACACACACACACACACACACACAAACACACACACACACTCACACACACAGAGGTAAATGTCCTTTCCCGTATATATTGTAATTGTTTTTTTCTCTTTCTCCTTTTCTCTTTTTCTCCCCCAGCCCCATTTTAATCAGTTTTAGCTGTGTAGTTCATTAGTGTTAAGGATATTCACATTACTGTGCAACTAATCTCCAGATCTCTTTTCATCTTGCACGACTAAAACTCTACACTCATTAAACACTAACTCCCTCTGCCCTCCTCCTCCCAGGCTCTGGCACCTTCCACTCTACTTTCTGTTTCTGTGAATCTGTCTACTTTAGATAACTCTTTTAAATGGAATCATACAGTATTTGTCTTGTTGTGACTGGCTTATTTCACTTAGCATAATTTCTTCAGGGTTCATCCACATTGTAGCATGTATCAGAATTTCCTTCTTTCTTAAGGCTGAATAATATTCCATTGTATGTATGGACCATGTCAACCACTGATTGACACTAGGGTTGCTTCTACCTTTTCACTATTGCAAATAGTGCTATTATGAGATATGTACATCTCTTTGAGGTCCTGCTTTCAATTCTTTTGGGTATATACTCAGAAGTGGAATTGATCACAACAGCTTTCCAACGAACCACAACCTGTCACAGAAGTGTTTATTTCAATGATGTTCATATATGATAAACTTTAGAATTGGTTGGCCCTTAGAAAGAAAACAGGACATCAAAAGTACAGGCAACAAAAATGAGGGAAAGCCATTTTTTGAACATCTAAAATAGAAAAGCTTGGCCTCTAATAGCCAGGTATATGGGATATGTTGTTCCACAATTCAGGTATGAGTAATGTCTACCTTTATAAAGTCAAAAATAGATTATCATTCAGGACCTTCATGAAGACAGACAGCATGTTGACAGAAATATTTTCATGATTTAAGACCAACACATCTGGTCTCCAGTGTAAGAAGGAATTATTTCAGCAACAACAAATAGCTTTCAATGTAAAGCTCAAAAATTTTATAATTATATTTTTATATTTCTGAGGAATCCCTATACTGTTTTTCACAACAGCTGAATCATTTGACATTCCCATCAACAGTTTTAATTTCTCTGCACTCCCAATTTCCTCACCAGTACTTCCTATCTTCTGGGGTGTGTGTGTGTTTTAAAAGCAGCCATCCTAATGGGTATGATGTGGCTTTTCATTTCTTATAATTAAAAAAATAAGAAATCACACAATCTGGGAACCTACATTTTTCCCTTTAATATCATGAACATACTTTAAAGTCAACAAATATTCATTTGCAATAGAATTTCCAATGTCTGCATAGCTTTCTGTTCCATCATTTGCTTTCTCTGCAGCCTTGGCCAGGTTACTCAACCTTTCCCTGCCTCCCTTGTAAACACCTTAAGAGACCTTAGGAGAAAGTTGTGAGGATTAAATGCAAAGAACCTAAAACAGCACACTCTTAGCACTTGATACATGTTAGCTATGATTATCAATGCTTTCATTATTGTTTGCCCACTGCATTGATGGATGTAAGTAATTCCTTATTGACTTTCAGATTAGTTCTGCATTTTTACTTATTTATTAATTTTTTTACTTACATGGACACAAGCTACATAGCTGCAGTAATTTCTTAAAAAAAAAAAAAAAATTCAAACAGGTCCCCCTTTTCAGGAATCAGTTGACCAAAGGAGAAATTCCACCCCAGCTGAGACCTAGCCTCTATTCTTGGCTTCCTCAGAACAGCTTTCGGTCACGTAGAGCAGGCCTCCCCACCCCTTCCAGAAATACATTGCTCTGGCCTTGGTTTTTAAACAAGCCCTCTCATAACTCATTGCTGAGGTATCTCACCTGCAGATCTGTGGACCTGAAGTTTTTCTGGGGGCTCAGCACAATGATGCATGGCTCGGAGAAAGTTTAATCAAATATTTACATGGAGGAATGTGGCACTTCCTACCCTGGTGCTCTGATTACCATCAGAGTCTTATCTTTCCCCATAAAAGGAAGTGTGGACATGTATTAAGTTGTCAACACTAGCCAAATACAAGGTCTAGCATAGAGGGCCTGCCTGGGAGACTTCTTGAAGTCCTAATAACATCTGAGAGTAAGAAGGAGATTCAGCTGGAAGAGGGAGGTTGCGGGGTTTCTGAGGCTGGGAAGTCTATGAGGTCAGGTCTACTTTGATGGATAGTGATCTGCCTTCTCATTAAACTCAGTTTGGGTTTTTTTTTTCCCCCTGAATGTTTTAATTGGAGGATTTTTGTGTTACAACATTGTGCTAGTTTTTGCCATGCAATAGCATGAATCAGCCCTAAGTAAAATATGTCTTCTTCCTCTTGAACCTCCCTCCCATCCCCACCTCATCCCACCCCGCCAGGTGGTCACTGGGTTGAGCTCCCTGTGTTACACGGCGACTTCCCACTAGCTGTCTGTTGTACAGATGGTAGTGTAAATGTTTCAATGCTGCTCTCTCAATTTGGCTCACCCTCTCCTTCCTCCACTGTGTCCACGAGTCAGTTTTCTAGGTTTGCGTCTCTATTCATACCCTGTAAATAGGTTCATCAGTACCATTTTTCTAGATTCCATATATATGTGTTAATACAGGATATTTTCTCTTTCCAACTTACTTCGTTTTGTGTAACAGGCTTGTGGTTTATCCACCTCACTTGAACTGACACAAACTCATTACATTTTATGGCTGAAACTCAGGGATTTTTGAGTGGTCAGTAGACTGCATTGTTTTCATCAAAGGGAGGGAACTGCTAATGACCAAGATGGACCTCCATCTCAAGCATCTCGGTGATAGAAACACACATCAGAGAGGCCTTCTCTGAAATGAAGCTGAGTGTTATGTGGGGGAGAACTTGAGCTTAGAGGCAAGACAGACTGAATTGAAATTCTGCCTCTGACACTAAAAACTTCTATTATTGAGCAGGTAACCAAACATCTCTGAGTCCCTGTCTTCTTGTCTGTAAGCTAAAGACAGCATGCCCTACCATACAGGTTTCACATAAAGATTAAATTAGATCACATGGCTAAAGTTCCAGCATGATGGTTTGCTACAGGAGATAAAGAATGGCCATACCAAACTGATAAATTCCCAGCTAAATGCAGAGAAACTGATGGTTTTGAATTTGGGGAACACAGTAACATGGAGAAACTCCCGACTTTTATTGGCTTTTTTCTTAATATTAAAAATAGGACTTCTAGGAGCTGAAAGACTCCCAGTGGGAAAGTATTAATTTAGACCAACATCATCACACACAAGCCTTACTATGAAATACTTATCTTAGCCCGAACTTTATAACATCATCATGTTTCTTCTCTGGGGTGTCAGCGTCATCCCAACACACTTGGAATAATTCATTCATCCATCCATTCATTCTACCAACGATTACTTAGGGTTTACTGCCTCCCCAAAGCTGCTTCAGGCACTGAAGATCCCAAGTTGGAGGAAATCCAGTCCTTGCCTTTGGATGACCCTAGCCTAGTGGAGGAAGGAAAACTCTAAATCAACCCTTTTGTGTTATACACTGACAATCTGAGCAACAGGCACAGTTATAGAGGTATCAATGGGGGCAGCATAAAATGGAGGTTTAGAATTGGAAGGAAATGTAGAGGCTGACCGTCCAAACCCCACTGATGCGTGGAGTCTGCCGCAGTGATCTTCAATCTCAGGGGGTTCACGACCCACCTGCACTCTCAGCCCTGGGCAGCCTTTGGGCAGCTGTGAGAGTCTGAAAGTTTTTCCAAAAGCTGAATCAGTATTTGTCTCCTGGGAACCATCACACAGCTCCGTGGAATTAATCCCCTTCTTTTGCATGACAAGCCTTCAGATACTGGAAGTCAGCTCACAGGTGACAGGCCAGCAGAGATAATTTTAGCCTTGCATGGCTCAGGGGAATACGGGGCTATCCTGGGATGCATCTGACTTCAAGAAGGGACACTGTCTGACATTGAGGACATGTTGAGACTGTCTCATTTTGGATTTATTTGGATTTTAACGACTAACCTTAATAATTTCACCGGAATTTAGAAAGTACTTTAGTATTCATTATTTTGCTATGTCCTCACATCGACCTGGTGAGATGGTTCAGAATGATTTATTATTTCCATTTTGTTCATAAATAAAACAAGACTCTAAGAGGTGGCATGCACAAGGTCACACTGATAACATCTGGTTGAGTTGGGACCCAAATCTTGAGACTCTGAGTGTAGAACAAATGCCACCCTACTGTCTTCTTCCTTCAATGCTAATTCTCCTGCATTCAGTTAGTCCTGCCCACAGTCTACTAAAATATTGACCACATAGTATCACTCCCTTTGCAAAAATCCTCAGCAATTCCTCTTATATTCCAGGGTTAACCTCCAAGCCCTTAGAATGGCATTCAAGGCTCTCAAAATTGTCTACTTGCTGGGAGTTTCAGGGATGATGGGGTGGATGGATAAAATACCAGTAGATACACTATCACTACAGTGATAGTCCAAAGAGAAGTAAGTACACAGGTTATTTTGAAAATACATAGTAGCAAGGTGAAGGTCATGGATGCTTCTGGGAGTTGGGGATGTCCGTGATGGACTTGAAATACACGCAACAGGTCAACAGAAGCCAAGAGGACCTGGTGGAGAGAAGCAGCTTGGCAGCTGTGTGCAGGATACCATACAGGTCTCAGAGAAGGATGAGGTTGTCTTGGAGGCAGAGCCGTTCCCATCAGCTGTCACATTCAGGGAATTGGATTTTACATTGCAAACCATGATGCACCAAATTGGCTTAAAGCAGGCCAGTTGCAGCTGCACTTGGGATTGGCACTTGAGGCCCAGTCCCTTGGTGGCCCTGGAGAGGAGGGCGGACTGGAGCCAGAAGTTGGGGTGGATGGGTGGGAGCCAGTCTGGCTAAAGATGAAGTAAGTGAATGGTCATCATGAATCAGGGGAATGAAGATAAAGGACTATAGAGGTCATGCTGGGAAGAGGAAGGATTTTCACATATTTTAAGAGAGAAAACCAAAAAATCTGATGACTGGGTGCTTGTGGTGACTGATCAAGGAGAGGAAGTCAGGCTGCTCATACTTCTTGGGAACTCATAGGTTGGGAGGAAGATAATGATCTTATTGCCACACATATCCTAGACTCAGGGAGGTGTTGCAGGAAGGATGCGTGCAGTACCTATTAGTAGGTATGGTGATTTCTTTGGGCTGATCTAAAAATAGAGAGCACCCCATCATGTTGGTGGGGTGACCCCGGTGGCTGGCTATTCCTTTACACCCATTCCCTCTCTTTCTTGGGGCCGTTGACAAACTTGACTTCCTACAGTCCTTGCCGTCCTCGGCCACAGTTTGTCCTCTCTGCCAACTTGATGCAGAAGAACAGGACGGAGACCTGAGAGGAAATGAAGGTCCCTCTCTGCTGTGCAGAGGAGAGCTGGCCATCAGCCAGGAACACCCGTTTTAGACACGAGTGAGCAAAAAAGTAAATTCCTATCATGTTTGAGCCATTGTGCATAACATTTCTTTGTTACACCAGTGAGCCCCACCTAACCTAGGCATCTTTCCTGTTTCCTAAGTCACCTGAATAGGAAAGCTAAATAGTTAAGCTAAATAGTTTAGCACAAAACTATTCATGTCAGTCACTGCACTCAGTAGATTTATGTGCATTACCTTATTCAATCCTGTAAGTGTTCTGAGATGTTTAAACACTCTTGTTTTGCAGAAGAAAGGAAAACTCCCTCAAATGTATTGTTTGCTTAAGGTTATGCTGTTTCCTTAGAGTCATACACAAGACTGTGCACAGCAGACTTTTCTCATGGTTTTTGAATTTTGTTTTCCTTTTCAGCTCTATTGAGATGTAATTGACATGTAACATTGTGTACGTTTAAGGTGCCCAACGTGATGATTTACTGTGTGTGTATATTGTGAAACGATTGCTGCAATAAGGTGGATAACACCTCCATCACCTCTACAGCTACTTTTTTTCTGTATGGTAAGAACTTTCTAGATCTGTGTGTGCGTGCTCAGTCACTCAGTGGTGTCCAACTCTTTGCAACCTCATGAACTGTAGCCTGCCAGGCTCCTCTGTCCATGGGATTTTTCAGGCAAGAATACTGGAGCGGATTGCCATTTCCTCCTCCAGGGGGTCTTCCCAACCCAGGGATCGAACCTGTGTCTCTTGTGTCTCCTGTGTTGGCAGGCAGATTCTTTACCACTGAGCCACCTGGGAAGCCCTTTCAAGATCTATTTTCTTCCAACTTCCAGGTAAACAACACAGTATTGTTACTTACAGTCATCACACTGCATATACATCCTCAGAACTTATTCATCCTGTAACTGGAAGTTTGTACCCTCTGTACACTTACAGTTCTTAGGAACTTCCCTGTCTCTGTGTCTCCAACCACACTTACAAAGTAAGATCATGATCCTGGAGAATAGAAAGTGAAGAGGAAGAGAAGGAGAAAAAACTTAATAGACTGAATCCTTCTTTTGTTTTCATATCCTTTCCTTCCACATTGGGTCTCTAGGCTTTAGGCACCCTGGTCTTCCTTCAGTTCCTCAAACAACTCATGCTCCTTCTTGCCCCCACAGCTTTGCAAGTGCTGTTTCCTTTGCCTGGAATATCACTACCCCCATGCAATTGGTTAACTTGTATTCATCCTTCTGCTTTCCCCTTCAACATCACTTTCTCAGGGAAGCCCTCCTTGACCCTGAGATTACTGTACATCCCTTGATAACTCTCTCATTGCATGCTAAGCACCTACAGGACAGTCATCAGAATTTTGATTACCTAATCTTTTTTAGGGACTTCCCAGGTGGTACCAGTGGTAAAGAACCTGCATGCCAATGTCAATGTAGGAAAAACAAGGGATGCAATTTCCATCCTTAGGTTGGGAAGAACCTCTGGAGAAGGAAATGGCAACCCACTCCTGTACTCTTGCTTAGGAAATCCCAGGGACAGAGAAGCCTGGCAGGCTACAGTTCATGGGATCACAAAGAGTCAGACACAAATGAGCATGTATGCACCAGCATGCACCAACTTCTTTTAGAATTCAGTGTTTGCTAGTCCTTTCTTCCCAGGAGACTCTCAGCTCCATGAGGACAGAGATGGAGTCTGTTGGATTGGTTTCTCTATCCCCAAAATCTACTAGAAGCCCAGGCACATAGCTTTCACTCCATAAACACTGGATGAATGTGAAAAAGATATTTTTTTTTCTGAGTAGAATAATGAAAAAACAAACTTAAAGAAAAGCTACTCTTCCACATGGCTTTCTGGGAAACATACTACACATGTGAAATTCTGAAATGAATCAGGCTACTTGGTAACTTGAGACTGACTTAAATCTAAACCAAGTAAGGGACTGTTACATTCAACAAGTGAGGAGGCAGAGTGCATGAAAGTCTGACACAGATCCCTGGGTCATGAGTCGATGGTGGGGGCCTCTCCTGCTCTCAGCTGCCCCTGCTCAC